>NC_134704.1:34175010-34775010 GCF_043290135.1 Rhipicephalus microplus | reverse complement strand
CCGAAGTTCGCGGAATCAATCCCAGCCGCGATGGTCGCAGTTGGATGGAGCAGAATGTTAGGAGCCCACGTAACGTGTGATGTCACTGTGCGTTAAATAACATGAGGTGGTCCCGACTTCCGGAGCCTTCCACTACAGCTTACACCACAGTTACGTCGTGGTTCTGGCGCGTAAAACCCCATATACTATTACTGACTAATAACTTTTGGAAAAGTGAGAAAATTTGGCAAGTGCTTTAAGCTAATAGCTTTATATTATATTTTGCGAGGCTTGCGACCAATCTATACTTTCTGTTGTTTATTGCGAGGTGTGAAGGCAACAACCAAGCCACAACTGTAGGTAGTGTACTATACAAAGATCATGATTATTCACCGCGTTCGTCTAGTGGTTCAAGGGCTCGACTGCTAGAGAACTTAAATACTGTAGGAAGGCGCAGCGTTGGGTACTAGTCTACTGTATAATGCTCTAGACATGTAGCATGGCGTTATTGCGTAATGAAATAAAAATAAAAGAGAGGACTCTGAACAATCAGGCATTAGAGACATGGTTGATTCATCCGTCATATGAATCGATATAACCCGAAAGTAAGACGTCTTGCTAAAGAAGTAGTTTAGTGCTTATTGTATACATTGATATAAAATATCTCATACAACGTCTCTCGGCGTTCGACAGTTAAAACGCCGTTTACGCAAATGTTTCCACGTCGACACTTAGTGATAAATCTCAATACCGACAACTGTTGCGAATGATAAGGAATTGATTATAGATAAAACATGTCCTAGTGGTCATGGATTGCTGTGCAAGCTGTAGTAGCTGAGGGGGATAGTGGAACCATTGAAAGCGGTGCGACAGCGAGAAAAGTGTAACCGATTGTACACCACACTTAGGCTAAGGTCGTCTACTCGCGGAGACGCAACGAGCGTTTTGTCTTCCCTGGCGAGTATAAGCGGGGGACGCCGAGTTACGTCCAGTTGAAGCAGGCACGTTGCTCTATGCGTTGCAGAACTATTTTTGGTATGCGGACGGATTATATGAGCCACGCCGACGCTTTGAGCAAGGTGTGCACCTTGCTGTATATAAAGGCATTGGCAAAATTACACTTCTACTGGAAACACACTGAGCAGGACGGACACGTGGAAACGACGCGCTGAAGGAACTAATCGGTTGCTTAAATACAAAAGACAAAATTTCAAAGCTTGTAAAGAATGTGGTGGTGCCCTAATTTATTGAACTTATGTGCAAGTTGCGAGAAGTTTTTGCAAGACATGGCAATGGACTGCTAAACTTTTTAAAAGAATTATGTAACTTGAAACTATTTTAAGAAAGTGTGGCGAATTGATCATCTTCCTTGAAGCCATAGCCTTTAGCTTGAAGCTTAGTTGGACTTTGCTTACTGTTGTTTGAATGTTACATGTCGCAATAAAGCAAAAAAAAAATGTGGTGGTGGCGCAGTGTATAGCATGGCCAGCCGCTTTTGTCGCCGACCAAGAGGTCGTGGTTTCGACTTCCATAACTGAACTTTTTCTGTCTTTTAGCGTGTTATTTTTAGACGTCATTTCCGTGACGGAAGTACGTCACTGAATTCTTGGTGGACCCCGACATAAAACACTTTCGTGTCAAAAAGAGTCCGAGAGTTCGTGTATGCAAAAAGTACTGGTGTACGGCGCTTTTCTTTTGAGAATGAAGCTGAACTTCCTGATAATTCTATGAAGACCCTGTTAGTATTCTATGACATTTATGTTAACGTTCTGTAAGCATATATGTTATGAACATTCTATGAGCAATTAACCAATTGTAGGTGAGTCAATGTTCGTGACAGGAACAGACGAAGCGATGAGTTGATTTACCTCTTATCAGCTAGACTACGTACGTGTTACAATTTTCTCTGCGTAGTGTTCTGACAGTTTCATCTATGTATATTAAAATATTTCTACTATGTGTTTTCACCGGAGGAGACAAGGATGATATAGAAATTTTTACTCGCCTGTGAAGAGACTGGCATTTGCGGCCGAAACCCTGTAGTGGATTTCTACGTACTTGGGGAACATGGTAATGTAACCCCCAGTACCATTGAAGACGAACATGATGGTTGCCATCTTCCACATAAGCACAGGATTCTTGCACAGCCTTGCGATCGACCTTCGAAATTCTGCCCGAAATAAGAATGTGAGAAGATGTTAGTAAAATAAACATTAAAATATGAATCGCATTTCACTCACATGTAACACTGCACTATGTGCAAGTAGGAACAAGGCAGAACTACATGGGAATATGAAGTCTTGAAGTGATAATAATTGCTCGAATGAGAATTGTCTCCGGAGTTGAAGCCTTGAAGATAGGTAATTGGTGCTCGGTGCTACCTCGACGATGACAACTTTTCTTGGTACACGTACAAAATGTGTTCAAAGGTCACCGCAGTGACACATAGCAGACAAATGAAATCGGTGGCCACCTTTTTATTGCATGTTGTGAAGCAACAAGTATCAAAACAATTCTTTCGGGTCCTCCACGTCATCATAAACGCAATGTTTTCAAAGCTCTTATCAAGTTTTTGTGAGAAACAGAGCTCGAAAAAAAAAAGACTTAAAAGTTTTTGAGCTTTCGAGGTTTCGATTCATCATCGCTTTCATCATCATCTTCTCTCTACTCTCTTTACCTTTCCTTAGGTAATGATGACTACCTGGTCAAAAAAATTTATTCAAGGCGACTTCTTAGCTTTTCTCTCTTAATATTTTAACCTCTCTCTCTTGGCATATATTCGTGACCTTCTTGACTCGACGCAGTCCACCGTGCTAGAACATGGGTTACGCTTCTCAGCTGCTGACTTGAAGGTAACGGGTTTCGTTACAACATCGACGATGACAACTTCGCTTAGCATATATCCGTGACCACCTTGACTTGACCCCTGTCCACCACGATGGAAGAGGAGTCATGATGCTCGGCTGCGGAATCGAAGGTCACGGGTTTCGTTACTACACTGACGACAACTTCTTTTAGCATATATCCGTGACTACCTAGACTTGACCTCAGTGCACGACAGTGGAAGAGGAATTACGATACTCAGCTGCGACTCGAAGGTCACGGGTTCGATGCCGGCCACAGCAGTTGGATTTTGATGAAGGCAAAATGGTAGAAGCCCATGTACTGTGCAACGTCAATGCACGTTAAGGAACACGATATGGTCAAAATTACCGGAGCCTTCTACTACGGCCTGTTATGCCTTGGTTTCGACATGTAAAAGTCAAGACAATATATTTATCCTTGACGCCAAACATTGAAATTTTCTTGAGAAAGGCTTCAAGCGACAATCCTTCTTTAATGTTTTCCCACCACAATAAACCTCCACCGCATTGTACGCATGTATAAATCAGAATTGGTTGCGGCTGAACGTTTGTAGCCTGCGCACTTCCAGTATGTTTAAAAGTAAGTCACAAATGAAAATAGGCTATATTGGTTAGTTCATAATTTTTCGACACTATACGAGACTAGATGAATAGATGAATAGGTGAACAAAAGAACAGCAAATCGACGAAGTGACTTGCGCTGTTGGCCTGCTGTCGATACCTTTAAGAGCTAACCTTCCTGCGAATCTCCCACCTTACTATGCTGAATTTCTATGCAGGGTCAAACAACAACGTAAACGCGGCTGCATAACGAAAGAAGTTGCTACCACAACAGCTCATCTACCCGTTATAAATCATCTTTGACTCGCAAACTGAGGGAGCTAGATGAATACTGTATGTATAGCTAACTCTTCAATATTTCGATATTACATGCTTGCTATTAGTGTATTGGTTCCACACACACTCAACTAAATACCTGAGACAATTAAATGTGTTTAATTTTTCATTGTAGGGCTTCTGAATATTGTGCCGCCCTTCATTGGCGTCCGCTCCAAGGACAACCATTCGCCAACGTAGGATTTATATGACGCGTATCAGCATGTCTGCGTGCAGTGTTCTGTACAGTACGGTACAGTGTTAAAGGGAGTGCTCGAATGAGCACATTTCATACTGCTGGCCCATTAACTGAAAATGGACGGGAAAACATGGTTCGTGCACGGCTCTAGTCTGTCAAAGACTCAGAACTTGCAACTATACCAGTGGTTTTATGCAAATCTAAGCCACTGCGTTTTTCCAAGAGAGAAAAATCTGCATATGCACTGCACGCAAGTGTTTACTTTAGTAGTTGATCCATGTGTACATGTATGGGTACATGCGCTCACGTTCAGGCGAATGCGAGCATGAGCTAATGTGAATGCACCTGCAAAACGTATACATATGAAGCACTGTACCTGCAAAATCACCGACAACCTTCTCTCGGATCGAGTCGGGAGTCGTGTCCATAGAGGATACCTTTTGCATCTCTTGCTTCTCGGGTGATTGCGATTGTCTCTTAATGTGTTTGGGAAAAAGAGACATCGGCAGCGAAATGATGAAGAGCGATATACCCCAGAGGATGAAGCCGAGCCACCAAGCCCCAATCCATTTCGGATGTTTTGGCGTGATGCTTGGAGTCTCTATGAGAGAAGAACATAGATGTTTGTTATACGCACTTATAAAAGTAACGTCTTGTAATGCCATGAAAGAAAAAAAACATCATTGATTCACACATTGTGACAAAGCACATCTATTTTAGAAGGTAACTGTTAGCTACGTACAATGGAACGTCTTCCGAGAGAGGGGCTGAATTTTCGAACTCTGTCTGTTGAGCAGACGTTCATATTGGAGTTTAACGAATCCTATTGCTTATTGTTAAAACCTAAGCAGTTTATCACAGTAAATAATTACGAAGATATGAGCAGACAGGCATAAAGTTAGGTGGCCGGATAAAATAAAGAACTTTGCCGGGATGACATGGCAGAGAGAATACCAGGACCCGGCTGTTTAGCTTCACAAGGGAGGGGCGTTTGTCTTGCAATAAACACAGTCAGGTTCACCATGATCATGATGATAATGAGTAGAGATTACAAGGTGTCTGCTCTTCAGTTTCAAATCAAAGGCAAGTATGTGCTTGATTTCATTGGCAGAACGGAACTGCAAACACGCATGCACAAGGTGGTTCCATTAGAAAGCAGACTCATATTTTGCTACTTTTCGCTTAAGTGGTTCAAGTGGTTCCAACGCCCAACTTTTAGCCCTTTCAGACACCAACTATTGAGAACTGTCTGTAAATATGTCGAATCACTACAAAGTTACTTCAAGGCACTCAATATTCTTGTGCAATAAGAATGAGATAATTGTAGAATATACGGGTGTTATAGTAACTCGTTTTAATTATGTTGCAATTAAATATCTGTTTATCCTGAAGTGATTGATGCTTACTTTTGGCATAAACAGAATCTTATGACAGGCTATGAGTATAGTGAAAATTCATATTTGGTTATGTCAGTTGTGAGCAAAAAAGAAAAAAATCTGCTTTTCATATTGTTTGCAGAAAGCGGCACGTCGAACGACTTGTCGAACGTGGTAGTGCCTTAAGAAAAGCGATCATATGGGTCAGTACACTTCAAAATTAAATTTAAAGAAGACGAATGTAATATACAGCAGGTTCAATTTGTGTAACTCTTAGCCTCTACTTGATGCAAATAGCGAAAAGTGTACATATCATCTCAAAGGGTCAAGCGGCTTGTAATTGCATTTCGCCCAAGGAACGCAAACTCTTGTTGAACATTTCATTGATCGATTGATTGATTGATTGATTGATTGATTGATTGATTGATTGATTGACTGCAATAACGACACTTTTCTGCCATCGTAACCGGATGATAAGTCAGCAGGCAGGTTCTGGAAGTTTAGCGAATAGAGTCAATCAAACGGTCTCGCTCTTGGAGCAACGTTGAACGTACTTACCAAACGGTGACTCATAGATTCGGAGACACACTGACGCCATGACATATCCAAGCATCGGGCCCAGGAATCGCAGTGAAAACACAAAGCCTGCAGCAAAATATAGCCAAGTCATGCCTTACTTGTTGAACTTAGACTCGCTACTTCGCCATCAATTACGTGTTCACAGTTCGGTAAATACACCATCGGGAAACACTACAGATAATCTTGGAGGTGAAAAAATGTTTCTCAGATAAATAGGACAACTCACTGTTCATATCTCAAACAAATTTTGTATTTTACTAGTTTCTAAATGGACCCATTACATCAGTGGCTGAATTCATGAAGTTTTTTTTATTTCGTAAGTGCATTTTACTATTGGTCAGCACTCTTCGCTACCATGCCCTGAATTGTGACTTGCTGAACTATTTTCTCATGAAAATGATTAGCATGAGACGTTTTTTTGAATACTCTCTCAAAAACAATTTTCAGTGTTTCAGGATTTTTTTTTTTGCTACTGTCTAACGTTTATTACTAACCAAGCAAGTGGCAAAACGTTCACTAGTGAGCAATAATGAAAAATTAATAACTTACTAAAGTAGACGATCGAGTCTGTCTTTTTAGCATTGTCGTCAGTGTATGTGGTGCCCGATATGTAGAAGCCCGCTCCACCGAAGCCGTTGAAAAAATTCGCAATAAAGAGAATGCACACGGCAAGTATGGCAATCGCCGCTGGTGACTGGTCTCCAGCCACGGACGCTTCACCGTCGTCAGTACGGCTGCAGAACTCCTTCGTAGTGTCCAAGATCACCTGGGAAGTCTGATCTTCTCCTTGAAGATCTTCACGTTGAAGTTGTACCTCGGTGTCACCGATGAAGCCGGGTCCATAGATGAAGTGCGGTAGGGCCGCCAGCACACATCCCAGTACGGTCATTGACACGGAAAACACTATCATCTTTATTCTACTCACTTTTCGGGCGTAGTAACCTATCAAAAGGCAGGCGAACAGGGAACTCACGTTGTCTGCTATGAGTATGACACTGAACATTTTGCCGGTGAGCGCGAATTTGCGTTCTATGGTGGTGATGCACCCGTTGAGGTAAGCCTTCAGAGCTCCCTGGAACACTCCGTAGATGATGTAGCACACAAGGAAATACTGGGTCCTTGCAAATCGCTGCATCCATCGCGGCCTGAAATTAAACACTCCGCAAAGATAGTCGCGATCAGTCTCTTGGAATGTCGCGGTGGTGTCCGACGTCGGGAGTGGTTGAAACTTTGCGGAATTCGAAGGCATAATTTTACCGGAAATTTTTTTTTCTATGTGGGCAGGCAGAAAAGTGAAGACACGGTGAACTACTGCTGGCGCCTCTCAACGCGCCAGACGACAGAAACAAGCTTTCCTTTCAAGTGCTCTCATCAGGTCGATGTGCATGCATGTTCCGATAAACTGAAAAGGGCTTGTATCGGCTCGATAACGAAAGTAACCTCCGGCTCAACGAAACCTAGCTGTCGGTGTTGGCACGATGCGCTGGGTGTTATCTATAGATGGCGTCACAAGACCTTCGTTTACGCTGTATACGTAAAAAAAAAGAAACTGCCCGGCGATCCATTGCTCATGCACGTGGCTGAGCAAGTCCAAACAACGAGCGTGTCGGGACATGTACACACATACACATTGCATGTGTCCAATGCAGGCCTTCGGGTCCTATATGCGAACCCGATTGTCCGGATTGCGGGTTTCCTTCCTCCACTTTAGATCACATGCTCTGGTGAAGTCCCTTGTAACAACAAAACAATCGTCTCACCACGAAAGCAGAGTGGAAGAAGGCGCTCAAGAGATCCAACGTCGCCGCTCAGTTACGGCCCGTCCAGAGGGCCCACGGCGTAGCGCTCAGGCACCGCTTACCCTTTCCGACGTGGGAGCTGCCCGCAGTGGTTTCTCCCCGTGAAGAGACTTTCCTGTCACCCCTAATGACTATAAAAAGGTCTGTCTGTCTGTCTGTCTGTCTGTCTGTCTGTCTGTCTGTCTGTCTGTCTGTATGTCTGTCTGTCTGTCTGTCTGTCTGTCTGTCTGTCTGTCTGTCTGTCTGTCTATCTATCTATCTATCTATCTATCTATCTATCTATCTATCTATCTATCTATCTATCTATCTATCTATCTATCTATCTATCTATCTATCTATCTATCTATCTATCTATCTATCTATCTATCTATTTATCTATCTATCTATCTATCTATCTATCTATCTATCTATCTATCTATCTATCTATCTATCTATCTATCTATCTATCTAATCTATCTATCAGCCTACGACTTTTAACTCTCCTACCCGTCTCGATAACAGTATTGATACCAAAATTGGTATGGCATACCATGACTGTATGACGAGCATATTTGACTAGTCATAACATGAAAATCAAGACATGTATGTCCTGAATGTCATAATTTACATTTCATTGTCTTGCTGCTCTTGCGGTGGTTTAGTTCACATAACATTGTGCAAAACCATGGTGTGGTATGACATGACTGCATAGCGAACATAAATGGCAGACCCTAACGCGGAAATCATGTAATGCATGTCATTATTGTTCATGTTATGACTAGTCATGACTTCACGCCGCTCTCATGGGGCAAAGCATCATATGGTTTAGGCTTGTTCGTTCGGTGTTGTCCGTTGTCCGGAACGGCACATGCACGGTACCCACTAAATGCCATGACGACGTAGATGAGGATGATGAACAATAAGTGCATTTCAGACCACACATTCTCTTTCTGCCATCACGACACAGCACATGCCGGGTACCCACTATACGTCATGACGATGGCTATGACGCTGACGACGATGACGTATAGGCGCGTCGCAGACCACATATACTATTTGTCCATGGATGAAAACGAATGTGAAAGTGGTCTCGCCCGCGCAACCCGAAGCAGCAACGCCGACAAGAAGCATCTACTCCGGAGGCAAGAGCGCGGCATGAGGCGGTTCAACGTGTATACGCAGACAGCAAGCTACCCCGGAAGCTTTGTGCGGTTCACGTTGTGTACAGTTGGATTTAACCAATTTCTGTGACACATATCCTTTTATGAGGATAATAGTTTTTGAGAGGCCACGCAGATTTAACTCTTCTCTGGGCAGGGGAAATTAAAAAGGGGAAAATAATGTTGAAGGCGATGATGGAGCATGGGAATTGCCAGAAATTACTAAAACGTCTGGGTACTCTCGTGAGCACCGCCTTAATTTGTGGTAAGCCAAAATTACTGTAATGGAAAAGTTAGATGGTTTCATGAATACGACTCGCTCGTCATGACATGAATGATGTCACAATCTCACCGCGTACGTCGTTAGGCATCTTCCGCCAGACAATGGCACATACTCGCAGGTGGGTATGTTCCACTGGTATGCAGGTATGTGCCACAGGTGATTGACACTTTTTATCTACCCAGGAACGGCGAGAACACACATGGACGGCTTTAACGTGCGAGCGTGATGAAAAAGCTGATATCGGCAGCGTTGACCCGATTAATGCAAAAAATAAATGTCAGTGTCTCAGCAGGAATCGAACCCTATAGCACTGTGTGTGGCAATCAAGTATTTTACGATAGAGCCACGCCAGTCCTCGGAACGTCTTTGAAAGAAGACCTTATCAAGTTGGTAAAACGTCAGTTGTGGTTGTAGAGCTGCCCATTAAAATTTTCAAACATTACATTTGTATTCCAATAATGCAGGCGTTACTCAATTGTAGTTAAGTGCCATCCACTGAAGATTGTCCACGTAGCCCTACTCAGGGATACCAGTTTTTTTTCTTTAATTCACAAGTGCTACATTTCAGCTTACCGCTTCTGATGTGGGTGATACCAAAGTGGCTCTTGCACTGCATTTCCAATCAGAGGAAGTTATTCTCACTGCATTCCCCCGTCTGCGCGAGAATACAGTGAAGATAACTTCCTCCGCTTGCAATTGCAGTGAAAGTAATTTTCATACTTTGCGAACACACACGCCCTGTATACATGTTTCGCAATACAACATGAAATATTCCAGTAATAACACGTTATACAAGCCAACGGATCCATAGGGTGTCAGACCTTGTGATTATCATGACGACTTCGTGGTATACAGCCGGAAACCCACTACGAAAAATACACACGCCACTGCGCGTATTCCCTTTAGGTCACGTAGTAGGTGCATAGCAAGTTCGAAAAGATTTAATGCACTAAGATTTCGAAATACGTACTGGGTACAGGATATCGCGTTGAACTCTTCAAGGCGAAGCTTAAGGTGAAGCTTATTCAAGGCGAAGCTTATTTGTATGAAACATACGCGACTGTTCAACATGCATACCTGTGCGTATGCCATTTGTACGCATGTTTAGCGTCGTTCCGTATAACGTTCCACTCAACAACAAAAATACATCCCAATGACCTTCCTTCCGCAATCTTCGCATGACATAAACTCCAATGGTACGTGGGATCTGCCGAATTTATTTACCTATACGCTTTTGGAACTTTACTCGGCTCTTCTAATAGAGAGTGAACAGTGGGGCTCAACGTCCTTCGAGTGCAATTGATGTTAGGAAATAAACATTGCGACGCCACTAGTGTAGGCAAACGCATTTCTAGAAACAAAAAAAGTTAGGCTGTGGTTAGAAATGTTCAAGCAACCTTTATGTGATTATCGGGAATTGCGAAACGCGAAAAAAGAAAAAAAGGTGAAAATTCAGCTGCAGTGACGTCTTCAAATATCGTGTGCAGAAGATGCTGGGCACACCAAATTCATCGGCGCCGAACATTCCATTAATTCTTACGCGGCCTCTTATCACTCGGTTTCGGGCGTTTCATTTGCAGCGGCTTGAGAGTATCTCTAAAAGCTCGCCTTAGTTCTTCGCCTGCCGAGCTGCGCCTGCGACTTAAAGACACGGCCAAAGCACTCGTCTTGTTCACGTCTGGGAGGTACTCGCCGGCTATCACGAATAGTGCCATGGTCACAGCGGCGATGACAAGACCGTTGCCCGTGTGCCAAGTAGGCCCAATGAGAGTGGTGCTTGTCTGCGCCAAGGTGTCGCCCACTCGGCTGGAGACGATAGCAATGGCCATGGCGACGCAACGTGCAGTGACAGGGTACAGCTGGAGGGTCAGCATGCTGAAATTCAAGAGAAGGCTGTAGCTGCTCACTCTTGTGACGACAGTTAGGACGTTGCGGACCATCTGATCGTTCGCTGAAGTGGCAGTAGTGGCGGCCAACGAGGCGCTGAAGAGGAGCCCGTTGGCGACAACGGTGCGCTTGGGGCCGTACTGAACCACCCAGCGTGTGAACAAGAGACACACGGTGAGGGAACCGACGGCGGCGATAAGCTTCACCGGGCCGCTCACGGGTATTCCGTCATTGGTGACGTAGATGTCGTGCACGTAGGCGAACACCGTCCACATGTATAAAATGAGAACGGTACGGCCTCTGAGGCGCGGGCCACAGGCGTTGGTCTGTTCTACCGCCTCTGCCTCATCACGCTGCTGCGTCTTGTACTGCAGGGCAAACAGTTCGCGGCAGCGGGTCATGGTCACTCCGTTGGACCTGGCCAGGTGCACCGACACCCGTTCAGCTTCTACCGCGTGGCCTGTGGCAACGAGCCAGCTGGGAGAGTCTTCTAAGGTGAAGTACAGGGCGACAAGCAGGAACGTCGGCACCATGAGGAATAGCTGAAGCGTGGCCCAGCCGGTCTTGAGCGCTTCCGCGGCGGCCACCGCACTGTCGGAGACGACCAACGTGACCAGAATGGAGATGACGCAGTACAAGGGCGCCTTGCGCGGTGGACTCACTTCCCAGAGGATGGCGAGCAGCGGTGGCACAGTGCAGCTCGTCGCCGCTGACACCACGGCGCGGACGATGACGAAGAACTGGAAGTTGTTCGGAAGGCTGCTCGCGACGCCCGTGATGAGCACCACCGGAATGGTGCCGAAAACGACCAGCTTGCGACCGGCGCGATCCGCGAGCCTGGACACCAGGGGCGTGGAGACGATGCAGGAGGCGGCGTAGGCGAGCCTGGCCAGCACGATAAGCCACGCTCGGTCGCATACCAGTGCCCACTCGCTGACTATGTTGTTTCCGTACTTGTCCAGGTCGAACTCCCACGAAGCGCAGGGAACGACGTGGTTGTTCGCTACGCCGAAAGGCGGTTCGCGTACGGTGCAGCGGCTGTACACGCCGTTCTCGTCGATGGGAATGGCCAGCTCCTTCCACTGCGTGACGCTGAGGTTGCCGAATTCCTCGGGGCGGCTGCACCAGTGGTCCATGACGCCCGCGGTGATCCTGAAGCTTTCGTAGTGCAGTATGTACACCGCCGCCGCGATCGCTGCGTTGAGAAGGCTCACGAGCTGTACGCGACCGTCGCCGAAGGGAGGCTCGTCGACGCCAGCCATCTCGGTTCTTCTTAGGCTCAAGCTTCTCCAAGTGCTCCTCTCTGTGGCCATGCTCTGCAGGGACATCTTGCTTGGCTGCCTATTCATCTTCTTCTGGACCACAGGAAGCGGGTGTCACGCGAGCGAGGTTTTCTTCTTTTCGCGTTAGCTCGCGCTGCTACTGTGCCACGCCTATATGCAAATAAACGTGACAGTAATTTTATCCTTTGGAGGAATTACATTAGGTTATAGACACAGGGAGGTTTGTTCTGCTGTGTGTGCGTACATAGTGAAACAAAAAGATTACCTTGTTAGCCAATTGATGCTATTATTTCTCACTCCAACTCTATCTTATTGCCTCACTGCTAGCTCGTGTAGCATTTTCGTACAACATTTAAGATTTGTCTTGTGTTTTACTGAAACTTCATTGGATGCTTTGAAATACATAACCAACAAACCCAAATATCCTGCCACCGGGTTCTTGGCCGATTCCCCTCTGAGGGCGAGTGCCACCAATGCAAGATGAACATCATCATCATCATCATCATCATCATCATCATCATCATCATCATCATCATCATCACCATCATCATCATCATCATCATCATCATGCACGCTCTGAAATAATCGAGTGAATAGTCTATAGTTGCGGCAGTGCGCCGAAGACGTTCTCAGTTTTCAGCCTAGGATATTGAAGGTGGAATTCTCGATGGGCGCTAACACCCCATTTTGATTACTAAGGCGTCAAAAAACTTCGATAATTCCAGTTCATATTATCTTGTTGAGAAGAACGGCAAACTCTCGCCCACTTGGCCAAAAAACTTGTAGTCAATAAAGGTTTTCACTATTATTACTACTGCTACTACTACTACTACTACCACTACCACTACTACTAGTTATAATAATAATAATAATAATAATTATTATTATTATTATTATTATTATTATTATTATTATTATTATTATTATTATTATTATTATTATTATTATTATTATTATTATTATTATTATTATTATTATTATTATTATTAGCCTACGACTTTGTGCTCTCGTGACTGTTTCATTAGTCAGATGCATAGCGAAATCGGCACGGCATGACATGACCCTCTGACGAGCATGAACGACACATCATGACATAAAAACCATGATATAAATGTCATGAAAAACGTGATTACATGTTAAAAGCAGATGATCCATTTCCAGATCATTTACTATGGCGTCTCTCACAATCATATCGTGGATTCGTGAAGTAAAACCCCGCATATTAATATTGCTGTGAACGGCATGATTTTCACTCCACGCTCTTGGCGATCTTGCGGCTGCTTTGTTAACCTCACATATAAACAAGATCAATGAGGCGTGACAAGGGTGCATGACGAACGTAAGTTACTGGCCCTAATGAGCCTTATGTTGTGCTATAAACAGAATGCATGTGATATAAGGCATAACTCACATGTCGTGGTACCAGGGCGCTCGGGGGCGAATAATTGAATCGATATATACCAAAACAGGTATGACGATACACTTTTATTGGACGAATATATATAACCAGGGGTAACGTGAATATCATGATATGCATGTCGTCTAGGTCATAGCTAACAAGTCACGCTCAAGGTGCGCGGGCGGCCGTTTCGCAGTCTTGGTTAACGCCGTAAGTGATGTTGCGTGACGTGTCTGTATGAAGAACACAAATGACAGGTAATAGCATGAAAACCATTACATGCATATTATGAAGGTCATGACCTGCATGTCATGCTTATGGCCCCGGCGCGGTGGTCTAGTGGCTAAGGCACTGCTGCTGACCCGCAGGTCGCGGGTTCAAATCCCAGCTGCGGCGGCTGCATTTTCGATTGAGGCGAAAATGCTGTAGGTCCGTGTGCTCAGATTTGGGTGCACGTTAAAGAACCCCAGGTGGTCGAAATCTCCGGAGTCCTCCACTACGGCGTCTTTCATTATCATATATATGGTGGTTTTTGGGACGTTAAACCTCACATATCAATCAAGGTCACGCTTATGGTGTTGTGGCGGTCGGTTCGGTAGCTTGATGTACACCAAACCCAGTATAGTTTGACATGACTGTAATGACGAACATAAATGACAGGTGGTAACCTGAAAATCATGATGGGCGTGTCATTTACGGTATGAGTTGCATACCCCGCTCATGTTGCGCTTACGGCCGTTCGCTAGCTTGATATACACGTCAATTAGTGTTGCGGACGTGAATCTATAATGAACGAAAATGCAAGTTGGTGACATGCAACTGATGCCTTGCCTGTCATATACGGAATTATTTCGATAACACTGTTCCGGTGCACTTTTAGCCGTTTTGTTAACTGAGCACAAGATTTGTATGACATGACATGTGTGCGTGACGAATATAAATGACAAGTCATGCAATGTTTGTTTCAATTGTGTTTTGCATACATGCATGCATGATATGATGATTGATGATAATGATGATGATGATGATGTTGATGATGATGATGACGCTGTTGTTGTTTATGATGATGATGATGATGATGTTGATGATGATGATAAGTGGGGTTTAACGTCCCGCAACCATCGTATGATTATGAGAGACGCCATAGTGGAGGGCTGCTGAAATTTCGACCCCCTGGGGTTCTTCAACGTGCACCCAAACCTGTGCACACGGGCCTACATCGTTTCCGCCTCCATCGGAAATGCAGCCGCCTCAGCCGGGATTCGATCCCGCCACCTGTACATGCATGTATGGCAATGATACGATGTGCACTGCATGTCATGACATGAGTAACTTCCCTTAACTGAAATACATTCGCAGTGATGCATGCAGCTTCTTGCTCCATGGCTGCTTCAAATTACATCAACTGCCAGAAAGCGCGGAATCTTCCCATTTTTTTAACGAATGTTTTACTCACTCGGGATAATGAACTGCTTGCCCACAGGTGAAAACTTCCCGACGTTGCCATGACTCTCTATCTTGTCCCTTTATTTTTTCGTCTACGTGGGTTACGTCTTTAACCATTCCGGGACCCATTCAGTCCCTTCCTTTCAGCTTTGTTTCGTATTCTGATCAACTGTAGGTAAATTGGTACAATGTGCCACACGCCACAGTTATGGAGAGCGTAATAAAGGAAGTGGTAGTGTTATGGTAAATTATAGTGTGTTTTAGAGCAACGATTCTTATTCGCAATGTGAATATATATCTCTTTATTGAACGAGATATGCTACATTTCCTCACAAACCGAATTCAACGAGTCACTCGAAGTAAACGAGGTATTTATCTGCTGGCAACCAACATTCCTAAAAAAGTAAGAAAATATACTTTGCTAAAACTATTGCTTGGGCGAGTTGGTTCATAATAATTTAGACTAATTTATCAGTGCGAAAAAAAACTGAACAGTGCTGTGTGTGCGTGTGTGTCTTTTCTAAAAGTTCCGTCTTTTTTGCACTGAAATCAGCCAAAGAGAATATATCTTGAAATTCCTGCCAGAACACTCCTCGTACCACGTGTAGTCAAACATTGTACCACCTTCGCCTGAGTGATCGTGTGCAGGGCGTCAGCAGATGGGTGCAAAATATGTCGCTGGCCATCTTAAGCCACATCATGACCCCCCCCCCACCCCCGAAAAAAAGCCACACCAGAGCTTATCCCTCCACCCTCCCCACCTCTGTCATGCAACATAACTTGGCAATATGACAGCGCCGTGTATTTTCTCAGTCCCCTCTATTGCGCTGTGGTTTAAGTCAATGCATGACTTTAAATCCCGCAAGAGTACGTTCTACCGATACCCATGGTTGTGTGAAGCAAATACTGCAACCAGATGTGATGCAAGGAAATTTTAGGCACTAAGAACTTTTAACTTACCCTAAATCGGTGTTTGTGGGCTCATTCTTCCCAACACTGCACTGAAATGGCAAAAGTAGATTGCGTCTCCAAATTAGGACGTCTTATAGCAAATAGTTGGGGATCGACTGCATCAGTCGGAGAAGATATGCGTGCACGCTAAAGAACCCCAGGTGGTCAAAGTCAACCCCTCTCGCTATGCCTTGGCTCGTAAATATACCGTACTTTCGACACCTAAAAGACCCGACATCTTTTAAATGCGAAGCATTTCTTTGCGAACTTCGGCGACATTGAGCGTATCTATCTATCTTTCTATCTATCTATCTACCAATCTATTTATCTAGCCGCTTACGTTTGGGAGCTCTCGTGATCACCCCTTTAACTTGGCGTGAACCAAAGTTAGTAGTGGAGGGTAAGATAGTTTGACAAGTGTGACACGTTGGTCAAGACATGAATAATTTCACAATTCCATCGCATTCGTCGTCAAACACATTCACGCCAGACAGTGGCACATACCCACGGGCGGGTATGTGCCGCTGGTATGCGGGCATGTGCCACAGGGGATCGACACTTAGTATCTATCCAGGAATGACGAGGACACACATGGACAATTTGAACACGCGAGCGTTAAGAAATACCCGACATCGGTAGCGTCGACCCGACGAATGCAAATAATAAACGTCAGGGTCCCGGCAGGGTTCGAACCCAAGCATTCTGCGTGGCAATCAAGCCTTTTTACACAGAGCTATGCCGGGTCTAGGAACTATATACTTTTCAAATATATGGTAATCTTGGTGAAACGTCAATAGGGGTTGCAGTGCAGCCTATCCAATTTTATCAACATTACATATGTACTCCTTTGATACAGCCGTCATGTCGGGTTAACCTCAAATGTGGTTAGTTGCCAAGCGCTGAAGTTGATTTATGTAGCAGTGTGGAGGGCCAGCATCCTCGCGAGCATCAGCGCTTCATATCAGCTTCTGGTATTGCTAATATGCATGTTCTAGTTGACATCATTGCGCAAGCGCAAAGAACTGGTTATATGAACACCAGCAACTCTTCAACGTATGCCTGTGCATGCAACATTTGTACATATATTTAGCGTCATCTTATGACTTGTCATCCAATGAAAAATTGCAACACGGTCATCTCTGTTCCGCATGCTTCGTATAACGTTGATTTCCAAGTACGTAAGATCTGCCAATTTCTTGGTTTCTCGGAAGTGTATAAAGCCTGCGTGCGCATTTACGCTTGCGCAAGTGCGACTGCCGTAAAAAAAAAAAAGAAACACGAGATTGCGGCCACTTGTTCTACGTAAAATTATCTTGGACAAACAGTACCTCTTGATAACGCGCGCGGCGCTTATCACGCCTCGGTCATATACGGACACCTCAATTAAGATTCGTATCTTGAGAGTGTAGCTGTCCTTCCTGACATGGTTCTTGCTGGACCACTTTCGCTCACGAATTCCGGCGTATTGCCCGAATACGGAAGAGTTATGGCGCCGTCTCTAGGCGAATATGATGAAACGTGACGCAAGTCTTGTACGTTCCTCTGCCGGACACCTTGACTTCTCGCTCAGATGACTGCACAATGCTGGTAATGCTCTGCGTAGAACGGAGACTCTTCACGACGTTCACGAGCGCTCTGGAAATTCGCTATGGAAGGTGAGATTTACTTTATTTTTGGTTTGCTTTTTTTTCGCGTCATGATCAACTCGTACAAGTTAATATAGTAAATGTTGGCGTTTAACGTCCCAATACGCAATATAATTACTTGAAACGAAGAAATAAATGACTGTGGAAATTCGGACCGGCTGGGGTTCTTTAAAGTTCACCCAGAACTGTGCACACGGGCTTCAAATATTTTCGCTTCCACCGAAAATGCGGCCGCCGCCATGGCCGGAATTCGATCCCGACACCTTCGAGTGAGACAGTGGATCGCCACAAACCATTAGGTCATTGTGGCGGGTAACTGGTACAGCTTAAAGAGTACGCTTGACAGTGGTGGTTAACTGATGCTATAAAGACTACTTCACTAAAGTTACCATCAACTTCTGATGTGAAGTTTTTAGGTACGCGTTTATTAACGAAGGCGATAATCAAGGCACGTTGCTGTACCTGCGCTGTCATTGATGCATATTGTTGTAAAATGCTGGTATAAAAGCCCCTGATACAGCGCTATATATACCACAAGCCCTTAACCAACAGGATAATAATAATAAAAATAATAATAATAATAATAATAATAATAATAACTGCTGGGGTCTAACGACCCCAAACCACAATATGGGTGAGAGGAGTGAGGGATATGGGTAGAGGAGAGCTTCGGAAGTTTCATCCACTTGGGGTTCTTAAACATGCACCTAAGTCTAAGTAACTTCGGGCTCAAACATTTTCGCCTACAACTAAAGCATAGGTCGGCAAACTCACTCGCGAGTCGGCTCACAGAGACTAACCCAGACTGCGATCGGGCCCTGAGTTTGAGTCTGAGTGAGTCCGGGTGAGTGATGTTTTGGCCAGCCCGCGCGTGAGTCCGATTGATGAAAACACTGGTGAGTGCAAGTCCGAGTGAGCCCTTAGCGCAAGATATATCTTTTTTTGCGGGAGTCTGAATGAAATTGCCTTTTATTGCCGACTCGTGTTCCTATACCTATATTCATTTTCAGCATTACTGTCGGTCTTGTATCGGTTTGTGTTTATACCCGAGTGCTATTCACACATACCTCAACGCGCTTGCGTTCATGCGTCTGAACTGAATTATGATTATTATTATTATTATTATTATTATTATTATTATTATTATTATTATTATTATTATTATTATTATTATTATTATTATTATTATTATTATTATTATTATTATTATTATTATTATTATTATTATTATTATACTGCTGATCTTGCCGTGGTAAAAATATCTACCATGCTCGACACGTCAAGGGTCAGCTGAGAGAGTGATTGTGAACAAGCGTACTGCACGCGCGAGGTGGGTAGCTTGTTCTCTTTTTTTTATTTTCCTTTTTATTTATTTGTTTGACAATACATAATTGTCATGGTACGGGAGATGAAAGGCGGCATTACGAGTCACCTGACTAGGCCTCTGGCACCACACCCTGCATTATCCACACAGGTAGCCTTCCCACAGGTATAGCTTCCTATTCCATATACAGGTAGCCGTGGGCGTTCGCCCTCTCTCGTGCCCGTCGAACCAGGCTTCGCTGATTGTTCGTGTCTGGGTCCGATAACTTTGCCTCCCGCTGGTCTTTGGTTAGTGTAGTGATAGTACGATTTTGTAAGCATCTCCATACTATATGGCACACAGAGTGTTCGGTATACATCACAACACCTGCAGATGTAAGAGTGCCGAGTCGGTGATACGCGGTAAAATAGTGCACCGAGAACGTTGATTGATATGTGGGGTTTGACTCCCCAAAACCACTATATGATTATGAGAGACGCCGTAGTAGAGAGTTCCGGAAATTTCGACCACCTGGGGTTCTTTAACGTGCACCCAAATCTGAGCACACGGACCTACAACATTTCCGTCTCCATCGGAAATGCAGCCGCCGCAGCCGGGCTTACCCCCGACCTGTGGGTGAGCAGCCGAGTACCTTAGCCACTAGACCACCGCGACGGGGCTCCGAGAACTTAAATATCGTTAAGAGGTTTATTGGCAGGGAATCGCAGCGGTCAGCAGCAAAACGGGTAGCGGTCAGCCGAGCGCAGCAAGCTCAAGCACATGCCGATGGTGATGACGCCGAGGCACATATCGATGCAGCTGAAGCCACTCTTCTTTACTGTTCGCAGTTTACTGAGGATTACTGCCTCTTCCCTTGTTAGTCTGGGGTAAGCTGGCGGATAAATGATTCTGTTCAGCCTATAGTGCTGCAATATTTCGCAGTAATTTCTAGGTACATCTTCCGTGTTCGTTTGTGAGTCCCGAGGAAAGGTCAGTGAAGAAAAGACGAATTCAATGAAAACAAAGTGTAGTTGCCGTTCGGGAGTAAAACATGATTCGACCATAAATCAAAACAACAGGTATAGGCCGAGTGCTGAAACGTAGAAAGAAAAAACTGTCACAATTCGTAACTATTTTAGGAACTTCAGTAAGATTTCGAAGATCGCTGACGAGGAGGTATGAAAATAATATAGATAAAAAAGGACCGCTAGGGATTTTATACTAACTTCAGTTTAAGAAAACAAAAAAAAATCACTCCTCTAAACGGGATCATGGTGTTCCAACGGACAGGTTAACACACTATCCGGGTTCCAGTGACGTATCAAGGGGGTATCACTCTGGGCCCGTGCCCCCCCCTCCCCCCCCCCAAAAAAAAATGTTTTGTTTTTTGCCATTCATTGAAAACGCAAAATGACGATTTGCCCGCCCGGTTCTCACTTTAGATGAAGTAGGTGCCCCTTCTCCGCCCCCCCCCCTCCGAAAAAAAATTCTGCGCACAACCCTGGCGGGTTCCCTGTGTGGTACAAGAACAGATTCGCAGTATGGCACTCCACGGTGGTTCGTACGAAACGGATTACATGAGTCTCAGGGCAGAAGCATCAGAGCTGATAGCGTCTTGGAAGAGTGACAGTGTATATGACTGTCATTATGCCGAGATAACGGCGCTGATAAAAGACACTGACAAGTATAACAAAAAAGAATGCCTCTAGACGTTGCTGTTGGCAAAGAAAAAAAACGCGACATATCACATGGCCCTTATTAATACTGCAAGTACTAAATTAGGTTACGACATTTTGAGAACTTAGTGGGATTTTTTTATTAGGCTGCGACCTTTATATAACCCGAACCACTTCATCAAATGTCAACCGTTGTTAATCGCACATTTCGCACACGAAACTCGGTCGCAAAGCACACACACTGGGTCCTGTACACCAATATTTAGGGAATCGCGTCTCAGACCAGGTCAACTAATTTCGAAACGTACGTGTTTCGTACATACCGCCACTTAGCAGAAGCATCTTATTGTAAAGAGTGCGCAACAGGTACAAAATGGTGCTATTATGTGGTATTCAGTACCGTACTGGCGTCACTGTACCGTATACCATACTGACGTCACTGTACCGTACTGGCGTCGCTGTAAACACCCGATAATGTCGCTTTAATTCTCACCAAACGAGAGAAATTAACCTTTCGCTGTAGTTACTCGTGATGGTCGGTACAGATTTTACTAGCGTGCATGCGTGTTAACTCCTATAGGAGTTAACACGCATGCACGCGTGCGTGAATGTGAACTCCTATAGGAGTTAACTCCTATAGGAGTTAACTCTTATAGGAGTTAGTGTGCGTGGGTGTTAACTCTTATAGGAGTTAACACCCACGCACACTATAGTAAATCGGAATGGGGATCAGGACAGGGGTGTAGTCAGAGGGTGGCACACCAGACTCATGCCCTCTCCCCTCATTTTCAAGGGGGTGCCCTCTCTGAAAAAAATAAAAGCGCCCCCCCCCCCAAAAAAAAACAAAACAAAAAGAAATCCTGGGTACGGTTCTGGACCGAGCAGGTCAATGCAAATTCCGTGCTCTGCACGAGACATCGAAAACAATTTGGGGAGTGCACGGGCCCTTTGTGCCACTCCCTGGATACGCCGCTGGGTGTTGCAACCACTTATGATGCGAAATTAAGCACCATATTTCTTAGCATTGGCAGTTTACTAGACACAACTCCGAAACTGCAAAACTCCGAAAACACGAAGCTCTAGAGTTACAGCTATAAAGCAAGTACGAGCTCCGCCCCAAGAACTTCGGGCATCTGCCAATCATCTGCGCGAAGTATTCGTTGTGTAGAGAGGGGTTTATTGACGCTCGCTTAGTGCGCCGCCGCATTGCCAGCCTTTGTTTGCTACACAAGTTCTTTCACAGCCCTCTTAACCAAGCACCCTACATCGTCCCACCGACGCGCATATCTCACCGCACTGCCCACGCGTTTCAAATTGCCCGTCCACATGCTCGCACTACTACTTTTTCTGCCTCTTTTTTCCCCCGTGTAGCAGTGTACTGGAATGGCCTTCCCTGTGACGTTCCAGCCATCACGTGTCCATCAACATTTAAAGAGAAGGTCACCACGCACATTTCCCTTTGAAAACCTGTGTATATTTACATGTAACCCACCCCTTATGTAATACCCCCTACATGGGGGTCTTTAAGGTATTAAAGTGATGTGATGTGATGTGATGCTCTGAAACGGGGTTTATTGGCGCAAGTAGTACTTCCACAGCAGGTCTACACGAAGGCTTTCCTGTATAGAATAAGGAAAGCGGGCAGTCCTACCTGCTCATGTGGAGAAGCACAAGAAGACGTGGAGCATATTCTTCTGCATTGTAAAAATCATGACGTACCTCGAAAGAACCTTTTTCAAAAACTCAATTTTTTGGATAAGCGACCTCCATCAATTGCAAAAATCTTGGGTCCGTGGCCAAAAGGAAAGCTACAAGCCACTGCAGCACGTGCAGTCGTTCACTTTCTGGAGGAATAAGAAATAGCTCAAAAATACTAAAAAAAAACAAATGTTAACCGCGGTATGTTTCAAAACAGTATTTTTGTGTTTTACTACGACATTTTTGGGAAAACCTTTCTGAAAACATGTGAGTATTTAAGCGACAAGATCACCTTAGACATTTTATTGAACTTTCACCTTTTTTTGTGAACACTTAAATTGGCGTGATTACTTGTGTGGTTTTTTGTTCTTTTTTTTATTTTACAAACTCGGTGTGGTGCGGACACAGTTCTACGCAGTGTGGACTCATTTCTGTGTGGTGTGGACACTCAGTGTGGAAAAACGTGCACTCATTGTGTAAGTGTTGTGCTATGTACATATGTAGAGCCTTGTGTTTGCTACAAAATGTGCGATGTTGACTTTTGTGCAAGACAAGAGGAGTAGCCGGCACCACGCATTGGCACCAACCTCTACTTACATACATTTATTAAAAAAAAAAGGTCTGTTGATGCGGAAAGCGGGCGGCAGCAACCGACCCAAGAAACACAGCGCTCGGCTCCTCTCGCTAAAGGCGTGACCCGCTGCGGCACATAATCTACTTCCTCTCTACAGTTGTTTCAGTTTTAGTCGAAAGCATGCTTCATCGCTGCAAGTGTAAATACTACGCACGTCACTCAATAAAGGTTCGTCGTCCCTACCAGAGAAGTGACACTGTAATATTTGCTGAAGTTCGTCGGAGAGCTTTCGACTTCAAGTCAGTGACGCGAACATGTGTCTGCGTGAGCAGATCACCTACTTGAATTACTCGAAAGGTGCCCCACCTTACGAGTTTGACCAAATAAGATTGGATCTGAGTGAAGTTTCTCTCTAGGTTGTACAGCTGACGGTAGAATGAAGGGCTTCGGGTACAGCTACGCCTGTGAATGGAGCTTACGATTATTGCTGCGCTGTGAACGATTCTATAGCTCTTTTGCGATTCGCCGCGCATATCTGAGCGTCGTGCTTGCGGAGACAGACATTCATCGCGAGAAACCAGCCTGCCCGTCGAACCAGATCAGAAGCAAGTACTCTTATCTCGCGGGGTGAACCGATAAAGGGATCGGTGCGGACTCGAGTGTTTCGACCGGGACGCCGTGCGTGTTTTCTTTTTCGATGCGCCCTGCCCCGCAGACGACACAATAGCGTATCTCGCGTCTCGCAGATAATCAACGTGGAAATCGCCCCTCCTCTGTTGAGACACCCTGACTGCACTTCGGATGGACTTGACGGGAGACTTCGTAATGTAAGTGAACATCGTGATACTCCAAATTGCTTTCAGAGAAAAGAGAGATAAAGCGATAGCCAAGGGGGGACCATTTGATGGGTGCCACAAAAATGGTCTAAAGGTTATGTCTGCTCGTCAAAATGTGGGTGTCGGCGAGGCATCACAAGCTGGCTTCAAGTTTAGGCAGTGCCCGACACCTACCGCGTTCACGATTTGTGAAACTGGGTGCCTTTTCTGTTCGACGCTAATTGAATCGATGACCCGCTCATGTTCAGTGCTCTTGCAACTCCAAAATAATTTGCACATTTGACCTACTATTTTGCATCTGTATCAACGCTCAATCTTCGAACTAAGGGAGAGAGGCGCATTGTGCGCAGTACAATGTTTCTGTAGTACTTCCTCCACCTCCCCCCCCCTTCCCCCTTTATATTTTGAGCAAAAACGCAGCCAGAATTCATTACTTTTATGCTCTTTCGTACCTGGTTTCGCATTTCACACATCATCGTGCACAAACAAGTTCCAGCAGCGCTTTTATAATTTATTTAAAGAAATAGGGGGGGGGGGGGGGTAGCAAGAGCTTTCATTATGTGCTGATGCTGTTGTCCCTTTCTGAAGATTTTCTTTGAAAAAGTTGCAACAATATTAACAGGGTATATACTTGAGCTTGTTTGCTTGGCTTCATAACAGTCCTGTCAGTCTGGTCCCGTGTGTTCGCGCTGTTCTCTCTTATGTTCCAAAGATGTCAATCTGGGACTCCGATCTCTCATACTTCGAAGCCAAGACGTCCAAATAAACAAAATCCGCCTACAACGCATCGTGATGGGCTCTATATAGGAAAATTCATTTTTTCATTTCTAATGACTGTCACTTCTTCACGTGTAAAAGAATATTTAATATTTTCGTTTTGTGACGAGTGCGTTAGATATGATTTACAAAATGTGTTTCAGTTCACATGCAGTCGCTCAGTGCAAGCGCGGCCGTGTCGCTTTGAGATCTTCGAAAAAAAAAAAGACATTACCTTTCACACCTCCTCCACTTCAACCACTACCCGCCTCCACCTTGCTGTCGTACTTGCAATCTTACAGTGCACTTTAGGAACATTAACCGCGACATGCTCACTTGGGTTATTGATACAATTGTCGACGACGCAGGCCCTACTTTGGGATGTGTGCCGTGCTATGCAGCTGCTCTGTTTTGTGTGTTTGTGCGTGAGTGTGTGCGTGTCTCCCGTAAAACCCATGCTTGCAGGGTACTGTTGAAGCTTGACATTAGCGAAGTGGCACAATATCCCCCTAAGTGCATCTTACGGCTGACCTCGGGCGGTTCTCGTTTCGCCAAGGACAGTTTACACTTACGATGCTACTGCAAGAAGATTCTCAGAACACACACAACCAACATGTAGGGCTCTTGGGAAGCGAATCTTGCTACTCACTTTATCCTAGCATTCTTCGGCCTTTTCTCGACCTCAGGCACCTGAAATGCTTCTCAAGGGTGTGTTTTTTGCGCCGTGTGTTGAACAGACATCTAAAACGTATTAGTGTTGGATGCACTGTGCTGAATTTTTTTCTGGAAATGTAGCCATTGCAATGAGTGCGAGCAAAACGTACATCTTCAATTAACGTTTTTCAGGTTCATTGGGGACTTTACTAAGCAATGCCTTAATTAGCGCATACATTTATGTCTCAATAGCGCGGGAAATCTTACCTGGGCCATCAAATTAATTGCGTCATATTTCAAGTCATTCTGTCAGTCAACAAACTTTATTCACGTTCTAGAGAACTACAGAATCTTAGTTCCGGGTCACGCCCACTTAGGACCGGAAGACCATGGTCCTCCGACCGTTCGCGAGCCCTTTAGACAGCCCTTTGTTGTCCATGAAGACCAACGCTTTTGAGGGCTTCCTCCCAGTCCTCGTGTTCATTAAAAGAGGCATATTGTAACGCCGAACATTACCAGAGTATGTGAGCTAACGAGCAGTACTCTTCATGGAACTCAGGGCAGTGTGGATCGACGTCCGTAGCAAAGCGACTCAACCTTCTTCTCGACGGGAACGATCCCTTTAGTAACACTCTCAGGGTGGAAGTTCGAGGTCCAGTCAGCTTTGGGTGCGGGAGAGGGAATTCGCTGCGCCCAAGCTGTTAGTTTTTCCCTATTTCGTAAAAATAGAGCAATGGGTTGGAGTTATACTCCCAATCTGGATTGTCTATCGTATCGGAACCATCGCGGAATGGCAGACCCCGTGTTTGGTCATGAACTACTTCATTCGGGTTGGTACATTGATTCCTATGTGCGCTGGGAACCATGGGATAGTGTGAGATGCATCAACCGGATTTTCCTTGTCTATATCCGCCGCTCCTTTCAAGATTAGGCCAGATAGAAAGGTCCGGATATAGCTGATCTCGAGTCGGAGAAAATGTGAGGCCGCGAGGGGTTTCAGAAATCATACCTGAGGACCAATGATACCTGCTCAGGTTTTTACTGGACAAGAATACAGGTCGTTCTTTGGGAGATAGCTTGAAATGTCAATTGTTTGCATTCTGCAGTAACAACAATTTACTCGCTATATTCATTTCTCACAGAACGAACTAACACTAGACAATAAAAAAATTTCGTTTGTGGCAACTGCCAGGGACAATTTATAATCGAAACATAAACTGTTTTATTATCTGTATTGTGACGATTATGGAGCTTGCTAAATGTATTCATCGAAAAACGCGCTGTAGTTTTCCGAGCGTGTATGCTTGGTATGAATGCAGCAATCGATGGGTTCATTACATTCCGAGTAAGGATTTCGGACGTAGTGTCGCGTGAGATTGCAACAAGCATTCATAGTAATTCTTGTTGGTGTTTTACATCCCCCAAACCACGATAAGATTAGAGACGCTGTAGTGCAAGGAACTGCAAATTTAGACTGCCTAGAGCTTTTTAACGTGACCCTAGATCCTATAGGGCACGGGCTTCTAGCTTTTCGCCTTCACAGAAATGCAAAAACGGAGGCCGTAATTCAATCCTGAAGCCTTCAGTTCAGCAGAGAAGTACCACAACTATTAAGACGCTGTGTCAGGTACAACAAACACTAACAAAATCTAGATTTGCAAAATTCGTATTTAAAGCAAAAGATTTGGCTCACGAGGAACGGAGACAGAAGAACTAAAAATTTCACTGGACGTGTCTAACTTTCTTGTACCATCCTGTAAAATTCTTATAGTTCTTCCGTCTGCGTTTTTCATGCGTTTAAAAAGCTTTTGCTTTAAACATGAATGTTCACCGACTAGCCCACCTCACGGTCTTGTCACAACTTGTGTCGGTGGCTTGCGTATCTTTACTGCAAACAACTATGTGAGAAATAATGTTACAGACATTATTTTTCTAGCTCTCGTTGCTTTCTTTCCGCCTTTTACTTAGTAGCCACACTTCTTATTCTCGTCATTGCTTCCTTTCGCAGCAGCCGTTATTGGCCCTGTGCAACAGGAGAAACGTGAACAAGTCTGTAACTTTGTGGAACCCCGACGTACAACATTAATAAATCGCGATTCCCGGCCTTGTCTATATACCTACAAAACCAGCCGAGCGATGGCGCCAGCGACGGCGCAGGGAGGAAACTCAAAGCCCACCGAGAAGAAAGGAGCGTGGCAAGCGTTCCTGGACTTCTTCACGAAACCGGTGTGCTACATGATCTCTTTCTCGGCGCTTGGCATTCTGCAAGGCTGCTACTACTCCTACCTCATCGGCATCAACACGACGCTCGAGCGGCGGTTTGCCTACGGAAGTCGCACGGCGGGCTTTGTCTTCTTCGCGGACAACTTCGGCCCCATCCTTCTGGGTGTCTTCATCGGCACGTACAGTCCGAAGAGACACAGGCCAAGGTCAGTGGTACGGTTTGCCTTATTTAAGCGAAAGCCTTAAATACCTCACCAGTTGCGGAAAGTGACCGTCAGTGGCGTCGGCGTCAATAGCAGTGATGCAAAAAATCATCGTCTTGCGATGACGTCACTGTATGACGTCATAATAATGTAAGACATTGCCCAAATGTGTAATGTCATCATGATTTCATATAACATCACTTCCCTTGATTACGTCCTCCCACAACATTGTAGCTTAGTCACAGATGAGCCGATCCCGCAGGCACAATACGACGAGTGCAGAAAGCTTTCGGGAAGAAGGTGTGGGATTTCTACAATCGGCTGATAAGAAAACAGAGATGGCTTTCACCTTCCAGTCATATTAGGGAAATGCACAAAGGAACACGTAACTTTTCTGCTGCTCTTTACCGGAAGCCAAAAGATGAACTCGAAGTCAGAAACCTCCGCCTGTAACCTGCACCCCGCCCGAAACATGACCGTATGTTCCACGCTTACAATACTAAGATCGCACTTAGATCACTTTCACGAAGTAGAGTGGGAAAGAATAAATTTGATGCAGAACAGCATGCGATAGAAGCAAATGTTGATAGCTATTCCGCTGTGCAGTAGGTGGTCCACTTAGTCCGGTAGCCAAGTGGCTTCAGCGCTTCTCTCTCGATACAGCAGTTAGACTTTTTGGTCTATAGTCTTGTGCGGACAGGACCTCAATGCAGTGTGGTGGGATTAGTTCTGCATATGAGGTAATCCGCATGCACATGCTCATACCTTGTAGAACCTTGCGCATTCCCCTCAATGTGTGTGTGTATTGGGGGGTTAGGGGGAGACGGTATAATAATACAGCGCGCAGTCTATAGTGAGGTTCAATCTAAAGCGCGGATGTTTATTTGGGGTTTTTGTTACCACTTGCTCTCGTGTGTGATAGCAAAATCGTGGTGGGTGTCTTCAGTATAACTCTCATTTGCAACTGAGGTTGAAAACTGGCAACTGAGAACCACTTGTTCGCAGTACGAAGCCACGGGGAAATCCGCACGTGTTTATCAGACAGCAGAAAGTCCAGCTGCCGGAAAATTGACTCTATAGCACTGCCATCAGCTATACCTTCTTGATGCCCAGTTGAGAGAATGACCACCGTAGAAAGACGTTGGTCCTGTAAGCGATTTGAGAGCAAAAAGACGAGGTACAATACGAGAAGACGACTACACGAGCGCATTCGTCTTTTTGATCCCGGGTTAGATACTCGGACTGAGACAAATTTTTCGGCAACTAAGAAGATTTCTTTCCGAGAAATCCGCACGGATTTTTCTGTGCCTTCGTGCTACAAACGGGCGCTTGTCCATTGCCCTCTCTTAACCGTTATTTCACATTACGGAATTCAGCAGAACTCATGTGCAAACGAAAACACTTCTCCACAGATGGGTGGGAGTCGCTGCCGTCCTCATGGGCGCGTCGTGTCTACTAGCCTCGCTCCCCTACTGGCTGTTTGGAAAGGCGGACGAGGCGTTCAGCATGACAGACCCCGAGGTGGAGTCCGACCTGAACCACTTCTGCCACGACCAGGAAGAGGAGAGGCGCTTCCAAGAGCTCAACTGTCGGCAGTCCCGCAAGTCAGAGACTCTTCCCGCCCTGCTGCTTCTGGTCAGCTGCAACTTTCTCACGGGCATCGGCACTGCAGTCTACTATTCGGCCGGCACGGCTTATCTGGACGAGCTCATTAAAAGGAAGAATTCGGCCGTCTATATGGGTGAGAGTGTGAGGGCAGTGCCACTTTTGAGTGAGTGAGTTGGTGAGTGAGTAATTGAGTCAGTAAGTGAGTGAGTGAGTGCATCTCTTAACGGTTTAAGGGCGACCCTCGATTACCTCACTCATTGCGGGGGGTGAGGCGAAGTTGGTCGAGTCTGAAAGAAAGCAACCTTCAGAGTGTATGTAAAATGAACATCAAGTGATGTGCTTCTCTCAACAGCACTGCTTTGACTATATTACAGCAATCTCTATAAAGTTAAGACAGCACAAAATAAAGCTGTATAATTTGAACACAACCTTTTAATTAGACATTAAAACTGTCGTACATGCGATTGTTTCTTAAAGCAGTCTAATGAAACTACTTTTCGTAGTGAAACGTTGCTCTAAAAGTCCCAAATATTATTCAGAGTTTGTTTATGTCGATTGACATTACGTTGTTACGACTGTAACATATTGCGAGCACAGCAGCTGTTCATTGGGCGACTTATGTAGCATTGACGTGCAATTCTTACAGCAATCATGACCGTCGTCCGAGGTTGTGGACCCTTCCTTGGATTTATCATTTCGGCGCTTATTCTCGCAATCTACGAAGACCCATTTTGTAAGTAGCGACAGCTTTTTTTTCTTAGCGCTAATGCTGGGTTCAGAAAACGTGCAGACCAGACGAAAACTATGCCTTATAGTGGGGAAACATAGTCCTGTGATATTACCAGTAAGCAAAATCATAATTTTGTAGAACACGAGTGTAAGTGTGCCATTTATCTCATAAACAAGCAGTAAATTCACAAGCTGACTGTAGGGCCGGAATGAAGTAATAACACATTTTAGGCTCTTTACTCAAGCAATATTTGCATTGAGGATATGTTAGTGTGTCGCATCCGTATTTTTAACGCTAAGGAATATTTCATTTGCTGTATATTTATTGCTAATGAGTCACAATTCTCATAGCTTTTCACAAACTCGATAGCACGTTCTTCCTTTCCTCCTATCTTCTTTCCTTATTACCTCAATTTTATTTATTTATTTTTGTATTTATTTATTTATTAATTTCCGTGTTATTTTTAAGCTTCTCCAGGGTTAGGCATACGTTGAAATCCTAATCGATGTCACTTGTGGCCCCAGCAGACGTTCCTAACGTATTTGAAGCACATACAGTGATAAACCATTGACCCATCCCATTCTTCTCTACGTATTCACCAAATCAGACAACCCAGGATTTGCCGACGAAGATCCACGGTGGATAGGGGCCTGGTGGCTGGGATTCGTCATTCTGGGCTTCCTCCAGCTGATATTTGCCGTGCCGCTCTTCTTCTTCCCCAAGCGGTTGGCTGATGACGAATCTGGCAGGCCGACCGAAGAAGAAAAGGACATGAGCATAAGGGGTATCTCCTGTCATCAATCTTTCTTTAGGCGAAAATGGCATTATGTGCCCTTCCAGCAGTTTAAGCTTCCTTTTCGATCAATGTGTGTTGTTATGATAACGTTACTTATTTTACGTGCGTAGTACTTTTGGCACTTGGTTGATTGGCGGAACATGAGAGAGGTCTTTGCGTCGCAGTGGACCACCATGCAGTGGACGTAGTCAGGCTGATGATTATGATGAAGACATTTAGCACACAGCATGTCGTCCGGTGTCCCATTTCGCAGGGTCACGCTCAAAATCAAATGGTCAATACAATCAAACAAGGCTAGCAAGGCTCAAAACCAGGATAAAATAAACCACCATTTTACAAAACATAATTAACAGAAATAAGCAAGACGCCATACCACTAATTAACTTAAAAGTAAACGTGGAATGAATTTACTAAAAGAGCCTCACGAATTCAACGCCGCAAATATTTTAAGAATCCGTTCAGTGCGAGTGGAGTTACAAAGGTTTGTCGCATGCTGGAATTGCATTATCTCTTGTCTCGTCCCGACGAAAGCGCTGCAAGCTAAGTAGGGAGGGGTGGCAGGGCAAAAAACTACCGTGCCTCGTGACCTTGAACATTTTTTTTTCTTCAAATGCGCGGCGTTGTCAGTCTGACCACGCGCGCACGCGTGGACGGTAGCGGCCTCCCGCGGCTATCTCGGTAACTTGATTTTTCGGTCGCAGACGCACAGACGATTTTTTGCTCAAAACCAACGGGGTCGACGCCGGCAGCGGATTTTATGCGACACGAGCTCTTTAACGATGTCGCGCTAAAATCGCTTTAAACGCTTTGGAGAAAGCGTCACTGACGCTCGCACTGCGCGAGAGAGGGCGCCCCCACCTCGCCAAGCCCACGACTGCATTCCCCCGCCAGCGATTTCTGTGGTGGTTTCGTTGCAACACCTGAGGGGGCAAATCTGCCTGACAGAACTCGCTGCAAATGACACGTATCTAAACTGCTGTAACAAGCATGGAATCGATAAAGTACTGCAAAAAAAAATAGCGCACATGTCACATACCGAATTGGCGAATCTTGCTTAAAAGATTCTGTCTACAGAGACGTCATCGGTGGTTTGGTAAACGGAGTAGTGGGAACTCTACGAACGGGAATCGCTGGCTGCCCGTGCTAAACGCCTCCTCAGGTGTCACAGAACAGGAGCTGCATTTAGCGCAGTATCTGCAACTGCGCTATTCGATACACGAGAACGACATTTTTAGCCAATGTTTGGTGGTGGTGGTTGTTGTGGAGTCGCAACTAACGAGTTGATGACGAACTGTTTACTTACAAATTCGTATATTTGATAAGGCTCTATATTTCCTAATTAATTTACCGTCCGATTCATGGCCGATCCCTCGGGGCTAGCCAGCCAACCCCGCAACCTGAGTTAGTGCTGTGTTCCGAACACACATTTCCTTGTGTGTTTCATTCTGATTCACTTGTCTTTCTGAAGTACGGCTGTTACACCAAATGTGACTCTCATTCCTAATTTTTGTTTGCTTTTCCTTCTGCAGAAGCATTCGAGGCTTCAAAGCGTCTCATCAAGAACCCTATATTCGTCGCACAGATGTGCGCCCACGTGTTCAAGTGGTTCGGTGTCCTGGGATTTTGTACCTACGTGCCCAAATACGTGCAAGAGCATTTTCAGCAGTCTCCGAGCGCTGCCTCAGTTTTAAGCGGTAAGGAGCAAGTTGTCATAACCTTTCCCTGTTCCGCGTAGACGAATCTAACATTCGCGTGTTACCGCTACCTCTGGCAGCAAAATAAGGAGGTGACATTTTCAAAGGTAATCCGAAGTTGTTCGAGCCTATTCTTTTCCTGTCACTAGTGATAAGGTGAAGTATGCCTTTTCGAATTCATAATACTTATTTTCCGTAAGCGGCGTTTTCCGGTCGGTCAGCCGGCTTCGCCATTCATATGTGCCGCATCGTGTTGGGCTGAAATGTTCTCCCCGAAAATTCTTAGCGCAACACGTTTTTGTGAGCACGGGTCCACTACGTTTCATCACCACCAAGCAGGCTTCATTTCATAAAAAGTCGCTATAACATTACATGGAGCGCAGAATGTCGCACTTATTTTGTGTTAAGCTCACGACAGCATGTCTTAGCAGAGTCCTTCATTGCGTCGCACAGCAGTACTGCCTTGCATCACATAAAAATTATGCATACATGCGTGGGCCAGCGAATGGTGCCCAACTTATAAATGAACATCATGTAATTTTGAAATAAACTGGATTCAATGTCATTCACCATAATTGTGTATTTACATCGTACCTAAGTAGTGTCTGTACTGGAATACCATGATACTTCATTTTGAAATATCTCTCTTTCAAGTCCTTCTATCACTTTTCCCTAATCCCTCAGTGTAGGGTAGCCAACCAGAAGACTGTCTGGTCAACCACCCCGCCTTTTCCTTTCCTATTTACTTCCTCCACCTCATGTCTTGTTTTCCAATGCAGGTACATTTCCAATAGGATGCGCCATGTTTGCCACGCTCGGTGGTGCATTCCTGATGAAGACGTTCCGGCCTTCTGCTCGCATACTTACGGCCATCATCTTTGCAACGGAGCTGATAACAGCGCTGATATTCATCTCACTCATGGCTTTCAGCTGCCCTCAGCCACCATTGAGAGAAAAGGGCGAACTCAGATCAAGGTACCACTTGCCGTGCGAAATTTCGCGAAGCTTCGTGATTGTCAGGAACTCAATACCACATAACAGATGTTGTGTAGCGTCTGTTTGCTGGCATTGGAATACCTGCTTCTTACTTATATTTAGAGCTTGTCTACTATCTGATCACGTGACTCCCACGCCTCCTCTGTTTGCAATGGGGGTATGCACTGAGCCTTGATTCGCGAGGAGGCTAAACCATCGCCGCGCCATTTTGAAAGTCCGTTCGTACGCGCCGTCCTGCTGTCCGTGCTTCGGCGTGCAGAAGGTGTCCCGGACGTCTTTAGACATTCAAGTTGCCGCATGCATCTCGGACACAGCTCGCGCCGCGAGCTTTATGCGCGTGTGGCAAGCACGTGGACCCACAAAATGGCCACCCCTACACTAGCGATTGCTCTTTGGCTCGGACAAAGAGCACACTCCACATCATAGAAATCTGAGTTACAACGTGGTGGTTTCCAGACGAATGTACCACTAGTCCGTAGTTGGTCGTAGAAAAATTGACGAAACTTCGTAATATAGTAACTAGTAGGGTTTACAGTCCCGAAACTAGGATATGATCGAAGAAGGCAGTTTTCAAGAGCCCAGGTAATGTCGACCTGCTGGGGCTCTTTAACGTGCAGCTAAACCTAAGAACACGGGCCTCAAGTATTTTCTACTGCACCGAAAATGTGGACTCCACAGCTGGGCTTTGACCCGTGACCTTCGAGTAAGCAGCCAAAGAACATAACCGCAAGACCATTGTGGCGAGTAAACAGATGAAGTTTATGGCGTTTTTCACTGATAGATCCAGAGCAGAATTTCTTGCTCCGCAGCGGCGAGTTCATTCTTCGCTGGTCGAACCGGAATGCGTTCGTGCGTCCGACTGATGGTTTCAGAGCAACTCACTCCACGCTGGATCACTCTCACTTTTTCAGCCACCAAGACATTAGGTCCGAAATGAAACGAGTGGCATAGTCTTTTTCCGTCAGTTTGCGAGCAACAGTTTGTCGAGCTTTGCAGTGACCACGGGTGCCATAACATACAGAATGGAAGCTGGGAAAATTCATGAATTAGCTTATGTGGCGTGTACATAAAGCACTTCCAGCATGATCTCACGAAGGGGAAGGAAGGAAGAAAAACAAAAGGGGAGGCAGGGAAGTTAACCAGGACATGCCCGCTTAGTACTGGGGGAACAGGATAGGGGAGTATAATAAAAAAAAATGAGAGAGAAGAGAAAGAAAGGAGAGTAAATGTGCTAACGCGTGTCGGTATAGTCAGAGGCGTTCGCATTGACCCGTAGTCCCCAAAACGCACAAAATAGCTTTGAATGCCCCCGACGAAAGTCGCTCTTCTTTCATCACGAGAAGCGTTTCTATTTGCAGATCCTGCTTGGTGCAAAATGATTAGTCACTCTAGAGTTTTGGAGCTCCATCTGTCCCAGTGAAAAAAAAAATCCATGCATGTAGATTGGTGTAGTTCTAATTCCTGCGCTAAAATGAAACTCCACAACTGCGAAACCTCAAAAAAGTGCGTTGCAAGGATGAGCAGCGATCCCCGTTCATGGAGTTCCCGCTGTTCCGTTTACCGAACCGTCAATGACGTCAATGTTTGAGGCATGCACGCAAGGTTTGCCCGGCACGAGTACAACCTTATCAGAGAGACTAGCCAACTCGCTGTGCGACACCCGCGCTACTTTTTACTACGCTTCGTTGACTTCCTGCTTGTTGCGGCAATTGATACGTGTCGTATGCAGCTGGTTCCGTCAGTTGTTTCAGATGTAGCACAGGAGATGCGGTGGTGGGAGGAGCAATCGCGTACTTGGTGAGGCGGTGGAACCCTCTCTTGCGCGGCGCGGGAGTCACCCGAATTTTCTTGAAGCGTTTTAAATTATGGAAATTACTATTCTTACTTGATTTGGAAGCTTGCTCTTTATGCTCGAATCTTGTCCATTCATCCTGCCATTGTAGCCCTGCTCCTTGTACAGAAAATGACAGGGTCAGAATGGAACGCGATGCGAGCGTCACTCTTCTTGCATGAGAGGGCACGCTGGGCAAGCAAATCTATACGCTAAGCAAAACGCGAATTTCAATGAAAGATGCAACCGATGCGATCGGCGTCCATTGGCGCGCTCATAGTTGACACCATTACAAGGCATGGCGTGCTTGCGGCTCCTAGTCGAATCTACCGATTTTCGCGGAGTGTGTGGGGGTGGGGGGAGGCGCTGCAACAAACTTTCACTATGGTGCCTAGAATATACTAGACACTGTACTTTCACTATAATAATATTGTTGAAGTTTAACGTCCTAGAACCACCGCTGCCCCTGATAGTGCACGTCTTAATGGTCGAGTGGATGTACGGACGATTCGCCGTTTACCAAATTTAACCACCGGAATACGCTCCTTCGTGCTCCTTCACTTCGTGGATATAGCGTAATTTTGTTCATTATTTTATTTTGAGCTCTGTTTATTTTAACTCGGTATCGATCATTGCTTACCTTGTTTATATCCTGTATTTACCATTTCCTTGTGCGTGATCACGCCTTATGAGAAGTATACGGACGACAAGCTCGACATATAAGAGCTAAGCGGTTCAGCACTGAAAACGTCATTATACACATACAGTTATATCATTTGGCAACTGGTGCTACCACACTGCGTACTCGAGCATGTACCGAGCACATTTGGCACATTTTCCGTATCAAGTTCCCACATATGTAGTTCTGTGTTTAGATAGAGTGTTTCATAATTTAGAGTACTTTTATACTCTACTATGGTAGAACAGAAAGCCGTCCCAGTCTATACTGAATTAGCATGTCAGTTTAGAAAAAGTGGTTAATGATCTAGAGTACTCGGTACTCTACTATCGGAGAGCTGAAAACCGTCCCGTGCGCCTCACACTTGAGGCCGCATCGACAGTGTTTAGAAAACAGGCAGTAACGTCACCTATACGCAAGGTGCATGGATCCGAACTTCACAGGGTGGAGCTATGTTGAATTATCTTCAAAAGACTCACTGCTTAATCTGGTTATGTATTAGAGTAACGCTCAATATACGAAATAGCTTTGCTAGTCACCCGCTTAAAAATGTTCAGCAAAACAAAAAAAAACAAACTAAGTTTCGATTTTATTCTTCAAAAACGACTTCTGGCTAAAGAAAATCTTTGAGATCGTGCCATTCAAATATCTGCTACGCAATTGCCACTAAACAATAGGAAGTACCTTCCAAAAGAAGCACCAACAGCCATTGCAATGAAAGTGCGAATAACATAAAAATTACGAATTCTCCTTTAAGAATGGTCAAAGAACGTGTTTCTCAGGGGCGAGGCTCTTAGTCTAAGCTTGTCATGCGTCCCGAATAACCGAGAGAAAAAGAGACGAGAAAGAAAAGAAGGCAGTGTCTCCCGAACAGTATAATATACGGCGCTGTCTTATAGAAGTACATACAAACAGCTGTTGAGTGAGGATATTCTAGATGGCATTGTACCGCTACTCTCCAATTGGCTGCTGCGCGGGCTGTGCCTAGGTACGCGGAGAATGAGTGTTTCTCGCAGTTTCCTGGAATAGCCGCCGTACGTGGCGGAACGTAGGTGGGGCATGGACGAAGCAGATCGGCGGGCGCGTTGAAGACGCTTGCGCTCGGCTTCCTTGGCTCACGTCTCGTCGGTGTTACCCGCGCGCCATCTGCATTCTCGAACGCGATCTGACACATGGACGCATGCACAGACGGACGGACAGATGGACGGACTGGAACTTTGCCCCACTCATCATCATTCACGCAATGAATATTCTGTGATGTTTTTTTTTCAGGTTGGATCTTGTAAACAGTTGCAACCAGAACTGTTCGTGTGCGACTGAGGTGTTTCATCCAATATGCGAAGGCAAAACAACTTATTTTTCTCCTTGTTTCGCCGGATGTTTCACCAAGGGAACAAACGGCACCGCACAGAGAGGGGTGAGTACCAACAGCCTAGTGGTTGCACCATAAAGTTTCCTAAATATACACTAGCGGGAACTCTGGCGCTAGTGTCTATAGGAGCTGCAACGCATGACGCTTCAGCGAGCATGGCAATTGTGGCTATGACATGATTTTGCCTAGTAATCATACGTTACGTTCGTTCTGGTTTCGCGTGGCTTCAAGCTGCTTTGTCACGAAACAACAATCGCCAAATGTCCGGCATTCATAAATAATGAAGAAAAAAAAAGCTGACTGGCTTAATCTTAAATAGCCGTAGTATTTGTTGATGGACATCTGACAGGGCGGTTATTTCATATGCTTGTGTTGTAGACTTACGACAACTGCATGTGCGTCGACGCATTCGACAATGACGGATTGGCCCGAAGAGCAATGGATGGATTCTGTAAGAGCGACTGTCCGTTCCTGGCCTTTTACATCCTGCTGCTGTGCATCGCCTATGGGTTCTCATTCAGCACAAAGGCTGCTCAGATAGTCATTCCGCTCAGGTGAAACATGTTTCTTCTTTTAATAATATACTTACAACTTTAATCCAGTGTTAATAATACAACGAATTTTGTTGCATATAACGTGATATTCTAAAGAAAGGAAACAGCTTCTTAGTGCATTGACTGTTATTCGCTAGATATCTTAACACTGCATGTATAGCGATATATTCTTATCGCATACAAAAGTTACGTAACTGTTGTTTGTCTCGTTAGGCAGCGTGCCATGAAACTTACACCATTCATTCAATAACTTTTTTCCCTATGAAGTCACTAAATCGTTAAATTTTTACTGTGATAGGAACAACGATCAAACTAAATATAGTACTGTTGGTTATTGCTGAATGCTTTCACAAAAAAGATAATATGAAAATAAAAGTTTTTGTTATGCAATTGCCACATGGTGTTAAAAAAATTCAACATTTCTAATATTACAGAACTTGTGGCCTCCAGTGCAAACGGGCGCTCGGGATGACAGAATATAGGAGACGAAGACGTATATCCGCTCTGGCATTTCGCGTCCTCGATAGTGCTATATAGTGTAAAGTTTTGTATAGTATAAAGTTTTGTAGCACCAGTTAGTCCACCAGTCTGTACCTTTGCAAGTAATTTGTATCTCGATATGGTTTATGTCTGACTTACATTTGGTGGTAGCTCTGTGAAAGAGGATATTGCTGAACATTGGACGAGCAAAGCACAGGATTAACTGCTCGTTTGTCCCTGCCAATCACGCTGTTTCCTTCAGCACCTAAAATAGGAATACTATAATTCTTCATCTTTCGCTTATCCAGGTGCGTCGATCCGTGTGACAAGGCATTCGCTCTCGGCTTTGCGGAAGGAGTTCTGGCATTGTTCTGTAAGTTGTCGGAGATGCAACGCTTCAACTTTATTGGCATGAATCAACTATGTAGTAATTTACTGCTCATGAATGCAGTTTAAGTATTAATTAGCATTTATTAGAACTGGAAAGCAAAAGCCTAATACATGGAAAATGAATTATTGCAAAACGTCATCTGTATTTGCTGAAGCACATTTTACATCAAAATTGTTCAAAATAGCATTTTTAAGCCAATCCTAGCACTGAATGAACTACCAGCAAAGAAACCTGTCAATAACAAAATGAACATAAAAGCATTACAATGGGGTGCGCACCCCAATATCAAGTAAGTGCCCCCCCCCCCCCCCCCCCCACACAAAAAATAAAAAATTCTGCCTACGTCCCTGGTCTGGGCTCACAGTTTTATCGTTCTTTACTTATATTTAGCGTTCCTGCCCTATCCTCTGGTGTACGGCTCACTGGTGGATTCAACATGCGTCGTCTGGGAGGAAAGCTGTGGTCAGCGCGGCAACTGCTGGGTTTATGACCAACGCACGTTTAACTACTCGCTGCACGGAACTACCTTCATTCTGCTCATGGTCGGCGTGGGCCTCAACTTCGTCGTGTTTCTCCTCAGCGGCCGGCTCGGGAACCTCTACGGGCGAGAAAAGCGCTTCCTTGCCGACAGACGGCGAGTTCCAGCGCCTGGAGAAGTTGACCCGCAATCTTCGTCCAGAAGGTCATCCACGAAGGGATCCTTCCGGAAGCTGACGAGAAATGAGATCTTTCACATGGTGGCCACCAGTGATCCCGATTACGAAGAATGATAAAAGAAAGAAGAGTTGAGGACGCCACAGTGTGGTCACACTCACAACTCTTGGGAACAGTTCAAGTGCACGTGCTGGGTTCATAGAGCTGTAACAGTATCCAGTCATCTTCGCGCAAAAACAGACAATACTCGCTCTGCGATTTCGCCCGCCTTCAGGCCTACCGTAATCGACATCGTGCTTCTGCGGCTTGATTACGAAGACGTGGTTTGAGTGGACATTTAGTATCAAGCATTGTGCTCTCTTAACAAATTCAAACTACCTTTCAGCTCTAAACGTTTGTTGTCTGCAATGGCGAGCTGCTCTGCAAGGAATTCTTTGCAGTACCTATTCACCCAACCACTGATGAGCAGAAAACAACGTTTAGCAGGATTGTGGTATTGTACCTTGATGAGGCGCTTTGTTTGCGCATATACGCTGCATGCTGTCTTACACCACAAACTGAGAATAGCTGCTACTGATAAGCAATCATGTTTTGTTTACGATAAAGTAGACAGGAGCGGCTTCTCGAGATGTATATTTATCTTGCATGTTGAATGACTATAAACTAAGTACTTTGGTTGTGATCCACCGTCAAGTTTTGTGTGCCGCACCTTGTATTGTCAGCACCTTGCCACTTAATTTGTATATAACGATCCGTGCTCAATCCCCAGTGGCACTCAGGATTTTTTTTACTTGCATCTATCTCGATTTTTTGGTCACGCAAAGATGATTTTTCACTCACGACCAACGACACGGACGCAAACACCGATGCCGGAACTTCTGCGAAACGAGCTCTTTAACGCTATCGTGTTATTATGGTTGTATGACTTATGCAATTTCCTGATCAAGCATGACTGCTGGTCTATCCTCCATGTTTGGCATATGCCACAGATCACAATGTTGAAAGTATTAATATTCTTATACAGTGACAGTGTATGTCACCTCAGAGAGAGAATCAAGATGGAAAATTGCCGATATGCACTTGAGTCGGTCACCGTTCAGTCACTATCAAGAATGGCCATATTTCCAGCAGGTGAAAGGCGCAGACACGTTCATGTGTATATCACAGCTTCATCTTGCAGTACTACTTCCCAGACTATGTTCTTTGCTGAAAGCGATTCTTTTTCTTTGGCTGCACTGATTGCTACTTCTAGTTCGAATGAGCATGGCATTAACTCAAGGCAATCACGATCCTCCACTGATGAACTGTAAATTAAAAATAAGAAGATACCTGTCAGACCTGCTCGTTCCTACCTGATTAGAACACTGGCAAAGAGACAATAAGATTTTTGTTGTTGAAACACAAAGGATGGTATTGGCCTCACATATTCACAGGAGCCTGACATATAGATTGGCAGCATTTTCTGTCTGCATAAAAAAAAAATGTTGCAGGCCCTTTTTTTGTTACTGTAGAGTAAATCTCTGGAACAGAAACGAAATGGTTTCCAACTTTAAGTGTGTTGTTGCAATCAAGTGACATCACAAAATGCTGGTCACATGAACCACCATTTTCACTGATCTTTCTGAAACAAGTTTGGCTGCATGGTTCACAAGTAGCCTATTAGCTTTTTTGGTGGGTGAAGAGTTGCACAATACTACACTAAAAGGAAGGCCTTTCAATAAAGGGAGGGTTTTATTCATGGTATAATAAAACACACATGCACACACCACAAAACAATTTGATGCCAGGTTCCCCCATCCCATAACAATGTGTACAATTTAAGTGAAAAGTCGGGAATGGATGTAGTCTAATTTCTACGGCCAATGATGATGCCAGATGAACTATAGGTGCTTTGCGATCTGTCGCCCAACTGAACTTGACACTAGGAGCCAAGGTGTGAGCCCGATCCCACCTGAAATATAAAATGCCAAACACAGCGCTAGAGATGCATTCTCAGACTTGCACCAGACATTGCCTAACATCGAATGCTCATAGTCCACTGTAGCATTTTCCACAGTGTAATTGGTGCTCAGTTTCTCAATAAATAGCATTGGTCTGCCTAAGGCAAGCTTCTCTCTTTTATGTAAATTAAACTTTCACGTTGATTTGCCGTGCTTTGCAAGTCATGCTTTGATGCGCTTTGCATATCATGCTGAAGCAGGGGGCTCATACAACGAAATTTCTTAAATCAAATATGAATAATAAAAAAATGTGGTTGTCACATAGTTTACAAGTGAATATAGAGAACATGTTTTTCAATCTTGAGGAAATGCGCGGCAGTAAGATTTTTGGGGTCCATTTTGTAAAAAGTAATCAGGTTAAAAAGGCCTTGACTCGCTCACCAAAAAATTGAAGTAGAGGGTCTGTTGTGCCTATACATATACCAGAAAAAGGCACTGTACAAGAATATATCAGTACAAAATAAATACCAGAAGTCAGCAGCTATAAGCACTGCCCACTGCCGGCGACTGCCATTTTGTCATGACATGTGTGGCATCACGTGTTGCATGAGCGGAGACGTCGTCTTCTACACAAGTCCATGCTACTGCGAATAATTCAATCTCCATACCAAACTGATGAAAGCTGAAATGACTCGAGTGCACGCGCACGTTATCATAGAAAAAAAATGATCACTGGAAAGCACTTGCTTGACAGCTAGCATCTTGTTACATCACGGCCCGTGAGTGCACCACTTGCCCGAATCGGGCCTCTCGCGTCTTTATAAAACTGTTCAATCACAAATTAAGCGTACATTTCTGGCAGCTTGCTTGCGGATATACAGAGACTATCCCACATAACAAGAGTTAACATACATCTACATGTGCATGCAATGAGTTTAGATATCTGGGCAGTTCACAGGCTGCTAAATAATAACCGCTTGCAATTATCTGGGGTGCCATGGCAGTGGCAATGCTACCCAGAAATTTTTAAATTCTTGCTTTGCTTCAACCGGAAAAAACCAACATGTTTGTGTACCCTTGTTCTTTTTTGTTGTGCCTGAATTTGCTTGACTTATGCATTAAGGTCCTGCAGCCGGCCTCCCTTTCAGCAGAAGCTAGTCAAGAGTTGAACATAACTGATAGTTAGATAAAGAACCTGAATCATGAAACTTGCAGTGAACGTGTATTTAACCCATTGCAATGTCTACCCATCGATTAAAGAGATAGATGTATGGTTTGTTATAGGTGGTGTCCATGCATTAAATCGATAAATCTCACCACTGGTTCCTAGTGGGTTTCTGGCATTCAACTAAGCACACAGCTACATTACTGTAGGAATTCTATACAATGTTTTTTGGTTAACTATATCCGAACGATAACTACAATGAGAGCATAGTAATTTTCTTTTTGATGCACTTTAGTAGTTCAAAAGAACCTTGGATTCTCTTGCAACAAGCACCACAGTGTTTGCAAACAATGGCCTCTCAGATCAAATCATCTTGCCCATCAAAGGCATCTGTGGTATTCAATGCTAAGCAAGCCAGCTGTGTGTACTGTTATTTGAAGGACTGTATGGGGTTTGAATACTATTCATGAAACATGTGATGGCCTGAACTGCTTGACGATATGCCTAAAAGCTGTGAATGCACTATTTAATGGTTCACTGCTGCTTCTATATTTGTTCTATTGATGTATCTGAAATTGTCAACATTTCGAACTTGTCGAGTCATTTTACACTGTTGCTCAAGGAAATGGGAAATCTTTTTTAAGACCACAAACACGATTTTATATTCAACTTTTTCAGCTTGCTCACTAACTTTTAATATTGTGCATTTATAGCGTTCTCAAGAGGTCCTTTACCAATGCAAGCACAAGCTTCCGAGCAAACCTTCATAGTTCTCCACTGCAACGACTGAGAAATGTCACAGTAAAGTGTGAATGTTGCTGTTTTCATGACCACAATGGCAATAACCTTACAATAGAAATGTGAGTTAGATACTTTGTAGTACTAATTCAACTCAATTGATCCTTGCTAAATGCCGGAATAAAATTTCAAGACATATATTTGAAGCATGATGAGACGATTAACAGAGACACTAGAGCATATATGGTTTTTAAGTGCTATGTCCAAGTCCTTTGCTCGGGAGAGAAAAAGATCTTTCAATAGCTATGACTACTGCGTAGATTACAATCAAACAACATCTTGCAACCTGAGCAAGTTTCTTCGGTGACATGAGCCTATTCGTTGATCTCATTGCTTTGTGGATTGAACAAGTAATGATTGAATTGACTAACAAAGCTTGTGCAAGAGATGGTTATAATTATACCTCCAAGCAAATTGCATATAATATCAAAGGTGAGATTGTGCAAGCATCTTGCTTTCAAAACATTAATGTGTCCCATCAGGATTTGCCGGGTTCTATGCTTTCGTAACCAGTCATGGCACTCTGGAATGCAGCAGCCAAAAATAATGAGACTAAAAATGTCAATCAAGCAAGATGCTTGCACTTTATAGATCCGTTTTCTATGCTCTTCTGAGCTCCAAAGCATCAGCAATAAGTTGTCATGTTGAGTGCATGGGGCAATCTGCCTTCTTCATTTTCCTGTGCTGTTCCCTGCCAATTCAATAGGGTTCTGGTAGGGGCCAGGACAACCAGTTTTACCAGAAAGAAAGCCTCTTACATCAAGAGGCATTTGGCGACTTTTTCGCTAGGGCAGGAGCACATTTATTGTGGCACCGGGAAAAGGGCGATTTGTATACAGACTTCAAGAGCTCTGACTAATGCTGAAATGATCTGTGACTTACCTGGTGGACCAGAGGCAGGCGCAAGTAGTGAACCAATAGGCGAGAACCATGCCTCAGGCAAGACAACAACAGGTTGCGACCTGTAGTTCCAAACAAGGTAAGCAACTGCCACACCCTGGAAAACAGAAATTGCCGCCACATATTTATAAAGTAGACTAAAGGCAATCCACAAAAAATGACTCGTTTGTGACTGCAAACACTATCGCAGAATTCTTGTGGCAAGTGCCAAAGTATGGGAAAAAAAAATGGTACATTTAGAACTATAGACAAATAATTTGCATTATAACTGTATCCATGAGACGAGTGCGTTATCATGGGTACGTTGAAGCTACTCCCTTTTTAAGGTTGCTCCAATGCACATTCCTCCACTGCGGTTTTTTATGGCAATTTGGCAATGTGCTAAGTTTTTGGAAGCTGACGTGAGCTAAATGTCTCGCCTCCTGTTCTCAGGTGAGGATATATTTCAGATTATTCTGCTTTTGCCAAACCTTAAGGTCCAGCGAATGCATATGATGTGGGGAACATGACTGGTGAAATACACTTGCATCATGCGTCCTTAATAGGACAATGTTGTTTGTAAACGTAACTGAGTATTGTTCCTAGAATTCCATGGCTTGCAACACCTTAACTATTCAGGCAAACTTAAATACAGCAAAAAAAAAAGGACGCTCACCACAAGTGCATAGAGAAGCGCCGTGGCTGCCAGCCTGACCTTGAATGTGTACATTGACTTTAGCTTGGCTGAAAAAATCAACAACAAAAATATGAATGCCACAATCCAAAGCACGTCTTGATGGAAATAGGCATACTAAATTTTTTTAAGTTGATGGTGCAGCTAAACAACGTGTCGCAATTGCAACTGTGAAGTGTAACACATGTTTTACATAACGATCACATAAAATACTAGGTGTACTTGGACGCCTGTGTTAAGCAAGTTCGACTGTCGACTAAATGCAATCAACACTAAACTACGCAGTTAATTGAACAGGACTATTTTCCATTCAGCTAATTTCACCTGAACACCTAGTTAACGACACGTACAACCTGGTCATAGCCACTGCATAAGATACTCTCGTTTAGCCTGACATCTGCGAGGTTGTTTACGACGCTCAAACACGGGCCATGCTAGCAGCACTCAACAGGGCTTACCTTGATGTGCCAGCTCTTCTGACATCTTGTTAATCTTTCGTTGTATCTTTGCATACTTGGCGAACTCATCGACTATATTCATGCTTCCGAGTTCGGCCCTCAAATCGCACACTTGCCGACGCATGTTAGATTCCATCTCGGTCTCTTGTGAAATCACCTGAAGCACCTGAAAATCGTAACTTGGAAATTAGTAAGCCACGCAGTGGGTAACAAACGCTTCCTGGTAACATCAGCAAGGCTTCTTGTACTAATATTTCGCAGTTTACTGCACACACTACGGGAATCGACGAAGTGACACGATGATGTGTACTTGCCATTCTGACGACGAATGGGACGAAAGCCGTGAACATGCCACAGAACGTGACGAACCAAAAGAAGACATAGCTTTCTTGAGTTCCCATGCTAAGGCGCTGACGTTAATTAAACGACAAAAATTGTTATCAACTGCCGAAAAGAATCCGCAAACTAGAAGCCGGTCGCCTCATTAGCGAATCACGATCACAGTCCAGCGTCTTGTAGGGGGTGAAAACACTTCTACAGGCAGGTCTGAACCACAAGTAGCTTCTTCGGAGCTTCTCCTAGCGATCTTGGCGTAATCGTTCAAGAAAACCGGCCACTTTCGCTTAACACAAGTGCCATGTCTCATTCACGTATTGATTAAATGCGGTTTCCCGACTGCTAGCACAGCCGCTCAGCATTTCGTGTTACGAAAGTTGTAGGTGTCGCTAGACGTTTCCTGTTTTGGTTTCACTTTTCCCGTATGTCGCCGGCAGAGGAGCGAATGATCGGTCCATTTTTTAATTTTCACGGCCACTGTTACACTTAGCTCTGCCCTTTCCATGTGTGCTGATTTGAACAATGCTGCATATAGACTAACTTCCACGTTTCCGCCCTTTACTACGGCCCTTAACCGCGCGAAAAACCGATTCCCTTCGTCAAGGCTTTGACGTGCTATCCTGACAGCTGTGTTCACAAGTTGTCAAGTGTTTGTGGCTGCTTCGTGGACTGCGGTGCGCGCCCATGCCGCCTCTACACCTACAGTTCGAGCACGCTGAGTTAGCTTCGGCAAGTTCTAACGCAGCTGAGCGTCTGCTATAAGCATGGAAGACATATTCTACAAACTTGTGAAGGAAGCTTCACATCAGAAGCATCCTGCGTTACGCCAAGCATGCCAGGAAGCCCAAGGTATGAAGCTCGAAACCAACAAAACTGCTAGCCACTATTTCCCCATCTCTTTGGTGTTAGCAGTAATAGGTGATGGTGGGCTGTCGATGAACCTGATTCTTGCATTTGCAGAGGCCTTGGCAAACAAGCATGCTTTGTTGAGGAACCCGCCATATGAAGTCAGGTAAACACGATTGTGCTTTTCAGTTTGACCTTCCTGCTTTGCGTGTTACTTGTTCCTAGACACAGCTGTACTCGTTTCAGGCAAAAATGCTTTGACGCTTTGCAACTGGCATTGGAAACCAAAGAAAAGAAGCTTGTTTCCCTGTCCTTTAGTGGCTTACAGGTACGTTCTTGTGTTTGTCTGACGAGGGCAAAAAGAAGATATGCTTGAAGGTTAGTGTGTGCGCATCTTGCCGCTCAAATAGTGTCGCTGAAATGTTGCTTATTTAGGTCAATACTCGCGTCAATCTTGCGTAACGCAGTGTGTGTTCGTGCAGCAGCCATACAGCAGCGGCACTGTGGTTTCTTCACATCCGCGCGGATTGTGCTGCTAGAGTGACATTTCATGAGACATGCATATAGCTTACCACGTGGTTGTTACAACATGAAAGTTCGCTAGTGCTCACTTCATAGTGTACACAACAGATGGCCTTTTAAACTTATGTATGGTCATTACACTCAATGCCTTAATAAGGCATTTTCACACAGAAATGTCAACAGCATGTGACATAATGGTTAGTGCCTGTAATGGACGGGTACACTCAGTTTTTGCAGCAATGAAATTCCTCCCTCCTAAGCAGACCCAAATATTGTGACTTCTTCAACAGGTGTGCAGGGTCACATTTTTTAAAAGCTCTGCTATTTTTTCATGCGAAAGTGTGATTTAAGTTTAGGATTCTTGTATGGGTGCTGTATGGTTCTGTTGCAATCACAATCAATCGTGATATTTCTCAACAGTTAACTCAATTGTGCAAGTTCAGGAAGGGAGCTATCATGATTGAGAAATGGTGTTCGGTTGGGCCTTTGTCATGATTGAAAATGCACCATGTGAGCTTTTCTATTTGTCATACATTAAAGAAATCACCATTACTGGCATACACAGGATTACTTTATCATTACATATTAGACTTTGTTAGATCAGTGCAAAAGTTATTCAGGGTCTTGTGTAGGCTCATTCCCTTCAAGTGCACATGACAAACTCAGAACATGTCTAGCACCTCAACAACTATTAAAGGCCATAAGTGTTCAACGGGGTAAGGTAACGTTTTCCATGCTGTGCAGAGTGACCCTCCAGTTCACATGGCTATTCTTCTGTGACATCGTGTTGTGTTTGCAGTAAATTGTGCTTACCGCCACTTGTGCTTCTCTGGTAATCTGTCCACTGTCAACAGCAGTGGTTTTGCATGCTAAAAGGAAAATGGGTTTTCTTGTGTCCAGTCTATTTTTTTTCTGTTGGTTGCATTTATAGTTTTTAGGTTCAGTTGGTTCAAAATGACGAACATGTGCTTACTAAACCTGCTTTCTGCAAATGCGCTACATGCTTGTTGTGTACTCATAGCTTTGTTTCCATAGCCTGTGCAAACTTTTCCAGGAGGGAGGGGTGAGAGGGGATGCACCACTCACCACAGCCTGTAATATCTATTGACATATACTGTTATTAAAAGCCGCTATACATTTACGCATTTTCTACACTGAAGAACTGTTTACTGATGGTGCATTATGTGACCAGGTTAGTCTAGATGCCCATGAACGTTTTGTCACTCTTTGTTTTTTTGTTGTTTTACCCTGACATGCCCAAATTTGAGCAGCTTGCAGACGCATAGAACGGTATATCACGATGTGTCTCTGAGCATGTTTATGATGGCCTGTGAAAGTTACTGTTTTGTGAACTTGGGATACGAAACCCACTCATTGTGTTTAAAAAGTTAAAGGAGTCTGCTGTGTGATGGCACTGAGGTAGCCTTATACTGGTTAATCAATATCAGTGTGCAATGGTCATTATGAATGTCTTTTGTCTCTGCTGTAGGGCAGACAATAAGTTCTCATGAAAGATGTCTTACAAGAGAGAGAGAGAGAAAAAGAATAAGGAGAAAGGCATGGAAGTTAACCAGGGCTGAGCCCCGGTAGGCTACCCTACTCAAGGGGAAGAGGAGGAAGGAGAGACATGAAACATGCAACTAGTTGCTTTTAATGCTAAACAGCTCGCACAACTTTACGCTCACTGTTTAGAATCTCGATGTTCTTAATGACATTCCATGAAATCTGTTAAACATATAGTCAATCAAAATTTCTTTATTCATCTGTATAAAGCATATAGTCAGTCAGAATTTCTTTATTCATCTATATATATGCATAAAATAAGTCTAGCTTATCAGTTGGCTTTTGTCAAATACTGTCTTTGTCACTAAGGCATTGTGCTAAGCTGAAGAGTGCATGTTTGACTCCATATTCCAGAGGCTGCATTTCAGTGAGAGTCTATTACAAAAGCACCTGTGTACTGAGATTAGGTGTGCACTATACACCCCCAGGTGCTCAAAATTATTCCAGATTTCTCCCCCCCCCCCCCCATTCATAAAATGCCTTTTATTCATATTTTGGTTTTGGCATGTAAAACCCCCAAATCTTTGAGAATCTTGTAAACATCTGTTCCAAGTCAGCGTAGCTTGCTAAAATTTCTTAACCTCTTTTGCGAACCTGTTGATGCTTATTAGTATTACACATCTTGGTGTTGATATTTTAAAAACTCTTAGAGAACACTTGAACAGATGTACTTTTATTTTCTTGCTGTTTGAACCAGCATTTAAGATAAATGTTCTATGCTGCAACAGATTCTGGTACTACTTCATTCAATTTTTTTTTCTAGTTTCTTGTTAATACTGAAAGGGCTAATTCCTTGCAGTCTGTATGTACTTCAAGTTCATGAAGTCTTTTGTAAGATGTATGGGAAGAACAGCTACATCTCTGGTTGCATATAATCTTCTTCATTAGCTGTGACCATCATGTTCAAACTATATCCACACATATGCAGAGTTGTCAATACTGGCTTGCTTTTCTGGCTGCTAATAGCTGTGGTGCACCAGTTGAGAGAGTAATACCCGCAATAATTAAAGAGGAAAGTTCATAGCTCATTCATATGGCTCACATGTTTACCTTGCACAAGGTCACACCTTTCTGTGACGCTCGCATCACTTCACGATCCTTTCAGCAACTACTTCGAGAACAGCTCTTCAATCCAAACCTGGAATGTGATGATGAACAGCTTTGGTTGCCATCTCAACTGATGAGAGCCATCTCGTCTCTGGCCTCCCACCCAGAGGAAGCACAAGTTGAAGGCTTGAAGGTGAGCTTAACCTTACATTAAGAAATTTTTGGCATCGAGTGATAGTTCTTGATGAGTGGTGCATTTATAAAAGGCACATAAATTTGCTGTGAAAACTGCATGTGCTTGTCACATGGTAGCAGCCCTTCCCATGTGCAAGGGTACATCGTCTCTCGACAATAGCTTGTACTATTCTGAATATAATTCTTAAATAGTGTCAAAATTAGCCATGATTTGTTTCATTTATGTTGTAATGTAGTGATAGTCTAGTGATAGCAATAAAAAAAACATTAGAATAGCGGGAACCCCTCAGCCCTTTTCATACTCTACGCCTATGGAGGGACCTACATTGCAAACACTGAACCTCACTCAACATATTGTGAAGAAGTCTAGCAGCGCTAGATTGCAACTTGGGTGCGAGATGATTCTGTCTCGCTTAAGTGATGCAGGCAAGCATAAAGATAGGCTTCTCAGTATTAAGAAACATTTTGAATGTTATTGGTGTACTACTGATTCAAGCTGCAGCAGTGGTGGAAGTACTCAATGGGGATTGTGTGGCCAGTTTCACTTGTACATGCATGACAGCACTTGTTGCAGTGCTTGACGTTCACTATACCCCTGCATTTCCAACAGATGCCACTTCAGGCTTAGGGCATCATTTAATTAAGTCTTGTGCACATGGGAAGCCTATTGCACACTTTTACTGTTATTTTTTGCCTTCTAACAGCTGTGCACCTGCAGCTTCGTCTATGCTGCTGTCCACTATTGAACTTGCCCTGACTTGTTCTATTCCCAACCGCATTATGATGCTGGAGGGATGTCGGAGCACTTTTGTGTTTTGGTTTATACGCACATTGAAGAATGCAGGGGTTACTAGTACGAATCTGCACTTTCCATTATGGGGCCCTTTCATAGTAACTGAGTTACATAGCTGTGGAATATGAAATCCCTTTTTGATTGTTCACTAAAAAAACAATTGAATCTACCAGTTAGTTCATCATTGATGCCTTTAATATGTTTATGAATGATCTATTTGGATCTATGTGTGATTCTTCTTGCACCAGAAGTTGAAAAACGAGTGACTGTTAATATTTTGATTGATTTGAAATTTATTGAAGACATTGTTCAGGTTTGCATCATCAAGCTTGAGATAAGAAGAGAAAAGGCAGGGACACTTGGGATTCTAAGGCCCTCCTGTCCTTTCTTCATGTATCCGAACCTTTTGTAATTACAGTTGAACCGGTTCATAAGAGACCGATGTAAGAGGCATATGGGTAAAAGAGAGACCAGTGTGCCTACGCTAAAATAGGGGCTGATAAGAAAATACATATGTGCAGCCCATATAAAATACAAGAATATCTCACTGCTACATGTCTCCTATAAAGGGGTTCAACATCATTGAGCAACTGGCTGATATGCTTCTTAACCCTTTGTGGTCAGAAACATTTATCCACTTTCCAACAGTTCAAATCTGCAACTATTTTGCCAGTATCTGGCACCATGAGGAAAAACACTAAGTGTGCAAGAAAAACTCACATCCTAATTATTTTTCTCTTGCATTCTGCAGGCAACTTTTTTATCAGTATTTGAACTGCGTGTGGTACCACTCGAAGCATTCTGTTCCTTTCTCTGTTCCCTTGAGTATCAAAAGGTGTGCTGCCTCCACCATCATTGTCATCTTCCCCAGTCGTTTCTGTCAAAATACTGTCCTCACTATCTCGTGGAGGCATGTGATTCTCTTCCTCACTAAAGCCATCATCCCTTTCACTAAATACATCACCGTAAAATGCACATGGTGAGAAATCGGCCATGCTTCTCCGTGATCGTTGCACAGAATGCTCTGTGCTCCAGAAGCTTGTCTAAATACTGTGCTGCACCCTAGTATAAAAACAATTAACCATCAAATCAACAAAGCTCACATATCTTTCAAGAGATGGCGCATCATTTAAGCTTAGAATGTGTGTGAATTGCAGAGAGAAAATAAAAAAGAAACAGCAAAATTGAAGCCCCTTTACACCTTTGTCCGGCGATGCTTGACAATGAACTGCAAAAGGGTTAATAGCACACTGGTGCTCACTCCTGGTCGATTCAACACCATCATTTTTTAATGTTTCAAGGAACTTTGCTGTTGTCTTGTGTGTCTTGGCTCGCTCACTCACGCGCAAAGCTCTTTTGCAGGTTATCCTGCAGTGCTGCTGCCTTCAGAACTGGTGCCTCTCGCAAAATGCAGTCTTCTCCATCGTGACACTGTGCCTGAACATCTACAGCCACGGCTCTGCTGGGACCAAGTCCGCTGCCGTGGCCTCAGCCAGCCAAAGCGTGCAGGGCTATGTCTCTTTCCTCTTTGAGTCTGCCGCAGAGGAAGCAGCAGATGAGGAAGAGAGGGTGAGACAGTGGCATGCTTTATATACGAAGGGCTAACTAACGGTACTTTCAGCTGGACGCCACTGAACTTTGACCCGGATTGCAACGATGCAGGGCTCACTCTTGATCTGATGCTGTGAACTCATCTCTGAGCCGAATGCCTGGCCACTTGCCAGAAGCATTGAATTCCTGGAAGAGGAAAAATATTGCAGCGTCATACATTGCAGACAGATGAAGTGTGGGGGTCACGGGATTTGACATCAGTCATGCTCTTAAATCGAAGTAAGAGCGTTAAAAGGGCTACGAGTTGTAGCGTGGTGCACTTCGATAACCAGCCTAATGGATCCAGAGGGCTCAATTTAGACCAGGCAAACATGACGCTCACTCTTTGGCTAGTTGGTGGATTGCACAAACATGACGCTCGCTCATGAGCTAGTTGGCGGATCGCACATCGCCAGAGTGCTCTCCAGCATTCTGCAGCTCTCGGAAATGACCAGTCGAATGTACCATAAGCCATGTTGAATGGCAGAGCGAGCTAATTATGATTTGAGTAGGAAGTGTGCGATTATCGCAATGTATGCCACTGATCACATAACTCGGTAGAACCTTGGTGCAATGCAAAAGGTGGCAAAAAAAAAAAACTAACTGGTGAATGTCCGGTTTCATGTCCTGGCATTAAACCTGAGAATCATTTCATTGCCTCAACAACTCTAGCCAGAAGTTAGGGCTGACAGGAAAAATTTGCTAACAATTTTGGATATGTGATATAGTTATCAGTTTTATTGCTTAGTGGTTTATGAACAGCTTGTTGGACTTGCCACACACAAAAATGTGCCAGTTTGTAACCAGTAATGCAAACCGTAAGTTCTGACACATAGTGTCAAAGCCGCTACCATGCTTTGGGTGTTATATTCACAAATGCAGTGATTCAAACATATTTATAAAAGAAAATTGAATAAAAAAATAACTAGGTATTATAGCACTTTTGGTATAGAGATGTTACCTAAAAAGCAGGCAAATAGTCATTTGAATAAGCTCTGAGGGATGTAATAAAGCATTTGTGTGTAAAAAATAACTTCAAAAATAAAAGAATGAGCAGTTCCAAAAATAGGAGGAAATCTTTCGGTAAAGGTATATTGACAATGTCCAACCATACCTATGCATGGGATCTTCGCTTGCAGCCTTCTTGCAACTTGGCCCTTGGCATTAAACAAATGTCTAATAATAATTATCAGGACTATTCTTGTCTCATTGTTATTTCATGAATTACTGATATTAATTACTGACTTCCTGCTTGCAAAGTGCTGTGTATGTGTCTGGACTGCATGGAGTCCGATGTCTGCCTCGCTAACATAATCATGTTCTTTTTGCAACTTGCTCACTAACACTGCACTTCAAACAGAAAAGTGTGGACGAAGGATGCGATCCCTATAATGAAGGTACGTGCTGTTACTGTTGCGTGCACTGTCTTGTTGTATTACAACCTACCTCCGGACACCTTTCTGTAGCTGATACTCAACAATTCTGTGTGCTTTGCAAGCATAAGAGTCTTGTTCTCACCTACTGCACTTACTGCATGGCCTGTTTCTCTTCCCTTGCTTTAACGAGCCACCTAACTGCATGTTTTATAGTATGACGCAGTTTTACTAAAAATGTTTGTCTGAATGTATTTGTCTTCCTTCAGCAGTGTTCGCTTTTCTTATAGTCTGCCTGCATGTTTTTTGAAAAGGCCCTGTAGAGAAGCATTCATTTAGCTTATCTGGTGATAAGCTAAATGCATTCATTAAGTATACTATAATACACTGTTAATTAATCAAATAATTTGTTTTGTTTGTTTGTAGAGTTCAAAATTCAACTGGGGCTATGATAGAATCTGCAATGCAGAGCACCCAATTAAGTACTGTCCTACACAGTTAATGTTAACCTTGCATGTTATTACAGCCCTGTAATTCTCTACAGTAAATTGCTGTCTTTGTGGCTGGTGAATAGGCCTTAAATCACTGAAATGTTATTGTTGTTGTCCCTGTTTTTCAACGTTATTCATGGCCTTCACACAATTTCGCATTGAGCCTTCCGCCCTGTGAAATAATAATACACCATAAGTAAATGACTCTCTCTTCCATCTAGAGTGATTAATCCTCCTATTAGGACATATAATTGCCTGGCATGGTAGTAAGAGAGCATGCATGCACTGATTCTTTCATTTAGTCGATGACATTTAATTACTGAGCAGTTTGGCACTATATTACATTTAGTGCTTATTTTAGTGGTACAGTATTTTAAATGTTTCAATCTGACTTCGCCACTTTTATTCATGAAAACACAGCCACCTAAGCTATAAAGCAAACCTACATTTTTTATGCCGAGCTGTAATGGGTACAGAATTGATTCACAAAGGTTATACTTCTTTTTAGCTGTCGTTGAAAAACAACCATTCAAGAAGCAAAGATGTAGAGGCAGAGCTTTCTAAAGGAGATGTGTTTAGCCCCTAATAGAGATGCGGGTGATTTTAAAATTGGCTCTTTGCAAGGGTTTAAAGGAGTCTCTTATTCAAATGACATTACCTAAGTGACTGCCATCTATCATAATATCATCAACTGTAACGTTGAGCATTAAGATTACTTTTAACTTTCGCATGTTTTTCAATGTCCTGCCTGCTTGCTTAACAATTTTGTTTCCTTCTTCATGGTGGTTTAATAAGCATTGGTAACTTGTATGTCTAGGTGTGTATACACAGAAATACAATTTGTAATATGTTTAATTACAACCTCAAAATAAATACCATCACAAATAAAAATTAATAGTGTCAAGATGAGATATGACATTGCTTTTGTTATTGTTAACATTGGCTTGTTAATTGCTAAGTATGTCTTCACCCCTCCATAAAAATCGCGTGCCTGTAACATCAATATGTCCGCTTGTTTTTTCAGGCCACATTTCCCCATTCGATGAAGTTGTGCCTCTGTTTCTTTTTCTCTGCGAGAAGCTGAAAGAGGACAAACGGTGATAAACGTTCTTTGTTGTACCATTTCGTGACACTGTTTCGCCATGCACGGCTTGTTTACGTCTTTGTCTGCGACTTCTTTTCTCTCTTAGGAATGGCTCTAGCTCAACGGCTCCACTGCTGCTGCACTGTATTCAGACAGGCCTGAGCTCTCTTAGAGGCCAGGCTAGGAAAAGTCAGCCTTTTTTAGACTTTGTTTGGTAAGTGGTTCAAGCAGTAAAACTTCAGGCTTTGCCCACACTTGAGACTGAACTAAATATACTTCAGCCTAAATATATTAGCTTTAGGCAGCACACAAGTATACATAGCTAAATGATGTTTACTGCCACTGCCTACTGTAAAAGGTGTGAGACCTTAGTCAAGCGTTTCTCGCGTTTAGTCACACCTTCCACCAAGCTCAATTGTATAGGTGGGAAATAAATCATCATCATCATTTAAGCATTCGAATAAGAGCTTACTCGACTGTCCTTGGTCAGTGATGTCTTGTGGCATTGTGTTAAAACTAGTATAACTTAATACATTATGTGGCATTGCAGGTTATTTACTCTAATTCTGGGCACTTTCCGCTAAATCATACTTGCAATGAGTATTTTTGCAATGAACTTGATTGATTGATTTATTTATTGATTTTTTTGCAAAACCTGGATGTGAGCAGATTTTAGGGCAGCTACAGCATGCTATACAATGTTCACACATTTTAATTCAGCTAGTGTAAAAAATAAGGCATGTAATTCCACCCTTTGTGATTGCATAAAAATAACCTGTCACAATACAAATGCTGAAATGGTAGTGCTTTAACAGTAACACTGAAATGTTAACCTGCAAATTGAAACTTTCTTTAATGTGTAGCTATGCGTGCCTACACCTCTGTGTATGCCTAAAGACATTATTTGACTTCATGCAACATTGCGAAACTCAGCTTAGCGATTACGAAATCTTTCTATTGAAGCTTTTTCCTGTACTGTGATAAGGCTGAGCAGAGTTTTCAATGCTTTCCCACAATCAGGCAGCAGTTGTGCCCGAGGCTGGTGGGCTGCCTTGGTTCCCCGCTGAAGGACAAGAACATAGTGTCCGCACAGCGTTTTGAGAAGGGTGAAATGGGCAGGGGCTCAGGCTGCCTCACCACTGCTCCCTCGTATCATGCTGAAGAGGCAAGGCTCGTCTATGGGTGAGTGCAGCTTTACCAGACTTGTCTCTTCATGACTGCCTGGTACTTATGATTAGATCTTCACTTATGAGTGACTATAGTGTCAATTACTCTTCGCTTGAGATTAGCTGATGTGCCTTTCTATGGTGAAAATGCTGAGTTGCATAAACAAAGATTTACTTCTGGGATTTGACAGTATTCATGTTTTAGTTTTAATTTGTTGATTGGTTGGTCATTAATTGTTGATCAATGTAAGATTGTATAATCATTAATATCATGAAGCAGTAACGCAGAAGGACCATTTTGTGAGGTAACAGATTAATCATAATCTCTTTTAATTTGTTAATTGGCACCTTTAACTGAGCATATATGTGTTTTTTTACTAGAGTAGTGCAAATATTCGAAATTTTGAAAATTTTTTATAGTGTTGCTATTCAATTCAATTTGCACTGACAATTTTACTATTAGAACTAGTATTCTAACCTCCCAAAGACAAACACAGTCAATGTCTGATTAAGGGTGACTACCCCAGATTTTTAATATGTGTCACCTCATCGTACTTTCGTATTGCGGCAAAGCGGAGTGTCAGGCTCTGCTACGGTCAAACTTTTCAAATACAGTCAACATCCAATCGAAAGTGGCTCCTTTATGCTTAATACGCTCTTGCGCTCAGAACGTACTCATGTTGCAGCACAGCTTCTTTTCAGGCTCCACTACAGTCGTATATGTAATAAAAAAAATATGCTAGTTCTAACATGGCGACGATAGATGTGGCATAGGTGGGGGCTTAATCTGTTTTGGACCTTAAATTTCAGCAGCAATTCAAAAAAATTCGCCGTAAATTTCTAGCATTAAAGATTTCAAAATTTTCAACATATTGTGAGAGCAACGTCTATGAGGCAGATTTGGAACTCCAGACCTGAAGGGAGCATACCGTAGTCCACATCATTTGAGTTTCCACAAAAACTTAAAAGAGGAGGAAAGGCGGAAGAAATAGCGTTTTTTGCCTTTCACGTGTAAAGTGCTGTCGGCAACATTTGTTTGCACCAAGTCATGTACATAAATACAATTCGGCCTCTGCATTGCCACATTCTTGATGAGACAACTGCGAAACACCACCTTGGCGGTACTTCATCAACCTAGCAAGAAGAAACTTTCATGTTGCTGTCTCATAAGATGCTTAGGAATTGAATCCTCTACAACATTTGTTTTTCTGCAATTTCACTTTAAACTATTTGAGAAGCATTGTAGAAATATTCCAGAAGTACTCGAAAAATATTCAATTGAACTCGCATCCAAACTTCAATATTCAATTTCACTTTGCACCCAAAAATTGCTACTTGCATAGCTCCACTTCTTACAGATTACCTTGTCTCCAATGTAAGTGCAACTCTCACAGCCTACGTGAATAATACTACTTCATCTTCAGCAGCATAAGTCAACATCAAGGCTATTTTGGTGTTGTTTGTAATGTCTTAACCTGATTTCATGACAATGGTTCATATGCTACGAATTCTCCACCAACTAATCGAAAGTGCTTTGTCAAGTATTGTGCTATCGTGCTTCTTACTTGGTCAATATTTACTAACCAAAAAACAACAGAATAATAATATAAGTACGGTTTAGTGCAGAGTTGCTGTCTTCACTTGTAACCCTACTGATCTTGCATTGTATTAAGGTGCTAAGCCATTCACTACTCTGTAGCTAATGCAACAGTTTGATACTATTTAGCTTAGTTCATTTGTAGCTGATGGTTGCTGTAGCTTGGGCCATTCTATAAGTTTCCTTTGTACTAATTGCACTTCACAGCATTGCCCTGGAGCTGGTGACCATCGTGGGGGAGGTTGGAGCCTTGCGACCGGTGTTGGGGTCTCTCTTCCACAGAATGCTGCTGTACCCTTTGCCTCAGCACTGTCTCGAGCCGCTCAAGTTTGTCAAGCAGGTGATTGTGTCGGCAACAACCTTTTACACTGCACTTGCTTTGTGCTGCTGGCTCTCGTGTTAGTTCGGGGAACCCACTTTCCAAGTGTGTCGAGCTTCTTTTGGATGCCCTTGTTTGTATGTTTTGCGTGCACAGCCTAGCTTTCTTGAAGGTGCTTCAACAAAAAGAAATATTGCAGACCCACTGCATTTCCCACAGAGGGGTGAGCCAAGCATAATAAACTTCTATGTGTAATTTAAATTTCTGGTTTTAGGTGGAGCACGTCTTGATGCCACTTCTTTTTGCACTTCGTCTTGGTCATATAGTAGTGTGAGTCAGTGTTTTGAAGCCATCTGTGCTTTGAAAAACGAGCAAATGATCTAGACTCGATGAATGCTGACTTCGAGTGTTGTGATAACAAAAAACCAGCTTGTGTGATGGGGAAGGTGCGCTGAACCAACATGTGAAAAGAACCCAGTTGAGGGGGAGAATCAGTTTAAGATAAGGTATTGAACTGCTGATCACAGTATTCGGTAATGCAGCCTAAGAAAAGCACAGACTATCACACTTGTACTCGTGTGTTTATTGCATCATTAAAACCATATGTACAGTATTCAAGAGAGAATAAAAATAACAATGTCTGAATTTCAGTTGAATTGGCATAGTGGGTCTAGAACTAGCTCAAGGCAGCTGGCTTAAAATAGTGTTAAAACGCTCAGAGTAGTGTAATAAATATTACATGCACACAGTTTCCTTCAGCAGTGAAGACAAAGACATAGGACATGTCATAACTGGCTTTGTATAGCTTATTGACTATGTTATCTTTCCTCTTGTTGTGGTACATATTGGTTTACTATTGATCCTCTCTGTAAGAGGCAAACTGATGTAAGAGGCACCAGTGTGCCTGCAACGAAATTGGGGTTGATCAGAAAATGAGAACATAGTCCCCTGGTTATAAGATACACTAATAATAGCTATTAGAGTTTAATGTCCCAAAACCACCATATGATTATGAGAAACGCCATAGTGGAGGTCTCCAGAAATTTAGACCGCTTGGGGTTCTTTAACCTGCACTTAAATCTGAGCACACGGGCTTCACGCATTTTCGCCTCCTTCGAAAATGCAGCTGCTGCGGCAGTGATTTGATAGTGCCACATGCGGGTCAGCAGCCCAATGCTTTAGCCACTGCTTATAAGAGGCACCCTGCGTAAGGCACAAGAATTGCTCCCTGGTGCATGTATCCTATAAAGAGGTTTGACTGGGTTTTATCCAAGCTGTTGCATTGCTACTACTGTTCTTTCTGCAATATTCTACTCTTGCAGATGCTGAAGAACCCAGAGCAGTTGCTGCAGTTTGCAGGACCTCCACTGTGGGAAGACACCAAAAACCCACGGTTGAGCAGCCTAGACTTGCTGAAAATGTAAGCTATTCTGTAGAGGCTCACTGTGTTGCCTTGAGTTTTATGGTGTTTAATTGTTCATTAATGTTGATTACTTTTCAGAAGTCTACAAAAATTAAGGTGCAGCAATGACCTAAACCACCTTATTAGCAGACTTTTGACTGCCAACTCCCAAACATTAAAAGTAGCCATGAATATACATAAAGTAGCAAAAGCCAGCAAATCTGTGGCATAGGCAAGGAAAATAGTCAAAAAATTGTAAGCACCATATGCCCATCAGAACTGAAACTTAATACGCTTGTGGGGCCTCATAGGCCTTATTTGTAGGCCTGTACTTCCTTAGGGCTTTCTAGCTCTTGTAAATTTTACAGGCCTTACTTGAGGGCTTCAGGCTTTTGTAAGCCTTAATTACATTACTGAACCCATATAGGTAATACATATTTGCTTGGCAGCGAATACTGCTCCCCAGTACATAGTGTGGATTTTTATAGCATCAGAGTTTCTTATCTTGGATGTCAAATGAGAATGGCAACAGGCCCAAATGATGCTTTGTTTGTACCTTGCCTTTTTTGCTTCATCATGTCATAGCATTGTCGATGCAGCGTTGTCGATGGGCTTGGAGAGTGCTGCCACAGCAATGAACCCAGTGTCTGCTACATCAGCGTCGAATGCACTGTGGCACTGCTGTCAACTTTGGAGACCTTGGTTTCGGGCTCCAGAATCTCGGACCAGATGGCAGAACGGCTGAACGCCACCTTTCCGACATTACAGTGTGCAGACTATGTCGGTGAGTACAGCTGCACAGAAACAATCTTTCTGGGTACAGGTCTGGGAGGCAAGTTTGGCGGCTCCCATTTCTCTGGTGAGCTGAAAGGCTTATGGACCTCCACATCGACTTCTCAACTAGTGGTTCACTGCTACCAAGACATGTTTTGTGTGGATGGTTCATTTTGCCTTGAGCCTATGAAGGCTAGCAAGGTGTCTTTTGATGCAAGTTCTTTCAGTTCACCAAGATGTCTCTCTGTTGCCTGAAGAATACCTCCTAACCAAATAGTGCATGGGCACCTTGTCTGCCCTCTCTTTCCACTTTGCCTCGCATTAACTTATGCTCCTTTGGGGGAGGGTATGGGTGGAATAATATAGTATAATGTAAATGCTTTTCGATGGCATGAAGCACATGCCATCGCATGCAAGCACATGCAAGGTATGATAATCATACCTTGGCATTTTCTTGGGGAAGGGACCAAGAACATTCCTTCGCGTCGCTAATTACCGCCCTCACATCACCACCTGTGTTGGCTCATTTTGATCCAGCGGCTCGAACAGAGCTTCGCACCGATGCAAGGGGCCATGGCATTGGTGCTATACTCGCTCAGATTCAGAATGGCACCAACCGTGTGATAGCCTACGCTAGCCGTCTTTTGTCGCAAGCGGAACAAAATTATTCCATCACTGAGCGGGAATGCTTAGCCCTCGTTTGAGCTATTGCGAAATTCCGTCCGTACTTATACGGACGTCCGTTCGCAGTCATCACGGACCATCATGCGCTTTGCTGGCTGTCGACACTTAAGGACCCTACAGGAAGACTCGGCCGATGGGCACTTCGATTACCAGGGGCGGCGTCAGGGGGGGCAAGGGTGGGCTGGAGCCCCCCCAAAATTCTCGCCTGCCCCCCCTATGCCCACCCAAGTGCCCGGAAGCATATATTGAAAACCTAGTAGGAGCAGAGCTAGCTTGCCCCCCCCCCGGAGGAACTCACTTTTCGTGGTTGCCCCCCCAGTAAAAACATCCTGGCGCCGCCCCTGTCGATTACAGGAGTACACGTTCTCGGTTGTTTACAAATCTGGAAAGCTGCACAGCGATGCTGACTGCTTATCCCGGCACCCTGTTGATCCACCTAGCTCCATTGATTTGGAATCCGATGCCTGCGTTTGTCGAAGGGCAGTAAGGGCAGTGTCGAAGGGCAGTGTGTCGAAGGGCAGTAAGGGATGACGTCCGTAGAGTAGATAAAAAGGGGAGTAGCCCGCTGTTTCATGACGCGACGAGTTATAGGCGAAGGTTACGAACGGAAGAGCTATGTCCCAATCAGTGTGGTCGGTAGATACGTACATGGAAAGCATGTCCGTCAATGTGCGGTTTAGTCGCTCCGTAAGGCCATTAGTCTGAGGGTGGTAAGATGTGGTGAAGTCGTGACGGGTAGCACAAGATCGGAGTAGATCATCAACCACACGAGATAGAAAGTAGCGACCACGGTCTGTGAGCAGGTGAGTCGGAGCGCCGTGCTGGAGAATAATGTCGTACAGCAGGAAGTCGGCAACGTCGGTTGCGCAGCTGGTTGGTAGCGCTCGAGTGATTGCATACCGAGTGGCATAGTCTGTGGCCACTGCAATCCATTTATTTCCAGTTGTAGAAGTAGGAAAAGGGCCTAGCAAGTCCAACCCCACTCGATAAAATGGCTCGGCTGGAACTTCAATAGGTTGAAGTAGACCGGCAGGGGGAGTCGTAGGCTTCTGTCGGCGCTGGCAGAGGTCACAAGATGTGACGTAACGGCGAACAGAGCGGTACAGACCCTTTCCAGAATACTCGTCGTCGAATGCGGTCGTAAGTTCTGGAGACTCCTAGATGTCCAGAAGTTGGAGCGTCGTGGAATTTTCGCAGAACATCCTTTCGCAGGTGATGCGGTACGACGAGTAAAAGTTCGGCGCCGTCGGAGTGTAAGTTGCGGCGGTACAAAACGTTGTCTTGAAGCAGGTATCTGCTAAGAGAAGGGTCAGCATAACGCGATTGAAGGCGGTCAATGATGGTGAGCAGCGATGGATCTTGGCGCTGTTGGTCAGCCACGTTCAGAAAGTCAGTGATGGCTAAAACGGACAAGGTATGATTGTCTATGTCTATAATGTATGATAGAGATATGATGGGTGCAATTCTGCTATCACTGAAACATGCTGGGCACAACTGTTTTTTTTTTTTTCAGAATTACTTTTAAGGAATGTAAGTGTTTCTGCATGATGCCATGGTTCTTACATGTTTGCAACTAGAATGTTGTTGCCGTTTCAAAGCTTTTTTTTGTTAGTGCGACAATATTAGGACAAAAAAGAGAGAATGACAGGACATGTGCTGTCCTGCCCTTACTTCTTTAATCTTTCTCTGATGCTGTGTGAATATGTGCAGCTATAAATATGCCCTAGCTCACTCGTCTTTTCAGCCTTTTGCTGTGGTTTTTCACATTTTTTTCTTTTTGTGCAGGTTCATCATTTCTGTACGAGAAGTCAGCTCGAGGTGCATTTCGAAACGGGTGGCAAGCGACGAACATCAAAAGCACGGAGAACGAGCCTGCACCCATGGTTGAAGGAGCTCATGTCGTACACCAGACGAGAATGAGCCAGTGCTCTGACGTGCATCTTGAAGATATCCACGATTTGTCAAAGCATTCGCTCGTGGAAGAAGCTCTGGAAGCATCGGAAGTGCGAAGTGGTGTAGAAGCTCCTGAGCAAGCGCCCATCGTGCACGAAGTTGTTGACGAGCAGAAAGAAGGTCATCTTGATCCTGAGAGCTGTACGCCAGAGCTGGAAGCAAAAGAAGCAAGGGAGCCTGCGGCGATCTCTTTAGAAGAGCGCAGTTTGGCAGACGAAGAGCTTCACAGTGGCAGCTACATGGAATACAGCCTAGGTGATGAAGTGTCAGAGTTTGCAGATGAAAGCCTTTATGACACTGACTTGGTGAGCGGTGGACCTTTGTACTTTTCATAATTCAGTGATAATTTGTCACTATAGCAACTTTAAAGGGACACCCAAGAGAAACTTTGAATCAGTTTATACTGATAAAGTTTCCTTTAAAACTGTACTTTGGTTATTTTTGCGAATACGGGCTGGTTACATAAATTGAGTTGGTTACATTAAATTTAAGGTAAAAACCATGGTGTCTCTACATTTTCACAACATAGTAGATTTCAATTTTTTAAATTTTAGGCAACATTTGCTCAGTGAAAATGTTTTGGACAAGGTGTCTTCGGTCTCTGACCCCTTTAGAACACATTGTATTCTATATCTTGTATAAACAGTCAACAAAGCCGTAGCAGGTTCCTTAAAAAATGAGGTCCATTGCGAGCTGATGTTGGAATTTCAAGGCAGCATGGCCGCTAATATTTCGATATTATTTGTACTTTTGCTTGCTAACGAAGCCTTTGCTTGGTGGAGTGATGTTGGTTTTGGGGAAGGGTATTTTAGTAGCACATGTGGAATCAATTTTGTTATAGTGTCTCCAAGTCTCAGCGCCTATTGGTTTCTCTGCTTAGGCTTTAGCAGTGTTGCTTAACTAAAACAGCAGTGTAAAAAGTACACCGACTTTCCAACTGATAACTCATATTGAACACAGTGCAACCGTATACAACACCAGTATAGCCTGAAAATAAACTACCTAGTGCCGTTCATTCTCAAAAGCTTGTGGCAGTTTTTTTTAGTTGAATAAGTACTGATTTGGTGTATTCCTGTAATGTTCTTATTAGGTCTTACAGGTCAAGGAATTTTATTGGGTTTGTAGCACCGACTTGTGTACTATTATAAAGTGTCATGTGGCGGTAGCTTTTTTTGCAGGATGTTTTACTCAATAAATATTCTGACTGACTTTTGCACTAAACCTAATGGAGATGAAAGAAGTTTACTTTTTATGACAGGGAACTGTTGAAAGTCATGCAGATATTTCCAAATTTTCCTGCTTCCTGCTTGGACCACTTAGTGTCCGCAGTATGTATTAAATAAATAAAATTTTGTTTTATTTTGTTTTGCCCTATTAGGTAAAGGGTCACTTTTTTAGTTGGAAAAAATTGCAGAGTTAGCTAATTCCTCACTTTTTGTGTATTAGCGCAAAGACTAAAAGTGAGGAAATACTAATCGTGTAAGGTGTCTGAATTAAGCTCGCTAATTTCATGAGATATTTATGCATTTCTCAATTGGTAAACCGCAAGGTAGAATGTTTGGAATGCCCCGCCGCGGTGGTCTAGTGGCTAAGATACTCGGCTGCTGACCTGCAGGTCACGGGATCAAATCCAGGCTGCGGCGGCTGCATTTCTGATGGAGGCGTAAATGATGTAGGCCCGTGTGCTCAGATTTGGGTGTACGTTAAAGAACGCCAGGTAGTCGAAATTTCCGGAGCCCTCCACTACGGCGTCTCTCATAATCATATGGGGGTTTTGGGACGTTAAACCCCACAAATCAATCAATTGGAAATTGTGTTAACACTGTGCTTCTGTATTGTATATGCTATTTTTTCTCACGTAGGCTGATAAGCCACTGGAAGAAGAAACAGACATCTTGGCTGAGGCAAGAACTTCAGCCATGGAGAGAGCAGCAAAGACGTTGATGAAGGACGCCAACGAAAGCGAGAGAAACCGACTGGAAAAGTTCTTCGAGTCTAACAATGAGTTTGCTGAGCGAGAGCGCAAGACTGCCAGGGACTTTGTCGATCACTTGGCTTCCTTTCTGCCAGGCCTTCTGCACATTCGCAGCTCCATCGAGGCAGATCAGGAGCTGCAGCAGTTTGCCAGCGACTACGCTGAAAGTGAGTGCTTTCTTTATCCAGGTGTTTAACAAAAATACTAGTGCTCAGTAGTACAAAAGTTCAGAGTTAAGAGAGTTTGTATTCGTAAAGGAGCATTACTGGAGTGGGGCCGACATTCCTTTTGAATGAGAATTCAATCTGTTGTATCTTGTGACAGGAGGGCTCTATGGACCTCTGAAAGCTGTGTGAAAGCCATCATTTCACAGCACTGCCGTTCGTGTACTCCTTTACTGGTCCTCTGTCTTTTTGCGGTGCTTTTATGCAAAGTATGTCATGCGAACACACCTAAGCAACCTTTTTCTCTACATGATATTTCTGCAACAGCTAGAATTTTCATCATCATTTCATTGTCATGTCACTATCTAGCGCTTTGGTGTACATACATGAATTATCGCTGTTGAGTTGAGGAATGATCTAATTATGCCTACCTGTCACTGGCCTCAGTTACCAGTGTTAACTTCTTACCAAGTTGCTGCATAGTTACAGACTGTCTCAAAGGAAGCTTTTCACGAACATTTTGTCATAATGGAGGAATCTCAAATTTGCACTCACCTTTAACTTCACCAGCACACGTGATATTGCCCCATATTTTGTATGTCTCGTATGTGAATTTCACTGACGACCAGAGCTAGGCACCTACCCTCTGGGAAACCTTGAATCAAACATGTCATTGCTCCATTTTTTTGCCTGAGTTTATATGCCTGTGCCTAAGATTTTTAAAAGCTAGGTAGCAAAAACTTTGCGCTAGGTACTCTGTTATTGAATTGTAAAAGTACTCATAAAATAATAATATTCTAGGATATGACCTCAGTATGTAAAATACTTTCTTATAAATAACTCTTTCCATTCATGATGTCACAGACCTGTCATATTTCCATGTTTCTGCTTCACCTCTGATTCTTAATGAAATGCGAAACCGTTCACTGACCTTTCATTATAACCATTGTGTGTTAGCCAGTGTATCTTAATACATGAGTGGTCCCATAGTGGCCGACTCTAAGCACAATTCTTGGATGTATAAGGGTATTGAACACAAGAAGTCATAATCAGCATCGAAAGCACCTAAGCAAAGTGTTGAAAAATGATAACTTCCAGGGAGCCTAGGCACGTATTTAAGGTTGAGTCTTTTTGCAACGAATGTGATGTTCCATTAAACTTGATGGTGCATACCCAAGTTGAACAGACATTGAACTTGTTTCTTCATGGAACTTGTTCCTCATGGGAACTGTTGACATGTGTTCTTGATAATGAACAGTGAATTGGTGGTCTGAAAAAACAAAGGATGACAGAAAAAGACATGAAAGAAGAAACACTAGTTGAACAGATAGAAATGTGTACTGTACCCGCACATTCAAATGTTACACCATATTGTTCGCACAATGGCTGCTGTGAGAAATTGCTCACGATAACCGCATGATGTCACTCAAATTCTCACTGCTAAATGAAATGTTTGCTTTGAGTCCAAATTGTACCAACGTGACATAAAACGCAGACATTGGAAGCGAAAGTACATGCATTGCATAGCCATACATTTTCGTGTTTCAAGCCATGAGTACCATGCCAAGTAATTTTTTCATGCTAATGGCTAATTTATCGATAAACTATGCTGTAAATAAAAATATTCTCAATTTTGTTGTGTGTAAACAGAATTATGGGGTGTCGTTTGATTATTGTTCTTAACATTTCAGTTGAGCTTGGATCACTTATCTGTGAATCAAAAATGGTCTGTAAACCTTTGTAAAATAGCCTTTTGCATTTGGTTCAGCCCTGTGGCAACAACAGCAGCAGCAACACAGTGGCACTGAGCTCGAGGGCACGCCACAGCACATCACGATCGTTAATGCTGATGGAATCTACCTTGCTACCTATTCTGCCCTCCTGCTGGACCTAAAGCTCATTCACAGTGGATACCGCAAGAAGCTTACTGGGGACGTACCATTGACAGAGGTTAGTAGCTTGCACCTTTGTTTAGTTTCGGTAGCCATTATATGAATAATCTAAGTGCATTCGTGATGCCAATGCTGTTACTGTGTTTCCAAACAGTGCTTTGCCTTTGAGGTCAAACTGTGTTTTTTTTTTGTTTCTTCTTTTGCCCGTAAACACATCAAACATTGTCGATAAGCTTGTGTTGTCACTAAGCACTGCTGTTATGAAAATGTTATACCCCTGTCACACGGGCACCCGTGAAGACCATTTAACTTCCTCGTCCTTACGACAACGAAGATGCGGTCGGTGTCACACGGCCACCCTTACGCACACGAAGGTAAACGGAGCATTTCGCAAAGGACGTTCAACGATCTCCCTTCGCAGCGAAACGAAGTACTCTCGTCCTCAGCAGTCTAGAGGTCAGAGAAAAATTTCGAGCACTAAGTGGCCGCAGTGAAAGAATAATACATTTTAGCAATATTATACGTTCTTTCGTTGTAGTCCTCATTCACAGCGCGTGTTTGTTTAGAATATTTACGCCTGCCAGAGTTCACTTACTCTCAACACTGATGCCCTACACACCGTGCCTCGCGAGTCGGGCCGGCCGGCGCCAGCCGATCAACGTCATTACCAGCGAAATATCGCACCACTTCCTCACGTCGTTCGCTGTGTCACTCATGGCTGAAGAACGCAAAATGTGCGCTCACGACGCAAGGAAGCATAAGAACTTTCGTACCGGGCATGTACACAGGCAACAAAACAGCTAAAAGCACAATGTGGCCAGCGTCACTAGCAGCATCGCTACATTTAGCAAATGCGTTTTTATTTGAAATTATTTTTAATGGTTTGTTAGTCGCATACCTACTTAATAGTGCTTTTTTGTAAAAACCGCATAACAAGGGTTCACAAAAAATCAATAGGGATCAAATTCGAATACTTTTCCGAAAATCAAACAGCGCCAGCTGAGCCCCCTCACGGCAACTGTTACAACCTTGTCATTGCCATGTGACACTGCCACAACTCCTTCTCCATCGAACCCCCTAGGGGAGATTTACGTTGACGGTGTTCAACAGAGTTTGGTGGTGGCCGTGTGACGGGGATGTTACTGAGCTGTTAAAGGGACACTAAAGGCAAATATTAAGTCAATGTTGATTGTTTAAATAGCGATCCAGAAATAGCGTAATGCTGCTTTTGTGCCAAAAAAGTGCTTATTCATAAATAAAATCACGTTTTAGTGCTCCGCATCGTGTTAACGCACTTCGAATTACCCGCATCAAGTGGAAACTTTCACGTCGCTGTTGTCATGCACTGTTGCCCGGCTTTACTGCGCGGCAGCCGACGCTAGTTGCAGCAAAGCGAAAGTAGCAGGAGCCACAGCACCAACAACGACCATTGAACAATTTCCTGCCATGGCCTTCAAGATGGCAGGCTTGTTTGGTTCAAATGGGCCTCACTAGATGATAGGACCTGTCCAGTTTAACCAGGCTAAAATGGAACTTTTGAACCAATCGTGCCATTCCCCATAGTAATGTCTGGCAGTTCTTTTTTTCATGAATCAAAGAGAAATGAACAAGCAGAATTTTATTATGTTTCTAAATGCAAGGAAGGTTCTTTATTTAGTGCACCTAGTTCAATTTCTAGTGACTAATTTGTAGATGCTAACTCTGACGTAATCGGGATCATTTTGAGAATGTTCTATGCGTAGTGCATGTGTTCTCGTGCATTTACCTTAATTGCTCAGTAGGTAGGGCACTGCTATTCATAATATTGTTGTTTTAGACGGTGTCATACATTGAACTTTCACTCTGACATGAATCATTATTTCACTTTAGTGTCCCTTTAAACACGTATGTACAGAACTTTACAGGTATGCTGCTAAAGCTACCTGCTTTTTCCTTCAGCTTTCAGAAACTCTACTGCATATTTTCCATACTCTTACTTTTCCTTAAATGTTATGGGGTGCAAGTTGGATTTTATCAAATGCGACAGTTCAGCACTAGCAAAAGCAAATGTGAAGTGATGTCTTCACTTATCGAGCAGAAGCACCAGGCAAAGCTGTTAATGAACCAACGCCAGGGCTTGTGAGATACGTGATATGGTAGATGTCCACGCTATGCATAGGCCACTGAGGACTGTACGCCTTGTTTTACAACCTGCACATAATGAAGGTCTTCCAGCAACATGTTCAACATTCTGCTTTGTGTTGTGTGCTTGTGTATGCCAGTGCACAGTGTCGCACTTCTTGGAAACTTCTCATTTTGTGTGTGTGTTAACAAAATGGCTTGCACGCAGGAAAAATTTGTGGACGAGGTGCATGGAAGTGGTGTGCTAGTGTATTTGTCAGCTACATGGCTGTCAGAGCTGTATCAGCAAGTGCTTGCAAGAAGCCTACTGCGTGAAGCCGGATACGAGCCTGAATCCAAAATGAACCTTGCACTCATCAACTTACTCACAGGTTGGTATTCTATTTTTTTCAAGCACCCCTAATGCCTATTTCAGTGTTCTCATCGGTACACTTACTCCCAAGACTTGCTGAGAATGTGCGGTGTCTGCTGTTGCTGTGGTCTCATCGTCAAAAGAGCTGCTGCCAACGGCCATGACAGTTTTATATAACACATTAATGTGCTATAAAAAGTTTGTTCAAAGCTCTGATACATATTAAAAGTTAAAACCTACCGTGGTGGTTAAGGCTTATGTTGATTATTAGGAAAGTACTTCAGCATTTATGGCCCGTTCACTGAAACACAGAGTGCGAGAATACTAATAGTGTTCCTAACTAGGCATGAGAAGGCAGAATAGATGAGTTGGTGTTGATGCATGTTGTTATGTGCTAGGTATTCCCGGCACATGAAACATTGGAGGAACTGTAGCATTCACCCAATGTGTGTGACGCTGATTACATCCCTGTATGGAGACAAAAACCAAATAATATTGCCTTGTGGGTATATCCTAGCTGAGTATTGCAGATATGTTGGGGTACCAAAGGCAAAAGAAAAGACGTGAACGAGAGACGAAAATTATTGTTCAAAGTATTGTTGCGAAATTGCAGGCATTACTTTAGTTTTCCTTCGCCCTCTTCACAATACGAAAAACTTTATTTGTATGATTGATTTCATGTATGTAGAAACTCCAGTTTAAAAAAAAAATTTCTTATTAGCAGATACATCTCGCTTCTGAAAGCACCGTGCCAGACATATAAAAGTGAAATATATTTTGAGATTGACAGTGAAGGCTGATTTGCTTTGTTACCTTTGTTCTTTCTTTTTCAGATGTAGATGGCCTTGGTAGTGATCAGTTAGGTTCACGTCAACTGTCGGATTATCGAAGATTAGAGAGGGCAGCCACCAATGTGGTCTTTACTTCCCACATGTTGGCTGGTAAGTGGTGCCTTGGCTTATCTCGCAAAATAGTTTCAAAACAAGCACTCGGAAACAGAATGTGGTAGTACATTCTGTTAAAAGTCAGCTTAAAAGAATGGGTTCCCTTTTTTTTCCATTTCTTGAGCAAGGTACTGCACTATGCGCTTACACACAGGTGGTTTAATTTGCCAGCTTTTGAGTTTGATAAAAAGTCTGCGCTCTTTTGATAAAAAGTGTACTATTTATAATGTATAAACTAAATTTGAATGACACCTACTACATAGTTCCAGGTATATTATAGAAGTTCATGCTTTGTTACTGAGATAGTCAAACTGAGTATTCAAATTGGTTAAAGAAGGCATTGTCAGGGAGCAATATGTCACACAAAAGATCGCATCAGACCCGCATTTTCTCAAATTAGAGCAATCATGTGCCACAGGAGTTACTAAGTGAGTGGTTGTTGATGACAGCTGCCCCTGGAAATGTGTTGTCATCTCTCCTTTGAATGAAGTCATTCATGTCAGAGAAGTATTGGTAGAAGCTCCACCTGAGGCAAAGCGTTTGTCTTACCTACTGCAGGCATGAAGTTTGCTCGTCATGTGCTGACTGCATGTTGGGACACTATGCTGGAGGTTCTGTCAGTGCTCCTTAATGGCACGAACTCCTGTGGCATTGCAAGCTCTCTGGGCCTCTTGCTCGGAACGGATGGTGCCAAAGAAGATCATCGCAAAGCTCGGGAGGCTGTGGCCAACTGCCTTGACGGACTGCAGTGCGCTGCAAAACTCTGCAACATCCTTGGTGAGATCTTACTTTCAGTGCGGAGACCTCAAGCTAATAGAAATTGATCAGTTTTAATATTTGCAATGCTAAGCATGGTATATAAGAAATGCTGCAGTAAGGAACTTTGGGGGATGTTCATGCACTGTGGTGGTTCAGGTCTGCATCAAAGCACGTTATCAGTGATTCAATGCCATTTAGCTGAAGCTGTACTCCAACAGGGGCAGAATGCAAGAGAACGCCCGTACCCAAATTTATTGCGTATGAAAGAATTGCCTCAACTGGTCGCAATAAGGGTGGAGCCCTGCTTGATGGTGACTTTCAGCAGCCTGTGTCTTCTCTTTGAATGAAAAACCACATGATCAGATTTCAAATTTTTTAAATAAAAGCTTGACTACTTGGAATTCTTTATTGTTCTGTTACATATGACTATTCAGCTGCTTCTGCTTCTACAACGTACCGTAATTCTGTTGGACTGAGTCAAAAGCTAGTTTATAAGAAAAGGTTTGTTCAAGATTAGCCTGGTATCCTTTGTTATGACTCCTCTCACAGCTTAGATGCAGCTTTGGTTGAACCACATGGATCAGTCGGTCATTAATTAGTACCTTGTTTTTATAGCTATTCCCACTGTAAAGCACTCAAGCATATATTAGTATTATAGATTTCAATGTCCAAAAAAGTTAATAAGAGGAAAAGTTATGACTTACCTCACTTGCAGCAGACTTTCTCCAGCTTGTGGTGTTCTGGAAAACTGTAGTGCCATATTTGATGTCCCGCTGCTTCATCGTGTTGTCGACTACTACACCCTCACTCCACGATCTGCTAGCCTTCTGGTTAGCTCAGATGGCAGAGGGACTGCCCAGGAAAGGCATTGGGTCTGGGTTCAAATACGTGGTCAGGACTAATTATTCAACTATGAACGTTTTTCTTCTGCTGTTCAGCCTTGTTCTTGTGACATAGCATCTGCAAAGCCCAAATAAACCCACTTGTTGGAAGTTAGCACTCGTGTTGTGTTCTTCTTGTTGTCTTTGTCTTTTCAAGCTCTTTGCAGTTAGGTACTTTTTTTTCTAGTGAAACTCTTACACTTTTCTCTCGTTTTGTGCTACAAAATGAGTGGACTTCAGTTCTCTTCTTTAAAAGCTACCATAATGCTTTCTATGGAAAATCAGTAAACAGGGGTTGTGTTGAGCCGACATTTTGATAAGCGGGCTTGTCTTTCTCATGGCCACAACAGAACTGAACAACAGATCAATTCTGTCCTGGCCTTGAGAAAGACAAGCTTGTTTGTTGAAACAATGGCGTGACACAACTCCTATTTACAGATTTTTTATTGCAAGATTACATTTCTTTGCATAATGCTTTCTGTTGTAGGACTGCAGACCAAATGTGGAGCCATCTTTGCCCAGCTGGCAGCGGCATCTTGTCCGGCTTTGGATTCCAATGGGGGCGTTGCCGGCCAGGTGCGCAGGAAGACTTCCAAGAGGGACCGCCTCCGCAAGACGATGATGTCTAGTCGCAGCAAGTCGGTGCGGCTGCATGCATCACACGTCCTCAGCATGGATGTCCTGCTTAGCCGGGGCCTTGAACTGGGAAGTCACAGTGCGGTGTGCTGGAAGCATGTGTTCAGGTGCAGTGCAGTACCTCTTTGTGGTACTTCTTGTGTTTCTTGGCTGTCATAGCTACTACGGTGGAGAATAACTCAAATTGCTCATTAAGCATGGGAAATAAATGAGCTGTGATTTACGTGGCTGTTTACTAAACTGAAAAATTAGCTCTAGGCACCCTTTTTTTTTTGCTATTGTTCGAAACTTAGCAACTTCTTCTACTGCAGTTCTTTTTTGCTGATGCATGTCACATTAACAAAGAAGTTGATGTAAATTATTGTTCCGTATAAATCATTGGCACTTTTAAGCTGTAGTTTCACTAAGACTGCATGTTTTACTATATATTTCTTTCACATAGAAAAGCTAATGCAATACAATGAGTCACGGGTATGTTATGCCCAGATATGCCATTTTCATTTTTTCGTACCATGTAGCTTCAGTATCCCCTTGAATTCTCATGCAAAAGTGTGGTGCAGTACTACTTTATAACATTTTGATGGCTCTTTTCACAAGATCCATCCTGATGGGTAGCTTTTATATTCATTTTGCCTTTTGCTGCTGCATTCAATATCATATATAATGCTGTGCTTTTGCCTCGCAAGTAGAATTCCCTTAGTCCAGAAATTGGATCTGAAAGACAGCACGTGCATAGAAGAAGCAGGAGTAAATTTCAGTTTCATTTTATATGCGTATGAATTGCTCATGTAAATTGCAAGTGTGTTTCTTGTGGACAAAGTTTTTCTGGGAACAGTATGCTAGAATTTTGAGAGTGGCCAAAACAAATACTCAACTAATTTCAACTTCACCCACACTTTGTGGCACATTTACAATAAAGTTTAAAAATTTAATAAAATCATACCACATGATACGTGCACTTCACAGAATGGCTGTATGAATGGCATCTTGCAAGTGAGTACCAGAAAAGACAATGTCCTTCGAGAGAAATAGGAAATTGAATAAAGGGTAAAGTTCATAAACTTCATGTCAAGGTAGCCGTCTCCGCACTTGTGAGGAAGGGCCTATTGCATTGCCTGTGCTCTGCTTCATAGGCAGAAATGGCTGACCCTCCCATATCCTACACTTGTAGCACTTGCTTTTTGAGTGAATGCCTGAAAATATCGCAGCTGCCGCTCCAAATGTCAGTCTGTTGTTTTCAGCCACCTTCCGTCAGTCAGCTAGCGCAGCTGTCTACAAAAGCACGCACATATCACTTTTTAGTTGTGCCGCCTTTGATCTGTTGTAGTGTGTCAGATACAGCTGTGCTATACGTGCACCCTGCCCTGTAGCTTTTGTTTACGGAGCACAGCTCCTTACCATGATCTTTAAGCTGGGCAGTTTTCGGTTAAGCTATGCTAAGTTAGGCATTTTAAGAGTCAGTCTACATCGATAAATATTGCTAGGTGAAAGATGTTTTCAGTACAGTAAATGAAAAAAAAATCCATGAACAGACAAGTCCACTTGTCAAAACGGCTAAAGCGAATTTTTTCGCAGCAAGCTTCTATCTTCTACCTCCTGCCATTTTTTTTTGGCTTTCACGTAGAGATGCACGAAAGCTATTGTGTTTTTGAGGGTTCCAATCCCAGCATTGTTATGGTAACCTATGACCTGTCATGTACCAGTGCACATTGTGACGACAAGGCTGGGTTGTGCGGTGCATGTTCAGGTGCTGCAGCTACATATTGGAACTGGAGCAGAGCTGCTTCCAGGTGAAGCCAACCTCTTCGTCACCTTCGGGGTCCTCTCACCTGAAGCTGCAGCTCTCCTCCTTCTCGTGGGGCGAAAAGGTTCAGCAGGCATTGAGCCCGAAGGCTCAGCCTTCCTCTGACTGTCTCCTGCTTCAGCCACCATCTGAACAGTTCGAGTGAGCTTTGTACTTGACCTCAGTCGAATATTTCTTGTGGTTTTTTACCTGCAAAACTTTTATGCTTCATTATTTTTTTATTCTACAATAAACTTTAGCTTTACACCGGAACCTGCAGGATGATCTCTGAAAAGGGCTTTACCATAGTAATAAGAAACATAGCGTATTTTAGCGTGGGAGAGATCTAAATGTCATGCCAGTGCGCTGCCTGAGAGCAAGCTTCACAGCCCAGCTATGCACACTTGCCCTTACCTTGTTTGCACTTGAAAAACACATTCTTTTCCTGCCCTGTCTTTTTCAGGAGATGAGAAACATCATCCCTTTTGCATCACTAACCTAGAATTCGTTTTCTTTTTGCTCCTCCTTTTTTGCTTCACAGCACACTTTGTGTGAAGGTTTTGCATATTCTGTATTGGTTCATTGATCGTAGAGTCGTGCTACTACAGTTGACTAGGTTACAGGTTGTTCATATCGAGCGTGTGACCTTGAGTTTGGGCTGGAAGTGGGGCACAGCAAATATAAAAGAACATTCCTTCTAAAAAATTGAACCATTTTCTTACCTAGCATCTTTCTGGTAACTTGTGGACACTTTGGCCGCAGCATGATTTACGCTGTTGAAGAAGTTCAGGTGTGAACACACATGGGCATAACGGAAGAGAACCAGATAATGCAAACGCCAGCATTTAACATAAAACCTGCATTTGTGTTGTCTGGTTTTCTTCTGGTGCGTCCATCTTGGCATGCCTCGCCTTATTTTGTGATGAATTCCTGTGAACTAACTCAATCTTCTGTCATTCTAAACTTCACGTGATATCCATACATTCCTCAGTTATCTGTTTATGCCATGCCCAAACCTGGTTACGAGCCCATCAAGTAGTCTCTACAGTAGCTTCTCACAAATTCAGCTCTTTCTCTGCATTTAAACCCATCCTAGTCGCATAGTTTTCATGATTTCATGCATTTGTGCATCCTCGGCATAGTATGTGCAGGGGTCACAATGCATAATCAACCACAAGTAATTTTGCATTTCTGCGCCTTTTCAGCTTCTACGATGGTGTTGAGCATCGATTCGCGCAGTGTTCTTCATTAGGAGTGCGAAGTTTCGCTTCAGCTCAGGGCCTTTTACTGATAGATACAAAAAATGGCTTCACAGTGGATGTGAAAATGAAAATGTAATAATGATGTTCTTATCATAATGGCCTGCCTTTGGTAGCCAGCTTTCTGGGGCTGAATATTGGTAACAAATCGTTCTTAAAATGCAACGTCACGGGCCCTTGGCAGCCATTATCAACGAAAACCTGCATGCACTTTAAATCAGCGGTGTAGCCAGGGCTTGGCCCATCGGGCACGTGCTCCCCTCCCCGGAAATCTTTTCCTACCATGGGATACACAGCACAAACTGACACTCAGCCACATTTGCCTTTCCGCCCCAATATCAGATCAAAGATAGGTACTTTAATCAAATTTACTTCTACCTGCGTCTCTACTTTAAACAATGACAGTAGAAGTCTGAGCCAGTAAACATGCAGGGCAGACTTGGCATTCTTATTCAATGATTAGGGGAAATTTGTACGCCTTCCTGAGGTGTCAAGGCACAGAAAGGTCCCAAAGCTGAGACACTAAGTTGTGGCAAACACTGAAATGACAAATGGATCAAAGCCCTCTTTCCGGCAAGCAAAGTTGGAGAAAAGGCAAGGACGAAAAGCACAGAGCTGCAGATAAATACAGCACAAGAACGGAAATGAGGCACTTGGCATAAACGAAGAATAATGTGCTGTTCTTTTTAATGATCAGCGTTCAAGGGCAGGTGGTGGGGTACACAATAGTAAAGACATTGTGTGACTTGGACACACTCAAGTGGCACTGAGAATGGGCACGGGACTCAATAAAAAGTGCTTATGCCTTCTTTATTGGTATCTTTAGGTGCTAATTGATCAGTTCTTGGAGTCTGTAGTGTTGCTTTTTTATTTTGTTTTTTATAAAAACTTTAATGTTGTATTACAAGGCAGTTCTCCATCTAATGAATGGCAATAATCTTTTACAACTGCACATATTTTTAAGTAGTTTATCTTTATTGCCCTTACTTCTTGGATTGTCCTAGCTCTTTTGGCTAAATTATTCATAGTGACCATTTTGCTCATCATATAGAGAGCCATGGGCCTTATCACGTCTATATTGACTGATCCCACATGGTCTGATAGATTTTTTGTAATATAGATATTCATATGCTTCTTTGGGATCATCTGGAGCTTCTGGAGCATGCAAGTTTTGTAGGGATGGTTACCTTCAAGTTAAGCATTTGACATTGTTTGATATGCAGAGAGGAAATGGCTGTGGAGGCCCTGTCAATGCCTGGCGTCGGTCACGTGGGCAGTGCCAATGTCGTGGACCTAGTAAAGAACGCTACCCAAGCGTCTGGCTCCTCTGTCCTCATGGGAAAGCAGCTGCAACCTATTATTGAAGCACTCTCACAGCTAGTCGACAGGTGTGTACATTTACGTTCCGTCGCGTGGTTGGGTCGAATAGTCGCTTTGCGAAGTACATGCATTTGCTTCGGTCAGTGTTCTGCCTTGTGTCGCTGTTATTCAGGCGCAGAATCGGGTGAGGCAACTGTAGATGCGCTGATGATTCAAATTTGCTGGTTTTTCTTCATCGCCACATTAAAGACACAAAAATTGTGCCTGCAAATTTTTTCTAGGGCAGCTGGTTCTTTCCTGCTTATTACTGTGATCTCGTTCCTTTGATGCCCTCTCAGTCAAACAGATTGCTTGTTATGTTGCGAATTGGGATAATCTCGCAGGTGAATTCCCTCCACTTTTTTCTTTAGTTGGATTATCAACAACCCCGGTTTGTTCCCAAATCGTTGTTGTTTTTCCCTCACTATCTTTGTAATATGCATAATATTTATGTAGTATTTAGTTTAGACAAGATGTCCTAACATTCAAGCTAGCACATCCTTCCTGACGACCCTTTCTGGTGGCTCTTCTTTCTGTTAGGTGCATACATAGACGTATGATATCTAATACTACTTCTTCATCGTACGAGAAAATTTGAATGCACTTGGCTTTCTGCTGGACACATACCTCTCAGATGCATCTGAAAATTGTTGGAACTCTGTAATTAACTCTATGACAGTTATAACAGCAGACTGTAAATTAAACAATAAACATAATTGAATGTCATCACCAAAATAAGCCACCGGCAAACAATAATTTTGACTATAAGCGATATGGTTTTTTCTGCCTCCTCTATTAAAACAAAGTGCATGACGGTGGAGACACCTTCAAGAAATTATGCAATTAAGTTATAAAAGACTTCTAAGCTTGCTTTTTTCTTCTATTTGTGCTGAACAGGCTTTTTGATGAGGCAGCTGGTAAGCTGAATTTGTGTGCTCTGGTCGACTTCTTGTCGGAGCTATGTGCTGCTAGCCGGAACCAGCTGTTCAACCGGGGCACTCCGCTCACCGCTCGACACTCCGTGCTGCTGCTGAGCAGGCTGAGTGAGGTGATGCTTCGGTGTTCCCGTGGAGGTCGACCACTGGTGCACATCATGAAGGCCTGGAGTGTCGTGGCACCTCACTTCGTTGAGGTGAGTTCTCTTTCCGAGACTTGTAAGGCTCAGTAGTTGGTTGAATTGATAAATCCTAGTAGTGAGATTTCTACAGATAAAATGACCCAATGCGATTGGATGACACGGCGCATTTGAAAGATTTTGCAAATATAGAGCAACAGCAAGTTTAGCTAGCTGGTAGAAATGCATTGCAGAGGAAGTATGGTTTGTTAATGCAGACACAAGAGAAGAGAACAATAGAAATGCCAGCAAAAAAGAAGGTAGGCACAAAATTTCTCTATGCATGCCCGTGAAGGGCAGCACGACCCGTCAATCTTGCATACCGTATTTACTCGATTCTTCCGTGCCCGCAATTGTAACGCGCACCTGATTTCCACCGCGAAAAAAGTAAGACATCGATTGCAACGCGCACCCATTTTTTCTCGCTGGCCCGCACGATCACACCACTCGAAGAAACTACTTTTTTCGGGAGCGTCTTCCATTTAAATATGAGGTACGGGCGAAGCTTGTGCCCATCTGACGTGTAACAGAGCATTGCCGTCACTGTAGTTTTACCGTGGACCGATGTCAGCACGCGAACTTGCTTCGCCCCCTTCTCGACGGTTGTGGTGCCAGGCATGTCGAAGTAAAGAGGCGTCTGATCGGCATTCCCGATTTGCCCAAGCAGGTAGCCGTTGTTGCGCCGCAAGTTTAGGACGAACCTCTGAAAACTGTGAAGCTTTTCATCGTACTCCTCCGCAAAACTTTTCGCATATGCATGTTCCCCTTCGGAGGGAAAAGCCTTTCCTCTTCATAAAGTTAGTTAGCCAGCACCTGCTCGCTTTAAACTGGCTCCGCATTAGACCTTTTTATAAGACTAATTGCATAGCCCGCACTTGGAGCAGTTTTGTAGTCACGGGCCGCTGTGCCGCTCGCTGCTCAAGCACATACTCGCCGAGCAGCTCTTTAATTTGCGGAAACCGACCCTGCTGTGGTTCACTGAAGCCTTTGCGTGAAGCTTTGCTGTCGACAATCTTCTGCTTTTGTTTCCGCCGGTCCCGCACGCACGTTTCGGGAACTCCGAACGACCGCGATGCGGCCCGATTTCCGTCCGTTTCTGCACACGCGTTGACTTTTCTTTTAAAAGCGGCATCGTGGTGCACTCGAGTTTTTGGAGTCGGCCCTTCCACGCCATCGATGCTAATGCACTACTAGATGACGAACTCCTCAGCACACGTACGAAGTGCCGCACATGAGAAACACATAGGCAGAAATGGCCGACGCGCCATGCCGACGCACGTAGGGGGCGGCCATTTTGGATTTGCCGATGGCAATAGATTGACCGCAATTTTTTTGTTCGTACTCGATTCTAACGCGCATGCGATTTATGAACTCGCTTAACCGGAAAAAAGGTGCACGTTAGATTCGAGTAATTACGGTATGTGCAGATCTACATAAGTAGAAGCTGTTTAAACACTCTATTTATTTCTTATGATGTGTAATTAAAAGCTGACTCTGAGCAAGTGCTGATAAGGTTTCTGTGTACCTTTTTTGATGTCACAGTGCAACCATTTGGTTGGCGGTCAGCATCTCAATATCTCCTGTTTTCTTCTGACCATGTTTGTTCTGCTTACTTACCTAACTGATTTCATGAATGGAGTGCAGGAGTGCAAGCAGCTTTAGCCCTGCACTCTGTGAAATCTAGGGTGGGATGTACGTGGTCTGTTTGATTCTCTCAATTCAACAGTATTCACCAAGCAGCACTAATGTATTTTGACAATTGTGTTTCTGTGTTTATGGGCCGTGTCACGGTGGAGATGAAGCAGCATAGGTTCTTTTAGTTCAGTGAAGAGAAGAGGAATATGTTTCGTTACGAGTACCGATAAAGCTTCTCAAAATTTTGCTGCTCTCTGGCACGCTTCTGTGTCCCATCACGTCATCGCACTGATGGAGGTGCTGGGTAGGCCCACCTCATGCCAAACGTCCATTTGCTTAGTAGAACATTGACTTAGGTATTGTCTTTGTGCTACGAAACACTTGTTCAATTATTCAATTGCAGTCTGCTATGCTTGAGGCCTTAGTTCGACCTCCCGTAGGCACCATCTGGAACGCATCTGCCTGCTTTCAAAGTGACCTGGCACGCATCCTTCTATGTCACAACAGTATTTAACTTCACCAGAAACAGTGTGGCATGTACTTTTTTGTTGTCTGAGATGCAGTCTGCCAGAACAAACACAGCTTCACATGTAGGAAGAACAGGGCACATATGGCATGGAACAATTGGTAGCTAAACAGTTGACTGACAGATCTGGCTGTCTTCATTGCAAAACCCTGTTGAGAGTTATGACAGGCACTTGTACTGTGACAGATTTGGTGCCAGTACGAAGGCACAAGCTAGTTCAAGCGATCTGTTGCCAGCGTAAGCATCACGTTTAGATCATGATGCAGCGTTGAGCATCATGAAGATTTAAGGTACGAGTGGTTTGAAAGCTCTTTGTTTGCTCTATGTACAGGGTTTCTTTTGAACTAGTGGTTGTCACAAAGTATGGCATGTTTTTGTGCTACTGCTCTGCTGCCCATAACGAGGTCCTTTTTCTTTCTTAAGGTGGCTTGTCACAAGGACAACGTGATTGCCAAAAGGGCAGTGACTTCAATTCATGACATTGTGGGTGCCCTGTTGTCGACGCACATTGATCTGCCTCACTTCCACTTCAACGAAGCACTGTTCAAGCCTTTTGAGAACATCCTCTGCCTGGAGCTTTGTGATGTGGACATTCAGGAGCAGGTACGCTATCAAGATGCTAAGTATGCGCTGTGCACATCATGTTTGCATATTTCATAATGCAGAATATTGCTTGATTGACTAAGTAGAATGTATTGCTACTGGCTTTTGCAAGCTAATGTTCTTTACCATGGGAAAAGTGGTCAAGTAATGCTGCAGAGCAGGCTTTTAGACAGTTTAGGTGAGGGTTATATCTATAGGTTGCGGGACAAAACAACACCCATTTTACTCGAGCTTTTTTTTTTAGTGTAGTCCGCATGTAACTCCTTGTAAACGTGGTTTTACGGCAGTAAAGGAATTCTAAGCCGTCAAAACATCTATCCAACAGAAATATGTATGCCGCGAAGCTCCACTTCAAGGTCAAATGAACATACTACCCAATATCACGCTTTGTTTCAAATTCACTTCGAACCTAGAATTCACTATTTGCACAAGCCTATGCATTAGCATTAAAAAAAGTTAATAGGGGATCTCTCTTGCTTATGAAAGTCAGTGATGGTCTTGCAAATTGGATACTCTGAAGTCAAAGAAAATCGTGAAATAGCCCAATATACCGGTAATATGACATTTCATTCAATCATCATTAAATTGACACCCTTGCTGCACTAACCATCCTTATTTTGAGATGGGCACCTTGCTCGTTTTAATACGACAGCTTAATTTGACAGCGTTTGCCACAACAGAGCCATCTTGTGGCTCTAATTTACTACCATTAGCACCAGAAGTGGTCATGGGACTATATATATAGACCACTTTCAAACACATGGCGTTTGATAGATTAAACACAGCGATCAAAAGCAGCAGTGATTGTCTTCATATACTCAATGGACAAGGCTATACTTTTCCATGGAATTTCTGAGATTTTACCGTCATTCATTGTGGGCAATAATTCATAAAGCTGGGTGTGACATGTTCTGTCCTGGCTGTGGACACAGCAGCCAATTCGCTTCATGTTCAGTTTCTTTCGTCCGCAGATTGTGAGCTGTATCTGCGAGTTTGTCGAAGGATCAACTGCGGAAATTCGCTCTGGTTGGCGGCCGTTGTTCGGCGCACTGCGTGCCGTGCGCATGCCTTGTGCCGTGGCGGGACTCCGCACTCAACATGGAAGCTCCACCAGTAGTGCCATATCGGAACGAGAGCAGCTGGAAAGAACTCACCACTTGCGAGTTGTTCTTGACGTGTTTGATGCCTTCCTCGGCACTGACAATCCAAGCGTCTTTGCCAACGCTGCTGTTGATTGCCTCCTCTGTCTTCTGAAGCATGTCCGAGGGCCAGGTATGTCTCTGACATTTCATTGTCTACTTGAAAGCTTTTACCTAAATATATATAGACTGGTGTTTCATCTGTTAACATGCAAATATGAAAGTTGCGAGGAATCATAACACAACGTATTATTATGCCCCATGACAGTATTAAGTATTTATAAACTTGTGATGATATTTGGCATACCCATGACAATATTTAGATGCTGCTTGTGAAGTACATGTTACATGTTTTCTTTATATTTCCTGACTAATAATGTTTGACTAATGAGTTTGACTAATAATGTTATGTGACTGTGCACGTACACATATAAAAGATGGCAATGCTATCAAACACTCATTGAGACGGAGAGCAGCCTGTTCATCTGTTGCTAGGCTGAGCGGCAACGATAACAGTGAAGATATTTTTCCACAGAAAAAAGATAATTTTACCTCATACATTTGATGGGATGTAGTATGTTGTGTGTCTTGGGGTGTTTTTATGTGTGCCTTGGGGTGGGGACGCATTTACGAAATCGGAGATTTTGGACAGGTAGAAATAGGATGTCATTTGTGGTGTGACATTTGCTGTTCACATTTTGAATTTTGAGTGTTGGTAGTATAAATTTTGTTAAATCAAATCTTTGATGTTAATGGCATGGTCTTCTCTACGGCTGTCGCTCAAACCGTCTAGCTGAGCTACAAGACCAGGCTGAACCTGAGGCATGCCTTGCTCAAGACGGGGAGGTGATACCCCTCAACCTGTGCCAAGCTGCCCTGCGCTACCTGGAGAGATGCGCCCAGATGCTCTCTTCCATGTACCTGATGCCGGCATGTCCAGTCTTCCACTCGGCTCGCAGGTGAGCCTCCTCAAATTTGTAAATTTATCGTAATTTATTGAAGCCCAAGCGAAACTTTCAGCATCTCTTACTCCTTGGTATGTACCCTTCAATGGGCCTCTTGCTGATTTAGTTGTTTGCTGACAGTGTCCCAGTGACCCTGTGCTTTCATCATAAGCAAAAATCATTATGATGCATCTGTGCATTATCGCCTAGGTCTGTTCTGTTCATACTTTAGGCGTTGTGATTATACACAAATGCAAAATATCGTAAAGCAAAGTGAAACTTGAGAAAGGACATGTGAGCGGTGTGAGGATGTTGCAGTACCTTACTTTCTAAAGCAAACAATGTGTCCATTCTTAAATATGCACTAGTCACACTAGATGCACTCAAGCAGCGGCTGGCCATCGCTATTACTATTGCAGTTATGCTTCCCTGTGTACTACAATTTAATTGTAGGATGACTGCAATCAGGTTTATTTAGGCTGCGCCTTCTAAACAGGCGCAGTCCCGGTTGCCATACTTAGCTTCGGCGCACCGCTTTTATGTAGCTGCATGTAGTGGTGAAAGGTAGTAGTGTTGCTTCATGGCGTATTTGATGTTGGGGTACGAGATTATCAAACTTCCACACCAGATGGTTACTTAACTCTACAAAAAGCAGTGTAGTGTCATGTCTTTGCAACAGATGGCTCTGCCAATGTGAAGCAGGTCATGTGCAAAAGATATCTCCACAGTGCTTTTTGCATAAGTGACATGAACCAAAATAAAGGTTTTTATCGACATCGAGCCAGTAGAGGTGTATTGTGCCGGCTCCGTCATCGCTAGGCGACGACACAAGTAATACTACACTTTCTTGTCATTAAACGTCTGAATATGGTTTGTTTCAAAGGCGATGTGAGTTCATCATATTGACACGTGCGGTTCTTTTGGTTTACGAAGGAAGACGCTATCACTTTCTGTTAAGCGCAACGCAGGCCGCGTTTATCTTGTATGCCACTCTGAAACGCGTTACGACGCGTGTATAAAAAACTGACACGTGCGGTTCTTTTCGTTTGCGAAGGAAGACGCTATCACTTTCTGTTAAGCGCAACGCAGCCCGGGTTTATCTTGTATGCCACTTTGGAACGCGTTACGACGCGTGTATAAAAAGCCGGCGCAGTGCGCCACTGGGGGTCTGTTTTTTTTTCCGTCGGCCGACGACTGTTCACGCCGCTGTTGCTGTGAGTTGTGTTTGGCCCTGTTTTGCTGGGCACAAGTTCGCCCAATAAACAGTTCGCCTGACACCGCCCTGACTCCTGCGTGCTTCCTCTCAAGTGCTGCGTGTATCACAACCTCGTGACATCTGGTGGAGGTGCTTCCCTGTCCATGTACCGTACGCCCCCGTCCAGCCGTGAGCCAAGCCCAAGCCGCCAAGAGGACGACGCCGACCCGGTCGTTCGAGTGAGCCGAAGACAACAAGGACTACCGCCCGAATACCTGCCGCTCCCCGACAAGGACAAGAAAACAAAGGCTGCTACGAAGCCGGCATCCACGATGACGGAAGCAAGGTCTTCGGCAACCGTGGTCGTCAACCAGCCCAAAGAGCCGCCTACCTTTCGCGGATCGACCTACGAAGACCCGGAAAGCTGGCTTGACATTTACGACCGCGTCGCAGCCCTCAATAAGTGGGACCCGGACGACAAGCTGCGTCATGTGTATTTTTACCTGGAAGACGCCGCAAGGACTTGGTTCGAGAACCGTGAGTCAACGCTTCGAACCTGGGACGACTTCCGCGTTGCTTTCCTGCGCACCTTTGCAAGCGTCGTGCGGAAGGAAAGAGCCGCATCACTGCTTGAAACTCGGGTGCAGCTCCCCAACGAAAACGTAACGATCTTCACGGAGGAGATGACGCGACTTTTCCGCCACGCCGACGCCGACATGTCTGAGGACAAGAAGGTTCGCCTGCTTATGCGAGGAGTGAAGCAGGAGCTCTTCGCCGGACTGATCAGAACCCCGCCAAAGACGGTACAAGAGTTCCTCTCCGAGGCTACCACCATCGAGAAGACTCTTGAAATGCGGACCAGCCAATACGATCGGCGCATGTCGCCAGACGTCGCAGAAGTCCGAGGACTCTGCCCCAACGACCTGCGCGAGACCATACGCGCTATTGTTCGTGAAGAACTGCGCCGCATGTTGCCATCGTCTCAGCCCCAAGTCGCCTCTCTCGAAGACGTAGTCTGCGAGGAACTACAGCGCTCACTGAGCGTTCCTGAACGGTCACAGCCCCAACCGGAGGCGATGACCTACGCCGCTACTGCACGACGACTTGTCGCCGCTCCTCGCCAACACCAGGACCCAACGTCTCCGCAGTTTCGTCGCCAGCCACCGCCGCCACCCCCGACGCCTTCCCGCTCGCCAGTAATCCAGCGCTCGCCGAGGAAAACTGACGTTTGGCGCACCCCGAACCACCGCCCACTATGCTACCACTGCGGCGAAGCCGGGCACACCTACCGCTACTGCCAGTACCGCGAGATGGGACTGCGTGGCTTCGACATGAACGCGCCGCGTCCGCGCCCAGGTGAGCGACCTCGCGACATCGCCGGATCGCAGTGGCAACAACGACGACCATCCCGTTCACCTTCGCCTGGCCGCTACGTCTCCCCGGATCGCCGCCAGTACACCGGCCCTAACCGGGGCCGATCCCCAAGCCCCTACCCGGGAAACTAAAGGCAGCAACTGATGGAGGTGCGGTTGCTGCACGACGCAATGCCGAAGATCCTCCTCCGCCGCCGCCGCCGATGACGACGACCACGACGCACGAACTTTCCCGACGTAGTCGCAGTACGCCGCCTGAGCAGAGTCTTTACGACAAAGCCTCGCCGCCGACGCGACATAGCAGCACCGGACCAAGCCGACGCAGCCGTGATCCGACGCCCCGACCTAACCGGAACGCCAGACGACGAACCACCGACCTCGACGTGATCATCGACGGCCACAGCGTCACCGCCCTAGTCGATACCGGCGCCGACTACTCTATCATCAGTGGTCTCTTCGCCGCTAAGCTCAAGAAGGTAAAGACTGCATGGGAAGGACCGGATATCCGAACAGCAGGGGGCCACCTTATAACACCGACTGGAACCTGCACGGCAAGAGTCACGATTCACAGCCAGATGTATTCTGTGAATTTTGTGGTCCTGCAGCAATGCTCGCGAGACGTCATTTTAGGCATGGATTTCCTGGACCAGCAAGGCGCAGTAATCGACCTAAGATCCAGGTCAATCACGCTGTCCACGGATAATGCAACGGCGTCAGACTGCAACGTCGCTCACAATGCCTTGAATGTGACAGAAGAGCAGGTAACCATCCCGCCACTGTCGAGCGTCATCATTTCCGTCGGCACCAAAGCGTCTACCAACTTACAAGGTGTCATCGAAGGCGACCAGCACCTGCTCCTAAACCGTCAGATGTGCGTCGCAAGAGGCATAGCCAAGCTTCATAACGGTGAAGCCAAGGTAATGGTGACGAACTTCAGCAACGAATATAGGCACTTAAATAGGGGCACGACGGTAGCACATCTAAGCGAATTTGTGGAAGCAAGCAATGCCTTTGCCCTCACTGATTCTCAGGGAGCCGCAACGTCGACAGCAGTGTCCGCGCCCGCCTTCGACGTCAATCAAAGCCTTTCCAGGCAGCAACAAAAGGAGCTCAAAGCCTTACTCCATCAATACAAGGACTGCTTCTCGTCGTCGTCGAGGCTTCGTCAGACCCCTCTCGCGAAACATCGCGTCATAACCGACGAATATGCCCGTCCGCTCCGTCAGAGCCCCTACCGAGTTTCTGCACAGGAACGCGAGGCCATCAAGCAACAAGTCAACGAAATGCTGCATGACGACATCATTCAGCCGTCTACGAGTCCGTGGGCATCACCCGTGGTGTTGGTGAAGAAAAAGGACGGAACCCTACGTTTTTGCGTCGATTATCGTCGCCTGAACAACATCACGAAGAAAGACGTGTATCCCCTCCCACGGATAGACGATGCTCTGGACAGACTCTACAACGCCAAGTATTTTTCGTCGATGGATCTCAAAACCGGCTACTGGCAAATCGAAGTAGACGAGAGAGACCGAGAGAAGACTGCCTTCATAACACCAGACGGCCTATTCGAGTTTAAGGTCATGCCCTTTGGTCTTTGCTCGGCGCCTGCGACGTTCCAACGGGTTATGGACACAGTACTCGCAGGCTTGAAGTGGCAGACTTGCCTCGTCTACTTGGACGACGTAGTCGTATTTTCTTCCAACTTCGACGAGCACCTCCGGCGCCTTGAAGCTGTTCTTCGGGTAATCAAAGCCTCGGGACTTACCCTGAAGCCAGAAAAGTGCCGCTTCGCCTACGAGGAACTATTGTTCCTTGGCCACTTTATCAGCAAGTCGGGAGTGCTCCCTGATCCACAGAAAACAGCTGCGATCGCCGACTTTCCTGCACCCACCGACAAGAAAGCAGTACGCCGATTTCTTGGCCTCTGCGCTTATTACAGGCGCTTCGTGAAGAACTTTTCGCGGATCGCCGAGCCACTGACGTACCTCACGAAGGCCGACGTCGACTTCAAATGTGAAACGCCGCAAGTCGAGGCATTTCAAGAATTAAAGCGACGCCTGCAAACGCCGCCAATACTGGCGCACTTCGACGAAGAAGCTGACACCGAAATTCACACGGACGCAAGCAGCACAGGGCTCGGCGCCGTGATCGTGCAGAGGACCGACGGACTTGAAAGGGTCATCAGTTACGCTAGCCGGTCACTTTCGAAGGCAGAAGCCAATTATTCCACGACAGAAAAGGAATGCCTTGCCATCATCTGGGCTACATCAAAGTTCCGCCCCTACCTGTACAACAGGCCTTTCAAAGTCGTGAGTGACCACCACGCCTTGTGTTGGCTAGCTAACTTCAAGGATCCATCAGGGCGCCTCGCACGGTGGAGTCTCAGACTACAAGAATTTGACATCACCGTCGTCTACAAGAGCGGACGAAAGCACTCCGACGCCGACTGCTTGTCTCGCGCCCCTGTCAATCCGCCGCCCCAGGATGACCAGGACGACGACTCTTTCCTGGGACCCATAAGTACCGACGACTACGCGGAACGCCGACGAGCTGACCCGGAGCTCAAGATCCTCATGGACTACCTGCAAGGCAAGACCGCCGACGTGCCGAAAGTATTCCGCCGAGGACTGGCTTCGTTTTTCCTGCGAAACAACGTCCTCCTGAAGAAAAACTTCTCGCCGCTCCGCGCCGACCACCTCCTCGTGGTACCTTCAGCGTTACGTCCAGAGGTTCTGGAAGCATTACACGACGACCCGACAGCCGGACATCTTGGTGTTTCCCGCACACTGTCACGAATACAAGAGAAGTACTATTGGCCTCGCCTCGCTGCCGACGTCGCCCACTACGTAAAAACATGCAGAGACTGTCAGCGACGCAAGACGCCGACAACTAGGCCAGCCGGACTTCTGCAACCCGTCGAACCACCTCAACGGCCATTCCAACAAATCGGCATGGACTTACTGGGGCCGTTCCCGACGTCAACTTCTGGCAACAAATGGATTGTCGTAGCGACTGACTACCTCACCCGCTATGCCGAAACAAGGGCCTTGCCCAAGGGCACTGCCGCCGAGGTCGCCATGTTCTTCATTGAGAACATCGTCCTCCGCCACGGAGCCCCCGAGGTCCTCATCACCGACAGAGGTACGGCCTTTACGGCTGACCTAACGCAAGCGATCTTGAGGTACAGTCAGACAAGCCACCGCCGAACCACCGCGTACCACCCACAGACGAATGGCCTCACCGAGCGTCTAAATAAGACCATCGCTGACATGCTGGCCATGTACGTGGACGTCGAGCACAAGACGTGGGACGCCATACTCCCGTATGTAACCTTCACGTACAACACGGCCGTGCAGGAAATGACGCAGTTTGCTCCATACAAGCTCGTCTACGGACGAAGCCCAACAACGACGCTTGACGCCATGCTACCGGTCGGCACCGACGAAGAAGACCTCGACGTCGCCAGCTACCTGGATCGCGCTGAAGAAGCTTGACAGCTAGCCCGCCTGCGTATCAAGAGCCAACAGACGGTCGACAGGCGCCACTACAACCTTCGACGACACCACACCGAATACCAACCAGGTGACCTTGTCTGGGTCTGGACGCCGATACGACGACGGGGATTGTCTGAGAAGCTCCTGCGACGCTACTTTGGACCCTACAAGGTAGTCCGACGTCGTGGTGAACTGGACTATGAGGTCGTGCCCGATGGCTTAACGTCATCCCAACGACGCCGTGCACGACCCGAAGTCGTACACGTGGTGCGACTTAAACCTTATTACGCGCGCTGATTAGCTGTGACGCATTGTTAATGTAATTTATTGCATGTACTCTCTCTTATGTTCTGTCTTTAGCATCGGGACGATGCTTTTTCAGAGGGGGGCAGTGACACGTGCGGTTCTTTTGGTTTACGAAGGAAGACGCTATCACTTTCTGTTAAGCGCAACGCAGGCCGCGTTTATCTTGTATGCCACTCTGGAACGCGTTACGACGCGTGTATAAAAAACTGACACGTGCGGTTCTTTTCGTTTGCGAAGGAAGACGCTATCACTTTCTGTTAAGCGCAACGCAGGCCGCGTTTATCTTGTATGCCACTTTGGAACGCGTTACGACGCGTGTATAAAAAGCCGGCGCAGTGCGCCACTGGGGGTCTTTTTTTTTTTCCGTCGGCCGACGACTGTTCACGCCGCTGTTGCTGTGAGTTGTGTTTGGCCCTGTTTTGCTGGGCACAAGTTCGCCCAATAAACAGTTCGCCTGACACCGCCCTGACTCCTGCGTGCTTCCTCTCAAGTGCTGCGTGTATCACAACCTCGTGACAATATGCATTCGTGCAACAATCCTATTTTGAATGGCAGAATATGGTTTGTTTCAAAAGTGAATTCAGTTCATCATATACATGTATATACATGTTGTATGCCACTTTGGAACGCGTTACGACGCGTGTATAAAAAGCCGGCGCAGTGCGCCACTGGGGGTCTTTTTTTTTTCCGTCGGCCGACGACTGTTCACGCCGCTGTTGCTGTGAGTTGTGTTTGGCCCTGTTTTGCTGGGCACAAGTTCGCCCAATAAACAGTTCGCCTGACACCGCCCTGACTCCTGCGTGCTTCCTCTCAAGTGCTGCGTGTATCACAACCTCGTGACAATATGCATTCGTGCAACAATCCTATTTTGAATGGCAGAATATGGTTTGTTTCAAAAGTGAATTCAGTTCATCATATACATTCATGCAGCAGTTTTATTTTGTGAAAATGAGTGTATGAATACATATAGCTCTGTGGAAACATCATGGAAAAGTTTAATTTACTTCAATTTTATTATAGTATTTCAATTCATAATGAGATTTTGTGGTATTGAATCATTTGCTAGTCCTATACTCGATATCCGGCATTGGGAGATCTTCTCTCTAAGACTTCTGAAGCGCATGAGTACTTTCTATGGAGCCCCGCCGCGGTGGTCTAGTGGCTAAGGTACTCGGCTGCTGACCCGCAGGGCGCGGGTTCGTATCCCGGCTGCGGCAGCTGCATTTCCGATGGAGGCGGAAATGTTGTAGGCCCGTGTGCTCAGATTTGGGTGCACGTTAAAGAACCCCAGGTGGTCTAAATTTCCGGAGCCCTCCACTACGGCGTCTCTCATAATCATATAGTGGTTTTGGGACGTTAAACCCCACATATCAATCAATCAATTAGTACTTTCTATGGAGCCTTTTCGTCTTTAGTATATGTGTCACTTGAACTAGCATACAACTGTAAACACTTCAAATAATGCCTTCTTCTTCTTATCTTACTTCACCAGGATCAAATTTAACTCTGAACCGAACTGTGTAGACCCAGTCTTACCCAACATGGAGCTCATTTTATTCAAGGAGCCCGATTCTGTGTCTCAACACTCTGACAATGAAAATGCAAATGATGAAGGAGCGAGCAAGGCATGGTACGTCCAGGTAAGCATATTTTTCCCCTTCCTTTGCACTAGCTTACGTGTACAACAAAGCACCTAAAGTTTGCCATCCGTATTGCGCAAGATTGCTAGAAACTGTTGAATTATTTAGTTGTCCAATTTCCAGTTAGTGTCTTGGAAACTCCCTCGGAAAACACCTGAGCGAAATTTCAGATCTATTAATCACAGCAGTTAAATGCGTTGCTCATGATGCAATCTGCGCTGTCTGTTGATAACCGCCAGTACTATAGGCGAAGGCACATGTGTGTACAAAAAAAAAGGCGGTGCTGCACTAATGGTATGCAGAACACAAAACTTGAATATACCCTCAAACTGAGCATATTCTATTATTCTTGGCATGTGACAAGCAGTATGAAAATTCTGATACGCTGTTCCAACAATCACCATTGACTTGCTATTTGCCTTTAGCGTAGCTAATTGCTCAAACTTTTCATTGCAGAGTGAAATAGCCGAAGAGGCTGTACCTGCAGCAGTTGACGAAACCGTGAGCCTAGAAGAGCTTGATCGGCCAACTGGAGTGCTACATGTCTGGTTTCTACTGCTGGAGGGCCTGGCCGGTGCAGTGGCTACGTGTCCTCGCCGCTACCAACCGCACACCATCGACACACTGTTCCAAATGCTGAGGAAACTTCGAGAGGTTCCTGGTAAGTTTCGTGCATTCCTTGTCGAGCAGGGAAAGATGGTTAACCTATGGAGGGAGGAGGGGGGACAGTGGCAAGATGGAGCACAAAAGTTAAAGATCATCGGAAATAGGACCAGCAACTTGATCCTATTTATATAAAAAAAGTAAAGTCACTGAGTTCTACATACCAGTATTAACGTATTCAGCGTGAACTTTGAAGTTAACCAAGAAGCTTTGGAGACAGCCAAGGTCTGTGCAATGAACTTAGAGGAAGAAAAAGTGTTAAGCATAAGGTTACAAGATGAGTGCGTATTCAAAAGCAGGTGCATGGGAGTGATAACTTAGGTGGCATTAGCAAACACTCCTAGATACAGCAAAAATATGAGTATTTCAACTTTACTGGGTCTAGCCTAGTAATGTGTAGGATTGATAACTGCTTTCCTATTTGAGTTACATAATAGGAACCAATGGAAAAAAAAGAAAAAATTTGGTCAAAGGCAAAAGAGAATTAGGCAATGTGATGAAATTCTTATGGAAAATAAGTTGAAATTGAATTGAAAAAGTAGGAAGTTTGCTGGCATAGCAACGAGGCTGTCAAAAGCAACAGAGAATTAGGCAATGTGATGAAATGCTTATGGAAAATAAGTTGAAATTGAATTGAAAAAGTAGGAAGTTTGCTGGCATAGCAACGAGGCTGAGATGGTACAAAACAGAACTAATTGGTTGGTGATGATGGTGGCAGGGCCATAGCCAGAATATTTTCGGGGATGGGGGAGAACCCTGATTTGATTTATATGTGGTGTTTTACGTCCCAAAACCACGATATGATAATGAGAGACGCTGTAAGGTCTGGCGTCTCAGGCCAAGGGAGGTGAGTCTTCTTGGTCGCAAAAGGGCGCGCTTTCCGAAAAACCGATTCTCGGGAGACGATAATCACGGCGTAGTTCTGGTAAGAAGTCCGGGGCCATTCGCCGCTTCTAACAACCAGCTAAATGGTTCCTGGCCAGTGGATGGTCGGCGGGTGACGTGAGGACAGTGTATAGACACCCATCCGCCAGGATTAGAGTCCGCAGGACAGCAGCCGGCTGTCATGCTGGGCAGCGTAGTCATCTCGCGGTAATGGCGGGAGGTCCGCAGCTGAACGGCGCCACCGTTGTGTGCGTTCGCACAGTTGGTGGAACGTTGTGTGCAGGCCAGTGCTTTCGTCTCTCTCTCTCCGACCGAGCGGTCGAGTGCGGGAAGAAGAAAGCGAGAGGAGGGGACGGCAACAAGTGTTTTGTCTGTCCAATAAATGGACTAAATTGCTTTGGTTGGCCATGAGGAGAATCGGGAGGGGCAACCGAGGGATTAAAACCTGGCTCCCGAGTCCTCACGGTGCGTCTGGTCGCAGCAAAGAGTGCTCTGCACTATCGGCTCTGCGGAGGCAATATGCGATGGTTCCGATGGTGAAAGTGTCTTGTAAATATGTACATAAGTTACTGTATATAAAGTCGAGTTGTTGCAACGTTCGAAATGTGCTGGCCTCCATACTTGAAGAAGCAGCAGCCACGACAAGACAAGACGGACACCAAGCAACCAACCTTCCACTCCCTTCTGTAGCAACAGCGGCTACACAGCTGGGAGAGCTCTGCTCAAGGGAACAAAGGTAGTGGGTAGGAGGTTGAGTTTTACTGACGCCGTATAGTGGAGGGATCCGCAAATTTCGACCACCTGGGGTTCTTCAACGTGCACTCAAATCAGAGCACACGGGCCTACAGCATTTCCGCCTCCATTGAAAATGCAGCCGCCACAGCCGGGATTCGATCCCACGACCTGCGGGTCTGCAGGCGAGTACCTTAGCCACTAGACCACCGCGGCGGGGGGGGGGGGGGGGGGAGAGAAGAACCCTATATGAATGTTTGTGTGTGTGTTTGTATGCACAGTTACACATATGAAATGTAATTTAGGGGTGGTGGACCATCCCCAAATCATTATTCTGACTAGGCTACTGGCGGAATATGTCCCTTCTGTGAAAATAGGCAAGCTGATGTTGATAATGGTTAATGCCATCACATTTGTTACTGTGCTAAAATGCGTGTATGTAATGTGGGGTCTCGAAATGAGGCACGCTCTCGTAACACACGGACGCAGCAGATATGGTCAAACCAGACCAAACAAACCATTTTATTTAACCATGTTTTTACATCTGTTTAAGAACAATATCTATCTAAGCACACTAAGCACAACCTTATACAATATTCCAATAAACTCAATCAACATAAGAACAAACACAAGGTAACGCGAAGGTGGCATCGCCGATGTTCAGCTTGCCTGTAGGGACCCACGAAAGACAAACCGTGGTCGCCGCATACTGCGAGACCGCTTCAGGGGACAACCATCCACGTCAGCGGCCACACGCCAAAGAGAGCTCATGTCTCATGTGCTCCCACCCAGCATCACACCCTTGCGTCACTTCTGGCGCTACCGCGCTATCCCAGTGGCGGTGCAAAGGGGTGGCGGTAGGGGCGATAGCTCCCCCAAAGCCTGTGTCAGCACTCCCCCCTTCTGTTCAGTGCTTGTCGACCACCTCCTATCATCAATTAGTACAGTTGAGTGGGACCACTGTGAGCAGGTACACATTACCAGCATTTATGCTTTGACAAGGTGTTCATGCTTCTAAACACAAAAAAGTCAAAACCCACCCTACAGTGCTACTTCAAGTGACCCCTCCATCCCCCTAGATGAGTCGCTGGACCTGCCCCTGCGCTAACCATAATGATGATAATGGTGAACCCAGCGCCACCTACCGCTTGATAGTTGTTAAGCCTAAGTGTAGCCTATCTACGGGACATGTGTGTGCCACTATGCGCAGAGGACTTTACAGAGGGTGATAGCACCCTCCATAGTACTCTATAGTTATTTAGGAAGTGAACATTCTGTAGTTTTCAGGGCAAATGAGATCGGGTAACTCTAAGCAACTAGGCGGTTGTAGGTTGAGATGTTACAAGTGGCTTGATCTCTTTGTAGTACATGCACAACAATTTCACGAACTTTGTATAGCCCCTCTGAAAAGGATTGCCTGCTGACCTTACAAAAAATACTAGTCATCAGGTTGAAGGCTTCACTCCATTATTTTTTACAGGGCCAGAGTTTGGCGTGTACGCTGTGAATCACTTACTGCTTCCAATGCTTCAAGGATGGTTGCGTCGGGCATCAAAGACATACCGTGGTTGGGATGGCTTTGCCAACAACTTCAAGCAGTGCTGTGGCCTAGCAACAGAGCTGGTGGTCGAATACCTGGGAGAACTGTCAGGTACGGACTAAACAGAAACATTCATTGGTGCTTGGATCGTGACCATATAATGCTGAAGTAAATGAAGTCGAGAGTTGGAGGGAGACCAATCTGGTAGGAAAATAAATGAAGACTATTAAAATGAACCTGACAAATATAAAAGCGGTGTATAATCAAGACGTTTTGACTCCCCCACTGGAGCTTTGTTCACACAAAAGTAGTATTTCTTTTATTTCGTGGTCAGTGTTTTTTAAAATTGTTTTCATGCTTCTTTTTCTTCATAATTTTCTTGAAGCGCGACACCGGGTCAGCTAACAGTGCATAAAGTCTCTGGATATGCTATGTATCTGGACTTATTTCTTTTTTCCTGTATCTCTTTGTAGTCTGATGGTCCACAGTATTTTCAACTCACCAGTGCTCAGAAGCTGAGTGGACATTTTAGAGCCATTGGCACTCTCACGTACTGCACTGATGAATTGAAAGCGAGAATTTATGGCAGGGGGTGTGGAGGATAATGCACATACTTTCATTAACACTATCTTCGGTTGTTATATCAGCATAATTTTGGCTGAACACTGACATCGGAGCCAACGTTATCTCTATCAGCCATATTTGCAGTGACAAGGCATGGTTATTATGAACAGTTGCTCAAAGCTGTCATTTTGCTATAAAATGATGTCTCGTTTCAATCCATGTGCACAGTACATGGCCATGGATAACTAGGACTAAAGAAAGAAAAAGAGACAGAAGTGTCAAAAGATAGGCCAGTAGAAACAGAGCTGGCAGAGTGCCATGCAGCCGAGTTTGATGAACTATATGGTTCTTGTCCAACTCTGCAAAACCATTTTTATTGATCTGTAGCTGAAAAATGCTTTCAGTGTTACTCCGAGCTTCATTGCGAGCAGTATGTGTTTTCGTTTAGCGAAATTGGGTGTGTAGAAACATCTGGAAGTCCAGCATTATCCAATCAAATGCATAAGTAGTACTTCAGATGTTTCTATTGCATAGCTTTTCAAAGAAAAAGTCTGAACAGGAACCGTAGCGATTGTGATGATGTTTATTTAACCAGAGGAGTCGCAACGAGGTCGCAACGGGAAATGGCCAAAGGCAGCACAGGTTCTCGCGCAGTCAGAGCGCGGAGCTTTTCGTTCTCTTCTGAAGGCGCATACGCGTTGATGCGTATGCTCCACTACAATACCCCCGAGGTAAAGAGTAGCCGTCCTGGCGACTCGGGGAGTACGCACAATGAGGAGGTCATAGTAGGGCTTGAGACAGTCGACGTGTATGGTCTTGCATCCTCGACGGCACGAATCTGGCAATTGCGTTAGGGGCTCGATGATGTAAGTCACCAGCGAGGTCTCGTCAATGACACGGTACGGACCATGGTACCGAGCCAGAAATTTAGAAGAAAGGCCAGGAACGTGCGGGGGCACCCAAAGCCACACAAGGGAACCAGCAGGAAACGTAGGAGCTATGTGATGAATGTCGTCATGTCAAGTCTTTTGTAGACCTTGAGCCTCACTTGTCAGAGACCGAGCCAACTGACGGCAGTCTTCAGCGTACCTGGCGACTTCATAAAGCGGAGAGCACTAAGATGTATCAGGCCGGTACAGGAGTATAGTGTCTAGTGGGTGGGAAGGTTCGTGGCCGTACAACAGAACGAACGGGGCCAAACCGATAGTCGTTTGCGTCGCTGTGTTATATAAGCGAAGGCAACAAATGGTAACACAGCATCCCAGTTAGTGTGGTCGGATGAGGTGTACATCCGCAGCATGTCGCCAAGTTAAACCGCTCGGTGAGACCATTTGTCTGTGGATGGTATGCGGTAGATTTCCGGTGGATGATGTTGCATTCAGCGAGAGCAGCTTGGATGACCTCTGACAGGAACACTCGACCCCTATCACTGTGTAATTCCCATGGAGCACCATGGCGGAGAATGAAGCTGCGCAGAATGAAGAGTGCAACTTCGTGGGCAGTCCCTGCCGGTAGAGCTGCAGTCTCAGCGTACCCTGTCAAATGATCGACGCCGACAATAATACACCGGTTTCTAAAGCCATTATATGGGAGGGGGCCATAGAGGTCGATACCCACGCGGTCGAATAGGCGAGCTGAGCACGGCAGCTGTTGTAACATGCCAGTAAAGTGCTGCGGAGGTGTCTTGTTCTGTTGGCAATTGGTGCAAGACTGAACGTATTTCTGCACAAAACGATGCATTCCTCGCCAGTAATATCATTGGTGCAGCCTTTCCTAGGTTTTCAGGACACCTGCAGGACACCATCTCTTATGATAACATGTCCCAAGATGGTTAGTTTTCCTGCTGCGGAGTGGCACTTCTTGGTGTTAAGTTGTAGGCCTGCAGAAGTTGGACACGTCAGAATCTCGTAGAGACAACTAAGATGTGTTGGGAAATTAGCTGAAGAGACTACGATGTCATCCAGGTAACACAAGCAAGTTTTCCACTTGTGGGCACGCAATATGGTTTCGATCATGCTCTCAAATGTCGCAGGCGCGTTGCAGAGCCCCATTGGCATGACTTTAAATTCATACAGGCCATCCGGCATTACAAAAGCTGTTTTAGAGCGATCACATTCAGCCATTGGCACCTGCCAATATCCAGAACACAAATACAAGGATGTAAAGTACTCGGTGCCTTGTAAACAGTCAAGAGCATCATCTATTCTTGGTAGCAAGTAGACACCTTTCTTTGTAATCTTGTTTAAGCGGTGATAGTCCACGCAAAATCGAACGGTGCCATCTTTTTTCTTTACCAGAACCACTGGTGACGACCAAGCGCTTTAAGAAGGCTGTATGACTCCACGTTTAAGCATGTCATCTACTTGCTCCGTAATGACTCGGCGCTCTTCAGTGGAAACACGGTGAGGACGCTGTCGCAGAAGCGAGTGTGAGCCAGTGTCAATAGTACGAGTGACAGTCGTGGTGCGGCCCAAAGCAGGTTCTTGAAAATCGAAAGGAGAGCGAAACTTGTTAAGGAGAGGAACAAGTTGGCAGCGATGCGAAGGGGGAAGGTCTGCGTCAATAGCAATGTCAAGGCTGACGAACTTGATGGCTCAGACGCATGAGTGATTTGGGCAATGTGACACGGGGTTTCGTCGGGAAGAATAATATCATCGATATCGTCGACATGTGGTACATATCCTAAGGTTTCGCCACGGAGTAAGCCAATGGGGTAGTTGCAGTGGTTGGTAACCAGCATTACTGTGGAACCAGACGCAATTGTAAGTACGGCAAATGGGAGAAGGGTGCCCTTGCATTCAGTAAAAACCGGAGATGGCCTAAACACCACCGTGGCATCAGGTTGCAACACACGTGAAATGCTAATAGGGACTGAAGCTTCCAGAGGCAAGGTGATGAGTTTACAGCGATGAGTTTACAGAGCAGAGGAGAATGGTCGGGTGATGGAAATTCACATGTTGGCACAAGGGACACTTCCGCACGTGAACAATCGATGATAGCTTCATGACATGATAAGAAATCCCAATCCAGGATAAAGTCATGAGAGCAAGATGGTAGAACAAAAAATTGGACGATGTACAAAACGTCTTGGATGACGACGCACGCCGTACACATAGCCGTGGGATGAATGCATTGCGTGCTAGCCGTGGACAGCACCATGCCACAGAGTGATGTGGTCACTTTCTTCAGTTTCCGACAAAATTTTGCATTCATCACAGAAACGGTGGCCTCAGTGTCAATCAACACTAGTGTGGGGACTCCCTCAACATTGACATCAACAACATTTTGCGGCAAAAAAGGAGGCCTTGAGAATTGCGCAGAAGTTGCAGTTCTTGCCTCCGGAACTGCATTTATTAGTTTCGCTCCTCAGGAGGTGGTCAACGACGCATAGGCGATGGCGATCGGCAACGAGTGGTGGGAAACGAGCAGTCGATGAGCGGCGATCCGAGTCTGAATGCCTCTGTTTATATGCAGACGTGGTGGCCTGCTGCGGCGCATAGGTAGGAGTTCCAAAGTAGGCGTGCGCAGGTGTGGGACGGCAGCGGCAGAAGTGTGCAATGTGGCCAGCGATGCCACATGTGAAGCAGATAGGATGGTTGTCATGGGTGCGCCACTCATTAGATGGACGGAAAAAGGGAGGTGGGGGCCTGTAAACTGGAGGCGAGGTCGGAGGAGGTGGAGCCGATAAGGAGACTGGATGCAGTGAGGGTAGGGCTACCACAGCTGTGTAGCTGAGAGGTGAAGGTGGTGCAGGTGGTGCATAGCCGGCAGTTGAGAGATCAGAAGGTACCAAAGTGCATGGATAAGGGGCCGGAATCGTAGGGAGAGCATCGCAAATTTCAGTGGGTATGGCCTGCTGCAGTGTCGAAGGCAGGCTTGAGGTGGGCGCGTTCCTATGCGGCAGCAGGGAAAGCTGTCGGACAACTTCCTCCCTCATGAAGTCTTTGATCTGGTGTGACAGAGTTCCTTAGCGAACTTTGTCATTTGAAATTGCAACAGCCGAGATCGAACCTGGTGGTGGGACACTCTGTCGGGCGATTCAACGCTGATGGCGCAATTCATCGAAGCTCTGGCACAGGCTTACGAGAACTGCCATCGTGGTCGGGCTTTTCGCCAGCAACATCTGGAATGCACCATCCTCGATGCCCTTGAGAATCTGTCGAATTTTCTCTTCTTCGGGCATAGATGGGTTAACATGCCTGCAGATGTCGAGCACATCCTCAATATAACTAGTAAACGTCTCGTCAGGCTGCTGGGCTTGATGGCATACACACTGGTAAGCACGGAGCTTGCAGACCTTTGGTCGGCCGAACGCTTCGGTCATGAGGGTCTTAAAGGTGGACCAGTTGGCGATGGTGGTTTCGCGGTGGGTAAACCAAAGCTTAGCGACGTCAGCCAAGTAAAAGATAACATAAGTGAGCTTAGAGTCGTCGTCCCACTTGTTGCTGGTGCTCACGCGTTCGTACAAGGAGAGCCAGTCTTCGACATCTTGCTCACCACTGCTGCTGAAGATTGTTAGGTCCCGTTGATGGGTAGCGCCAGGGCAGGTAGACGTGGCAGCCGATGGTGCTGGCTTTGTTGGGATGGGTTGGTTGGCGACTGCGTCAGTCATGTTGTGCGGTGGTCTCTCGGCCAACTTGCGAGAGCAGAGCTCCAGGTCTGCTTGGGGATCTCAGCAACCTCCACCAAATGTGATGATGTTTATTTAACCAGAGGAGTCGCAACGAGGTCGCAACGGAAAATGGCCGTACGGCAAAGTCTGGCAAAGGCAGCACAGGTCCTCGCGAAATCAGAGTGCGGGGCTTTTCGTTCTCTTCCGAAGGCGCATAAGTGTTGGTGCATATGCTCCACGACACAATGAGTATTTTCAGTATAGACTTCTAACATTGATTAGAAGATGAGGGATGCTTCAGTTTATTTATAATTTTTAAAGCAGAATGTGCTCAGTCATCTTTGGGGCCACACCTAATATTGCTTTCCTAGTCCTGTTGATTGTGTTCATTGATATTTAATTAATTGAATTTCACAATAAATGACCTGTCCTCGGGCTGATGATACTGTTATATTTATGAAGCAGTTTTATATTTAGGTTTTGAACAATCTGCCACAGTTGTGAATGATAACAATATTATCTACTAGAGTACTTAGACTTGGCCAGATCACTTTTCCCATCAGCATCTGTTTTGGTTGGTATTATTGCATTATTGACATCAGCTGAACATACTCTTTATGGTAGTTCTCATTATGGCGGCAAAAGGGGAAAGCTTGGAAAAGGAAGCTGTGTCATGGCGTTGTGTTGTTTTTCTCCAAATGCAGCATCGGGTGCTCTTACCCAAGTGCGAGGTCTCATGCTTATGGTTCATCAGCTCTTCTTAGTACTGGCCGAATGCATCGCCCAACCAGTGGAGGTCGTGTCAAGGCTAGGATGCGCCTGCATTCGGTGAGTCACACACACATGTAACTTAGCATAACATAAAGTCCATCTAGGCATCTCAGCATAATGCAAAACCATATTATCACAGTCGAAGCTTTGCCCTTAGGATAGAACTGTCAGTAGTGGTGTTCTGTTTTCTTTTTACTTGTAGCCAGGGCCTAGAAGTCGACAATTTAGTACGTTAGAATGAGGAGACATTATTGACTGCTATCAGCGTGCCTTACAGTATGCCATTCCTTTCCAGATCATAATTCCTGAAAAAATTCTATCACTGAACATTATACAGCAAGCAGCACATGCACAAGTTTGTTAGTATAATATACTCTAACCTACAGTATTTTGTAAAATCATGTCTGCGCCATTAACAAGCATTAGAAATGGAGAAGCTTGTCTACTACCAGAGCTGGTTTGAAGCCTGGATCAGGTTAGATATGAAGTCAAGAACATTTGTGTGTTCTGTAAGTGTGGTGTTGGTACAATTTAGCATGTATAAATGATATGTAAGCAATAATATGTACCAAATTAAGCATTGGTTTGCTATTGTTCATTTGCATATTTGTTCACTTAAACTGCTTTGATATTCACTAGGTACACTAATTGTTCCTGAAAAAAACTTGTGGAGGTAAAATATATTGCAGTCTATAACACAAATGAATGAGACATATTGCTAATGTGACCGCAGTTATGGCTCTAATGTCAAACATCCTTTCACATTTGTAGCGACCTATAAAAGTAATGTATACATGAAGGCTTGTGTTCATTCTGAAATGTTATGAGGTTGTCTTTTCCCAACCTCATATCATCACAAATCACGTGGTAAATCGCAACAGTGAGACAGGTTAACTCTCTTTTGGGTGCCACCATTAGCGCACCCAGAATTTCTCGCTGGGGGGGGGAGTGATACGTTTCTGTCATGGTGTTGATAAGGGGAATACTGTTGCTGCATTTCTAAGATTGCATCGTTGTGTTTTTGGTTTGAATAAACAACCTTGGGTAACCGTTTTTGGCGAAATTGTTCATTAGTAATGTGTCTTTACTACTGATGTATCACGGATTTTCGGGTGGTCTGAAGTGAACTGAGGATATCAGTTAGGGTAGGTGTGCTTGCAGTTTTATTTTCAGGGTGTAAGAACATCCAAAAGCGACATTTAGCGAGCATCTGTTTCAAGAGGAACTGAATACTTGTTCAATAAATTTAGATGAGAGAATTTATGCGACTTAAGATCTCATGGAACAACAGTCCTTCAGATGAATCTGGTGCTTGAGAAGATACGGCTACGGTTGGAACGGAGTAAAAGCATGTTCCTTGGCGTTTTTCATTGTTATATTTGTTGTGGCGACATGTAAAGATGGGCTCAGAGTTCCTGAGAAAGTTTGTATATTTAACAAACTTAACGCATTGTGATGAGGCAAGAAAAACAAGAGTCGCACAATGTATCTGGAAAGGCAAGGGTGCCTGAAATACTTCTTTCCTTTTTTTTTTTGTTTTAGAGAATTGATAGTTAACTTGGTTTCATCCTGCCAATTTGAATTATACACCATTTGCACGTCAACAATGACGCTAATTGGAAAGACTTTAAATCTAAAAGAGCATCCGTAGCGGCAACAGAGGTTTGCCTTCATTCTTACTTCGTGTTTTGAGGAGCTCATTTGTCTTGCAAAAAGAATGTTTTTCGGCAAGTAGTGTGCCTATTGCTGACAGCTATTTAAAGGAAAACAAGTTACATGATAGGCACAGTTCATGTTCGCTATAATTTAAAGTATTTGTGAAAAAGTAACGAAACTGCCACCAGCATCAAAACTCGAAATGGGCACCACGTGTTTCACTTCTATAGCGAGTAAGGCCATTGAAGTAACTTACCTGTCATTTCTATAATATTAGCTTCATGACTTTTTTTATTTGAAGAAAGTTGCACATTTAAAGCAACTCGAACTTAATGTTATTACTTTGCAGCTTTGTCACATCACACCTTTAGAGCTATTAAATCAAGCCTTGTGAAGCCGATAATTTAGTGGTATCTAGACACTTGAGATCTTAATCTCTAATTGGATTAGAAGCGTCCAAGTGAACCAGGTATTTGCATGTATTCAAGTCAGTGCAGTAGATTAGCCCGTGTGAACCGGATAATGTTATAAACAGTGAACAACACTGTGAACTCTTGTTCTGAACATACACGTATGAAAGGGAAAGAAGACAACCACCCGTTTGTAGCATGAAGCCACCAGGAAATTCAAGTGGATTTTTCAGAAAGAAAGCCTCATAGTTGCCGAAAAATTCTTCCTGGCATGTGGTTCGAACCATGACCAACACCTATCTGGGGCAGTCGCTCTGCCAATTGAGCTAACCAGGAAACTAGCATTTGACAGCGCGAGGGTGTACTCATCGACAACTCGAAGCACATGGACACAAGTATTACGAATATATGTGGCAAATGTTGCTCATTTGCAACATACATGTAAGTAGCATTGCATACACAGCTGGTGGAGCTGCTAGATATAATACATATTGAAGTGACATGCACTGTGCACCGAAGCCCAGTCACAGAGGGCATTGTCATTCTACACAGCCCCTCTTCCACCAAGAATAAAATGAAAACGTTCAGACTGACGACTCGTGAAAGCACTTTTTTTTTTTTTGCACAAAGCTGCTTCACTGAAAGTGAATGCAGCTCGAGCCACAGAGCATGCGGTTTCTACTCTTTTCAGTATAGGGGTATATATGTGAATACGGCATATTTAATAGAATAAATCGGGCAATTTCGCCCTCAAGCCACTTCTTGGATTGAAGCGACAACTTGAAAACAAGGCTGCACTTACAGGAGGGGGGGCGGGGTCAACCTCTGGTGGGGGGAATTAAAACCCTTGATTCCCGCCCCCTGCGGTGCACTGCTGACGTAGATGACTCGGCGACAAGGACATTGGGACATATAAGAAAGGGGTTAGGTCTGGCTTCCGAAGAAAGTTCATGTGTTACTTTAAAGAGAGTCGTATGTGGAAAGTCAGGACCCCTAAAAAAAAAATATGAAGAACTTTTTTTTTCTTCCCAGAGTGTTCACATCATTGTTGCCAGGTGCTACCAAGCTAATTATGCATGAATAAAGGAAGCATAAGATGCATAAGAATAATCATGAGCATAAAGAATAATCATGACAAAGGAAGCCCAAAATAAGTGACCTGACTTTCGCGAAGAAGCCCAAAAAAGTGAAAATTTAAAGAAACTTTTCATTCTTAAAAATAATTTAATTATGATAAAATGCGACTCAAATACAAAGGAGAGTGGACAAAAATTTCCTTATTATTTTGCACAGTGAAAATATGTGCATCTTTTGACTTTTTAACAATGCCTCTGAGGTAGTCTCCATTCGATAGAATGCACGTTTCCCAGTGCGTAAATAAGGTTCCTTGTTGACCGCACCAGCGTATGTATCACTTCAACACTCAACTCACAGAGGCATCATCAAAAGGGCAATTAGTGAATGACAAACGCATTTTTGGGAAACATGATGGGGTGGTATAAAATGGGAAAAATTTCTTATATATATCAATATTTACAGGAAAAAAGCTAATCAGGCCTAAAAAATGCGACAAGCTGCTGGAAATTGCTACAAGCAACCCAGCAAAAAAGAAAAAGAACAGGTTCGCTTATTATAAGCAGAACTGATAACTCTGGTTCACTGTAAAGAAAGGGCAGTGTTTTTTTTTTTTTTATGTGCCGTAGTCTAAGACAGCATCTTCTACCAGTTTGCTATTCTCATGGAATTCCATTACTTTTTGTAATTTTTCACCTTTCTATTTACCCCTCCTGTTGCGAGTTCCATTCTGTCGTCTTGCTGTAGGCCATGCAAATGAACATAGGAGGGTTGTCCTCTTTTTTTTTTTTTAGAACATCTGACAGTTGATGTCTTTCATTCAAACATTGCTCAACCTTACCTGTTTCTATTCTGTCTTTAACAGGACTCTCTCCCCTTTCCCGTCTCGCGTACTGTAACGAAAATTAAGGCTGCATGCCTCGGCAGGCTCACTCCCAGCGAGCTTTGTTGCTTCTGCCTTGCTTAATGAAAACAGCCGCAATTTCACCCAACGGCGAAACATTTATAGCTATAGCAATGCATGGACAACAACAACAAAGTAAGGTTCAAGCTTTATTTGCTATGTATATCGTGCTGTAAACACCCTCTTTCCAGTATCAGTCAGCAGGCATGAAGTCATGCCCACAGTATTGAATATTATCATATCTCATTCTATGACTGCAAACATCAGCTTTCACAATGCTAGAATGACAAGCAACCCAGACTGAAGCATTGCGTTGCCTTTCACTTTGACGCAAGCGCGGCCTTCAGATCGTACTGCAAGTTCCATGCTGTTAAAAGCTATCAAACCGTGAAGACGTTGCCCCTTCTCACACGAGCCTTCACAGCTCCCCTTTTACAGCTAAGTTTTCTGCAAGTTTCTTGTTTGTTCTTTTTTTTTTGTTTTGTTTCTTGTGTTGGTGTCCCACAGGGGTCAAATTAGGTCCCTTTTTGTTCGTAGTGCTCATAACGGGTCTCCCATCGTACATACAGGAAGAATGTGTCCTATACGCAGATGACACAATTATATTCATAGCCCAACAACTAGCCCAACAACAACTTCTCTTAGAATATTCATAGCAGCTGAGACTGAGAAAGAGTTATACCAAAAAGTTAATCACACTCTTAAAAGGCTCTCTTACTGGTTACACATAAATGAATTAATTTAAAATCTTTCTAAAATTAGTTTTATAATTTTTTCTGCCAAAGGTATGGCACTAAGTAACGAAGGAAAATCAATATTTAATGGAGTTGCTCTAGAAAAGGTTGGTGATCATAATTATTAGGCTTAGTCATAGATCAACATCAGACGTGGCACAATCATGTGCATGATGTAACTAGGAAGATTTAGAAAAATATACCAATGTTTTATAAGCTACGATATTTGTTTCCACTACACATCATTATGATCTTTTACCGAAGTTTTTTTTTTAATCAAATGTGTCATATTGTATTTCAGTCTACGGTCTTACATATCCAACATTGTTACAGCCAATTCGGGTAGCTCACATTCTGCAAATGATCTGTTTTTTCCCGGCGTACTGAATCTTTTGCTTACCCCTTATTTAATACTTTACCGCTGCATTATAGCATTCTTTTCCGCATTGCTCTTACGTAGAAATTTCTCAGAACTATTATACACAGTCCGTTAGTTCAATTTTATCAACACGTAACACATTATTCAACACGTTCCTTTTTGTTAATGCTGTTAGCGATTTCACGTGCACGCACAAACTATAGGGCATTTCGTTTTATATATACTGCAGCCTGTCTTTAGAATACCCTTCCTACAGAAATCACTTTATCATCCATTCAGCATTTTTCTAACTCACTGCACCAGTACCTCTTCCTCTGCAATCTCTAAAAAAACAACTTTCTTTTCTTTTGTGTTTTATGTTTCATTCAGCCTTTTGTTGCTTTTCCTTTGTTTTTCACGTTATTTTCTTTCATGTTGCACATAGTTTCCTTTTACTCATTGTATAACAATTTTCTTTGTTTTGCATGCACGTACGTATAGGACATCTTTTACGTGGATTTTATTTTTAAATAATTTTTTACATACTGCATGGATCATAGCTTAGTTTCGCACATGGTGTAGTGATTTTCTTGGTCTCTATGCACCTATATATAGAATCCTTGTACACGGATTTAAGTAACATTATTTGTCATAGGGAGCCCTTCCACAACTAGAGCTGAGTTCCGGGGTCTCAACTGTATAAATATTACCCATTGTACCCCATTTTTGTTGAGAATAACAAATTGATTTATTTATTTATTTATTTATTTATTTATTGATTGATTGATTGATTGATTATGCTAAGTTAGGAACGTGGTTATGAGTTCCTAACTTAGCATAACGTTATGAGTTCCTAAGTTAGCGAGGAACTCATAACGTGCTTATGAGTTTCTCGTTGGAATGTGGTTCACAACGAGGTACTGGCACTACTTTTTCTCTGTATTTCCTTGGCTTCTAAGGGTACTTGCTTGGGCCAGTTGGTATTTATTAATTGGTACGTTATTGTGCTCCGCTTAAAAGGCAAAGACGTAGGAGACAAGGAACCACAGTGAAGGAAGTGGTTTGTGTGGTTCCTCGTCTCCCAATTCGTCTTTCAAGCAGTGCGCAATGACGTAACAATTAATTTGGCTTTTCTTTTTTTTTTTTTTTGGTAGCGCCCTTCTTCAAGGGGTAACTGCTTCGCTGTTGGACTGTTTTGACGGTGGGGAACGGAGCCCCTCACTGACCTGCACTTTGCGCATCATTGGTTCTTCCCTCTTCTGCCGAGCCTTACTCTCGACCTCTCGTCACGTGACCAGTGCTAGGGGCAACCACATCAACAGCACTGTGGCGACAGTGTTGCGGCGAGTGAGAAAACGCGCGAAAAGAAATTTCGGGTGTGGAAGCCACCTTGAGATCCCCACACTGAACACCGTGACGTCAAATATTTCAAGGCGTCTACTCGATCCTACGTAGCTTCTAATTCATAAAAACGAAGTACATTGTCGTCTGTGGGTGTCTTAGACCTAGCATACGAAGTTTCAAAAAATTTCATCGAGCCAATGTCGCGAAAATACGAGAAATGCATTTTGAAGTTTTCGATCTCAGGCGTGAATATATCGGCGCGAGATTTAAGAATGAAACTTCAGCCTTGATTTTCTTCGCTAATAGTGAACCTATCATAGTGAAACTTGTGGCATTACAGTTCTCCAAGTACAATTTGTCAATTTATACCAAGTCGTTGTTTCTCTTTAGTGTCACAGCGATGTAGCGCCAAGTTTTTCAGCGTCCCGCCGCGGTGGTCTAGTGGCTAAGGTACTCGGCTGCTGACCCGCAGGTCGTGGGTTCGATTCCCGGCTGCGGCGGCTGCATTTCCGATGGAGGCGGGAAATGTTGTAGGCCCGTGTACTCAGATTTGGGTGCACGTTAAAGAACCCCAGGGGGTCGAAATTTCCGGAGCACTCCACTACGGCGTCTCTCATAATCAAATGGTGGTTTTGGGACGTTAAACCCCACAAATCAATCAATCAATCAAGTTTTTCAGCATACTAACGGTGAGCTATTCATATAGCTTAACCGTGGTCGACCCGCTCGTTTTTTCGCTTTTCGTCGTAGTTGCGATGTGCGCGTTCATACTTTGCCCTGTAGGGCGTGGTCGCCCGTGCGCGCGCTTATCTCGCGAGGGGAGTGGTTTGTGAGGGGGGGGGGGATGATTTCGAAAAGAGTTAGCTGCCAGCTACATGGGCCAACGTAGTAGCGGCAGCATGGTTGCGCTTAGTCGACGCTTGCAGCGCGCTGCTCAAACACAAAGGAGTAACAACTGTGACAGTTGTTAGTTCGCGCTTGACCTGTGTATAGCTGTGCGCTCGTTTCGTGCGTCCTTCTTTGTGTTTCAGCAGCGAGCTGCAAGTGTCGACGTGTGACAGTTCGCGCTTGTCCCGCGTGTGGACTTTTCGTGCCTCCTTCGTGCTTGAACAGCGCGCAACAAGTTTCGAGCTGCTTGTCGTTCTTCGAGCGACATTGCGGTTTGTTGCTATCCCATTCATTGTTTCGCCCTTGAGGCGAAACACTGAATGCTATCCCATTCATTGTTTCGCCCTTGAGGCGAAACACTGTTATCTTAACCTCAGTGGCTGTTGCTTAGAATAGTAACGGCCCGGCCGTTTTCGAACGTGTCCACTAAAGAGGCTGCACGCGTCGCTTGCGCCTCCTCCCATTCTCACTAGTGTAGTGGTTGAATGTTAGTAAAGATCCCCATTCCTGCAATTCGTAAGGGAGCGCGACTGAAATAAAAAGAAATGTGGCTTCGGGAGTCGTCCAAGGTGAACGCATGGGATTCTGCGACTTTCATTCGCTGTACTTCACTCACTCACGCGCCCATCGGCGTGCTCCCCAAGTGCTCCTCAAGCCACCTACTCCGCTCTGACTCTGTCTTTAAAGGGGCTCTGAAACGCTTTTTTTTCGAGTAACCATAGAATTAATTCACTGGAAAAGCGTATTGCCTCACAAATTGAACGCCGCAAAAATTTTAAGAATCCGTTCAGTGCGAATGGAGCTACAAACATTTGTCACACGCTGCAATCAAATACTCTCTTCTCTCGACCCGACGAAAGCGCTTTAAGCTGAGCAGGGATGGATGGGAGGGGACAAAGAAAAAACGTCACTCGCGCCTCGTGACATTGAGCTTTTTTTTTCTTTTTTTCTTTTTTTCTTTCAATACGTGGCTCTTTCAGTGCGGCGACTCTCTAGCGCGCGCGCGTGGACGGCCTCTCGCGGCGATTTCTGTAACAACCGAGCGCCCCATGTTCAAATCAACCAATGGCTGATAGATGGGCTTACTGGGCTTAATTCCGTGATTTTTCGAGGAAAGAGAAAGCTATCTTTAGCCGACTTGGATAATTTATTGTGAAATACAGGCCGCGGGCTGCGCTATAATATTTGGCTCGTGTGTTGTCGGGAGCTTCTACTACCGATCGGCAGCGTTTTCTGACCATGCTCAAGAAGTGTTGCAGGGCCCCTTTAACTTTTTCCCCATTCCCCCAAGTGTGGGGTTTTGGGGTATCTTCGCTCAAGAGAGAGTTACTTCATCGCTTTTCCCCATTCTTCGCCTTCTTCCGCTCCTGTGATCTCTATTCGCTGAAATTTGGCATGCATACTCGGTGTGCCAAACTCGCCTCAGCTACGTAGAGCGGGCCGGTGTCACGAATTTTATTCGCGCAAGCGCAGGGATGGCGAAGCAGGTTGGAGTAGGGGGAGGGAGGCCAAAGGGGCACGAACTTCTCACCAGCTATAACGTCATTTGAAAGAAGGTATTTTCTGTATCTCTTACATGGGTTATTTTATGAAGGGGATGTGGCGTCAGGTTTCCAGAAACACGTCGGGGCCCCGCCGCGGTGGTCTAGTGGCTGAGGTACTCGGCTGCTGACCCTCGGGTCGCGGGGTCGAATCCCGGCTGCGGCGGCTGCGTTTCCGATGGAGGCGGGAAATGTAGGCCCGTGTGCCTCAGATTCGGGTGCAAGTTAAAGAACCGCGGGTGGTTGAAATTTGCGGATCCCTCCACTATACGACGTCTCTCGTAATCATATGGTGGTTTTGGGACGTTGAACCCTTCATATCAATCAGAAACACGTCGGTGCAGATCTCCTGACTGACAAAAACCGGGTCTCCGATTCGAAGTATAGAGTTTTTGTTTCGTGGTTGTGTTTCAACCCAGTGATCGCGTGGGGCTCTTCACGAAAAAAAAAAAATACTTAAGACCAGTCACGTCGGTGTAGCCAAAGAACATACTCTTACAAAAAAACAAAACAAAAAGAAACTTTGGGAGGACAGAGTTGTGTGGGCCGGGCCGCCTGTGAAATGTTCGTGGGCCGCCTGTCTGAGACTCCTGATTTATATGCATCATTCATTCACGCGTATTCGCGACACGTCACAGTTTGCGGTACTGAAGTGTTGAACAGGTTTCTCCGTCTGGACGTAATCATTAGCCTTCGTTTGCGATCAGCGCGCGAGCCTCGCGAAAGAAAGGGTATATATACCAGGAGAACCGTATTTTGCGGGACAGCTCGGGCGTAATTAAATTTTTATCTCGGGGACGACCTCTTCTCTCGAGCTCCGGTCGAGAAGCCACCTTCGGAGGCTGATTGATTTTCCTTCTCGCGGTCTCTTTTTTTTTTCGAACTTTTCTTCGTCGTTTGCGATTCGTTTATCTGTTTCGAGCTTGCTACGATCGCTACCGTCCACGCTTTCGCGTTTTATTTGTGCTTTGGTAGCTTCACATTCGGTGTTTGAGAGCTTGTGTTTATAAGGTTGGTAAGAAGTTTAGCCTTCAGCGCTGGACCCGCCTTTGTACTCGGCTCCCGATCTGTTAGATATTGTGAACCTCACTTTTTCCTTTCATTTTTTTTTCTGCCGGTTTTTATTTCCCTTTGTCTGATCTGCCTTCACGTATTGTAAATCTCACTTCCGCTTCCGGTGTGACGCCCCTCCGGCGATGGCCACTTGGCCCGCAGTACCGCATAATCCTTCGTATAGTATACGATGTGCCTTACCTGGGGTTCTTAGTTTGGCACGTCATATTTTCATCGCGCATTGAGTAACGTAGTTTATCTTGGTTTTAACCTTCGTGCTAACTAAGGCAATTTGTTGCTGAGCCCGGGAAGTCGTGGGGTCGACTGCCGGCCTTGGTGCGCCCGCATGCCGATGAGTTCGCTAAATGCAAATAATAATAATAATAATAATAATAATAATAATAATAATAATAATAATAATAATAATAATAATAATAATAATAATAATAATAATAATAATAATAATAATAATCATAATAATAACGTGATATGTCGTTCCTTGGGGTCGAATTAAAGAAACCGTATGTTGCAGAAATTGATACAAATCCTACTTCGTATAAAATCCCGCGGGATCACTTAGTATGTCAATTCTATGCGGCTGGTCGAATCATATTTGAGCTTCGGTTAAAAAAAAAAACAACTCATATTTGGGTTTCAGTTTACGTTGGATTGATGTTAGCTAAAACCGAGAATTACACTTGTTTTCTGGCGGCTTTAAAAAAGAAGTGTGCATTGTATTGCATTCGGAATCGTATTAAATGCGATATTATGCGGTATATATGCACTAGCCCCTCAAGGAGATGGAAAGAGCGAAAAGAAACAAACAAAAAAAGAATGATGATTAGTCATTCTGTCCGGTTAGTGCGTATACCCTCCCCTTGTTCCCAGACGTGCGCAAGAAAAGTACTTTTATTGAAGAAAAGCACTCGGAGGGAGATGGCAGATATATAAAGGCGCTGTTTATCTCGGACCAGACCAGGCAAGCAAGTGCATGGTTTCGCTCTTCTTCGTTGAGTTCGAATGTTTTTTCTCCGAATGCTAATCAGCAATGGCTGCCAGATTGTTCGCGCGCTGGTATACAGAAACAATCTCCCGACGTCGTTCTCATCCGCAGCTTCGGGAAGGGACGATTAATTACTCGGGAGGGAAATGAAAAGAAAACCGCCGCGCTGGTCGATTCGTGGGCGCTTCCTTCTCGGATGCTCTTGTGACTTCGCGTGGACGGAAAGACGACGTGACTCGCTTAAATCTTTCGAGGCGATGCGCGAAGAGATTTTCGACTCTTCGTCGTTCCTCCGGTGTGAAGTAATAGTCGCGTGCTACGAGGCCTTACTTTTATCGACCTTTTTTTTATTAATGACGGGTCGGATGTTAATTGATTAGGGCGTGATTTAGACTCCCTGCGTCGCTCTCTCGTTGCTCTTCGTATAGGTAGCCTTCTTAATGCAGATGAGTTCAGCGCTTAATGATTTGGGTTGACGTATACCACACAAACACGATTGTGACTGTCTGTGCGTGCACATGCACTCCGCTGAAACGTTTGTTCCTGCCGATTGTGGGGCCCAGATGGCTTTGATTCCACATTTTGTTTCCGCATTTTTTAATACTTCTACAGAAGCTGTTACGGTATTGCTCACGTATGTTATTACATATAATTTGACATGCATATTCCTGCTTGGAACGTCGTATGGTGCTAATATAAGGGCGTTCATCGACCCAGCAAAGCTAGAGTAGCCTTTAGCTCTAAAGACCATTTAGTCATACAAATGAAGTTTTCGTTGATTGATTAATTGACTGACTGATTGCTTGCTTGATTGCTTGATTGATTGCTTGATTGATTGATTGATCAATTGGTGTATTTGTCGGCTCCCATCTTCACATGTAGAAGGCTTTCTTGTGTGTGTGGCTTTGACTGTTTTGTGTTGGCCTGCGCACTTGCACGCATCGCAAAATGGTCAACTGAAAACCCAAATATGAAATCGGGATAAAACAAATTTAAAAAATGCGTCCGTACCAACGTGTTCCTTAGGCTCCGTATTCACGAACCAACTTTATCTCCATCTCTCGTTTTGCTTATCGTTTTTGTGCCCTTGAACCTCGTAAAGCGCATAAATGGGATAAGCAGGGCAATGTGAGCTGGGATTGGTTAGTGAATACTCGCTTCATAATATTCTAGCATCCGCTTAGTTTTTTAAGCATATTGCGGACGTGAGTAGTCGGTCAGCTGTTGGTTCATCCTCCGCATATAGATAGTGTGATAATTTTTTGAGCACTAGACGAAAGGGGCCTCATTTCTCAGCATTGCTTGTCGGAATTGGTTTAACTGAATGCAGGAACAGCGCAACCTAGAAGTAGTTATTTCGTAACTACGTAACTACTTCTAGGTTGCGCTGTTCCTGCATTCAGTTATGTCCTACCAACTTGCCCAAGCTTCCGCGCTTCGGAATTGGTTTGTGTCGTTCACATTAATTTTGGCTTGTGCTCCTATTCCGGAAACCTGGGTACCTCATGCGCACCCGTCTTAAAGGGACACTTTCGAGTTTAACGACTTTTTTTTTTGCCCCGCTGCGGTGGTCTAGTGGCTAAGGTACTCGGCTGCTGACCCGCAGGTCGCGGGTTCGAATCCCGGCTGCGGCGGCTGCATTTCCGATGGAGGCGGAAATGTTGTAGGCCCGTGTACTAAGATTTGGGTGTACGTTAAAGAACGCCAGGTGATCGAAATTTCCGGAACCCTCCACTACGGCGTCTCTCAATTATCATATGGTGGTTTTGGGACGTTAAACCCCACATATCAATCAATCAGTCTAACGACTTTTATTGTATACCCGTAAATTGTCCTTTCACCATACCAAGTGTTTCACGCTTTCCGTCAGAAGACGCTTGGTATGGCGTGGATGCGCGCTCAATGAAAGTGCGGGTTGGAGCGCCATTTTTGCAGTTCCCGCACCAGTCGCCGTGACGTCGGGGATGTTGGCGGCGTCTATTGGGGACTAATAGGTTCGTAATCCGTAAAAATGAAGTACATTGTCTTCTGAGGGAGCCACGCACTTAAAGGAGCCCTGCAACGCTTTTCCAAGTGGCCATGGAATGTATTCACTAAAGGAGCCTGTTTCCTCACCTCACGAATTCGCCGCAAAAAAAAAAAATGTTAAAATATTAGAATGCGTTCAGCGCGAGCGGATTTCCACAAAGATTAGTCGCACGCTGCAATCGCTTTCTTTTCTCGTCCCGACGAAAGCGCCGGAAGCTAAGCAAGAAGGGACGGCACGTGAGAAGAAAATACGCCACGCGCGCCTCGTTACCTGCAGCACTTTTTTTCTCTTCTTAAAATGCATTGCTTTTCAGTGCGATCGCGATCGCGCGCCTCTGGACAAGTGGCGGTCTCCCGCGGCGGCCCCCGTAACGACCGAGCGTATTCTTGCCCTCGGACACGGTGATCTTGGGCCTATGGCGTCATTTGTCGAGAGGAGAGAAAGCGATTTTGGGCTGATTTTGAGAATTCATTACAAATTCCGGGTCGCGTGCAGCGCTGTAATGTTCGCGGCTCGCGCGTTCCCGGGAGTCTCGACTGTCGACAGCGTTTTTTTTTTTTTTTTCCACCATGCTGGAATAGTGTTGGAGGGCCTTTTTTAACGTATCAAATTAAAGAAAATTTTGTTGAGCCAGTGCGACACAGATAGAAAACAAAATCGCAGCATATCCACGGAGAGAATGATGATGAGTGGGGTGAAGCGTCCGTCCGCGCTTCCGTCCGTCCGTTCGTTCGTTCTTGCTTCCGTCCGTTCGTGCTTTCATCCGTCCGTCCGTCCGTGTGTCCGGCCGTCCGTCCGTCCGCTTGTCTGTCTGCCCATTCGTGCGTCCGCCCGTCCGTCTGTCCATCTAGTGAACACTACAAGTACCGCCATCTCGCATCTTCGCGATCGTAGTCGCGCGTTCGTCTCTCTCCTTCCCCTGTGGCACATACCCGTCTATCCTCTGTGGCACATACCCGCTCTCTAGGTTATGTGCCACCGGCGGTTACGCACGACAATGGGGGATGCACAAGCCATGCCATAAGTAGCTTCGCTCCTTAAAAAAAAGAAGAAAAAGGAACACTTTGAGATATGTGACGTCGCCGTCAAAAATTTCGGCGGCAAATTTAAATTGAAACTTTTCACGTCGGTTTTCTGGTTTGTTTTAAACCTACGGTGGTGGAATTAACGACACCAGTGTTTTAATTCAGAGCGTAATTTATCAGTCTTAACTTATTGTCTCACCTTTGTGACTATTTAATCTTCGTCGGTGATTTTCAGTGTTTCTTCATTTTTAATTTCATCTTTTTATCCCCTCCCCTCTCTTTCCCATTTCTTTCTTAACCTTTTCCACTACGCATTCTCGTGAGACCAATTTCTCTTCGCTTTCTTCCCGTGCGCGGTACTTTCCTTTCCAGATTGCGTGCAGCGAATGCACGTGCAGCGCATGCATACAGCGAATGCATGCAATGAAGACCGAGAACGGTGGAACAGTCGAAAGCAGAGCCGTGAAATCGCAAAAGAAAGACAAGAAAAAAAAAAAGAACCTGATCGGGGTTCGGGACTTGGCGTTAGGGGCCGCAAATTCGGCATCGTCACTAACGATGCTTGACTCTCCACCCCATCCGCGCGCCAGGCTTGGCGTCCCTTTTGTCACCGTATTTAGTTTTTTTTTTCCTTCGCTGTATCTCTCTCCAGGCATCAGGGGGGGCGCATCAGCTTTTCTTAACGTGCCTCGGTCCGCTTTGGAATGCGTAATTAATGCCCCGTTAATTACGATTTTTATCGCGAGTGCCGCTCGCCTCTCCAACTTCCCCTTGCTCGCCTTCATTTGCAGGGTACATATATATCTCTCACCGGTTCTCGGAGGCGGCAGCGTTACCCGTTGGTCTCGCAGGGTGTAGCGCTTGCCTCGTGATCACACGTCGGGTGTGCGGGTCTGGCTTTCCGTTCTACCTTTTCTGTTTTATTTTCTCTTACGAAGCTGACGGGAACATTTAGTTTGTGATGTATGTGTGTCTGCGCTAGCTTATATGCGCATATGCGTATAGCCGGTTTGTTTAGTTTTTTTTTCTTTAGTTTTCAAATTATTCCCCAAGTGTTCTCCAGTATTATAAAAAAACAGAATTTTTTTTTCTTACACAACCTTATCCGCGTTTATGCATCCTGTGTAAAAACAATAGTTGGCTTCGCGCTCCGCCTGATTGCTACTCGCCGGGCATCGATCGTTTTCGCTTTATTTGGCTTCTTTATGGGTTTCAGTGAAGTGGGACTTTATATTAAAGTAACGCCGATATTGTAGTGTGTCGTGCATCTAATGTGGGAACTTTTCTTTTTTTTTTTTTGTCTTCCGTTTTTCAACGTAACTTGCCGGAGCCCAACCAGGAATTTTGCTCGGGACGGCGGAGAAGGTTTCGACCACCCTTTGTTTATCCTTAAGCGTGTATTTGTAAGCGTGCGTGCATAAGGGGGCGCCAGTTGTATTTGTTTAAGATGAGGGTTCCAATGTGGGCTTGTTGTTGAATCATTTGAACAGCTTTAAATGCAGCTTTTAAAAGGGCTGTTTAAAAACAGGTTGGCGCCTTTCGAGACGAAGCGACCGAATGCTAGTTTGTTGACTGTTGCCGGGAGTGTGTCAAGCTTTTTTTGGCGTTCCTCTTAATTACATAATTAGCCATGTTTAATTACCTAACTTTTGAAGCAACGAAGCTGAACCATAACTTATACTGAGAGAGTTGTAGATAAGCTTGCAGAACGTTTTTTGGGCAGCTCCTAACTCTATTTATGAAGTATTTGTGTTTTCCGCTTACTACAGATGTTTGCTATATAAAAAAACAAAAAACAAGAAAAAAACAAGTGGGGGATTATCCTACTCGCATTAGGCATTCTATAGAACCTCAGCCTACGTAAGAGTATAGCCTCTTTAAGTTCAATGTTTCGAACTGCGCAGGAAAAGGGTTGTTTATTTTTCGTTTGCCGCAGCTCGCATTTCTTTAGCGCGAACTCCGCAACATCACCGCCGTTGGCCTGTTCGGCAGGTAGGTTAACGTCGGTCTTGTTTGTCGTTCGTCCTGTGGGATCTCCAACGGCTGGCGACATTGGCATCGCGTGGCGCGTGCTACGTATAGTTGTATTCTGCGCCGCACCGTTCGAGGCCACCGAGGGGATTTCTGCGTAACGACCAGACGACGGGCCATGAGTATTCATTAAGGCCAGCTCGAAGTGTCCCTAACGTCTCTTAGTTCGGCTGCTCCGCAGCGCAAGCCTTGTGGTGAAATTTTCGATGCATCTTTACGTAACCCGCAAAGCCGAGCGGTGTTTTCCGTTAGGCGAGGTGGCGGCATCGGTTTGTTTGTCTTATTACCTGCTGGTTCCCTCGTAGAAACCTAAATGAATCGAAAAAGGAATGTAGGCTATAACATTCTTGTTTATTACATTTACACTCAGCCTGGATGTTTATTGGAAACCTATGTTTGTGATACCAATTATATTTCTGGGCGTGCGTTTATGACAGTCAAATTATCAAGAAAATTATTTCCCTCCCCACCCCACCCCTATCGTTATTCAGTAGTAAGTTCGTGTTCCCTATGTGTTCATACAGAAGAAAAGTGCCCCATAAGCAGTTCTTTCGCGTAGCATTCCTGCTTACGGTAAAAGAACGTCTCAAACGTTGTAACTCTTTAGCTATCCCGCTGCTAGACTGCTCCTTACATATATAGGCTTCAGTAACCTCCAGTGTCAAGTTCACTGGCAATCACCAATGAACAACGTTAGCTTTTCTCCTATAGTCGTAAATTAAAACGATTAAAAGGACTGCAGCAAAATGAAGTAGCGTTGCTGGTGTTTGTTGGGCTGCATATAACGAACGTCCACAACCATGTAGTTACGGAACTGGCGTAGAAGACCGGAACAGTGCACATAGTGTACAAACTGGCATACACACACGCATTTGTTCTCGCTGCAGCTGAACGAGCGCGAAAAATAATCGGACAAGTCTCCGCAGATTTATTATCCCCATTTATAGCGCATGCACGGGGTTGCCCTTTAACGAGGCATTCGAGAAACGTTTCGGGTAAAAGCTGCCACCGCCGCACCAGCAACGACAGGCGGCGGTGGCATTAGCGGTGAGGCTTGTGAAAGCAGCAAAAGACACCGACGCCTACCGACGTATAGGAAAAACAAGCTATACACACGAACCAGCCTCCACTTGGGCATCGTGCGAGCAACGAAACAGCAATATGCGACCGCGTTGTTGAGCGCGTAGCCGCAGTGCGGCTATTACGCGCCCATTTCGTCGGCCTAAAAGCCAAATTCCGTCCCCGACGCTCGCACACGAACGACGTTACAGTGACTGTGAGGCTACGGTGTGACGCTACTTTTGGAAAGGAAAGAAAATGCGGCCGCGGAGAAAAAGACGACCGAAAACCGTGTCTGCATTGGCTCGTTCTTTTTATCTCCGCCCGTGGCTGTCGTTAAAAGAGCATCGTGAAATGATGGCGCATAATAGCCCGGAAAGTACAGGCTTGTTCGACGTCACCCTTTTACTCTGGCCGAACGCGCGCCCCCTAAAACGTTCTGTGCAGAAACATCTCCCTCGTTCTACTCTTGCGCATCATTGTTGCCTTTCACGTCCCGTATCCCTTTCTCTTCCAGCTCTTCTATCCACAGCTTATTGTTCCTGGTTTTTGGAAGCGGGATTCTGCGGCTAATAGGAAGTAAAGCTGAGAGAGATCACGAACGCATTGCATTGATGCGGTGTAGAATTCGTATATTTGAAGAGGGAGCGTAGCGATGAGATGCGCGCAAAGTATGGAAGAAGAAGAATATGCGATGGACGATCGTAAGGGTGAGGGGGATAAGGGTGGGTTTTATAGGCGAGCGTCCTTTAAACGGGTAACGACAGCTTGCCACTGTGTGAGGGCTAAGAAGAGAAAGAACTAATTGGCCGTTTTCTGAGCCCCTCCCCCTTCCTTCCGTTTGGGGGAAAGGAGGAGGGGGAGGAAACGATTGGAACGTTTTCGGCGTGGATGCGTTCGAGTTATGGCTTTCTTCCCAACTGCGAGATCGGTCGTGAGCAGCCTCGCTTCCTCCTTCGACGTTTATTTTATTCGCGTGGGAACTTGCGCGAACTCTTTCGCATCGTTCCGCGGGGCACGGAACCATCGTTCTCCCCGTTGCAGCGGGAACTCCGTACACCGCCCCATGCGTTCTCCCCGACTTCTTCAGTTGAGTCGCGCTGAAGCTTTGCGATTGTTCGCGCCGTGCGCATCGTTCGTTACCAACTGTGAGATTTGACTCGCCTCGAAGATCGATTTCGCATGCCTCTCTCGGATTGTTTGTGTTTGGGTTGTTGTTTGGCGAGAGCGTCATAAGGGGCTCGCTTGGGGAAGAAGAGTTCGGGAGAAGTTAGATGGCGGGGTCGGGAAAAAAGAGTCGGGGAGCTGTAGTAACGGAAAGCGGATGTGTGGAGAGGCGGAGAGGGGTGCGTTTTACGGAACGCGGGATTGCGGCTAACGAATTTGAGAGTCGTTCGTCGCGCGTCCAAGCTCGCCAAGTATTTCGCGGGGTGGGTGGGCTTTTCTTCTAAACACGGGTTTGGCGCGGGAGTTTCCCAACGGCCGCTACAGCGACGTGTCGTCCTCAAGATAAATGAGACCGCGCGACTCTCCAAACTTGTGCCCGTCTCTCGCTTCGGGAAAAATGGCTATACAGCGTCCGCGGGTATCATGACGAATAATTGAATAGTTATTAGCGTTAAACCTTCGTGGATAATTCGTAGTCATCCAAATCAGGATGCGTTTTTCCACGCGCCCTGTTTCGATTTGGAAAATGCACTCTGCGTTGTGACGTACCAGCTGCTTTTGTTTTTGCTGTCTTCAAAGTTCTTTCACCCATACGCAGACGTTGCTTGTGTGTGGGATGGTTTCTCCGTAATTTTCGTCTCGCTTATGCTGAACGTCCCCCCCCCCCTTTTTTTTTTCCTGTTTGAAACATTGAAACATCCTGAAACATCCATTTTCCATTTGAAACATCCTGAAACATTGCTTTTCATCGTGCATTGGGGATGATACCGTCTGTCAGATTCCAATTCGTAGTCAGCCAAATCTCGATACGTTGGATTTACTAACAATGTCGCCCAAATTTTTCTCGGACAAAGGTTACTGCGAGGTTCTTCGGAAAGTACCATGTTTAGATATTCGTGCTACGTTTTCGCTTAGTTTACACGACACCTAGTCAATAAGGTTTTTAAGGGCATTTTAACCTCTTGATGTCAGTTCGGCTCGCGTTGGCAGAATAAGTTCACAGCGCAATGTTTCACGAGACAGTTACCTCGTCGTTACTTAGATATCTAGCGTTACTTGCGCTCATGCATGCGTGGTTATTTGTTTCGTTGTTGTTTTATTTATAGCATTTTGTTTTCTCTCGTACAGTTTAAGGACTCTGTTGCCGCTGTTTACGTGTCACGTATACATGTACCGCCCGAAGAAACAGACGCCGTTCTTTAATTGCATCGACCGCAACGAAGTTGGCGAATTCAGTTTACGGGCGTCGCAGGTGGCATTTCCAGATGCCTTCCGTTTCAGATGGCAGTGTTTCATTTCAGCCGGTGCACTTATGAGAACGTATTTCCGCGCAGAGGTACATAAACGTAGTCCTTTTTTTTTTTGCTCGAATAATATACGCCGACGACGAGACTTCGCGTTTCTCACGACTCCTCACCGTCGCGGCTCCTTAATGCTTCGTCGCTGTTCCGTAGCAAATCCCCCAACGTTTCTGCGCAGTCCATGCAATGCGTAGGGACTCCTGCACCCGCGCTCAATTTGCTTCCTGCAAGTGCTACTACGCGTCCCCTTCCGAGGCGCTTATTAAATTCTCATGCTCTCTTTGGTCCTAAACGCGTTTGCATGCCGCCCCGCACTCGGCTGCTAACTCGGGCTGCTACACAGCGCCGAGCTCTATGCGCAACTGATAAAGTGCGGAAGAGTTTCTTAGCGCGTGAAATCCCGACGGCGCTGGCATGGTCAACGCTTTTGTATATAAGCTATTCTTGCGTCCAGCCCCGCAATGTCAGGGGTGGTGGAACATACAGTGGGAAGGGCGGATGGGAGGGAGGGACTGACCACTGGCCGGCTGCGCGCGCCCGACGCGTCCAGTTGGCACGCGTGCTCGCTTTCTGTCCGCTCTCGTGCCGTCCCCCTTCTACTCGTTCCGCGAAATTAGTCTTCGGGTCCGGCTTCATTTTTCACTGCACCCCATTAGCGGTGACGAGGACGGTGCTTGCTTGCGACACGTGCTGTATTACGCTGGACGTTTGTTGTGAGTCCCCTCCCTATTGTATATACTTGCTTAGGAAAGCGTACGGAAGTGCGAGCGCACTCATATTGCCTTGCGTGCCTCTACGGGCTCACGGTTAACGTAAGCACCGTTTGAGATTTGTGCGCCCTTGTTTTAAGCAGCTATAGGGTTTAAGCATCACGCTGCGTGCAAAAGTTTGGCGTTCTAGCACCGGTAAGCCTGGTGTAGTGCATAGGTGCGTGGCCGCGTTACTTGGGTGTTCGTTTGACTGTAACGCGACTTAGTTGTTGGCGCCAGTTGGCTCCTCGTTTCGAAACGAAGGTCTGTGAGCGAATGACTCGACATCGTACGAATTGCTCCTGTGCGTTTTGCAAGGCGCCATTCCGACAGGCCCTCTCCACATTTTTTTTGCTAACGCGAAGGGAACGGTTAGTTGAGCGAGTTGGTAAACTTCCATGTTGACTCTATGCAGAGCGGGGGAGTGACGGCGCTACACACACCCGAAAGAGAGAAGACACGGACATGCAGGCGCTGACTTGCAACTCTTGTGTGTCCGTGTCTTTTTCCTTTCCCTTGTGGGTGTGTGTTCGCGCTGTACTCCCTCGCTTACGGTGAACCAACTGGTGTTGATCACTCGTAATAGTCCAGAAAGGAGCATTCGCCGTGGTGGTGTAGATGTTATAGTGTGACTGTTGACCCGACCTTTCTGTAGCCCCGCCGCGGTGGTCTAGTGGCTAAGGTACTCGGCTGCTGACCCGCAGGTCGCGGGTTCGATTCCCGGCTGCGGCGGCCGCATTTCCGATGGAGGCGGAAATGTTGTAGGCCCGTGTACTCAGATTTGGGTGCACGTTAAAGAATCCCAGGTGGTCAAAATTTCCGGAGCCCTCCACTACGGCGTCTCTCATAATCAAATGGTGGTTTTGGGACGTTAAACCCCACAAATCAAATCAATCATCAACCCGACCTTTCTGTAACTTTTCCAATGTCATCGTTCTCCATGTGGTACGCTTGTCGTTTCCCAGTGTATAGGCCTACATCTCAGTGGCCTCTGTCTGTCAGTCGGTGTCTGTCAGTCTGTGTCTGTCTGTCTGTCTGTCTGTCTGTCTGTCTGTCTGTCTGTCTGTCTGTCTGTCTGTCTGTCGTGCGCGCCCGTGTGTGTGTGTGTGTGTGTGTGTGTGTGTGTGTGTGTGTGTGTGTGTGTGTGTGTGTGTGTGTGTGAGAGAGAGAGAGAGAGAGAGAGAAAACAAACGAGCGAGATAGACAGAAGAAGGCGAGAAGAAGAGAGACACTGCCACATTCCAGAAATAACTATATACACCGGCCAAGGAAAAAAAAAACGAAACAAGTATCGCGAGAGTCTCGCTTCGTTATAATTGCGACAAAGCTGCCCTAAATGCGGCGGCCACTTCTGCGCGCCCTGCTAACATCGGCGTGCTTTTCCTTGTTTTAACGTTTTCGCTGGCGTATACGTCTCGACTACTGGCTTTGGCTGTCTTCCGCTGGCTTTCCTCAAATTGGATTAAGGTTCTCCCTGAGTCGAGAACACGTTTTGCCGTTTCATACGCGACCACCGTCACCGCTGTGGCGGTGCCGGAACCCCGACCCCGCGAGAATGCTTGAGCGAAACCGCCGTGTTGTGTCGGCTTATTGTTACACTTCTTGTCTCGTATTATTACCGTTACTTTTCTTTTCGTCTGAGTGATTGTACATTATAAGGGTCTTAAGGTCGTAGCCGCCGCATTGCGATTTATTTCTCCGTCAAGCATCGCTCCTCTCTCTCTATTCAGCCGCCAGGTAGCTTAAACTTTCTGGCGGTGGGATATGTCGGATTATACGTGTGGCACTCGTCGGTGTTGATAGTCTGCGGCTCCTTTTTCGTCCACGCTGTGGGCGTTGGTGGAAATCTTTTTGAAAATCCTCGTCGTGGGCGTTTTAGTCGTGCTCTTCTCAAACGACTGTCGACGCGCGCGGCCACATTCGCCCATCGCCAACCGCGGATAACTTTCTTTTTTTCTAGATTATACTTCTTACTTCCTGAAAATTTTTCAGACGCGCCAAAGCGGATTAAGGAAGAAATGCGGTCCAATTTGTACTGCTGAAAACTCCGCGCATGGCGTATGCCCGGAGTCTTTCTGCGTTGTGGCTTGGCATGGGTGCCGTTGCTTAAATGGGTGTCTGAAGCTGTTGAGCTGCGCGTCATATTGAGGTTGTGCGTCATTCTTTAGCATGTGTTTGTATGTATGTGCGTGCTTGCGTGCGTGCGTTCGTCTGTTTGTCTGTCTGTCTGTCTGTCTGTCTGTCCTTGTCTTGTCTTGTCTTGTCTTGTGAAGGGCCGAACGGTCACGTATTGGGTCACGAATAGCGCGTGTTTATCTGGTGGTAGTTTCAGAAACTGACGTAATGTTCAGTCTATCACTCGTGGTGTCCACTTCGTGAACACGTTCATTTAAACCTCCCCCGATTGACTGGAGCGCGCCGCCTGTTCCCGGTTTTTCTTCCGCAGCGTCATTTTGACGCCTCGCAGATTTCACAATTCTCGACACAAACGAGAAAAACGGAATGCGTTCCGCCGCAACGAATGCTGCCCCCAGAGATCTGCTTTTAGACAGACATCTCTGAGACCGTGCATGGACTCTAATCACGTTAGCCCTTGAATTAGGTTTAACGCAACCGCCCGCCTCACCTTAGCCTCCTAGATTTCCCTTGCCTGCCGGATGAGCGCGAAACGCCCGTCATCTATGGCGGCGCTAACTACGTAGCGCTAAGGGTCTTTGTACTTGGTCTTTGAGATCGGCGATTTTGACGTTTGCTAAGTTCAAAGGCTATGCCTTCTATTGAAGGGATTGCCTGCTGAATGAGCGCAGAACGCCTGTCATATATAACGACGGCACTTACGTAAGGTTAATTATAATTACGTTTACGCCTTTTTAAAACTTTTTACGTTTTTTTTTGCGTATAAGCTCCAAAAACATAAAAACTTCTTTGAAGACACTCCTACTTAAGTAGCGCCACCACTATAGTTCCGACGACGGCCGCTTCCCAAGTGACCGCCGCGGTAATCCGGCAGGCAAGGGAAATCTAGGAGGCTATGGCCTCACACACCTGAAAAGTCTGTACGCGTTCCTTGCATCGCTCTTTAAAGATCTCAACACGTTCATAGGTACGTTCAGACTCTAAGTTTAAGAGGCCTATTTTACTCTACATTTCGTTCACTTGTTTTCTTCTTACGCTGGGAATGTGCTGGTTTGTTCGATGTGCCGACGGGGTTAAGCATGCCATGACGTCACGACTCACTTTTTTTCTTTTGCGTAACTGAACGCGCTGCGGCGAATTAGACATGTCCACAAATTGGACACCGCGACAATAGCTCCTCTGTTTGAAAACTTGGCTGTACCCGCACCGTTCGAATTACGCGCCTTCCGCAACAGCCCGATTCGCAGAGCATCGGACATGTGATTCGGTGCTCCAAAACGACTGTGTTTTGAGCAAGTTGGTGCGTACGTTGCTTGGACACACTCGACTGTGGCGCAAAATACGTTTCGCGAAAAGCAGCGTAATTTGGTAGTTGTGGATTTGGATCCCACCGACGGAAATTGGGACTTGTGGCCCGCTTTAATTTATGTCAGTTTACGTCACAAATACTAAGCTACAGTTGAAGGACAACAGTTAATGTTTTCCATTCTTTTCTTCGCTGAAGTGTCTGTTGGATCCGTTTGCTTCTTTTTCTAGGCACCCATACAGGAGATATTCTTGAAAATGTGGACAGCCCTTCCATCAAGTGCAACCGTATACATTCTCCTACAGTGTAGCAACGGTTGGAAGATGCGCCATCTCCGTTATATTCTTGCCGCAGACATCTGTTGGTGAGCGGCGGGCCCTCGCTGTCGCCCGACCTGTGGCGCGTCGCGGCCTCCAGCGTGTGGCGGGCGACGAGGGCCACCTTGCTGGCCGCCCAGCAGCTCATGGTGTGCTTCCACGCCGGCTCGGAGAACTTCTACGGCGACGTCGGGCAGGCCAAGGTGGCCGTCCGCCGGGACTGCACCCGCCAGGAGGCCGACCGCCTCAGGCAGCTCTGCCGACAGGTCAGCGAAGCTTCGATTCGCGCTAGTTGGTATATATACAGCGTTCTGTTGTGTAGTCGCTCCGAGCGAAATGCACGAATAACGAAACGAGGGGACACGACACGTGATGCGCAGAGCGTCCCGTCCTCTTGTTTCGTTATTCGTTCGTGCATTTCGGCCCCAGCGCCGCTGCAGTTCTCGTTCGCACATGCGCCTTCGGTTTATGATCAATAGCTTGCCATTAGTCACACTTTACAAGCTGCGGGAATACCAGTTTTGATATAGGAAAGATACGCCTAAGTGGTGTTTTTTGGCCACCGCTTATAAATTTCGTCTCGCAGTGTATGTGTCGTTTTATGAGGCATGAGATTACTTAACTCTCAGATGTATAGATAATGCAGAATCCGCGGGGATACTTGACGAAAAACAAAGAGTGTCCCATGTGTAATGCTTCCATCTGTTCGTGTCGCGTTCTCCCTGTCAGTCCCGGCTGCTGACTCGAAGGTCGTGGGTTCGATTTCGGCCCCGGTGGTCACATTTCGATGGAGGTGAACGGTTAAAAGCCCGTGTACTGTGCGAAGTCAACGCACGTGATAAAGAACTCCGGACAGTCGAAAGTTTCGGAGCCCTCCACTGCGGCGCGCCTCTGAACTATATCGTGGTATTGGCATGTGAAGCCTAGAGATATTATTGCCGTTCTCGGTTTTTTTTTGTGCGTTTTTACTATAAAGGGGTCTCTGAAGAGTTGCGCCACGCAGTCTTCGCCCACCGCAGACAGGGTACGATGAATCCAGTGATCGCAAAAATCGCCTAATTGCAGCGTGTTCAAGGCGATAGTGTCGTCAAGTCGTTTCCGGAAACAACATCAGCAACCGGCAGCGAAGCAGAAATCAATAGAATTGCTCGAACGTCCTTTGGAAAGGCATCGGACGAGGCTGCCTCAGAACACGTCATGTCTATTTTGGAAATTTTTCGCAGTCCTCAGGCTTTTATAAGTGCCCAAGGGGGACATTGTGGAGCTAAAATATGAGTTATTATAATGAATTCAAGGACTTTTCGAACAGGTTATAAACCGTGTCTCACTTGGTTCGTTCGGTAAAGAGTTACGATTTTTTTTTCGCGTTAGTTTTTTTTTTTGGTCACCCTGTAAACTTTCTTCGGACTTGCAGTTGGTACTGGGCATCCGTTAGGGTACCGGGTCGATTTTCGTCGTTTCGATTTGTCGTCGCCCACGGGGCTTCGGGAAGTTGGCGCATCGTGGGACTTCGTGTTCTCGCCGCAGGTTTTCCTTCTGGACGCCCAGCGTGCCACCTTGAACGTTGCCTCGTGCCGCGTGGAGTCTGCGCCGACCGCGGTCGACCAGGAATGTTCCTTCATATTCCTTCTACACCCGCCTGACAAGGATCCCGTACCGTCTACGTCACCGCACCCCAGCAGCTACGTCGTACGGTGAGTTTATCCTTAACTGGGGTTCTTTATGTCTAAAATGTTCAGTTCCTGCCTAAGCACATATAAACATGTATTAAAGTGGCGCTGAAGAGGGAAACGATGTTTCATGTATCGGTAAATTACAATTTCACATTCTCGAACACTCCGCTCTTAACGCGACGCGATGCTTGGTTAGCAAGAAAACGCGCTAGACGGAAATACGGGTAGACACGCCACCTTGCACGCCACGGTGGTCTAGTGGCTAAGGCACTCGGCTGCTGATCCGCAGGTCGCGGGATCGAATCCCGGCCGCGTTTTCGATGGAGGCTAAAGTGTTTGACGCCCGTATGCTTAGATTTAGGTGCTTGTTAAAGAACACCATGTGGTCGAAATTTCTGGAGCCCTCCACTAACGACGTCTTTCGTCGTGATATGGTGGTTTCGGGACGTGAAACCCTAGCAGTTATTGTGACACGCCACCTTGAAATTCCTGCACCAAATATCGTGACGTCAGATTTTAAATGTGTCCACTGGGTTCTGCGTAGCTTCTATTCGGTAAAAATGAAGTAGGTTGTCCTCTGTGGGTGTCATAAACCTAGCATACGAAGTTTCAGAATATTTCATGCAGACTATGTCGTGAAAACACGAGAAGTACAATTTTAAATTTCTGACGCTACGTGCAGAGATCTCGGCGCGAAATTTAAATGTAAAACTTCAACCTTGATTTTCTCCGCTAATTATGAACTTATGAGAGTGAAACATAGGGAATCACATTTCTCCAGAGGTCAGTTTGCCATTCTAAACTAAGTCATTGTTTCTTTTTAGTGTCTTTTAACAGCGTAGTCGTGTGTCACGCAGGTTAAGTGACCAGATGGGGGAAGTGAATCTGTAAATAAAACTAAAATATGCTCAAAATTATGACGATGATGATGACGATGCGAAGTGATTATGGCGAGATCATTGAGATGATCATGATGCTAAATGATGGTGGTCATTGTTTATATGTGAAGATTGGGGTGCTGAATGATTACGATGGGGATGATGATGATTGATGATACCTGTAACGATACTACGCTGTCTTAAGTTTATCCTAGTGTACGCTCGCACGCTTACTACCTCGCCGTCCTGCAGTTACCACGGCGTAGCCCTGGCTGAGATTTTTTTCTATCTATTGACAAGTTTGCATTCCTTGCTCCGTGCTCGCCTTATTGCGTTCATAAAAGTCGAAGAAATGTCATTCTGATCGGAGAAGGGTAACTTTTCTTTTCGCAATTTTTGAAAAAGAAAATATTCGGTCGTAAGACATCCTGTTGGGCTTTAGCCATGGCAAATGCTGCTGAAAATTTGTAAAGAATTGGCGGGCTTTCATTACGTGCGTGTGTGTCCCTCACTGAATAGTAAAGGTTTGTGTAGCTTTCGTTGTGTGCTTACGGAGTTGTCGATTTTTGAAGATCGCAGTAATTTTTAAATAGGTTTTTCTGTTTTGAAACGTCACTCTGTTGCCTTTCATAGCGGAACGTAATTTTTGCCCCGAAAATTTACTTCCCGGCAGTTTTGAGGTTTGCCCCCCTGTAGAGGATACTTTACCGCGTGAAAGCTAGCAATGCGGGAAAGACGTACGCAACGGTGTGGCCCGCTTTTTTTTTTTGTTAGTCTTTCTTGGGGACTTTCGACGCAAAAATTTGGCCTATCTGTCTGTCCATTTGTCTGTTTGTCCACTCTTAACGGTACCGGGCATTTTAAACGACTCCAGTGGATATTCCAAACGGCCGACCCCCATCCGCAGCGCCAACCAATGTTGCTCAAGATTCAGCGTTCTTACTTGTGCGATTGTTAAAAAGCAATTATCGCGCATATCTGAGGCACTATAACAACACGTATATATTCTGTATGTGCGTTTTTTACTAGAAAAGACATACATAAATGATTCTAGGGACCGTAGCGTTTATCACGCGGCGCTGACCACGCAACGCTTGCACGAAAAGGCGAGTGTTTCCAACGCTTTGCTAAGACGACACGGTACCCGCCGCCTTGCGTTCTACACCTTATCTCCTCTGAGACGGGCGCGCACGCCCGTCTCAGAGCCTCGCGTTCTGTTTACTAAGACAACTGCCAGATAGCACTCATGTTTCGCGTGTGAGGTGACTTGGTGCGCTCGTTCGCCTCCGCGCCCCGCCGCGGTGGTCTAGTGGCTAAGGTACTCGCCTGCTGACCCGCAGATCGCGGGATCGAATCCCGGCTGCGGCGGCTGCATTTCCGATGGAGGCGGAAATATTGTAGGCCCGTGTGCTCAGATTTGGGTGCACGTTAAAGAACCCCAGGTGGTCGAAATTTCCGGAGCCCTTCACTACGGCGTCTCTCATAATGATATGGTGGTTTTGGGACGTTAAACCCCACAAATCAATCAATCATCATTGAAATTTAAATGTAACAACCGTGACAAAAGCACAACCCACTGATGTCAATACTGGACGAACTTTATTTGTAATATGTTCGTTTCAGTTCGAATATAATTACAGGTAAACGTTGACGATCTCACTAATGGGATGAAAATGGTTGGCAGGCAGACACGGGCCGGAAAAAAAAAGGGGGGGCACACGTAGAAAATAAACACTATTCCGGGGCTGTTGTGCGTTTTCTTTTCTTTTCATCCTTCTGATACAGGGGGGGGGGGGGGGGTCTTTTTTTCTCTCTCTTTATGTCCTACTGCTGCTGTTGCTGTAAGGAGATTTCACCGAAATGCGTTCACTGTCGCAACGAATTGGCTCGGTTACTGTCTCTTTTTCGGGCTGTAAAAGGTACTCATTAGCGGAGATTAACTTTGTGCTCATCAAGACCATTCCACGTTGTTGGAGCTCGTCGGCACGGCCCTTGCGTTGTGCCATTATCCCGAATAACGGGAGTAGAAGAGCGAATGAACGACATTTGTGGAACTCCCCACGCCCCATTGCCACTGTTTGTTTTGTTTAGTGTTTTCAGTAAATAGCCGTTGTTTACATTTGAAGGCTGTTCGAGGCAAACAAAACAGCTCTCTACTTCCTGAGCTCTCTGGCGCCCCGTGTTTGTTCTTTGCGGTAGGCTGTTTGTCGAGTTTATCCCGATTTTCCGAGCCGGCGTAATCAACGCCTTCTTTCGAAACCTTTTTTACCGGCTGGCTCTTTAGTTGGTATACCTTGACGGCTTCTGTTTTTGTTTTTTTGTAACTATCTCGCAAGTACAATGAGCGGTTCGATTAGCCTCTAATGTGGGTTTAACGATGCGTCGATGGCTTTGAGGGGAAAAGCAAAAGCGCGAAGCTGAGGGAGTAAAAAAAAGCGAGAGAGCATAACAAAAAAGGGAAGGGGTGATAGGATTGCTTGGGCAGCGATGCATTTGTATCGGGAAATAGCGAGAAAAGAACCGTCGCTGCCTGCCTCCGCAGAATCCGTGACGGTGTAGCGCTCGTATCTGTCTCTCGCCTCGTCTGCGCCGTGTACCCAAGAGAACGTGTCCCTGTTTTTGGCGTTGCTATTGAGAGTCGGGAGCTTAATGGGTACGGAAGGGTGAGTGGAGGGAGAAAATCTGGGAAGCAGGTAATTTTGGTTATCTTTGTGCCTAACTAATTGTTTTGAGTATGAAAGAAGGGTAATCGACCCGCAGGTCGCGGGATCGAGTCCCAGCCGCGGCGGCCGCATTTTCGATGGAAGCGAAATCGTGTTTGAAGCCACGTTAGGTGCCCGTTAAAAAACCCCAGATGGTTGAAATTTCCGGAGCCCTCCACTGCTGCGTCTCGCGTAATCACATCTTGGTGTTGGGGCGTGAGAACCCCTGATGATAATATTACTATTAACGCCGACACCTTTTACGAGGCTTAACTCTCCTCGCACCTCAGCCTATAGTGGGAACCCCTGTGCAGTGATGTTCTGTGCAGGGAATTTTCCCTTTTTTCGGGAAATTTTCGCCTGTCATTTTGAGCCAGAGGAAAAAAAAGGGAATCTTTGTAATACTGCAGGGAATTCCAGGAACGTTTCTATGACAACCGATAATTAGCGGTCACATTGCGCCTTTATCTGCTGTAATCGGTTCTGGCGCGTGCACCACGCAAGCATAGCCATTGAGATTTGTTTCTAGTTCACTATTGGTGTTACACTTGAAGCCCACAATGGGCAGTGTTATAACAGTATATGAAATAATAAAGTCACGTTTTTGTTGCGCGGCAGTGGAGGAGCTAGGTAGGATTTGCCAGTACGTGGGGCACGTGTAATTGTAATATGTGTGCGCTTGGATGGGGGCGGAAATTACTACTGTTGGGCACAGGGAAACATGCTGGGAATTTCGTCAACCTTTGCAGGGAAAAATTCTCAAAATAGGGGAGTTTTAATGTATCTGAATGGGAATTCTTCGACGTAGAATGGAACACCACTGCCCCTGTGCACGCCTGAAGGTCGAATAGTAATGCGCTCCTTTGCGGTCGCTTGTGGCCGTCTCTCGCACACTGTCGTTAAATACTTCGTGCGTTCTTTTTTTTTGTCCGTTTTTTTTTTCTTTTTTGTCGTCGTAGGGTTCCGTTCCAGCAGCTGGTGGTGGGGCTCCTGTCTCACCAGATTCTGCTGCAAACGCTGGCCACGCTGTTGCTCGAAAGCACGCGGTTCCGGCTGCCTGCGCTCGCCAGCGTGCTCGCTTGCCCCGCGTCTCCTGCCCGCAGCAAGCAACGACCCGGCCAGTACCGCCTTGCCGGTGAGTCCCCTTGTTTAGCGGGATAACTTCCGTGCGATTTCTCGTTACGCATTTCATGGCTACTATTCGCGAAGCGAGGTTAATGTTCGGTTACTCTAAAGATGGTCTGTACGCCTCAAGTCGTCTTTGATTGTCTGTGTGAGCTGTGAGTACCTTCGACGTTTCTAGGGCGAACAAAATAAAGAGGGCCCTCTTCTGACAGATCTCTACAAAGCGCGGAATCTATTCCGCTCACCTATTTCTGCGAAATTATCTGCCGAATAGAAACAATGACTGAAGCGTTTAAATCCTCTGTTGTAGCTCAACACGTATGCTTTCATTCCGCCAAGCTCGATCATGGTGGTTCGATTTTCGGCCACAGCGGCCGTGATTATACAAGTGCGACCTGCAAGATCGCCTGTCTTGCAAATCGAGGGAAGAAGGTGCATCTTAAGGAACCCTGGGTGGTCAAAAATATTTAGTCTCTTACTATATTGTGCCTCGGCGTGATGTTGCTTTGACACGTAAGCCTTACCAGATGCGTTATAAGATAGTGCCGTTAGTTGAGCTAGTTGTTATCAGTATATCGCAACAAACGGCTTGAAAAACGAGACGGGGCACACAGAAAGGATCAAAGAGAACAAACGCTGACTGTCAAGTAAGTTTTTTTTCTTTTTTAGCGTGAGTTACATTGGTCGTATTCTCGCCGTTTCGCTGTGGCTTGTGCCCACACTGCGAGCTGAGCCGTTGCCTAGCAACCGCCGCATCTGGCAGCTCCGCTGGCGGCGCCGTCTGGCGTGACGTCAGAGGATGAGACGGTGAAGCTGCGTTGTGACAGCAACGGAGGAGACGGCGTTGCATCATAGTTATAGACGGGACGGCTTGGTGGGAACCGTCGGCACATATGGATAGTGAGTTGGAGAGAGTGAAAGAAGCCAGGCTTCGTTGTCGAAACGAAAGCAAGAGCAGGCAGCGGGCTGAGGAGACGGAGGAAGAACGAGGCGCAGTCCCAGAGAAGCTTGACCGCATAGAAAACCAAGCCAAACAATAAGATTAACCGTATCTCTCGCTACGCACACCCAGGCATACCTGAGTGAAGCCGCAGCCAATTTTTTAAAAATCCGAAATAGATAAAGCACGTAACCGTACAGTTGTGAAGCATGTACTTATGTACTAACTGATAATTACCGAAGGAACCGAGGTTGTTGTTCCGCGGCTTAGCTAGTGTATTTCATGCTCTTTTTTTTTTATATGGAGTTCTGTGACTCGCGCGATGTATTGCATGCGCCGCGATCTTTTTCTAACACAGGTCAGCTGGAAGTGATACCCGTGGAACAGCTTCGCAGCCTGCTCTCCGTACTCGAGGAATCGTACGGCACGGCCACTGACTTCGACGAAAGGCCCGGCCTCAAGTTCCTGGTCCAGAAAGTCGCTCGCTGCGAAGTGGCCGCCAACCTGTTCAAGCAGGCGGCCATCAGCTGGGCCATACAGGCCGTGGTGCTCCTCGAGCTATGTCTGGGCCGACCTGCTGCCCAGCCGCTAACGATGGACGCCGTGAACCGACTCGTGGCGTCCTCTGACTCTCCCGGAGCTAGACGCGACGGAGAGGAATGCTGCTGGGACGGTGGAAGCGAGGACGAAAACGACGAAGAGCGAGAAATAGACGAGGAAGATCTTCGGCGAACCGCGGGGAGGGGGAAAGACGAAGTTCAAGACCCGAAAGGGGGTGACAGAAAAAGCGTAGAGAAGAACGAAGATCGGAAAGGAGAGCCGAAGTGCGAGGAAACGACGAAGATTGGCGCTGACGACGACGGCTCAGTCCGAGAAGAAGTGGACGTCTCGGAGAATGCCGCCGTTGAGGGCGAGAGCGAGTCGAAGTCGACGCAAGACGAAATGGTCGAGAACGAGCGCGTCTTTGATACGGGTGCAGGAGATAGCTTATCAGCGGGTGAGGTCAAGGATGACGAAGCCCAGACGGTCGACAGCCACGGTGGAGGAGGACACGAGGGCGTGGAACGTCGGAAGGAAGATGAGCGCGTGGAGACCTCGGGAAAGTGCGGCGAACGTTCTCGTCTGGCTAAAAAAGACGGCGAAGTGTCGGCGTCGTCATCGTCCGAGGACGGTGAAGACGAAGCGAGAGCGCCGATCGACTCCTTCGAGGAGGACAAGTGCCAGTGGAGAAAGAGAAGGCGACGGCGGTTGCGGAGAGGGCAGCGTATTTCCGAATCCCTGAGCATCCGGAGGGCAAAAAGTAGTCTCAGTGAAGTACGTAGCGAATTTTATTCTTCCCCATCCATCCATACGTCCTTCCGTCTTTCTTTCTTCCTTTCTTTCCTTCTCCCTTTCTTTCTTTCTTTCGACGCCATCCGCAATGATAGCTTATAACGTAGCCGAAGAACGAGTTTACGACATAATAAATGGATTATCATGTGGTCCTCGCTGTGAAAGATATTATAATGGCGTTAGGCGGGGGGGGGGGAGGGGGGAAGGTCGTGAGTGGCGAATTTGGCCCCTCATTGTGCGAATTTAGCATATCGAAAACAAGCAACGGTCAAAGCAAATTGTTAGCGCCGTTGATCACTACTGTCAAAATCACACCTAAATGAATTCATTGCTGCATGACCGTCGTCGATTCGTTGTAGATTGTTGAATTGTCGTAGATTCAAGCTTAATTGCTTGCGCTTCCGCGTGTACGAGAGTTCGCGCAACATTTGCATCGCGTACGTGGTTTGATGTGATAGGATTAACGAGTGTTCCTCTGTAGAGGACGGGCGACTATTTGAAGTTTCGAGTGCGCTTAGGCGTGCCTTGTGCCAAACGATAACGTTGTAACAGTTGTCAGAAGTCGACAAATGGGCTCCCCAAACTGCTTAGCAGTTTACGTTTGTCAATATAACGGAATATTGTTCACCACGTGTCGTTGCATTTCACGGCGTACTTAGCTCTCGTGGTTACGTGACGGATGGAAATTCTCTGCGTGATCTTGATTTCTCTTTGCGCTCCCTGCCCGTGTGAGATTTGTAAATGCCCTGACACGTTGTAACATAGTCTTACCACTTTCGTTGGTATTCTTGTTTCAGGATCGTTCCTTTCTTGCTTGTTCGATGCTCTCGTTTGCAGGCCAGTCAGAGCTTTACAGTGTGCTCCCACCCGAACCCGGTATGACGTAGTAAGCCGCAATACAAAGTATTTTGATTGACTGGTATGTTTGACAGATGCTGATATTGAGCCAAGGGGTCGTGGATGACATATATTACCTCGTCACTTTCACGACGCGGCTGCTCAAGACTTTTTTTTTTTTTTTTTGTCATTTGCGCATGTGCTGTAACGGTCACTTTGCTGCGTTACACGGCGAGTACGCAGTGAAGCCAGCTTTAGGGACCGTGCACTCGGGCACATGATTTTGATAAAGGTCGTTTCTTTGTTGCATTTGCAATTAATATGGACGATCTCGGCGGGTTTTCGTCGCCGCGATGTTCCGCATAAAGTTCTGATCAGCAGCTGCGAACTTCGATCACTAGGGCGCGGTCGCGAGTATTGGCGCGCGCGTTATCTCTACAGTAATCAGTAGATGGCACGCGTACATTTATACGTTATGTGCTCTCACCGTTTACTTCGCGTTTAGAGGACAAATAGCGTGAAAACCGTCTCATTTCCAGGAGTGGCCGTATTTGCTTGCTCACGGCTTTGTTGAGTCTCGCAAGATCAGATAAGAAGTTAGCTGCTAACCTTACTTCACATGACATTCCAATTCGTTATTATCGAATCGCTTCGCATTTGCGCTAAAATTGTGATTTTTTTTTACTCTTGTGATAAAGCAACCGCAGCATTTTAGTGGAGAGAAAGAAAGGAAAAAAATGTCTTGCGCAGTTTTTAGTTAGCTCGTGTACTTTTGATGCCACTTGTGAGGACTTCACGTTAGCCCTCCCTGCGCTTTTTTACACACTGATGTTGATTTTTTTCGGGTCTGTAGGCAGGTGGCGAGGATTGGAACCCGTACCGGCGGCTGAGGTCGCTTTTTGCCGACCTGTGCGCCCATTATGCGCGCGTGGCGTCACCGGAGGCCAAGGAGGGCGCCATCTTGGACCGCGTGTGCGACCAGCCCATCTTCTTCCTTATGGCGCAGCCGGACACCCTCCCGGACATTTTGCCGGACAGGCGCGTATCGCGGTAAGGCGAATCTCGCAAAGCCTCGTGACATCACGAGGAGGTCACTGCTCCTTTGTGGAATGCAGGGCAGACAGCGCCGGTTCTGCGGCGGGCTCCGAACCAGCTCCTCGCCATCCCGTTCCTCTACTGGCCACCGACTCGTCGTCAGACTCGTCCGAGCCCGAGATGGCGTCCGAGTCGGCGCTGCAGCCTGACCGTGTCTACTCGATCGTCACCGAGCGGGCTATCCAGTCCATGGTTTCCGAGTACAAGCGGCGCAAGACGAGGCACTCGATGCCGGCACCTGTGGCTCCGCCGTCGACGGCAGCACTCCGCCACCAGAGGTCGTCAGTGAGCAGCGTGGCGAGCAAGAAGTCCTCTCTTTCCAAGGGCGCATCGATAGGCTCCGACGAAGGTGGTGCCGTAGTTGAGAACGCCGGTACCTCCTCGCCTCCCCCTCTGCCTACGGAGGTGGAAAACCAGCGCAGAAGCTCCATTCTCAAGGTAGGTCAATACAGCCAAACCCGAATATGTTGAACTCGGGTAAATACAGTAGTCCTTTATGTCTAACTGTTTCGAACGTGACTTGGCATGAATCAATCAGGGGAAATCTACAGCTACATCGAACAAAAAAAAAAGTCACAGCTTTTTCTTATTTTTTTCTTATTTTTCTTTCTTCTGTTTTCATATGCATAGATACGTACTTATATACGATGAATGACGCCGGCGGCAAAATCCAACCAAGTCTGTCCATATAATTCAATTATTAAAATAACTCAAATATCAAGTACTATCGCAATAATAGCCGGAACACTTCACACGACAGATAGCATGAGACGTTACAAAAAGTTGGCTGTCTCTCACGAATGTTGGCCTTGTATCGCGGGAGGGGCTTTCCCGTATTAATTTAGGAGCGTGAGTGGTGACAGGTACGCACAGTTGCGTGGGAATACTAAGGACCTGTTTACATCGATTTTGTATTTTGACGTGTATAACTTGCCCCTGAATATAATGGTACCCCCAACTGCGAGTCTGAAAAAACTAAAAAAGAATTTTTTTTTTCGAGTATTGTTGTGGAATTACCTTCTTTGCATTATCGTGAAGCAGTGCCGGGAAGCCAACTTTGCAGCAAGTTCACATTTAAACTGTGGTAAACTTCTTGAAAGTTCTGTACAGAATTACGTACTATAACAGATGCCCCCCCCCCCTTTTTTTTTAGACTTCGATAATGCAGGATTTATTGTATGTCAAAACATGTCCGAATGGTTTGAATCTGGGCTAGTTGGTAACCGTGCATGTCGAGTAGTTGTAACAATATTAAAACACAAACGAAGGAACGAAACGCAAAGGCACTGCTGTCTGACAACTTCCATTTTAATTGAACTCCACATGTCCTAAACCACAGGACTAAACTTACAGAAAACCTACCTCCTAGTTTTCGGTATAAAATATGTTGCCAGGTTTTGGCAATGTGCAAACTGTATGAGCTCGTATGAGCCACTAGCCCAATAGAATAAAAAAGCAAATGTCTCCTGTCGGCACTCCAACTAAAGTCCGCTATTTGACTACGAACCTCTTCTCACAGCCCATGAATTACTCTGTTGATTGGCTAATGTACCTTTCACACCACCTGTGAGCACTGGAGTGGTGTATGTTGCTGCACGCTTCCAGAGCCATAATAAAGGCATATATGTATATGTCTTCCTAATATACTTTTGTGCACACAGTTGTACCAAGCTATGAAAATGAAGGCTCTCTTTCTTTCTGCTAGTTTCTTCCTTCATTTTTTATGTTTGAAAGAAGTGTTGCTTTCAATCACATAGTATTTCCTGAAGAAGTATTCTGTATCAGAATACCTATTAACCAGGCAGCCCAATATGCTTTCTTTGTTACTCTCTCTTTTTTACGACAGGATGCAGAAGCCCATGTGCAAGTGTGGTCCCAACTGGCCCAATCTGTTCTCGAACTTCACCTTTCTCTTTGCGAGGCTGAGTTCTTGGCCTTGGTGCCTGTGTTCTACGCGGGCGTCGAAGTGCTAATCAATTGTGGGTCTTCGGAGCCAGAGCTGAGGGCACTCACCGCCGACTGGTTGCATCGCGTGGCTCTCTGCTTAGGCTTCAGCGGCAGCTTGGTATCTTCTAGCACCTTGCGGCAACACCTCTAAAACTCGGGAAATGGGCTTCATGTGTTAAATGTTCTGTGTGAGATCTAATTGTTAAAGCCCAGCTTCATTGTTACCGAATTTTTCCCTGCTTGCAGTACAGCTTCGGAATAAGCCCTATGCTATCCTTTCTTCGTTAATATCTTCCAGCATTGCTGCCCAGAGGTCGTCTCGTACGACCGCATGGGCTTGCCTGTTCAGTGGTCAGTTATGCAGTGCTGTAATGAGACGTTTGCATAGAGACTTTCTATTTTTATTTGCTTGTAATTGCCATGTGCTGGCGCAAAATTCTGACTTTCAGCTGTTGATTTCTGAGAAAGCCCACACAATGCTGGAAATTTGGTAGGAAAGAAAAAACTCTCGTGCTACAGATGGGTGGAATTTTCCTTTCAAAAGCTTTCGACTGAGCTCAATTTGGCGTTAGTTATATTGTCCTTTCAGATTATTGTAAAAACATATGGATATACAGTCAATCCCCTTAATAATAGACAGATGTTATCTAGAAACAAATAGGTACGAGAGACACCACTCTGCCTGCATTGAAACCGGTGTTGATAATCAAAAACGTACAAGGTACCCTGCTTATAAGGGAGATCTCGTATAAAAAAAAATTGCTGCCCAATGCATATCTTTTTTTTGATGGGGTTTAACTGTATTGCAATTATGAAAATCTGGTATGTGCAAATTATTGACCTTTCTTATAGTTTCAAGGAAGATCAGTCAATGGAAGCCCTATTTGACATGTTCTGTTCATGCAGCGTACAGTACATTTAATATATTAGCTGTCATTTTCAGGAGTTGGCGCAAACTGTATCCAATTTTACGGTATGTTTGTCTGGGCTGAATAAAAGCTTACAGACATCATTCCCGTGTTCATCATTCCCATGTTTGATGGCACAACCAGGGAACAACAGGAGGCACATGTAGAATGTGAGTGTTGGAGCACAGAAGCTGTTATTGTATATATCTATGAGATTGCCTGTTATGTTATGTCTATTAGCTTCTAGTCACCTTTTCCTGTGATTGTCATCTTTATTTGCATTTTTTGTTTCTGGTTCTTTGTGAGTGTTACACTTGGAGTAGCCTGCCTTACACCTTGGTTTCTACTTTGAGTTTGCTGTGTTGTGTGTTTACCTTAGAAGACCTTCATGTACCTCTCGAACCTTACTGACCCGAGACATTTTTATACGAAAGTCAAGTGCCATTCAGATTGAACCAGTGCTGGACATACCCTTCTTACTATAGGCCTAGTCTACCAGCTGAGTGTCTCGGGCAACGTGTTGTCACATCAATTGTGTGTTACCAAGTGTGTTCGGCGGTTTCTTAAAGGGAATATGGCACATTTAATTCTCCTTCAACTAACATTCTTGCTGAAAATATGACATAAGGCTTGTCTGCCAGCATATCTAAAGTCATTATGAACGTGGTCCGTGCAAGTGCAGACGTAAAACTCTCACCATTGGCTCGGAAGACTTCTCAGTACTTCCACGATTTCCACCTCCAGTAAAATTCATAGGTGGCACATTATTGCGATGGCTATGTGACTATCCTTAACATTGTGTACATGTTCTGTACACATTGCAACCTATCTATGGCACCTGCACCATGTTTTTAGCATCTGAGGTTATTTTAATTTTACATTACACATAGCTTAAATGTACACTGTGGCTATGTCTTAGCACAATATTTTACAGTGTGCTGTGAACATGAATTTTTATCTCTGATGTCATATCTTTAGCGCAAACAGGAAGAACAAGAAAACTGGCTTTCTTCCTGGTTTCGTTAAAAATATGATGCCGGGAACACGCCACCAACAAGCCCGAGAGGAAGCTTTATTGATGTATTTTTATGGAGATGGAACATATGTAATTAGTCTAGTGAATATTTTCCTCAAGTCTCGCCTTGTATCATGTTCAAGTCTTTGTTTTGCTTTTCTTTTTGTGGGGATGTGTGTGAAAGAATAGTAATTCTTGGCTGATCCAAATTTCTTGTGAATCAGATATTCTGTCTAATATGCACATTTATTACCGCTTTTCGAAATTCTTTTCAAAACAAAGAAGCCTGTCGACTTCAGGCTTCTTTCACTACCACCAGTATCTTCTTCAGTAATGGCTATTTTGTGACTGCTATATTGTTTTCACAGTGCTATGATGCATTGGTAATGACAACTTGAAATTAGGGCCACCTTATGAATTTTCGTCTACAAAATAGCATTCAAAGGTGATGCCGTGGAGTGAAATGTTATCTTTTAAAGCATTTCTGAAAGTGTTGGCTTTAAGGGAAACTCATAATTAGCATACGTGCAAAAAGTCCCGTTCTTAAAATTCCGTATACCTTTCATGAATGTTAGCTGATTTTTGTGGCAGACACATCACGTTTGCCAACTATGACCATGCATTTATTTCGCAATCAGTCTGTCAGATGTGTGTTGTATTTCCTTTGTTGTGTGGAGAACAATGTGGGTTTGAGGTCAATGGTTTGGGTGCCAAAGATCCCTGTGTTGATACATAGGCTAAGCACAGTTCTGGGGACAAGCCTGATTATATGCATTTATGCAATATATATATTTATATTGTGTATGCCTGGCGCGATTCCCCCACATCACTGCAAACATTCGAGGTCGCTGTTGAATGTCGAGCTGTTGTGTTGTATGTGCAATTAAACACCTAAAGGAAATCAAATGTCTGCATTTTTGACTCTTTTGCTTATCATTTTGTTACATAGAGCGAGGAAAACTCGTTATGCTATCTCATAACTGAATGTGCGTTTAACGTCCTTATTGTAAGCAAAAAGTCGTAGGCTGTACAATTTTAAAATGTAATTAAGGCATTCAGAGCCAAGGCTGTGAAAGCAGGTTCAGGCTAATTAAAGACCCAGCACAATGAAATTTTAATTAGCGGAAGAAACTTGAGATGTGCAAACAATGAAGACAAAAACATACTACAGGACGGATGCTTTATTTGCAACTGCCCTTTATTTGCAACGAAAATAATAATATATACGCGCATCAAGCTCATGTAAATTCTCATATCATGCCCCAAAAGATTGTGTGGGTCAGTCTGTGAACATGAAATTCGAAAACAGGTCGCCGTCCATCAAAGGGCGTCAAACGTAAAGCCACTTCATTTTCTTACATCAAAGATGTGGAACAAATGCACTTATCACCTGCTTTCTTTGTCAGGTAAGCCTCGATAGTTGCATGATCTCTGCCGATATCGGATACGTGATGCACTAGCATTCTTGAGTATTGCCAGCCTCAGAGTACGGCGCGACCAGCAGGGAAGCTGCGAGCTCACCTGCACAACATAGTACGGATTGGGTAAAAGATAGTAAGCCGATATCTAAAAATTGCTGACTATGTGATTAGGGAGGCTGTTTCACCGCACCTGTAAGCATCGCCAGTATGAACTCTTCTGCGGCAGCCGTGGACATAGACCAAGTCCTATATGGCACGCTCCTGGAATTATATCGTCCATGTTCACACAGACGTCCCGAGGTCGGAGACACAACTGAAAAGTTTGGGAAGGTTAAAGTTCGTCAGCGTTGAAATCTCTTCCCGAGGACTTCGATTAGCCACCGAAACACGGATGATCATTTTACGGAAAGAGAAAATAAACATGTTTAGTTGGTCATTAATTAAGCACCGCCTTCGAGGAAGCTTGATGATGTTTCATAATAGGCAGTTTTAAAATACACCCGCCATGGTCGTCTAGTATATAGTTATATATAACTGACCGACTACTGGCCATGCTGGTCGCGGGATCGAATCCCGGCCGCGACGGCCGCATTTTTTATGGAGGTGAGATTGCTTGAGACCTTTCTGTTTATATTTAGGTGCACGTTACAGAACCCCCAAGTGATCGAAATTTCCGGAGCCCTCCACTGCGGCGTATCTTATGATCATATCGTGGTTTTGGGGTGTTAAAACCCAACAATTGTTCTGGTTTTAAAACACTAAATGCAAAGATAGCGTTCGTTGCGTACGCTCGCTATTTTCATCACTGGAGCGGTACGCAAAGGTATAACGTACGACGCATGCGCAGTAGTGACAAACTTTAACGCAAAGCTTTGCGTACCCTGTATTTTAAAAGCTCCCTAGCAAGAGTTTTAGAATAGGGTATACCGAATTCTTGGCGCAAGCTGCCCTTTGCGTTTGCTGCCGCTGCTGCACGTGTCGTACTCTAACCTCCGCGGGTAACCACGTTAGGTTGGCGTGGGTAACCCAAGGAAAGCTCTTTCGGCGTACCCCATTCTAAATCTGCCGATTGCGTCACGAACGAGTACACCGAAGAAATGCGCAATGACAATTGTGTATATTTTTTTTTTGGCACCCGCAACGAAGTAAACTGCCGTCCAGCGACAGTTTTTTTTTTTTTCAGCACAAAGATTGACATTACCCGAACTCATCTTGAATACGTAAAGTGCATGACAGCCCAAACCCACCCAAAATATGTAACGCTTCTTGAACCAGGAGTCCCAGATAGTGGCCTGTTTCCGTGCAAGCGCGCTGTAACGCTTATCCACTTGTTTTCATTGAACGAAAGTGTTCCTTCAACTCTTGAGGCTATAACGGCCTCGCGAATTAAACTTGGGCCTTTATCGAAAGACTGCGATTGCGGGCAGATGTTGTGCGCCACTCTTTGTAGCACCGTTCGTAAACCGTTGTCGAGAGTCGTCAGAGTGGCGACGCGTATTCGAGACAAATGGCAATGGAGGAGGGGACAGCGTTTAATTACTGCGGCTGCCAAACAGGGACGTGCTTCGTTTGATTAACAGCGTCGCTCGTGATGTATGGTCGCAACAACGAGTGGTTGACTGCGGGACCCTGCCGGCGCAGCTCGCCGCTCAAGTGAGCAAGCGAAAGCAAGCTTGCAATTTAGGGAGATACAAGATAGTGGGATCTCGATGTTAGTCGGCTGCTTGCATCTATACATCCTCAGTTCTACCGCATATGTAGAATATTAGCTGTGAAAAGCATACACTTTTGCGTGCGTTCTATAACGCGCATATATATTGTTTATGCAAAAGGAACATATATTTTGTTGATATGTTCGACAAATGCCAACACGGTGATAAGCGTACCGGTTTCAGCATTAAGTGATTTAACGTGTCACTCCAACTAATTTTAAGAATTCGACCGAATATTGCAGCGTCGTTGATTGTGCGTGAAATATCGCTCTTTATATACATCAGCGATATATATATATATATATATATATATATATATATATATATATATATATATATATATATATATATATATATATATATATATATATATATATATATATATATATATATATATATATATATATATTTTTTTTTTTCAGATGGGTAGATCGTCAAACGTTTAATATTAAGGGTACTAAGATACGCGACTTGCGCACATTCGATTGCAAATAAGTAACTTATAAGAATCTTCGGGTCGAGCGGGATTCGAACCCAGGCCTTCTGCGTGGTAAGCGGGGTTTCTACCCCGCAGTCACGCTAGTGCGTAATAAAAGTTTTGCAAAAAACAAAACATAGTGTGCGAGGAGTTCATGTCACGGTACGTTGCAGAAACGTGGAATCGCATGGGGCTTGGAAACATGTGAATCGCCCAGTGCGAGGTTGCTTTAAATGCACACGAATTACAAAGCACACCAGCGATAATTAATCGACCATATCAGCAACAACATCGACAAAGTACTCAGGTGCGCGCGTGCGCAGCTGCTCACTTTCTAGGGAGTGTACAGAGTTGAACCATCACCCGACGCAAAACTCAGATGTTTTCGAACGCGATAACATGATCACTGTCACAGCAGACGCCTTTATCATTTTGATAACCTAGCCCTCTCTTCCTTGGTCAAGCCAACCCATTCATCGTCGTTTCGTGGATGATCGCCGCCGAATTCGCACTATCCCGGCGTTCACAGCAAAATTGTCGTTATTTGAACTTGTGTTAGCGTTTCGTGCTCTTCCGACGACGCGCAGGGGCGATGGTTCAGCTAGCAGCTTTTACCGGTCGGAGCGCGTATACCGGTGCTCTCTCTGGCTTTGGTCGTCACAAACCCGGTCGCGGAACCAACGATATTGTTTCCTATTCGTCGTATGTGGCGTACTGTGCGCGAACGTCTACTATTTGAGAAGTCAAAGACACCTATATACACCGCTTTGATTCGGAAATGGGTAAGTGTGCCTGTATCTACTGGTTATTTCTTTCTCATACTGACAACGATGTGCGAGCGTGCGCACTCGCAGAGAAAGCTTTGTTTAAAGAAAACGAAAAAAAATACAGTAAACGTTGCATAGGAAGTTTCCTATCTTCGTGGCCCACGTGCGCAGCCCTGTAATTAGGCAGTTTTAGAATAGCGCACCGCGAGACCTTGCGGTGCGGTCGCTGCCACTGCACAAGCGTCATAACGCAAGTCAGCGTTCGCGGACCACACGCGAAAAATCCGAAATTGCGTGCGGTAGTGGCGGCCCGCATGTGGCCCGCAAGCGCTGGTTTCGAGGCTATATAGGGGCAGTGACGGCGGCCCGCATGGGGCACGCAAGCGCTGGTTTCAAGGCTACGGTGTCGCTGCGCTCGTGCGTTGCGGATCGCAGCAGGGCAAACGCTATTCTAAAGCTCGTGTGGCGCCCGCAACGCCCACAGCGCTTGCAAACGGTATTCTAAAACTCCCTGTTGACTACATTGAACGCAGTATTCGCGTGCAGTTACCTTGGATGCAGATAGTTGAATGCAGCAGTGCAATTAGTTTCTGTGACCTGGTTTGAAGCAGAAGGGGCTTGACGTGCACGGGAGAGTTGGTGTAACGTGCTGAAAGAAATAACGCTGCGCAAGGAACACGAGGACTAGAAACACAACGAACAAGTGCGAACTATCAACCGTGACGTTTATTTGAGGAAATATTAGGGAGCTTTCGAATAGCGTATGCAGAGCTTTGCGTTTGCGTTTTGTGCCCCTGCGCATGTGTCGTACGCTAACCGCCGTAATGTAAATGCGACCGCAAAGCCCGTCAACTTAGCGTACGCTATTTGACAACTACCTACTAATACTTATGCACGTGTAAACAAACGTCACCATCATCTCGTGGTCGGGTTTTATCGCGAAATGAAAGTAATCTCTTTTTTTTTTTTTTGGAGTGCCACTGACGCGCAACCGATGCAAGTGAATGCTGCGCAATAGGGTATGGTTTTGGAATGCCTAATTGTTATTTGGTCTTTATTATTATTATTTATTGAATGACATAGAAGCGTCGTCTTCAACATCAAGCGAAAGCCAAGTAAAGATGCCCTTGACCGAATTCCGAACGCGCTCCAGTGCCTAAATATGCAGGGTGGCCCGTGAACAGTTGTGCAGCGCGAACAGTCTTTTTTTTTTTTTAAGCAGATGCTGCTTGCGCCAGTCTTGCGAGGCGAGAAAGGGAGAGGGGAGCGACCGTTGACACGAGACGCGAACACGCGCAATGGGAGAGTGGATGGCGCCGCCGACACCGGATCCGCGGCATCGTGCGACAAAGAAATGCTTCGCATCTAAACAGAGATTACTTTCATGTCGCGATAGAGCCTGAGCACGCGATGGTGGTGACGTTTCCTGTTACGTATCAGCACCAGAATTTCCTCACATAAACTTCCGTTGGCAACTTGCGCTAGCCTGTTGTAAGTGTTCCTTTCTAGTCCTCGTGTTTCTTGTGCATCGTTATTTCTTCTAGTGCGGTGTGAATTCTAGAGTGAAGTTCTTGCAGCCTGTGTAGTGGCGGGTGTAAAGGCCTGACCACATGCAGCCGTTGCAGCGCGTGGCTTTCTAGACGCGGCGCCGCACCCTGTCTCTATGGAGAGAGAGAGAGAGGCGCTTAGTATCGCACCCTCCCTCTTCATAGGGAGATGGTGTGGCGCCGTGCCAAAAAGCCACGCGCTGCAATTGGTGCGTGTGGTTAGGCCTTTACGATGCTTACCGTCGAAGCTCGGTATTACGGGGTGCGGCAAGGTGAGCTCTAAATGAATTTCCGTCTACGCAATGTAGTACCTGCACAAAACCAGTTAACGCTTGTTCGTCCAGAGTAGGAAGCATTTCAATTGAATCGATAAGACACGTGTTTTGTGTCATCCCCAGCAGCTGCAGACACGTGAAGAGTGATTCGTGTGCGCGTATATATGCATGAATTTCCCAAGTTGCTCTCGATGCGTGGTGTATTTGTGTATTGTTCGACGGCAGCGAAGAAGACCAGAAAGTTAACTGCCATAACACTGATAATTGTGGATTGCTTGCCTTCGTTACATTTAGAAGAGTAGCAGGGCAGAACCTACGCTGATCTGCTCGGACTTTAAAAAAATTCGCCTAATCCCACACCCTGTGGGAATTAGTTTCATGCGAAGCAGTCAGCTATATAATCGTATAGGCTCCTTTTTTATGGAAGGGGGGGGGGGATAAACATGTTTCTGTAAGCGTTGTATAGTTGTGTGAACATCGTGAGCTTAACAGGAATGTCGACTGCACCGGTGTTTAAAGGGTATCTGACGTTTCTTAAGCACTCACGTTGGAGCACATATACGTCAGTATTACTAAAGTGCAGTGCACTTTACAGTGCTATGATATGAATATCATACGTAACCTTCTTTAGCGTATTCCTCCAGATCAAGTGACAGTCGAGTCTAATATGCTTAATAGTAATACAAATCACGTGTTTAGATTAAACAACTTCCAAAGCATAACAAACCCAAGGACCACTATTGCCGTTAACCTGACATGACGCCTGTATCAGACGAGTACAACCGCCCATTTTTTTTTTTTAAATCTGAAAGCGCGAACGTCGACCGCCCAGTCGATAGGCGGCGTTTAGCGAAGCACAGCGGTTAAATGAACGAGAACGCATGCATGCCTACGATTTACAGTCCTGTGCAGCTGCTGTCATGGTTCTGCTAGGCTGTTCCGGAAATCGGAAATCAGGACGCCCACAACAGGCGCTTACAGACTTGGTGGTCGATGTTCGCACGTTCAGGTTTAAAAAATAGGTGGCTGTACATATGTAACGTCAATTACCACACTATAAAGATATATATCTAGCACTGCGTTGCCATTGCACCGACATTACGCCTGCATAGGGTCTTTTCTCCAAGGCGGTTTCAGGACCTGGCGAAGTTCTGTGGTTTTTGTGACCGTATGACAGGGCTCAGCTGTGTCTGTGAACTTAAACTGTGTGGACTTAATTTACTGATGATCGAAGCTGAAAAGCAAAATCAAGAAACGCAAACACGCCTAGAGTACGTAACAGAGATAGACGTGGTCTCATTTATTGCATGTCAGTATTGCTTTTGAAGATGGGATGCTACATGAAAGATACACGACAGGGTAGAAGACGTGAACACGCATAATATGTACAGCACAGTTTTTACCTCAGGGTGGACACGACATAGTCTTGTTGAACGCTTCGTTTTCGATTGAACAACATGCTCGGTCGGATCTTCTGAGAATAGTTGGTTCACATTGAAGTGTCAAACTCTGCGACTACTGTGTTTCTCGCAGACTACAGAACATTGGGTAGAAAGGTGCACATACACTGTTACTGAACGTTTTTTTTTTTCTTGAGCTTTCTGCAGTTCTAGAAACTGTCCAGTGCACACGGGATCTGAGCCACGATGCAGGTGGTATTCAAACACCTACAATTGTTTTGTAGTAATGCATGGACAATAAAGATTGAAGAGCATATTTCGTGATGCTTGATGTTCATCCTACCTTATGCTTCATAGCCGGACACAATTCTTTGGTCGCAAGAGGCTTTGAGCTCACGTTTTTGTTTGTATCACACCTTTGGCGCATACCTTATGCAACAAGAAACGAGGCAACTTGATCGCACTTGCTTAGAGGTGAATTTGTGATTACTGTCACCTTTGCGTTCGCCTGGCTACGTACGAGTTCCTTCAGTTCCTCGCAATAGTAACAGCCACGTGGTGACTTCAAAGACGAACTACTTTTTCTTCCCAGATGACAGTCTAGTCACGCGTCATTCAACGTGCGCTGTGGTATCGCATCACTAACTGTTCCAAAATAAATAACAATCAACACGTGCACACACGGGCCTCAGTGGGTGATCGGGTGCGTTCAGTACGGCCTCCAGACATTGTGGTGGTCTCCCTGCGTCCGTAACGAATCTAGTACGGATCCTGCCAGCGACGGGGTCTGTGGTGCGACGATGTCGTCCGTTGTGTGTTGCGGCTGCTGCTGCTGCTGTACCAACGATGGTAGCTGTTGGTGCGTCCTGATGCTGGTTGTGTCAGCGTGAACGAGCGTATTGTCCAGTCGCTGCTGTTGCGACTGCTGCATCGTCGGGGTGGTCGTACTGAACCCTGCCGCGTCCATGACGCACTTCAGATCATTGCCCAGGAACTGGAACGACGGATGGGACATCGACCCGTACAATTGCGGATACAGCAGCGACGGCGGCATCACCGGCGGGCTCAGGTAGACGCCCGTGGTGGTGTGAGGCTGCGTGGTGGTGGTCGACGTGCCCGTCGAAGTTCCGTTGCTGCCGTAGTACGAGTGCGTGGGCAGGAATCCGCCATAGTTGGTAGGATTCGGCAAGAAGTCGAGGCTCGAAGACGACGGCGAAGAGCTCGAGCTTCCGCCGTTGCCGTTGCCCAGGAGCAGGGACGACGGCGACTTGGTGATGCGCGGGGGAGTGAGCAGCGAGTCGGAGTGCTGATTGTGCAGCGCGGCGTTGCCTCCGGACAGGGCGTTGACGTCGAGCGTCAGCGATCGCGTGCTGGACAGCGGCGATTCTGAGGAAGGCGTTGAGGCCGTGCCCAGGAGCGCGGACGGCACGGCTGCGGCGCCCGTGTGGCCGCCGATCGAGTCCACGGGACAGGAAACGAGGCTCGCCGGGGAGTGGCTGGTGTCCAGGAGCGCTGCGAGGATGAGAATACGAAACACGTTGTTAACGCGCGATATGCTTATGCACTGAAGGCTCTTGATCTGAGTTTCGGTCTTGTTTCAATCGGTTGCATGGGTCCTTTGTTTTTTTATTTTTATCATGCTCGTTACATCTTTCACCATTAAAAACATATTTCACTACTTATGTGCATTCTGAAGAGCTTCATAAGGCTTAAGGGCTCAACTCGGAAAACTTAACAGGGTACCTCATGGTATGCCAAGGCTACTTGATGGCGAAAGCCATATCCGTGCAATCTTAACGAACGCGTACTATTCTGATGTCCTTTTAAGTTGCTCTATTTCTTCCATGTACTCCCAATCACATTGAATTACATTCAGTTATTTCATAATTACTGTGCATCGCTTCTCTACCTAATTACTCTCAATAATTTTTGTTACCCAGGTACTTCTTATTTACTTCTTATTTACTTCACGTCATTGTGCTTTAGGGGGCATCGGGTGTATTCCAGTATGCAATTGAAAGGTTGAATACGGATCCCACTGACGGAAAGGTGGATTTTCATCGGCGTTGATTCACTTGATTTGATGTCTCAGTTACTATAATACAATTGACAATGTTCCTTATGCTTTCCTTGACATAACTGTATTTTGGATCCAATTGTTTGCGTCTATAACAGAAATGACCCCATCGAAAAATCGCCGTTTCGTGAATGGATGCGAAAGACACGTCAGTTGTCTTTTTTTTTTTTTACCATTCGTGTCGCCGCCGACGGTTTCTTTTCGCATATGACGACGCATCTGAGGCTTTCGACTTGATAGATTTAGCCTAGCGTCACTCACTGTTGTGCAGAGACAGTCCCGCAGCGTTGTCGGACGCTGCGACGGCAGCCAGGGAGGAGACATTCGCCGCGAGCGAAGTGGCCACCGCGGCACTGGCGTCTAGCGAGTAGCTCACGGGCGCCGTGCTGAAGCCGCCGGTGCCCGAGGCTGGGGCCAGGTACGGGTTGTAGTGTGGGTAAGCCGCTCCCCAGTGGGCGTCGGCGGCGCTCAATTGTTGCAGCGCTGCCTGAGCCAGTTCTGGACATTCGAAAGAGAGAAATAAAGAAGTAAAGCATTGATTCATTTACGAATGTCAAACGTGAATACCTTGACGCACCGCAAGAGGTACAAGAAAACGAGCAAGCTTAATTTGATTCATATGTGGGGTTTAACGTCCCAAAACCACCATATGATTATAAGAGACGCCGTAGTGGAGGGCTCCGGAAATTCCGACCACCTGGGGTTCTTTAACCTGCACCCAAATCTGAGCACACGGGCCTACAACATTTACGCCTCCATCGGAAATGCAGCCGCCGCAGCCGGGATTCGATCCCGCGACCTGCGGGTCAGCAGCCGAGTACCTTAGCCACTAGACCACCGCGGCGGGGCACGAGCAAGCTTAAGGTGACGATACAATTATCAAGCGATGAAGTGGGAACCTAATGCTTTCAGGTGCTGCATGGTTTGTTACTGACCGAGAAAGTGATGTGCAATGATCGGGTGTCTCAACAGGTATTGACTTCCCTGTGCAGCATACGTAAAGAAGCCTATCACGATCGTGAGATGCAATTAGAATTACGCTCGATTAAGATCAAATGTGGCAGTTTGGCAGCGCTATAATGAGACGCCTGAGCAGTGGTTTTGTCACCGTATGTATGTTAACCTCTGTTCTTCTTTAACTTTACATTCACGCTACATGACACTAATTCTCGAGGCTCTTGCCTAGGCAAGGACTCGGCGAGGCATGCCAACATTTTAAGAGAATCGTACCATGCGTTTTGGAGCATTATGACCTAGGCTGCCTATGCACCACAAAAAACCAAACCAAATCTTTCTTTAATACATTACCGATTGGCAAGCTTGTTGTGAATTCTGTACATATTGCTTCGCGTGTTCAGAACAAGTGGATTAACAAAGTGAGAAATCCTCGTCATAAAAAAAAAGTGCATGCGGCAAATTTATGCTAACCTAGTGCGTAAAACTATACGCCGAACACAAGTGTTATGCGTCAGCTTTCAACATTTATAAAAATTAACGCCCGCCTTCAAGATACACAAAACAAAACTAAAAGTTCTTGCAGCAGCCGTCACGTCACGTAAAAGCTGTGAGGGTATAGGTTATCCTTCTTCTATTTAAGCTGTCGTTATCTCCCTAATCTTCTTGCCATCGCCTCGACGTAGCGGTCTTAATTCTAAGCGTGAAAGAAATGACGTGCACTCATAGCGCACTTAGTGGTGCTTTCTGCTGCACAAAATGGTCATTCCCACATTTTACATTAAACATTTTTTCCTACAGTGTATTCGTCACTCCGGGAAATGTTTTGAATGCACGGTTTTCGTAAGCGGTACATTTTTTGCTGAAACGTTCTCCCCTCTCTCTCCTTTCCTCCCCCTCTTTCTGTTACCCATGGAAAGCACCGTTGTTCAGCCGTGGACAGCTGAACGCCCGGCTGGGACGTGGGTTGTCAATCCTTCACTGTGTTTCTACCAAGACAGAGATAAAAAGAGACGTTTGTGACGATCTCATCACCGATATATACGCGTTCATCGTGTTTATCTCTCGCATTTTGTGTTCGTGATCCGCACATTGCCGTGGGGCAAGAAGAGCTTCATTTTCGCGGCTGTAATAGAGACCAAATCGGGGAGCCGCCTTGGGAGCCGCGACAGAAGAAACCAACAGCGCTGGTCCGTCCCACGTATTGACTGAAGCGTCAGGAAAAGAGCATATACCCCTGTTTGCCGTGCGGATTGCTGCGGAAAGAATCCGGGGAAGCGCTGTTGACCCTTAGCTTTTCTCCTTCCCCGTTGAGGCAGCGACTGGCGTGGTGTCTGCGCCGCCTGCTTCGCAAGGATAAGGTTATTACACGGACATCTCAACGCCCGAGGCGTAGGGGAGAAATCGGCTTCGGAGTGTCTCGGAGACCGGACTGTGTACGCCCGTATATGTCTTGAGACGACGCGAGGACTTGTTTACGCATGGCTATTAAAGGGGAGCGCGATGGGAAAGAGTCCGGCAGCGGTCTTGACAAATGGGCCGTAAAGGCGAACGGATTGCCACAGGTTATCCCCGTTATGGAGTCGCGGAAGTTGGCTCATGAACGCGGCTGGGGATTGTGTAGATCCCCGTGCGTGTATACCTGGCCACTCGCCACTTGCCTCTCAGACGCGTGATGCGGGTGGTTGCGTATATGCACCTGAAAGGTTGTTTAGGGCGGCTAAGCACACAGGACGCGCGAGCAGATTTAGCCTAAAATCAGCGGCTCTGCGTGTGCGGCGACTTTTACGAAATGAAAAAAAAAAATTGTCGGCGATGCATTTAGCGACGATCTTTCAGGGAGCTATAGTTAGACTGCTGTGAACATAAGCCACACGTGCACCAGTGTAACATTTGATTGTGCATTGCTGCTCAATTGTTGAGCATGAAAATTTTGAAGGGGGTTGGGAGGAAAGAAGAAAAGGGGAGGGTCCGCCATACTTTATGCGCGTCCATGCGTGAACTAATTTGTGAACAAGATTGAAGTAACTAGACGAGTGAAGTGGAGCGCACTCGTCAAACATTCTTAAATCATGAATAACAGCTTGTCATTATCCTCCGAGGGGAAGGTATATAACAGCTGCATCTTACCGGTACTTAGCTACGGAGCAGAAACCTGAAGGATTAAAAAGAGGGTTCAACTTAAGTTGAGGACGACGCAGCGAGTAATGGAAAGGAAAATAATGGGTGTAACCCTGAGGGACAAGAAGAAAACTGCAGAGTGGGTTGGGGAACAAATTAAGGTCATCACAGTCAAAACCAAGAATAAATATTCATGGGCTAGGCACGTAGCACGATGGCAACATAACTGCTGGTAAATAAGAATCACAGAATAGATTATAAATTAAGGCAAGCGGGTGAGAAAGAGACAGAAAGTTAGGTGGGCAGATGAGATTAGGAAGTTCGCGCGTCTTGCAGTGGACGTAGTCCGGCTGATAATGATCACACGCAAAACCGAAATATTTAGGTACATGCAAAATTAAAGCATTTCCGGTGGGGGTGGTGGTTAACTCCCCCCATCCTCTTCCTCCTGACACCGCCACTGCTGTTCAGTGGCATCGAGCGCTTGGTATCTTGCCAGCAGTGGCAGTGGGGCGAAAATATTTCTTCTTCGGCACACGTCCCTGTTCTTTAGATTAGGCATCAAATACGGCGAAAGTCGACATTAGGCCCCCTTCAAAAATTCAATGAAGGGACAGGGGGCATTTGCATGTATCGCCATTACTCATCGGCGACAGCGGTAGCTGGTAGTAACTGAATGGGAAATAGGCAAAAATATATCATATCTGACGGAAAACTCCAGTTACCAAAATGAATCTCAGTCGTAAAAGACTGCGTGGCTTCCCAGAGTGTTTGATATTTAACGATGGGTGCCTTTGTGTAATCGATGAGCGGAGTTCAAATGTCCTGGTAAGCCACACGCCTTGCTGTGCGATACTGCAGTTTTACGGGAATGAATTTCTGCTGCTTTTAACCGGGAGTCTCAAAAAATAAATGTTGGTGTCCCAACAAGAATCGAACTCAAGCATTCGGCGCGGCCATCAAGCGTTACACCACAGAGCCACGCCGAATTTCGGAGCCACTTTCGAAATAGACCCTACTGTTCTTGAAAAGTCATTTGCGGTTGCAGTGCTGGGGGCCTATCCAGATTTATGAACATTGCATATTTACTCTTATAATACAGCCATCACGTCGAGTTAACGTCACTCGTAGTTAGGTGCCATGCGCTGAAGATGATTTATGTAGCAGTGCTCGGGGCTATAGCCTCGCGAGCACCAGCACTTCCTATCAGCTTATCGCTTCGGGTGTTGCTAATACTAACTGTCCAGTTGGCATCGTTGCGCAAGTGTAAACAACTGGTTATACAAACATCTGCAACTCTTCAACATATGTCTGTGCGTGCAACATTTATACATATATTTATGGTCAGTTCATGACGTGTCGCTCAATAGAAAAATTGCAACATGGTCACCTTCCCTCCGCATGCGTCGCGTAACGTCGATTCTCTGGGTATACGTGAGATCTGCCGATTCTTTTTTTTTTTTTGTAGCATATATGGCATATTGCGTTCGCTAAGCACGGAGTGGCCCGGGCTGCCACGAACGCACCGACTTCTTTTTTTATCATTTTAATTTAAAAAAGTATCATTTACCACGTGCCCTCTGTCACTGCACATAGTTTTCCTGTATATGCATTCACATCGTCTTATTACCAGGCGTCCCACTTCACCATAGAACTCCTAAGGTAAATCGACTTCAGAAGAACCGGCCGAAATTGTTCGCCGACCTTCGTTCGCGGTCATAATGTGCTGGGCTTTGCGCGTCACCTTCGCAAATACGCTCGGCCAGTCTGGCTGATTTTTATGCATGATCTCCGCTGGGCCATGAGTGCGTCGTTTTATTCATTCCTCTTTTAGTGCCATCACATTTTTTTTTCACTGTTACTGTGAGCTCTTGGCACCTGTCCTTAACAGTTTATGCAAATGAGACAGCACGATGCTCCCTAATTATCATCCAAATTGAATTTCTCGCGTCTTCTTATTTGCTCGCTCCGATGGTATCTTTTAATTCGTTCTTACTTCTTCGTTTCACACGTATACTTTCATCCAGTTCCAGTCAAATGTATCAGTGCAGCTGTCTCGCATTATCTCCGGGACTCAAACCGATAGCTACATGTGCTCTAAACTGAGCGTTAGAAATTCGTTTTCTCGTTGTAGATAGTGAATGGCAGCCGCCACGGTGACATAGTGGTCAATACACTATTTAAAGGGACCATCTCCGCGCTATCTGCACAGCCGCACTAGCCGCACCGCACGTGGAGGGATTCCTGCCGCACGCACTGCAGGCGCAAGGCGAAAGAGCGTATCGGCGACGCTCTTCCGCTCTCCGCTTTCGTGTGGCAGAGATACCGCCACGTGTGGTGCCGCGGTGCTGATAGCACGTGGATACGACAATGCGTTCTGGTCAGACCTACCTAAGCTGGCGATTTAAGCACGAACTCGTAGAACGAGCTGTAATGCGCAAGCGCAGAACGATCGGACCAATAGCGGAACGTATCTGTGCAGTTATCTCCACTGGCTCGGGCCGCTATATCTTGGAGGAGCGGAGTGTAAGCGACGTTCAGCTAACCCCCGTATTCACAAACGCTCCTCGACTCGACGTTCACCCTTCACTTGACACAGTTGAGCCCTGCGTCGCTGCTCGGCTGAAAATGACGCTGCGCTGCTCGAGAATCGCACCATATTATCGCTGATATGCAATGACTTACCATGCCTGGAGAGGACGCTTCCATCGGCTTTGTCAAGTGAAGGTGAAGCGCTGAGTGAAGGAACCTTCTAGAATACGGGGGTAAAACTGCTGAAACAAAGGTAGCCAGACCAAATTCCGGCCGCAACGGCCGCATTTTGGTGTAGGCGACATGCTAGAAGCCTGTATGCATAGATTTAGACAGATGGTCGAGATCATTCTACAACGGGGTCCCTCATAATCGTATCCTGGTGTTGGGATGTAAAACATGACGAATCACTATTCTGACATTCACTGACCGTGGTGCGATCCAGCGCCGGGTATCCTTCGGGGTATGTCCAGCGCCCACTGCTCGGCCGTTTTTCGGCGCAGGTGATCCCACTCTCGCAGCGGGTCCAGGAACGGGGGCCGCTGGCCGAACGCACTGGCAAATGCACGGAACTGCTGCTGTTGACCTGCGCAGAGAAAAAAAAGGGAAGACGCACTCGTAACATGTATATTATAAACGAAGATCAAATTGATATAAGCGTTTGTTCCGATCAAGAAATTCCCACAATGTTCGCAGTTAAGCGCCGATGAGAGAGAGAGAGAAGAGAGAGAAGAGAGAGAATAAATTGTAGAGAAAGAAGGGCAGGTTAAAAGAAAGGCAGGGAGGTTAACTGAAGAGAGGTGCCTGTACTTATCAAGGGAAAAATAACTAAGGCGCTTCTTTCTAAGGAGTCCGTACGCATTTCCTTGTGCACCATGGCTTCGTGCTACAAATGGGTGGTAGTCTTCTTTCCCTTAAGAATAGCTTGCGATAGTAGGTGACAAAACAAACAAAAGTCAGGATTGTAGCACTGTCCAAACACTTCACAGCAGTAAAGTAGCAAATTGGGCTGGTTCTAACATACTCATCACGATCAGCGCACAAACAAGCAAAAAAAAAAAACACGTCGGGCTGTGCTCGAAGAAGTTGCACGTTCGTGTCGGGCACTTTCTTGTGCTTCTCGTGCGCTGCTCGTGATGTCTACACAGCAGCATTGCCTGAGAACAGTCACAGTTCACCAGTCAGTGCGGCTATAGAGGAAACCGCGACAACGCCCTCAGAGCGGCTTGTCTTGAAGACCGAGTATAAGCCATGCCCCAAGATTTCGTTCTCTATGAAAGGGTGGTTGTCCCAGCTGGCCTATAGGGTGGCTTCTCAACCGCAAGCGCTGAATGAATCTAAACGATTTATTGCACTTTTACTATATACTATACGCATGGAAGCAGAGCATGCGGCATTGCTAATTCTGCACGTAGATGTTATAGTAATCGTATTTATGTGCCTATTGCACATGAATTTGCACAGTGTGTCTTTGTACATTAACTCTGCGATAGTATATGCGGTGTGCATGCCAGCTAAGGTGTGTAGTACGCAGTACACAACGCGCAACTTGCACGCAGCCTGTGTAGGGTACAAATCTGGTTAATATTTGCACTTTCAATGGGCTTGTTTGTAGCCTTTCCCTGCGGGCAAGTGTAAGTGAATGATGTGGTACGACGTCTCGTACATCCGTTCATCTTGACGCTGAAACGCGAGTTTTGCTACGGCATCAGGGCTGTCAAAGTTATTGAAAGTATCAGACGAATAGATATATTATGCACGTTCAATGAATTGCAACTACGAAAGGAAACAGAGTGGTTGATACCTTCGTCAGTTAACAGGTTTGTTGTGTTCGTTGGTATAACAGGTAATACATTAATGCATTTGTCTTGTCTATTTCTAGTTGTGTTCAATTCTTAGTTGTGTTCAATTCTTTGTGTAACCCGCAGGTCGCGGGATCGAATACCGGCTGCGGCGGCTGCATTTCCGATGAAGGCGGAAATGTTGTTGGTCCGCGTGCTCAAATTCGGGTGCACGATAAAGAACCCCAGGTGGTCAAAATTTCCGGAGTCTTTCACTACGGCGTCTCTCATAATCATACGGTGGTTTTGCGACGTTAAACCCCCCCCCCCCCCCCAATTAATCAATCACTTCTTTGTGCAGTTTTACTTAGGTTTAGTACGTCGCGAACACAGAATTTAGTAGTGGGTAAAAATAGACACATGCCTTATTCAGTGGATTGTATTGCCTAGGATTGATGAATTCAGTCAAGAATTGATAACTTATGCGTTGCGGTATTCGATAAGTTTGAGTGATATAAAAGTGTTACCATTTTTTTTGTTTAAGTGCTAACTGTGGCCGAACAGTTAACGATTGTGCCTGTGACAGATGCCACCGAATTTCGGGTCAGCGCGCCCAAATATGTTCCAGCAGTAATGAAAAAACTCCTAAAGGAGTTTTCAACTATCAGGGCTCGCTCCCCAGTAGGAACTTCAAATACGAAATTCCCTCTTCTGCTCGCAAATCGCGCACCTCAGGATTGTCAATGTAGTTTTGCATCCATTCATTCATCTCTTATGAGTGTCACTGGATGAATTGAGCCCAATCGCATTCATCGATTTCCATTGGCTTTCATTGCACATCACGCCCCTAGCAACAGACACGCACTGTTGACAAACAATCCAGCGATTGAAAAACTCCTTTTTTTTTGTTCATTTCACTGCCCTCTTTGCATGTGCACTTTCACTGTCGTCCTGCGGATGTGCTCCACTGAAGGTCAAGTCCCCAGTTGTCACACGTATCCGTCGAAACCCTCATGAACACGTCCTCAAGGACACGGTACCACGCAACGCTTATTTCCATGCCTTCGACTTGCGCTGCGGTGCCAGTCCACACAGTATAACTCTCCGCAACACGCAAGCACACCTCCCGTGCCTGCGAACACACAGTCCTTGAGGCTATAAGTGTTTCGCGTTGCTCACGTATTCAAAAGCAACGCTGATAGCGACCTACAGTGCGGTTCTCTGATCTATAGGCTCGAGCCAAGACGTATTCGTCTGTGCCTTTTTGAAAGAGAGAGAGAGAGAGAGAGAGAGAGAGAGAGAGAGAGAGAGAGAGAGAGAGAGAGAGAGAGAGAGAGAGAGAGAGAGGTAGATCAGGCGTGTGGCATTGGCGATAGCCCAGTTTCCACGTGGGATCAGAGGTGACGGCAAAAGCCACGATGTGTGTGTGTTTGTTCCTGCGGTGTACCAGTCTGTGGCTTGAGACGGGAGCTGCCGGAAGATAAACAGAGGGGAAAGAGGGGGGAGGGTGCTTTTATCTTATTTTTATCTCTTGTACGTGCACCTCATAGCACCCGCAAAGATCTGGCACAGCAAGAGGTAGGTCGCTGTAATGCATACCGGAGGAGACAAGTCTTTATGTGAGATGTGGGCAAACGTAGAAGTCTTCAAACGGGTAATGCAACACTTTGCCTTGGAAGCTCTCGTCAGCTCTTACGTTAGCTCACAGTGCAGTGAACAGCAAATATGAAACGGGTGACAGCTTTGTATGCCAGCCTCTTGACGTGGACGAGCTCCTGTCTCTTTTGTTATTTGGACCCGGTCTGAATTCGCGCAGTCCATTTTAGAGTCGCATTTCACTATAACAGCCCCTGACGAAGTACTCTTAACAGGCGTGAATGTCAAGGCTGCAACATATCGAAGTATGCATAATAGAAACTGACACTGAAGTGCGATGTGAAAGAGTAAATAGAGACTTTTGCATGAAGTTATTGACGGGTGCGGAACATGTTGTAAATATTCGCACACGCACGCACAGGCACAACTGAGGTCACATGCAAGACGCAAAATACAAAGACATGTGTATAGTGCACGTGCATGTGTGTGTTTACTCGTTAAGGTGAAGCTTGTGCCACGTTCGAAATGCAAATACCATTATACTATATATATTATCTTTTGCACTTTGCATGTGGCGCATCTATGGATGTGTTCTTGATGCGCATGTATGGAACTGCGATGCGCCCGTATACCTATTTGAATGCACATCTGCAGACGTGTATTTTTCGTATGTCTGCCCTTTCGTCATTTCCGCGACCGCACTCAGTTCTCGAAGCACCACCACTCGTATACACAGCTGGAAAGCCACAAACCACGATTCCCGCTCGTTTTATCATCGCTCCCGAGTGGAAAACAAATACCGCCCGTGTTCTATCCCATGCGCGTCAGCAGCGGCAGGAACCTTTCGCTATCAATCGAACGTGAATGCCGGTCGGCCACGCACTTCGCGGGTCGCCTATGTGGACCGCGATAAGGTCGCGAGGCACAACTGGAGTCGAGAGGCTCCTTTGAGGACCCCTAGTCTCGCACACACATGCGCGTCTTCCTTTTGAGCTTGCACAATTTGGCCTTTCACTCAATGTCGTCTCTCGTTCGTATTTATGTTAAGCTTGCCCCCCCCCCCCCCTTATAGTGGCATTCAGCCAATCTGCCTATCAGCGTTAATTTCGCAATGCCTTTATAGACCCTGGCAAAAATCTGTTTTTCCTAATAAAGAGTCTCTCCCTCTCTGTCTCGCAATGCCTCTACACATCGTTTCCTATCGGAGAGGTGAAATACGATGCCTTCCTTATCTGTATAAACTTTTAAAAGAAAGAGTTTTCGCTATCGGAAAACCCTTTTATGTGAAGAAATGAGGACAAAGGGGGAAAAAAGGCAAGCCACATTGATAGCTTTAGCTAGAAATCGTTGCGCAAATGCATACAATAGTTTTAAATTTACTATAGCCATGCAGTTGATACCGAAATAAACACAGACGACAATGAATTGTGATAAAGATTTACGTGATTAAGCTCGGAAAAGTTTTTAAAAATGCTATCTGCTGACTGTTACGTCGGCCGCTATCCTTTGTATGACAATGTTTACTGCATGTTGCGTACTTAAGGAAAGAAATGACATTTCAGAGATTAAGTGAGTGCATGTTTACTTCTTATTTGTTTCACACAGTCATTAAGGCTCTTCCCAGAACTCGTACCAGTGACGTGAAATCTGCTTGAAATACCTGCAAAGAGCATTCATTACCTTGGTCATCGATTTCTCTTCTCAAGAAGTTGTTATAAATTGCCGAAACCAATAGCAGCCGTAGAACACCGATAGAATGGGTGCCTTTATTCATAGTGGGATGGTCGAAATTTCCGGAGCCCTCCACTATGGCGTCTCTCATAATCATATGGTGGTTTTGGGACGTTAAACCCCACATATCAATCAATTAATCATAGTGGGTGATCTGAGCTAGCTCTTGAAAAAATAATCACCTGGTATTATCTGGTACAGTATAATTGCCAAAGCTACAGCATAATCCTGTCATATCAGCTGCACTGTCGGATTGCCTGTAACGTTTGACCTGTAATGCTTAGGAAAGAGAAATATACCACGTGAACCAGCCACGAACAAGACGTACATAGCCGTATAATAGCGCTATAAAAAGCTAATTTCAGTTGAAAAAAAAATAAAACAGTCGCCCTACAGTATGCTTTGCTTTGTTACGTTCATCATTTTTCTCACTCTATTTCCTCAATATTAATGTTCTCCCAGAAGGAGATTTATTCAGGTCTATTCACTGCTGGCTATAAAGGTATAAAATAGTAATTGAGATTGTGTTGTTGTTGTGGGGGTGGTGGTGGTGGTGGTGGTGGTTGTTGTTGTTGTTGTTGTTGTTGTTGTTGTTGTTGTTGTTTGTTGCTTACTCACGTCTTGGTTCGCGAGGTCCGTCAACGGTAACCTTGATGGCCTTGGCATATGTGGCCACTTGTGGAGGATTCGTGCTTAAGGTGATGGTCAGGGTGAAGCTCTTGCCTGCGCCATAAGAATAAGGACAGAATAAGAGGTCATGTCGTGCTTTCGAAACCGGCGTAAGTAAGCCATGGTGTACGTAATCGAAAACAGCCAAGCTGCTCACCGTCAACCACAAAAGTTCACGACGGCCCAAGTCTCACTGTCGATGAAAAATTGTAGAATATTCAGCGTTAATGGCGTGGAGCGAATCACTACGCAGGTCGCTTAGGATGCTGCATTTTGTAGACCTATTCCATGTTTCTAAATATAGGTATACGTGCCGTCGACATACTGAGGCGCTCGTGGGCACCACCCAGCTGAAATCTCAGCCCCCCCCCCCCCCTCGCTCTATGATCACGTGACAACTGGAACAGCAGGCGGAAAGCTGCCGCTCACGCGAGGCTCGCTGATGCGCTGTGCTCGGAGGCAGCTTTGCAGCTTCTGTGTCACTTGTCACGTGATCATAGAGGATGCTGGCGAGCTTTGGGCTGGGCGGAGCCTACGCTCCGTGGCGTCGCTACAAGCGCCTCAGTATGTCGACTGCACCTACCCCCGTTTAGAAACATGGATTGGTATATATATTTGTGCACTTGCTGTCTTACCTTCCTCTGTTCTTGTTACAGCGCAGTCTAACCATTGCAAAAAGAACGCCAAACAACCAGCTCAACGCGTGGTACTCTTAATTCTGTTAAAAAGAGTCGAAACACTAGTCCAGTGCAGGCGCTATCGGCGATGTCCAAAATTTTTTATATTCGGGTTGTCTGGTAGGAATGACCTTTTTAGAGCACAACTGTGAAATGGTGGATGTCTGTCAGTAAACATAAAATAACCATCACTCAGTACAGTCGGCTAACAAGAGTAGCAGCAACGTGTGGCCTCTAATCTGATTTTGCTGCTCGTGTGTTCCCTGATTGAGTGATTAAAACTTCATTTTGGTCCTGGGAAGACGCCATCTGGCTAATTCCACGTAGGGTCCGCCAAGCCGAGCTTGGCGGCCCGTTCATGGGCACTCTGGACGGCCCTTCTAAATTTTCAACGGATCAGTGGGGGGAGTATAATGAGACTCGCCCAATTTCTGCGGCAGGTATACTACGTGCTATAGCTTTACAACAGAGCTATTATGGTCTTGATACGCCGACGGGAACAGAAAGAAAGAGATAGAAAAACACAGACAAAAATAAAGAATAATAATTTAGAAGAAAAATACATTTAGGCATAAAAGTCACGGCCGCATGGACAAAAATCAAGCTGTGGCCGGCGGGTCTAGTTCGCCTCGTGCCCGATATGGCGCCAAAACTCCTCTTATAGAGAAACGCTTTCATACGTGTGACTTTCCCTACGCGTGACGGCGACTCCAATCAGGCCGTAAATAACGCGTTTTGTAGGGTATAGTATAGTAAAGCAAGATATAGGAGAGAAACCGGCTGGAGGGTAAAACCCTAGCCAAGTCATGAAGGACGAGCTATATAGGGGCCCACCGACTCTGCTGCGATACAGCCTTGCGCGATTCGGTGAATGCTGTGCCGATTTCTTTTGTTTTGTTGTTTTCGCTCTCCCCTGAGCTAGCTTATACAGGCAGTGTTACGCGCACCACTTTCCAAGGTTAGCGCCCCGTGTTCGATGCTCGCTTCGCCTGCCGCAGAGCACTTACCGGGCTCGGTCTCGTTTCTCGTCTCGTTTTATGCACACACAACCCCCCGCGCACCACTCTGGCCTCCCCGCATTAGAGCCGAGGCAGCAGCAGCAGTGAACTGCTCTCGACATTCAAGTTTCTCAGCTTTCCGGCTCGGCAACCGCGTTGCACTAATTTCTCTTCATTGTTTTTTTCTTGTTACGGTTTTCTTTTCCTAAAATATTCCTAGCGCGGGGTGCTAAGTAGAAAGATGAACACAAGCACTTGCTGGCATGGCTAAAGGAACATGCCCTTTATTTGATTTCTTCGCTTCTAAAACACTTTGGCCATAGCTGCCGAGGAAGCCTTGATTCTAAGCTGTTTCACTATACGTCGTTGCTTAAGTCCCTGTATTTTTTTGCTTCCTGGCTCCTTTTTAGGCCGTCTTATGAAAGCGAGCTTACGTCTTTATTTCGCTATGTCACTCCCTACCTTCTTCGAGTCGTTGACTGCTGTACCTTTTACGCCTTACTTTTTTTATTCGCTTCTTTTGTCCGTGCCGATGGAGTGATTTGCTATTTTGAGTTTTCTCTCCTGCAGGTACATAAATTTTAATTCACTATTTCCTTGAGTACCTGCTTAGAAACCGGCCTGAAAGCGCACTCGCGTTTTTTTTTTCAATCAATCAATCAATAAATCAATCAATCATTAATGAGTTAGATTACACACAAACATGTAAGAGACAGAATAGACAAAAAAAGCAAATTAATGCCTGACATGGTGCCGTCACCCATCCAAGCCAATAAAGAAAACAACGATCAGTAATGTATATACGTTGAAACACTATTTAACAAAGAAGTAGTGTCAGTTTCACACATTTCGTAACAGTTTATGAATCATCGTCAGTAAAACACTGATGCTTTGAGGCCTGTCTGTAAGACTGAATTTATAGTAATGTGTTGGGCAATATTTTTTTCAGACACAACAAACAAGGAATGTGTAGAAATACCTAGATTTTTTAAATAACAATCGTGCAATTACAACTCACTAAACTGAAATGCGACAGATATTTATGCTCGTCAAATTTTAACAAAATGCTGTGTGATTTCATAGGGAGAGGAAAATTATTTTTGAAAAATTGCTAGATGTGTGTGTGTATTTTCATTTAAACGCTATTACTGAGTGGCTCTGTTTCACAATGGTGGTAATTGCGTGATGTGCATTCAACAGGTTCATTGAAATTGCAATGTAGAAAACATGCTGTTTAACGATGCTCTTTAAAAATATCTGGCTAATTCTTTTCAGTTACTAACACATTAGTATCGATAGTATCTACCATGGAGTTCAAGCAAACATGGTAAAGCCATGAATAAAGTGCGAACTAGAAATCGCTCGCTGGATTTCGTGCCGACCGGTTGTGCCCCCGCGATCTCCGACGACAGTGCAGTTCTGGCCGACTGGCTCGCCCTACGCCATTTCCTGCCGCCGACAAGAGCTCTCGCTGACTGGTGCCCCGTCCTCGGACTTGTGCGACCGTGTCCATCTTTCCTAACTTCTCCTTACTTCCGTATGTGGCTGTCCCTGCGCCTCTCTCTCCTCCTGCTCCTCTCCCTATTTCTATACCTTTAATTCCTATCCTTTTTAATCCCTCCTTAACCCCACCGCTCGTGAGCTACTGTTGAGGTGTCCTCCCCCGGAGAGACAGTTACGGGGCTCACGTTTATCTTCTTTTCATTTATGAATCACCCCGCCCCCTTCCTACGGGCAAGTCAAAGAGGTTAATATCGGGCTTGAGAGCATCTATGGTTCACCGCGGTGGAACAGTGGTTATGGTGTTCGGGTGTTCACCCAAAAGTCAGTTTTGATCCGGGCCGCGTCGGTCGCATTCAGATTCGAAACGCTAGACGATCGTGGATTGTGTTATGTCCGCTTATTAAGATCCGCTTATTAAGAACACTAAGTGACTGAACTTTCCAGAGCCCCCCCCCCTCTCCCATTATGGTATCGCTCATATGCATACTTCTTAATTTATGGGTGTCCATGAATCGAGGAAGGATTATCCGGCTTCCGAAGCTTTGTCATAATTGATAGCTAAATGTTTAAAACGTCACGCAGTAATACCTCCTGTGTCGCAAATGTAGAAGAGCCAGTTTTTTTTTTCATTTCGTTTCAATGCTTTTCCCGGAATCCCACGATTCCTGGACACGTTAGGTACGACAGTTACTGTGCCTGGTATATACAGCACGTTTGCATTTTGTAGTTTTCAATATATCTCGCGCCATTTAATGGTATATATATGCTTGATGACACCTGCCCTGCAAAAGAAAAGAAAAAGCGATGATGGATATGATATTTTAGTACACGCTCTTAAAGCATGTCCCGATCTTTGGGTATCTTGCAGTGTTTTACGTTGTCGTCTTAATTTAGAGAGAGCAACGTCTTTGACGATTCAAGCAATATGTTTTCCTCAGTTTCACTCACTTGTGTGTCAAGTCATCAATTTTATGTCATGTCATGTGACTTGCAAGTAATGATATTTTTTGTTTATACTTTTCATCTAGATTAGTCACATAGTAACATTACATCGTACCAATTTTAGTAGATATCCTGTGAATGAAACGGCCGCAAGCACACCAGGAAGATTATATATAAATCATGCCATAAATAGCATACATGCCATAATTTCTAATACCTGCTCTTTATGCTGGTCATACACTCCCAAGCCTCGCTATTTTTGGCTTACCTTAAACAAAGAAACGGCCGCTAGAGCGCTCTTATTGTAGCATAAATATCATACCGTTCGTGATATACGTGTAGTGAGTTTAATGTTACGACCTGTTGTTTATATTCTTCATTCAGTCATGTCAGCCAATGCAATTTCGGAATTTCATACCTTCATATCTGTATGCCAAACACAAAGATATCATATAATATATTATTGTAATTAACCCAAAGTCCTCATTAATGAGAACAATAAACTGTAAAAACCAATAATATGAAATTGTTATCTACCACTTTATCGTGACCGTTCACATTGAAACACTGTCTGTACTGTACCACATATGAGAGCTTCCTCCCATAAGTTTAAATTAAATGTTTACATTAGTGATAATTATTTATTACAGTTATTAAATTTCTGATGCTTCATATACCTAATGTGCATCGCATCTGCAGACTTTTGCTGAGGTTTCATTATGATCAAAGTCAACTTTCTCATCAATATACCGACAGGAGATTCTTTTATTCCTGCAATGCTGCTTTTCTGAACTATTGATCTGGAAAAGGTCTCCAGGAAAAAAATCCACCCAGCGTAATCCCACGAAATTGCGAACACAAAAACAAGTTGTCCTACCGTACATACCACTAAAATTAAATTAGCGAATAACTTACCGTTGTAGTACAATTAGCTTTTTTTAATCACCTGATACACTTCCAATGGATACGCAAACGTGTGTCGAGAAAAAAATCAAGCCGGTCGAATAAATCTAATCGCGTTGTACAGCATAAAGACGCTGTCAGCATTACTATGATTAGGAGCCTGAAGTTCAATTAGCGAAAAATCGGACATTGCTCAGTATTCTTCTTTTTTTTTTTTTTTGAAGAACACTTTCCCTACAGCTGCACCCAGCGCTTCCACCTAGGGTCGGCTTTGCCGCACTAGTTGATGTCCCAGATTGCTGGGCATGTTCATAGCACTGTTAGGTGGTGGTTTGTGCCGATACCTTAAAGGTTTCTTTATCTTGACCATTTCACTCTAACTGCCTTCAATGTGCGTTTATTTGCACTTGGTTCGCAGACACACGTGCAAGTGGGACTATGGATACTTTCCTTCGCGTGGTTACGTGTCACGCGTCATGATTACGGTCAGCGTTATCAGCTATAAGAGCGTATACTGGGCAGAGACAAATCTGTTGACCGCGCCGGACCATCGGCGTCGCGTTCCTAACCTTGGCCACGTGTTTATGTCCAATTGTCTTCTCTTAAACATTCCACTCTTCTCGGTATAGGACCTTATCGAAACCATGGCAGCTGATCCGCATGCAAGGCCGGGACCCAGATAAGGAGATAAAGAAAAACTGTGTGGGCGAAAGAAAGCAGTTCCACTTTCGTAGTGGCTCACACTTCTTCATGCGGCAAGGACAGCCTTCTGCGGTCGGCATATCGCGACGGCATATCTGCACGGAGAGGCACCGCTCCGTAAAGGCGAACGAGTGCAGCAGTCTTCCGGGAAGGTGGCCTTTCCGGAAGGGTGCAGAACCAATCAAGACTAACAGTAGTTGCGTTGCGTTCGGTTTCTGCTCGCAAACAACTTGGATTCGATGAACAGAAAATATCTGCAGCTCCTGTTCCCTGTTTTAGAACGAAGCTATACTGACGACCGCGGAGGCACCATTTGCTCCATAACTCTTTTAGGGGCGAAGCTCCGTAATGTTGAAGCTCAATGTCCATTCGCGTGCGTTGTAGCTGTGATGACGATGATAATCACTGACGGCTGGCTTGTGCAGTATATATGACGTCTCGATGTGCTCTACGACGCGTTTCGTATGAATGGCAACATGTAACAACCACCGGGGGAACGCGCACAAACCTCGTTTTTGCCAACATGAGGTTAGGTACGATACCACAAAGCAGTTATAATGAAGGCAAAACGAAATTCACAACTCAACGCAAGATACCATTTATGACCAATAAATCTTGTGTATACCTGTACACCGCTTTGTCACTCATTTACATGCTTGAGGGGTCAATGTTACGGCTGATTCACGGTAACACTGAACGATCCCACAGTTTCGCCCAGTCATCATCATTCACTTCGTGAATGTGCCCCCCCCCCCCCTTTGTTTTTCGCCAAAAACACGCGTGCTAACGTTATGCTTTTTGGAAGGTAGCTGAGCCCGCCTTTAGATCAACTAAAGCCTAATTAAAACGCACGTTACGGAAGTGTGCGCCTGTATCGAGTTTATTCATATATATGTCCGTCAGTGCGAATGTGATATCAGACAATAAATCACTGTATAGGGATGCCAAGGGCTTGCTGAGGGGTTCGAAATATAACTAATACTGGGAGGTCAAGGGAAGATAGGCGTGACATTGCTGAAGTTGTTTAGCGTAGTCATTGACAGGGAATGTAATTTCTGGGTGATGTCTGCTGTGTTGCAATGCATGTGATGGTATGCAAGCTCACACGAAAGTGATGTCCGAGGAGCCACACTGGGTGTGCAATATACTCTGCCTCTGACGCGAAAGAGGCTTCAGGTCTGCAGTGGTGGCCGCATTGCGAATGGAAGTGAAATGCTACAGGCTCATGCGTTGTGCGATGGCAGTGCCCTTTAATGAACCCCAGATCGTTTACATTATATGAATTTCTCCCCAATATATCTAAGTGCCTGAGCTAAAATACATACGTGAACAAAACACGAAGTTAAATATATACTTGAACATTAATGGAACAAGGGCTGCCTGATGCTGCAGATTAATTTTTTTTCTGCGAGCTTGTTTGTCAAAGCAGTGTCAAATGAACGAGAAGAGGAAAGTTTTGTCGATGAATGACGGTGCTTAAGGTTAAAAAAAATGGCGATGGCCGAAGCTGACGCTTTGATACAGCGAAAAGTATTTTCGGGACATATTGTTACAATACGCTACCGAAAATGAAGACAGAGACAGCATGAACGAAAACGACGTTCTCCGATTTCGCGTGGAGTTGCCTTCATCTCGCACGCCTGGTTCCGAGTGTACATCGGTGTATACCTCGTAAATATAATTAGCAACGCCCTTCCTCCCCGTTACAATATTACCAGAGCAAAACGTTTGTGACCACTATGAACATATACGATATATATCTTTCTACATTAGTCTGTCTCAGTGAATTGGTGGCTGGTGTGCTCGGCTGCTGACCCGAAGGTCGTGGTTTCGACCCCGGCCATGGTGGTCACATTTCAATGAAGGCGAAATGGTATACAGGCCCATGTACACCGTGCAATGTCAGTGGACGTTAAAGAGCACAAGATGCTCAAACTTTCCGGAGCCCTCCGTTACGACATCCCTCATAATCATACCGTGGTTTGAAGACGCAAAACCTCACATATAGGGTGCGTGTGCTGAAGATGGGTAATGTATCAGATATATCTGATGTAATGTTTGTTTTTATCATTGTTTACCATATACACGCAAATTGTATGTACTTCAATATATGGTAATAGTGCTGATAACGTTTTCGCATTTATCTCTAAGGAACAGCTTTGTTTGAATCTTCAACCGATATTTTCTGCGCTTGTTGTAATGATCGTCATTTTTTAGTATAATTTGTATGTACAATCCTGAATTTTCTATGTACTGTTTTGCTGTACTCGCCCGAGGTGCCTCACGAAGAGTGGGCCTATAGTCAAGAGACGCTCTCTGCTTTTGCCCCTTCCGTGCGCATTTCGGTAAGGAATGCCCAAATAAAAAAATAAATAATGAAATGTTGTAACCATACTACATTACTGCGTTCACGCGATGGACCTCGAGAAGAAACGCATGCAAGACCGCGGCTCAGTCACAGATCCGACTAGTTGAACTTCAATAATAACTACAGAGGCTCAACATCCCAAAACCATGAAACCATGATATGGCTATGTAGGACAGCATAGGGGAAGGCTCAGGAAATTTCGACTACCCGGGAGTTCTTCAGCGTTCACCCAAATCTGAGTACATGGACCTCAAGAAGTTTCGCCTCCACCGGTTAAACTTGCGAAACGAGCAAACTTTTCGTAAGCGTGCTCTCTCTTCTTTTCTTGAAGGGACTTCCTTTTCCACGGTGGTGTACAATATAAAAGAAGGTAAAGAAAGAAAAAGGAAAATCGACGAAAGACCAGTTTCCCATCCATCAAACTATAGAAACGACTGACGCCGGAGCAAGAGGACCGCGACTTCTCCTTTAATCCCCGGGGCGGCTTCTTTCGTTTCCCACCGTATTGTCAACGCGGCTTCGCCTAATTCCCTGATCTATAAGTTGCGGGAGCCGCCAAGCTGCGCAGTGATTGCGAGTAAATCCGCCGTACTATGCTCTTCGCAGAGAACCGTGAGCGTACGTCTTGCAATGAACGCGATCTCTCATAGGCGGACGTCCGGTACCGTGCGGACGACAATTCTCCTTCCGGCTTAGAAACACGTATATACGATCTTTACGCGCCTATAGACCGTATACGTAGCATTGACGGTTGCCATCTCAATTTAGAGACTTGCTGCGCCGGGTCGTTGTGAATTATAGTGCACTGACACGTTCTTCACTAGTGGCCGTGGAGGTACGGCAGTTACTGGGCTCGGCTTCTGACTCAAAGTTCGCGGGATCACATCCCAGCAGCGACGGCCGCATTTTCGACGCAGGCGAAGATCCTTGAGACCCGTGTTCTTAGATTCAGGTGCATGATGGAGAACCCTAGGGGGTCCGTATTTTCGGACTAATCTACTATGCCATCTCTCATAATCGTGCCATGTTTTTTTTTTTTTTCATGAATGAATGGAATCGAAACTTAGTTGTATAACCGCAGTAGTCACTTTCGGTGCACGAAAAGTACGCTGCGAAGATTGTGTAATACCCATATGTACGCAATTTTGTTACTGTTTTCTTTTAGTTCAGAGCAAAACAAGACCGTTCGCATAGACCTCATAACACCGAACACTTACGTCTCTCTTCCTCCTAGGGAATAGCACGAATGCTCTGCTGGAGGTGCTCTGGTGTTAGAAAATGGAAGTGCACTAACTTCGGGTGATAGGGTGAGAGCTATATTTAGGTAAATAGAGGAACAGATCAAGGAACCATATATAAACTGATGGAACAAACAACTGCTCATTCACGTGATCTTGCCGTCATAAGCTGTTACCCTATGTATGGCTGTAACGGTGCTAAATATAGGGAACTCTAATGTTGATATTTTTAATGAAGAAACCATCAGTTATGGTGCCTTGACGATTGCAAATTTCTGCCGGATTCTTCTTCCTACAAACGCTGATCGAACGCTGGACGAATGTCAGAATACGGCGCCTCGACGTCTATAGCCGTGCGAGTTCGGACCGTTGAGAAGACGTGAACGCTTCAGGGTGCCTGAAAAGTTCAGGGGAGCGGCGTCTCTGCTACTGAAGCGGGCAAGCTATGGTGCAATGGAACAGCCCTTTTCAACCGGCAGCCATCTTGTCTCGCCATACCAGTGCCTTTCTCTTACTCTATTTTTTTTATTTTTGTTTCCTCCTTACCTGCTGCGCCCTCATTTTACCTTTCCCCGCTGTATGGCGCGACGGCTGCGGTCATTGTAGCGACGCCCCCTTCCGTATTATTCCTCGGTGTATTCGTCGCGCCCGAAACCACTCTGGTCTGCGGGGTGCCGCGCGTCTCGGGGCCTGTAGGTGAATACATCCGGGGACCAACCCATACACGCGCTCTGCCTTTATTCACGCACCGCCATTCCAGTCGTGGCACTCTCGCTCGCCTGCCCAGCCTAGTGACGCTTTATTTTCGCGGTGATCTCTCAATTCGGGCCGCCCGTTCTTCGCACCACCGGCATGCCCCCCCCCCCCCTTCCTCTTCCCACTCTATTTCTTTAAGTATCATTCATACCAGTCTTGCTGTATCCCCGCTATAGGCCCACCCTCTCTTTCACGTGCACGGAGGTTCTTCCGGGCTTCAGAAAGGCGACTTCCCTGGTAGAGTCGGTCACAATGTGAAATGACTGCTCTTGCGCCAAACTTTGTGCCGTGGCTCGCTGTATACCTAGGAGGGAAAATCAGCGGCGAGACGAAGGAGGAGGGCATACGAGAACAAAGCCGTGTGTTAGCTTTAGCGCTGCGTATCTGTTCTCTCGCTGTGCCATGGCCGTATGTCTCGTGTTCCCGATCAGTGCCTTTACGAATGACTCGTTCCAACGAGGACTAACTTGCAACATTGTTTCGTGTTAAAGATTGCAGTGAGGTATTTCGGAGCCCGAATCACTGAAGCTCATGCTCATCTATTATAAAGATATCCGCGTGCTCTAAATGGTTTTTTTTTATACATTCTGGATTACAATGTCAAGTACACTTACACATCGAAGTAGTCGTTTTTCTAAATGAAGTGTTCGCCTTGTTAGATACTTTCATTTAGGTGACGTGTATTCCTATTAAAACACATAATACAATCAAGCGCCCAGATTCATTTGCTGATAACTACGCTTCGCCGCACGGCCCTGAAACTCAAATTTTAGGGATTGCAAACTGCACCCACCTCCAAAGCTGCACCACTCCTCCAACGTTCCGCTATAGAACATGCTCAGTGGTTGCTGGTACACTATGTCCACATCTTACCACATGACGCGTGCAGCTATAAATCTTGCAATCACCTGCCGGTGTGTTCCTTTGTACTCGGCACCTATATATGTACACCATCATAACCCGAAACGCCGAAGTCTTAGGTGTTCAGGACAGCTCGCGTGAAGAATTATAAATCATTTTTTAGCTCATGAACTTTATTAGACCGCATAAAGCACGAATTCAAAGCGTTTATTTTTTTAGCCGAAGAACTGTAAAGAGAGCACTACCCGACGGAATGCTATGCACCCGATTTCGGCATCGGTACAAAGAAAACAAGCTATATATATATATATATATATATATATATATATATATATATATATATATATATATATATATATATATATATATATAAAATGTGTGTGTGTGTGTGTGACTCGCATAAATTCGATAGAGCACATTTAATAACAATGACGCAATGACGCGAAAAAAAAGGAAGGTTAGGAGTCCATAAATGAACCAAGCAACAATGTAACAAGATTTCTTTCAGCTATGAGAAAAAGTGCTGAAAGCAACAAGAACGATTACAAGAAGCTGACCACCAGCAGGTGTAGGCGAGGATGCAATAAATAGCCCAGAGGAGCCGGGTTGATAGACAAATGGATAGCCAAACGCGAAACCGATCTCGGCCCGGGGTCATCCTGCCGATCCGGTGACCACCGAAACCATTAAGGTCGGCGGACAGACCCTTTGTACAAGCGCAGGAGCTCTTCACTCAAGCTGCTGGTTCGCACCGTGGGCTCGCCGGGGCCAAGTATAGGGCCCGACTCGGCCTCGAAGAAAGCGCTCCCCGATAACAAATGGTGGCTCGTTTACCTCGCGCGTCGCTCTCACGAGCCGCCAATCGAAGCGATGGACGACGCCCCAGTTTGGAGAACACCGGCTGCAGGGGTAGCGATCAGCAAAAGCGAGGGGGAGACATAAAGCGGCTGCATTACACATTAGTGGCATTGCTACTGTGGAGTAGCAAACCTTTTATTGTCCGTGAAAGGCTGACAAATTCGCTTTGCGGGGCGAGTGCTGTGTTCGCATATACGCGTTCTGAACGCGTTCTGTATGAAATGTATAGCTTATGTACTGATCACAGCCGTATGCTACGGTCCATGCAATATGAAAGACTTAAGGAATGAAAGAAAGAATGTTTTTTTATATTTTATTTGCTGGTGAAGAAAAGAAGGTCAACAAACGATACTGATATTACATCTGTATAAGTAATCGTAAGTCTTTATTGGCTATATACTTTAGACGAACTGATCGTGTATTTCAATTTGCCATTGTATTTCTGAGTTGAGTTTCTCATCTTTATATCGTACATATGTCCGCATGGACGGCTGATACAATACGTAAAGGGAGCGTTTCTTTAAACCGGTAGTAACCAAAGACCGGGCCACGTACACTATAGCGAAGAATCGTTCGCCTCGGTCAGCACAACTGGCCGACAGGAGGCGAACCTCATGCGGTGCCGAAGCAAAACGCGGCAGTACACTTTCTCCTCCACTGCAGCTCCCATCCCTTCCAATGACGGCGGGCCCACAAATTCGGCAGCGGGAAAAAATCGAGGCCTAGCGTGTGGTGCGGCGGCTACACGCCGATATCTGCGCCCTGATCGAGATCGAGATGCCCGTCCGGATGGCGGAAACAATAGGCGCTCACTTCCCGCCCGATATCCAGCGGGGCCTAAAGCTCTTTTTTTCACGGGCGCGGAAGCTATGGGAGGATATAAATGACGTGAAATCTTCGAAGCACGGCTCTGCAACGCCGATGCCCGCGCACAGTCTACCAAGACTGTTTGATTTCTCCATTTTTGTCGGCCGGAAAAACGAAAGACATGGTAGGTGAGAACAGTGCCTTCAACCATCATCTATATATATATATATACCCATCGTCAGTTCGCGCTCGCCGATGCGGAATAAAGATGGTCAGATTCACCCTGTGCATCTGTTGTTGCTGATGTTCTTTGTGTTATTGACGTACAAGAATCACCGGCGTGGTGTGACCAGCGACCAGCATTTCCTGCGATTACTACAAAACAAAAGAGAAATGGACGTGAGGAACAATGGTTCCGTAACCTAGCTATAGTTCGTCAGACATCTCTGAGCACGTACCAGGTCCCGGGTTCGATACCGGTTGAGGCGGTCGCATTTCGGTGGCGGCGAAAGGGTGTATAGGACCGTGTACTGCAGGTGTGATGTGCACGTTGAAGAACACCAGATGGTCGAAATTTCCGGAAAGCCTTCCACTATACAGCGTCCTTCATAATCATATCATGGTTTGGGACGTTAAACCTCACCTCAGATATTATTATTATTATTATTATTATTATTATTATTATTATTATTATTATTGTTGTTGTTGTTGTTGTTGTTGTTGTTGTTGTTGTTGTTGTTGTCGTCGTCGTCTGAACATGTATACTGTGCAGTGAACAGTCCAGCAGAGGAGCCATGAGACTCATAGCGTGTGTGTGCTCATCTTTCTATGTGCAATGCTGTAGGTGCTTAATTTTGAAATAGACGTTATAGTATAGGTAGACAGCTGTAGATTTGAATGTCATGTCTCAAGAAGCGTTATCGTTATAGCTTAGGGACCACGTGATACAAGAAATACCTGAACATTTCCGTTGCTTCGGTAGGTGACCTTGAATTTAGATTGTCGCCCTGTTCGAGAATGCGCTAACTTTATGTATTGTGCAGATTGTCCGAATACAGTGACTAATAGCTCATAAATTGAAAGGAATGAAGGAAAATGAGAGAGGAAAGGCAGGGATGTTAACCCCTTTGGCACTTCTGGCGTGCTACCCTGCACATGCGGAAGGAATGAGAGAGGGAAATTCAAAACTTTTTTCTCAGACATAGTAATCTCTAAGCTTCTTACACAGACTGTAATGAACAAGGATCAACAGACAAGGATAAAAATTTTAACTTTGGCAATCAGGTGCATTTCATGCGGCTTCTGTTTTATCGGACTTGCCAGTGTTTCAAAAGCAACAACCGCACGCTTGGTCAATATTTCCATGCCTCCTTACTTTGTTTCTGCAAATCTACCAAATCATTACGTGCGGAATGTGAAATGTCGCAGACACCAGTGCCATTTCACACAGCTTGCAATACTGCTGTACACGCTCGATCAATCTCGCTTTCCCGTTGGCTATATACGCTCGCTTTCCTGTTTATCCAAACTAAAACAATCTGCCTCCATATCCATCTAGGGAGAGCTCACAAAAATGTCTCCGAACTCACGCCACCCACTCTTCTTGTCCTTTGTAGCCTCATGGCTGCAAGTGCAGATTGCAAATCCCTCAGCAAGCCGTTCACGTGATTGCACGCCACACATCCTGTAGGTGTTAAAGTAGGGTTCAGGATAAACACGCGAATGGAAAAGGTAATATGAACAAGAGTTCACGGTTGCCGACAGCTGGTTAATCCTTCCGGGGCAGTTCTGGTCTGCGTTTGAACGAACGTGTTGGTCTGAAGCTCGTTCGCTGCTAGACCAATTAAGTTGCTGCCTACCGCTTGTACAATCAAACGCGTCTCTGTACTTCTCTAATCCCACTACTTTCAGTGCAGGTCGCTCTGTGTATATTTATATACACGGCTGGACATGTGCACTTCCATATGAGCTTTACACAGACAGGTATACGTTCAACGGTGGTGCGGTCACGCGCCGAAAGGATTAACCGGCTGTCGCGGAGTAATGGACCAGGGTGCGGATATAAGTGCACACGCACACGCATGCACAATCGCAAAAAAAAAAAAACGTTGTAACTCTAACACAGATCACAGATTTCGAAAGTGTATACGACGAAACATTACACATATACGTGCGCTTCTAAGCTTTACATTATACTTATGTATTCTGCACTAACTCTCGTTGGCTCTATCTCATTGGCAAAACTAGCTGCGTGTAACGCTATAGTAATCCCAATACGCTGTATGCCTTGCTCACTACTTTGCGTTCCGATTTATTGTGCCGTAAGTCCTTATCTAAATCCAGGTGCGCGTGAGGGAACGGAATGGGCGCGTCATTGTAATGCAGGTAGAGCACGCTTCGCGCACTAGTGTCTACCGAACAAGGCATGATGGGGTGTGTGAGTTCCATCTGGGCCCCGACATGAGGGAACCATATATGTACGCGTTTTCACTCAACATCTGCCTAAAAAAATTGGACCATACGCACGGAGTCCATTATTATGAGTGGGACGAAGCATCCGTCAGTCCATCTGCGCTGCCGTCCATTCGTCCGTCTGTGCGTCCATTCGTCCGTCATTCGTCCGTCTGTGCGTCCATTCGTCCGTCTGTGCGTCCATTCGTCTGTCCGTGCATCCATCCATCCATCAGTCTGTGCATATGTCTGTCTCTCCGTTCGTGCGTCTGTCCATCCATCCGTCAATCTAGTGAACACTTCATGTACCGCCATCTGGCATCTTTTCATCAAATATTCATCATATACAAGTACCGCCATCTAGCAGACATTCTAAGGCTTAAACGAGAGGTGGCACAGCCGGACTAGAGGAGCGGTACGCGTGAACTCTCTTACGACCTGCACTTCGTGTGTTGTTCCCACTTTTCGCCACCTCTATAGTTCATGAAACTGCGGCCCAACACTCGCTAAATTTTACTAAAATCAAGGAGGTTACGCCCAGCGAGTTAAACGTGGCAACCATATAATGCTCAAAGTTTGTTTTTTGTGATCAAAGTTTGTGATTTTGTTGTTTATGTAGACAAACATCCGTCCACAGAAAAAAACGGGAAATAGTTACTTGAAGAAGGATCACTAATATCTATGCAATTCAACTTCATACCAGTTCTTTATTATATTTAAACCACTGTTGAAGTCGTATTTGTCACAAAAGCTGAAAACAAGAAACGAAGACGAGACGCCGAGTTTCGATCATGCGATCCTTTTCAGTACTGTACATTACGTACAATCACTTGACAGGTATCGAAATTGCTCTATACGCGTTGGCATCAGCTAATTCTGGAGCCGTTTGTCCAAACGGGCACTTAACGATTCATGTAACGTGCTTACACGTGCGTCATTGCACGTTGTCGGTTCGCTGAACCGCTCAAACCCGTTAAACATTTCCCTGGGCTACGTCATTATTTGTTTTTTTTATCTCTTTCAGATCGACTCATTCATTAGCTAACGTATGTACACACGAAAATGCGTGCAGCCGCGCACCATACGCACATTACTGACGCGTGCTATGGCTGTTTATACTTGCATACGTGCGGGTAGAAACGTGCGACCATTGTGGCTCGGCCGAGTGGTTTTTCCGCTCTCTGCACCGCACGTGCACCACCGGTCGGCGGGCAAGTCATTTGTGCATGGGCGCTGTCAAAAGGATGAATGACCAGAGGCGGCGACCGTTAGCTAACGACGCCGTCACTTTAGACGACAGATCTCAAGACTAATCGGCTGGACAAAGCAACCTGGAAAATTGTCCACTCTGCCTAAACGGAGACATTTCGTCGCCTATTTAGGCAGATTGTAGCCTAAACGCCTTTTACGTCTCGAACTGCAGAGGAACGAGGAAACAGTGACAAATCTATCTGTGACGACCACCCTCCGGCCGCACCACCCCCCGCTGGAGTGGTCAAGTGTCCGGCGTGTGTTGTCCGTGCCGAGTGGACGGTCCGGTTTAGATAGGTCGAACTCCGCGGGCCCTCATTTTAGGCAGACATTCCATAATGCCGCGCGTGCGCCACCGTTTCTGCATTGTGTGTTCTTGCTTCGCTCCTAAACATCATCCATTGTTGTTTCACTGCTCGCTGTTCACTTTAGTCGAAGTGGACGCGTTGCAGGTGCCAGAGTCCAGTGGTTCTCCTCCTGATGACCACTGCCACTTCTGGGCCCTGTCCACCCGGGATATTTGTTGTGGACAGTTCCTTCACTGACGCTCGCTTGCTCCCTGCGGTTGGTCGGAGGAAAGGCTCACTTTCTTGTTTTTGCTCTGTTTTTATGGAACCGGTTCACTCTTCACTGGAAGCCATTGAGGCTGACCACAATGCACACGGTGTGCGTGTGTGCGGGAGACATTGCAGTGAAACCTTTTCAGAGGGTGATATCATGCCGGGTTGCCTTAAAGAGAGTCTTAACTGCGTTTATGTTCTCCGGCTGGGCCGTTAGACTTTTAGCCCTGTGAAGTATGGTATTATTCCTTAATGTAGTACGCCAATTCGGTGTTTTGTCCCTGCTCCCTTTCACCACAGGAAGGAAGTTTCAGTGGGGCTGCGGGCCAGATAATTTTCCGCATGACTGATAGCATGTGTAACGTTTTCCAAGGATACACATGGTAACGTTGGATGGTAGCGTAATGAATGTTTAACATGGTTACGTGATAGCAATGCTGTTGTTGCCAGTAAACGTATGCAGACCTTTCTGCAACACTCCGAGAGGCGAATACCGTCGTTTTCGGTTTTCGCGCTGCAAGGGCTGAAGCTAGTCACTGACTGTAGCCAAAACAAACTGACAATTCATGTTTTAAATCTGTCTTTTCTTTTTTAGTGCACAAGCGGGAACCGCAAGAACGACGACTGCGAGGCGTACTGCGCACCAGTGAGCGAGACTGAATATGATTGGGAACTTGGACCAATGCCCATCTCGAAATGCCGCTTTGTTTTTATTGTGGTCGTAAGCGTGCTTCACTGCCTCGCCGCGGTGGTCGGTGGTTATGGCACTCAACTGCTCACCCAGAGGTCCCGTCACGGCGGCTGCATTTTCGATGGGGACGCAAATGTCTGGGGCCCGTGTGCTTCGACATAGGTGCCCGTTAAAGAACCCAAGGTGGTCGAAATTATCGCTCTCCACTACGGCGTATCTCTTAATCGTATCGTGGTTGTGGAATGTTAAACCCCAGACATTATTATTAGCGCGCTTTACTATTGACAACAAAGCTGTACCTTACGAGAAGGGATGCGGAGGCCAAGTTTCGTCCCGTTCCTGACCTTTGCGCAAGAGGTAAGATCGTCTCCCTCCATATGTTAGAGGATTGTATGCTTACAGGGGCATGCTAAAGTACTCCAGGAGGTCCAAATTCCGATATTCTTCCACTACGGCGTCTCTCATAATCATATCGTGGTCTTTCCGTAAACCTCCAATTATTATTATTATTATTATTATTATTATTATTATTATTACTGCCTCTTTTTTTTACTCATTGCATGCCTAATAAGCACCTCTTGTTGGCTGGATATTGTTCCAGGGATGCAGCAACGGTGGTATAGTCATCTGCGATGAATTTCGCACAAACAATATTACCGATTTCGATAAAAACTGCGACGAACGACGAGTTTAGCTTACGTGCCTTCCTCAAGTGCTCTTTCATAACGCCTTTCAAACCACCGCTCAACTGTTGTCGACGGCGTATAGCATATCAAGAGAGACGGCGTATAGCATATCAAGCTCATATTTTTAACATTTTTTGTTACACTTTCTCTTCACTGTATAGCTTTGAAAGTTTTTGAAGTATGCAAGCATCATACTTTATTCATACGTTTACTCAGATCAATTGGCAAAGAAAATTTTTCGCAATACTCGCCAGGAGAACCTTACATTTGTGTTCACCGCGGTGTTATGACTAAGTGTTCACAGTACACGTAAGCGTTCGATAACGTGCGTAAGGGTTTCCCATTTTCATGCCAGTTTTCATTATACTTTGTGGCATAGCTGAATCACTTCTGTTTATCTTTATTCGTATTTATGACACAACTCACTTGATCGACATTTGAGTTCGCATCTTTGTGCTACTATGGAGTAGGCTGACTCCTACCATTGAAGGCTCAGTTCGTCAAACACTGGTATGTAGAAACTCTGTATGATTGTCCCGGCGCTGTCATGCAATCATGGTGTTATATTGCTCATCGGTACCAGATGCTAACAGGTCATGTTTTTTTCGTGGTAGATGTAACACATGTTCACGGTTAGATCATAGCAGCGTAATGCCAACGGCGTTCACCACTTAGGTACGCCATACTGAAATTATGTAGTTTCGTGCACTTGTGACAATTCTTTCAGATACAAGAACGGCAAGAAAAACGGCGCCCTGTTTCTAGGTGACGTCAGAGGCATGCAAAACTCGCGGGGGGGGGGGGCGCACCCCCACCCTGGTCCCCTAAGAGAGGGGGTGCGCAAGGTCAGCCCCATACATTCACATGACAGGGAAGGGTGCGCAGTGACAAACCTCCCCTTCCCCCACCCCTGAAAGCGTGCCCTGCGTACGCCTATTAGTGATGTATCATAATCACAACAATGTCTTATAACTATACAAATATAGGTGCAACGAGGAGTTATTGGAGTGTGTTGTCCGCGGCGCAATAATTCGTTTTATTAGTATAGGGCATATCCTTCGCACGGCGTTCAGCACTTCACAAACCTGGTTTACTGAAAATATTGTGTGCGATAATTATTTCAAAGAGCGTAATATTCATGACTCCATGCATCATTTGCCGAGAAGAGAACGAAACGAGCAGACAACAAATGCCTCCTCAAAAAAAAAAAAAATGCGATTTCACTTTTATCTACGAGAGAAAAGCCAAAACTGCTGCCATATAAGCGGCTGCGTTGAATGATTTCGAGAACTAACTTGATCACGAATGTGGGCTGCATTATCTTAGGATAAAACGACATGCTCTAAAGATATAATAAGTCATGTTCATCTTTTTGTGAATATATAAGCATAAATGTTGTTTAAGTAGAGTTATAAAAAATATTAGCCCTTTTCTTACCGGGAAAATGGGGACACGAAACGAGGCGCGGACGTACCTGACGCTCTAATGTACCTTTCTTTCTGGAGCATTCCTTCCTCCAAACTCATTTCTTGACAAATGTGGGCTTCATCTTTCTAGCATAAAACGGCATGCTATAGAGATATAATAACTCGTGTTCATCTTTTTGTGAATACGTAATTATTGATGCTGATTAAGTAGGATTATTTGAAAAAAAATCTTTAGGTTTTTTCTTACCGAAAAAATGGGGACATGAACGTGCCGGACGTTCTAATGTACTTTTTTTTTCTGTCTAAATCCTTCCTCCAAACTGTTTCCTCCTTCTATGCCTGGAATATGACCATCAGCCTCAGGTTTATCAGCACAAACACTTCAATTGCTGAACGCAACAACGACAGCCGTGCGTTCTTAACCAGGCGAGGATGAAATCTGGCAACGTGAAATGACAAGCCACCTCGTTAAGAAATCAGATTTCCGACAAGCGCATGACCTAAAGCGATCAGATATTGGATAACGGTGCCTACGAATATGCGTGTGACCGTGGTGCACATTAGAGGGCTGCATTTATCAGCGCTCAGAAGAGCCGGATTTATTTATTTATTTATTTATTTTTTATTTATGTGTGTACTTCGGGCAAAGCAGCTTAGGGTCTCGGCATATCATGCCTTCGTCACGGTTCATCATACGGTAAAATAAGACAAATGTCACTATAGATTCAACGGCGGTTTATACTATGCATACTATATGATTAAAGGTTCTTTGTGACTGCCTAAAATAATATGTTCGATTTAGAGGGCGGTGTTAGAATCCCCTAAGAAACTTATCACGACGCTCAATTATCTGATCAAAAACCAGGAACACACACGTGAGTCTCTACGGTGAAGTCATCAATTTGTCTCCTTGTGGACCAGTGGTGAGTAAAACACTGAATAGCAAAACTTCGCGGGGAAAGAGTTTTTTAGCGGGACGGCTCAGTGCACTCCTATAGTAGAGTACGAAGTACTCTAAATCGTTAAACATTTTTTTCTAAACATAAGGCCACTCACACGAGACGCCATTATGCTTTGCCATAGTAGAGTGCGTCGTACTGTAAATTGTTAAAAATTTTCTAAACACACATAGTTCACATGTGAGAGTAAAGCGGTTCGCTTTCTCTCTCATTTTTGTCGATGCGGTCTCATTGTGAGGCTCGCGGGATGACTTTCAGCTCTCCCATAGTAGAGTGCCGGGTACTCTAAATCGCTGCACTTTTTTTAAACGCAACAATGGCACGCATTCATGCTTCGTCATTCCCCCGGTTACGCATTAGTGAACCTGAAACAAAATATTTCTCTCTCTCTCTCTCTCTCTTTTTTTTTTTTGCGGCCCAACCTACATCGTCCACGACACTTGTGGGGCACTGTGCCCGAGCTTCGTTTGAAAAGTCCCAGTGATGGCGTCGTAGTCGTCTAGAACGACTACAGTTCCTTTAGGTACTGCATCCATCTTCAACGAGTGTTCAAGGACACCTTTGGCGAAATGCCACTCAAGGAAACCTTGTCGGTGTGTATCATATGAGTTATTTAAGTGATCTTATAATGTCCCCCAACTCAGATAATCCTCGGGATCGGAAGTAAAAATAAAGAGTACGTGCTATTTGCGTATTACATCGTAATTTGGCTATAGAATGCACCAGAAGTTAATTCAGTGTGAGAAAAAAACAGAAAACTCCAGTCTGTTGAATAACGCGGCCAAGAACACATGCCACATAGAGTATTACACATGCCAGAATACATGTACACATGCCAGAATAAAGTATTATTACAATTATTATTATTATTATTATTATTATTATTATTATTATTATTATTATTATTATTATTATTATTATTAAGAACGTTCTTCCTCGTATAACTATATAAAGAGGGTGTACATGCATTTCAGGACAGCTGCAAATAGCACTCAGCATCCGGTTTTCTGCATTTCAGGAAGGCTTTACACTCTCCCATAGTAGAGTACCAAGAACTCAAAATCGTTAACCACTTTTTCTAAACACACGTTTTTTTTTTTCGACGCGGCCTTATCAAGTATGAAGCCTAAGGGACGGCCTTGCACTCTTCCATAGTAGAGTATACCAAGTACTCAAAATCATTAACCACTGTTTCTAAGCACAGTCACATTGAGCACATCATTTTTCAGATACGCAAAGGACAGTGATGTTTGTCCTGACACACCACTGTGCCGATAGGTATGTATGTAGTACTATGTACATCTATATGTAATAAACTATGTATATGTACTATGTATTACCGAAATGTTATCATGTTTTTGTACGTAGAGTAGATAAACTTTTTTTAAACAAGTCCCAGAAGACAAACCACATTGATTACGATTAAAATACAATAAAATCGTGACGTTTTGGCTCCCATCGTGCTTTTATTTGCTTTTAATCGTGGTCAGTGCGTTGTTTTGATTGTCTTCACGGCTCTTCCTGACCAGACGGGTTTACGTTCAACTATCGATTTTAGAAACATGTCGCAGTTCGTTCAGAGTTTGTTGTGAATGTCGCACAGGTTCGCGCTTTCTCACAGTTGTATATACGTATAGTACTATAGAGACCACTCTGCCATTTACAATACAACGAACCGCAGAAGCGGCGTCATACAGCTCCCTTGGTTTACTCTACGTTGTTTACATTTGTTCTGTATACACTCACAATACACAATTCAGCTCCTTTTCTTGAAACAGAGAATGTCCTGTTTCGTGATAGTGTGTGTACATAGCGCTCTAAAGCATGTCCCTTTTCACCAAGCACACGCATTTTTGCGTGTCCTCTAATTGAAGATTTCGCCCTAGGGATTAGTGAACAAATATTCATCATACCTACAATTATCACCGGCTCCTCTTATGTGAGTATATTTGACCAGACTGCTACCACATTGCCACGGAACTTCGCACCGTATAAGACTGGCTTGAAGTGAAGGTTCAAAGGGTAAATAAAAAAAAACAAATTCACTCCTCACCTCGCCCGCTTCTGCCGACGAATCGCAGGTCGTTGAACTTGGCCACCTGGTTCTTCATGACGGCCGAGGCGTTGCGCAGCTCCCCGCAGTAGTTCTCGTCGTTGCCCGCCCTGAGCGTCACCAGCGTGCCGTCGCAGACGTCGCTACTGAGCGCCAGCACGCGGAACGACATGGGCAGCGTCTTGTTGGAGCGCCAGTGGCTGGGCAGCACCGAGCACACCACGTTGGGGCTTCCCGTGCGCATCAGTTCTCCCGGGTGCTCGGCCAGCACCTGGGTGAGGGCCCGCTCTCCCGGGAGCATCGAGGCCAGGTCCGTCGTCGCGGTCGTCGAAGCCGCCGAAGAGGTCATCACGACGCCACCGCCGCTGTCTCGAAAGCCACAAGTGGACGAGATGGGGCCCGGTATCACAGTCTCTCGCTGCGGCTGCTGGTGGTGGCCCGGTAGGTGGGTACCGACGGTGCACGGCAAGTGCATGGCCGGGCGACCGGGGTTTACCGGGGTAAGAAGGGAGAAAACTGGCGCGCCGAGGAAGAGAGGCTGCCGGTCGGAACGTCCCACACACGCACGCACAGTTTTTTAGGGAGCGCGAACACTTAGAGGAGGAGGGGAGGTGGCAGAAGAAAAGTTTGGGGTGCGCGCGCGCCTAGCGCGCGTTCAGAGTTTTGCGGATACGGTGTGCGCAGGCGCGTCGGATGAAGAGGCAAGGTGTCCGAATCGCTGCGGCCGAGGAGCGGGAAGGAAGAAGAGCGCTCCTCCCGGGGTGCGAGTCTTGGGAGCCCGATGGAGGAGAAGAGAAACGGGGGAAAAAGAAGAAAGTAGACCGGAAGCAGTACGGGCGGGTGCGCCGCTCGTCGGAAAAAAGTGGACTTGGCGTGCGGCAGCAAGGCGGTTCTTGCGGGCGGTCGCTGGCTGGCGAGCTCCTCGCTCGGTGCGGCAGGGCGAGTGGAAGGGGACCGAAGCCGCGATGTGGATCACCGCCGCTCCGGCCTCATTGACACCGGGGCGAGCGTGGGCCCGCGGAGAGGGCCAGCCCCGTGGCGGATTGGCGGTCGACCTGAGTGACGTGTGCGTCGCGCCGGCCAATGGGAACTTCGCCCGCGTCTCGCCTCCTGCGGTTTCGTTTTCCCGTACGGGCGCCTTGCCATGCCGGGCAGCCGGCCACTGATGCACTTTGGTGAAAGGGCGTGTGGGGTAGAGTGGCAGAAAGAAAGACAGGAAGGGGGTAGAAGGCAGGTCGAAAAGAAACACTGGGTGGATGCATCACACAAAGTGGGAGATGGGTCTGCTTCAGCAGCCAGACTTCCTTTAACAACATACCACACCCCATAATCGAAATCAACCCCCCCCAACCCCCGGCTTTGTTCTTATGGCTACAGTCACAACCTGTCACGAGGCCAATAGAATTAACGACTGTATGTATAAGGACAAGCTATACTGCACCATTTCACTTGGCGTGCATTCAAGGTGAAATAGGAAACGTTCTTTCCGCCATCTAGTTGAATAGCGATAGCTCAAATTTCCTAAATCTTTACGGTGAGTTTTACTCAAGAAGCTGCAAATACATTAGCGTGTAACGATATTCTATGGATCCTGCGGGATTGCATTCACCACTGTAAAAATTTCAAAAATTGGCAGTGGCTAATTTTTTCGGCCGCACATTACTAGCGATGCTATAGCAGTCTAATGAAGAACAGTTCGTACTTATTAACACAATTATGAAGTCAATCTTTGTCCTGGATTGTCGAAGAGAGCACATTACTAGCGATGCTATAGCAGTCTAATGAGGAACGGTTCGTACTTATTAACACTATTATGATGTCAATCTTTGTCTTTGGTTGTCAAAGAGATCGCTAAATGTGGGTGATCTGTAATCCTTATCAGCAAGAAAAAAAAAGAAAGCGTTCACAAATCATGGTTTGGAGAGAACGCGAGTTCTGTAAAGTTGTACAATGCCTCGATTTCCATGCGATGTGCTTCTTAGTGGCACTGTTGCGCCCTGTCAGACGTCAGTACTGACTTTGTTTCTCATCAAATTCGAGAACATTATAGTCGCCCAAAGATCGCCAAGGAAAGATTGCCATCGATCACCAAAGAAAAGAACATGCCAATTACAGAATCTGTAATTATACAGTCAATGCTACCTACAATGAATAGGACAACAGAAGCTACATGCCTGCTATCTGCGCACGTTCGTTGCGTCACCTGCTGGCGACACAATGACCAACTACGTCTAGTCCAGCTCAGTGAAAAAGGGACCCGTATGCAGTTTTGAAAATTCAGATCGTTATACCATACTTGCTCAATGACCGTGTTTACTTTCATTTCTCGCTCTTGTTACTATTATAAATTATAACTGCAAAGCCTCTGGACCCATTATTCGCAAAAGAAATATCTAGTAATACGGTTACAAATGATTTATAATGTAAGCACTATTTTCACCCGTACAGAAAACATAAAATCTGCCTTTAACATTATTATAAAAGGGTGGAATGAATTACCTTTCAGGACTGCCAGTATAACTGAGCCTTTTTTGTATAATTTATAACGTATTTAGAACCCTGTAACTTTCATTAAGCATTGGGCCTTATTCGATGTTTACTCTTGTATATAATAAGTATCCTAAGGCCCCTCCCTAATGGGTCCTTCAGATAATCATTTAATTAATTAAGTTTTAGACGATCCTGATGACGTCGTTTTCGACAATGACGCAGCCGGTAATCAGTTTGGTTGCCTCAATGTGCATGCAGTGGTATTCGTACTGAAGGCCCCACACTTGACGCCAGACTGCGCAATGAATGTTTAGGGTGTGTGACCAACTGACACACGTTTCTTCTCTATCGCTCTTCTTTTCTGTTAGGGGAAACAAACTGTAAAAAATGTGTAGTAACTGACCCGCTTCTTTGTTCATACTTACTGCCGTCACATCTGTTCGTAAGAAGAGCTGCAGGTGTGAGCCAATCGCCGTGCTGACCTTTTAATAGCGAAGGTTACCGGCCAACTAACAAGCTAATCCAACCAACGAGGAATGTTCCGAATGGGGCTTTCATTTTGCGCAGTTACTGATCACGATCGCCATTACTGTTTGTTAATAAGGGCCTTGCTGTCTGTCCCTCGGTTTCTCGGAAAGTGCAGCTTTTATAACTTTTGACAATGCAGGCTCTCTTTTCTTTTCAATCCATCTCTCTTGTTTTCTCGGTCTCACTCAGTGGTTGATCCATCAAGGTGGAGATATGGGCAGCGCCTCCCCTGCCTCTCTCCCCCCCCCCCCCCCCAAAAAAAAGGGACTGTCAGCATCTCTCCACCCTCCGTTCAGTGCCTGTCATCCACCTAGTACGACTGATTGAACAAATGAGTGGAAGATATAGGCAGTATTTATGTTGAGATGGGGTTCTTGTGGGGATAGTAACTTCTAAAACAAGTCAGCCCAGTCAGAACCCCCTGCCTCCAATTTTACTACACCCGACTACACCCACCTAAATTGAGTGGCTGGATCTGGCATCACTTCGTGTGCTGTCTCTATTCAGCTTATCGCACTTTTTTTTCGCATCATGTAGTACTATTATCTGAATTCTGAGTGTCAGAAAAATGCCTAATGTTGGAGTATTGGAATTCTTATGCGATGCTCTCCCCCTTCGTTTAATACGAAGGTAGTCTTACTTACAACACAACACAATACAATGCTGCAAAAAAGCCATTCTCCAAATGGAGGGAGGCGGGGCTAACTTGAAAGCGCAATGAAAAAAAAAAAAAACGGCTGCGACTACATTCAGAAATATTGTCAGTGACCTTTTGGTTCTTGGCCTAAGCGGCATAAGTGAGGACATGGCCACAAGACTTTGGTATGCCCCAACACAGCTGTCCCAACAAGGAGAATTGCGTTCAGAATTGAACTTTTGCTATAGTGCACATACAGGCGCCAATAAAAGAAAGAACCAGGAAAACCAGAATGCTATAATAGTGTGCCGAGCAGCTTGACAAATGGTTCGTTTTACGCAGATGTGATGATGCATCCGTAAAGCTTGAAGCTTCCAAGAAGTATCACGAATGAATTACGAATAATCGAAATATAAACAATAGTTGAGCGAAGTTGTCAGCTTATCAAGTTAATATAACTCCAAACATACGAAGAAGGAGTACAAAAGTTAGTACTGTACAATTTTCAGGAGGTCACCTATTAGCGAAATGTTGTAACATTTTCTTACAAACTGGTTCTATGTAAGGATCTGTGTTTTGCAGCATTTTCGCACACTCCACGTGAACTGCTCTCGAATAAACTGGGGAGAGGCGAATCGTGCAGTGTTTTGACAGATATTTCTTTTATGGGGCACTATAGCGGTTCCAAGTCTGAAGCTGGGCATGATTCATTGGAAGGGTGTTTCCGTTCGACTAACGTCATCGGAAGACTGTATCGGAATGCAGCTTACCCCAAGGCGATAATGTGCCATCTGTTTTTTTTTTAGAATTTATTTTGTGGAATTTACCCACTGTGGCATACGCCCGTTTTTTTTTTATAATAAACTGTGACAACATTACACACGTCACGACAGGATTCGAGAACCCGACAACTCCTAAGCTGCTTCGCACATAAAACAAGATTCGATAGAACAAAAATCAAGAGAGGAAGATGAAATTCTTTGAAGATAAGGCTTCGTGGTTAATATCAGTGGTTCACATCGTCAGTTGCCCCTCTCACTATTACGACAGGCCATGCCCGGTCAAGGGCCGCCGATTGACTTCTCAAATGTAGTTCCCAGAGTCACACTTCTGGCTACCAGCTAATAAGCCGGTGCTAAACAACGTGGAGACAGCAACTACCAGACGCTCTGTGCAATCATGATAGGTAATGTTAAAATGCTGACTTACGTCGCACTATGCCATTTCTCGCCGTCTATTTCGAAAATAAAAAGCATATTTTGGGAAGTCTGGTGAATGGGAACACCATACAATGGTGTTCCCATTTATACCTTTGTTTACACCGGGAAGGAAAATTAGCAGCCCAGCGTTGGATTGGTATGTCGTACTTCTTATATTATTCAACAATTTTAGGCTTGAAAAGAAAATAGAAAAAGCAAAAAATGAACTAAAAGGAGAGAGGGTGGAGCAGAACAGCAATGAAATAATCAGTCCGTGGTAACGCAAAATTATTCATTCACATGCCCGACTCCTCCGTGGCGACTACGTAGGTAAATCTTTTGTGTCAGTGCGCAGACGCGGTGAACAGTCTCTCCAGATCTCGGTACGGTCAGCTGCCAGCACGCTCTGCTGAGGGGAAGAAAAGGAGAACGGGAATTCCGTGCAATATCACGCGTACATTTACGGCTCCGAGAACGGACATTAGGCACGGAGAAACGGACTCGGCAACGGCCGTCCCGACCACCGCGAGATTCAAGGTTTCGGAATGCAATTTCTGTCGCGCACCGAGCGAGAGAGGAGGAAGGCACAAGTGCGCGTTATGTGCTTCACTCTCTCCCAACCCCTTGCTTGCCCACTTCTCTTCGTCGAATCTCCCCTTCTGCGCACGGTCCTAGGGTACGTATTCCTCCGCGCTGCCGACTTGCAGGCTTCTGTGGGGCAGCGCGGGTCCGCAATGGCTGCCCCCAGTGCGAGGGGCAGACAAACGGCCGAGCCGTTTAATTAGCGACCGAATTCCTTTCTCGGTCGCTTCGTGGGGCACGGGTGCTTTCAGCGACGCCTAGCAAAATGGGAAGTTAGCCAGGACTCTTTGCGTGCGACCTCCCTTGCAGCTGTGGACGCATGCATGGCTTTCAGAAGTCGCTGCGATTGTTTATCTGTTACTGTAACCGGCTTACTGTCTGACGGTCCTTGACTTATATGTTATATGTTGCTGGATCACTTCGCGGGCCTCTTGTAAGGCCACGAATAAAGCTCGCCACTCGGGCATTTCCGCAACGAGCATGATAAAACGGAGTAACCCGAATGTGGGAAGTTGTAACGAATGACCCTATAACGAACAGCAATCACGGTTCGAAGAGGGACAGAAGAAAAGAGGCCGCTAAGGGTTGACTGCTCCTGAACCGGTCACAGCGTGGAGGGCACCGTTTTAGTTTAGTTTTTGTTTTGTTTTTTTTGTTTTTTGCTCTCGTTCACTGCTAATTGGAATTGGTGCACCAGAGAACGAGTGCCTTTTTATTGAGGGATATCAGCTATTCAGTGGATCTGTTTCTCTGAACGCGTGCATCAGCAAGCATCTGAGAACCAGTGTTCAAAGCCCCCATCAGGATTGACTTTTGTCATGACTGATTAACGGCTTAAACAATGTGCTGTGGGGTACTTTAGCCATAACATATAACGAGGCAAGGGTCAGAGATGACACGCGGTAACTGTGTGCAAGTGCAACTGCGTAAAGACGGAGAAAGTTTGAAACGGTGCGCGCAATCAGCATGAACTTTATGGTGAATAGTGTTCGATCACGAAAGTTACAACATCGACAAATACTATACATAAACAAATATGACAGCTTTGGCTAAACTAAATGACTAAAGTGCCTTGAAGAAGTATAGTTAGGCGAAACGTTGTAACAAAATAAGCTTGTTTACACAACATTTCGTTCAGGCTGGAGACATTTAAACGTATACCGTCAGATGTCCCATTCTCTGCATTACACGAGATGGCTATAAACAGGATTACGCGTCTCGGCGCTGCCAGATTCAAGCGCGACATCCAAAATTTCACTATGACTACTAGCATATGTGCAATCGCTCAACATAACCGCGTCTTGTCACTAAAATCTGGCTTTGATGTCAGTTTTAGAGTCGTAACTACGCCAATTTGACTCCAAATGAACAGGGTGGAAACCAAGTAACGTACACTCATCATGACCATCAGCCTGACTACGCCCACTGCATGTCAAAGGCCTTTCCCAGGTTCCACTATCCAACTCAGTCCTGTGCTTGCTGTATTCCCGCAAACGTCCTAATCTCATCTGCCCCCCTAACTATCTGTCTCCCCCTTCACCAGCTTGCCCACTCTTGGAATCCAGTCTGTGATTCTTCATGACCATCGGTTATCTTGCCTTCGCGCTACGCGCCCTGCCCATGACCATTTATTATTCTTGATTTCCACTATATTAGGTGCCTAACACCCGTTCGTTCTCTGATACACCATGCTCTTTTCTTGTCTCTCAGGGTTACACATGCCAAGTAACGTGCATAACATAGCCCTAAATTATCGCATTTCAATTCGTGAGAACTATATACGTACCATGCGCATTGTATGCGTGCTACGCACTCAGGCAACAATCCAGCAGCGACATTCTCTTTTGAATGCCACGTTCGGAGCTGGAAAGTTGTATACGAGTGTATCACGGCACATGAACAAACATTCGAGCGAAAGAGAATGGTTAAAGCAAGAATGAACGAGTGACAACCGACACTTACATGTGCACGGAGACCGTCGGTGATTCCATGAAAGAGTGAGAAAGAGAGAGAGAGATAAGAAAAAAGAGGGGGCACGGCTAACAACTCAAACCATGTTGCACGTGCGTTACACTATATCAACCCAAGCGGAATACCAAACCGGCCGCCATGCGGCTGCCTTTCGCCAGGAAAACAAAATAAAAAGGGCAGTGCAGCCGCGCGTGCCGAACCTCGCTCCTTTTGTTCTTGCTATACACAACTGTCTCTACTTTCCTTCTTTTTTGCCGTACACCCCTCCTCTGAGTTGCTTTCTTTTCTCATTCCTTTGTTGCCATCTGGTTTTGCGTCGTCGTTTCATGCACGCCTGCCTGCTCGCGCGTTTCTTCGCTTCGGGCGGGGGATGACAGCTTCTCTTTTTAGGCTTGCTGGCTGCACTAAATGAAGTGGGCCCGGCTGAGTGCCGCGGCCACACGCTAGGCCCCCGAGGCGAACCGGAGGAGCGCGCGACACGTTGGCGGCGGCGGCGGTGACGGCGTGTGGCACCGGCGACGACCATAAAACCATGCCTTGTCCGCGTGCCCTCCTTATGTTGTTGGGCGCTTTCTTCTCGCCAAAGCGAGCCCGGCAAATGCAGCGAGCCAGCCAGCGAGGCGACAGCGCGCGACACCAGGCCACGAAGGCCGGGGCTGCTGCGGCGTGCCGGGTGGTAAAAAGGGCAAAGCAGGCTGAGGGCTTCCTTATCCTATATAGTGCCTGTTCTCTTATGCTCGCTCTTTCCACCTTTTCTTTTTTTGTTGATCTCACAAGTCGGGGAAATAAGGAACGCAGAGAGATAGGAAGCAGATAAAGCGACGAGAACAGCCTCGAAGAAAGGACTCGTAAAGAAAGAAACAAGAGCAAAGAACTCGCGGGGAACCGCTTTGAAATGAGAAACAAGTGTTCGGCAGATACGATACGGCCCGTACTGTAAACTTAAAAAAAAAAAAAAACTCGTCAGTGGATATTACAGACAGACACGCAGACCAAAATATTGCGATGAACAAACAGTTCAGTCTGTTCTATTAAAATTCAACGCACCAATGCTGGAGAAAGGAGTGGTACAGTAGAGTTACGTTTAATCAATGTGGTTTTCTGGTGCTATTGCCAGCATTTTGAGGGATTTTTTCCGAATATTCGTCAAAGCGATAGAGGGAAATGTCATAGAAAGTGGCTGTGAGGGAATGATTACATGCTTGTAAGAAGGAGCGATCGGTGGAGGCGTATCAGCGTGATGCAATTACAGGGAGGGTGTCTACATGCTCTTGGTGGACGTGTATTGGGGCACGTTGAGTGTTTCTGTATAAATCCCTGGCAGGACTCATCCCCTTTGCGTTACATTTCGGCCAAATTGGTAAACAGGCAGCCTACGCTGTACACGAGAGTTCATGCGTCAACTTGAGGCAAGTGCCTTTGGGCGGACGTTCTTCCACGAGGCATTACAATATCTCACGTTCATGAGTTTACGCCCCCGCGAAAAGTGTACGCAAGGATGTGCAAGTCATTATCGTTGAAGTTTACAAAGAAGCCACCCAGCATCAGAAATAGTCTCATATGTAGAACAATATTACCGAGAAGTACGAATACAGCGTATAGTGCAACGCCAACAGCGCCCGCGACCACAGAGCAAAAATGAGAAAGCGTCCAGTGACGCAATCATTTAAGTGCTTCCCGTCTGCTTCTGGAGAAGTGCCAGTGACGACTCCAGATTTAATTTGTAACCTTATCCAGGCCATTGGATCTCTTATCAGACGCCAAAAGTGACCGACGGCGTCAACTCGAGTGATGCGAAATGTCAACACCACGCGACGTCACATATAAGCAATATTTGTAACGACGTCACGATGTCGCATAATGTGACGTCACACCACGCCGTCATCACATGACATCTTCGCTTGGTCGAAGGCGGACCGATGCCGGAGGCAGTGGAAAACCACGTTTGGTGTGGAATCGCTTCGGGAGGACGGGGGTGTAGGACGATGTCGAATAAGAAAATGATAGTTTTAGTATTCACGTCGTCTTGGGCAAGCGCATATAGAAGGAGGTGTAACCTTCAAATACATAAAGCTGAGCATTGTATGCCCACGATTTCGCGTAACCGAAACGACGTAGTTACACACATATCCTGTCACTTCTCGAAACTCTGCTTGCACCCGTGCTGTCGCCAGCTTCGCTTGCTTGATGCCTCAGGGAACGTCGGCCGCCGAGCACGCGAGTGCCAAAGGCACGCGCCGGTTTTGGCGCCTGGCTGTGCCGTCAAACAATGACTGCTTCCACCCGGCGCCTCAGGCACGGCCTTGTTTTTGTCCCTTTCTTGGGGCCAGCATCTCTGTGTGTAGCTGTGCCCTTGTGACTTCCAGTGGCCCCTTTTCGCTTCACCGACGTGCAGTTACACTGTCCAAACCTCTACAACTCGCGGCGTTCCTTTTCGAACCGCGATCCTTGTCGCCAGGTCGTGTCGCTCGATGTATACAGTGCTTGGGTGGAGTTTGCGGCTCCGATTTTGCCTGTTTTCGTTACCTTTCTTTTTACACTTTCTTTCGTATTTTTCTTTCCTTACTTTCCCCAGCGGCTTCTCGTCCAACGGCTCGGTTTCTGTTTTACAAGGCCATAAAACGGGAAGCCAAGAGTGGCCAGTATACTTTCGGCCGGGCTAAATAGCTTTCGCCTTGGCCCCTGGTTTTGTTTTGCCGATCTTTCATGTTCCTTCCTGAGGCGATGACTTTCTTCATGCTTACTTCACATTGTATGTTACCTTTCTTTCTCCCCGCTATCCTGTTCACTTTTGGCCCAGTGTTAGTCCAGTGCAGCTGACAATACGCTACACGGTTCAAAGTCTCCCAATGTCCTTGTACACGTCGCCTCTTTCCTTGCATTGCCTCTCTTTCTTGCTGGTGCTTTTTTTTGTTCTACATTTATAGCTCCCTCTTCATTGCTTGTTCCTGCGTTCCACTGCATTTTTTCGAACCAGCGTGGTGTGTGTTGCAGCTTATTTTGTATTTCGTCGTTTTATACGTACGTTTAGTTCTGCGCACCACAGGACGTTTCACTTCCCTGCAATGCAGCTCTGCATGCGTGTGGTACCTCTTCCTGAACCCCCCTCTCTCACGTGCAAACCTCTTCCCTGCTTCATTGAGCGAGCTTTTCATCCCTATATGCGCCTCTCCCCCAGCTCCCTTCCCATCCCAGCATCACTTTTCTGCTACTGCGCCCGCTTTTCTTTCATTTTGTGCGTCCCTCGCGCACCGTGGGGAGATATGGGTTGTAAAACACGCGGCGTCCCAGATTGAATAAACGCTTCGGGGAGCGGCGAGAGAACTGCCGCACACTGCGTAAGAAATGGAAAAGTGCGGAGGCCGTAAAAGATAGCAAAAAAGAAAGAAAACAGAGAAAAAAGAATTCACAAGCATGTATACACGAAAGGCAGCCAGCGTGGTCTTTGCGAATTTTTCTCTTGGGTATGACAGGGTGTTGTTGCCTCTAGACGGGTTTTGACGCTCGGTTTGTCGGTAATTGTCGGGTGCCCGCGTTCTCGGCGGTCTTTTATGTGTCTGTACCTTTTTTTTCTGTTTGCGTTCATTGTTTTGTGTCACCGTTATTACACATTGTTGATTATTCTACGCTTCCCGTTGTTTGGGTGAAGTTTTTGTGGTGATCGCCTTGGTGGTGGTGACTGCAATTTGCTGGTGGCTGCTATAGCCTCGCAGGAAGCACTTGAATAGCGTGAACGGAGGCGTGGTTTCGATTCTGGACCACGGTGGCTTCATTTCGATAAAGGAGAGAATGCGCAAAATGCCAATGTACTGGGATTTAGGTGCACGCCAATTAACCTATATTGGTTGCACGTTAATTTAGGATTAAAATAATCTCATTTTGCCGTGCTACATAATCACATCATGGCACAGGCATAGGCAGAAATGTTTTTTTTTTGGGGGGGGGGGGGGAGGCATTCAAAAGACATGCCCTTTGATATAACAAACATACGCAAAAACGACGCAGATTTATCACACAAATAAACAAGTTACACTCATGCATGAAGTTCTAGGCCCGGGCACGACCACAGTAAGTGTGCCACGTCCACGGCGTTGTAGGAGCGACACAAAAAGGGACACGTGGTTCCATACGCTGCGCAGTAATGTGGCGGCCAGTGGACGGTAACTGTCGGCGTCAGAGCAACCCCAACTCGAAGTCTCCGATGTGCTGCCTCATCTAAACGGGTAAGCCCACCAGGGAGGTACGAAGTGCTCGTTTGGAGCGTCAAAGACATTCCTTTTGTAGCAGCAGTTTTCCGCAGTTGTCTTCGTCTTGCATCTGTGTGTTGATCACTGAAAACTGCAGTTGTATGAAAAGCAAAAAGATTGCATTCACCATCGGTTTGTCTTAAGCAAACTCATCAGTGACCGTGTCATTTTTCTGCCTCTCTCTGGCCACTTAGGCGTGAAAAAAAAAAAGACCTGCGAGACACCCACATTGGCTTATTGAAACTTTGCGCCCTACTGAGAGGCCTCGTGCCATCTGGTTCTCTTGCCACAGGCAACAACCACAACAGCAAATGAGCATCTGCCTCATCTGGAGTCAATTAGGCAGCTATGGCAGCTGCCACGGGAAGATGGCAAGAACGTGTTTTCAAACATGCGCCGGCTTCAAGGATACCCGAAAGCCGCACTGCCGGTCAGTGGGATATCGGCCTTCTAACAAACACCGTATAATTGATGATTTCACGCTTGACAGCGCTAAATGTTATGACTTATGAATTGTTTGATGTCTTCTTTTTTAATTTTACTTTGAAGGAATGCCTGACCTTTAGAACTAATAAGTGCTTTACATACGATGTTCTAAAAGCGATGACATAGCATAGGTTAGCGTCGCGAACAAGTATACAGTTGAACCCACTTGTAAAAATACTGGTTTCATTCATTCATTTTATTAACTCAAAGGTTCCGGTTGGGATATTACGTGAGGAAGCGGGTGATAAAAAGGCTAATTATATAATTGTGGTTATGATGGGAGAGTTTCCATAAGTCACTTGAATGCTTGGGTGTCGATTATGGTGACGACTTTGGTGGGCAGGTCATTCCCGTCTCGGGCTGTGCGCAGGAAAAACGATTGGTGAAAGGTAACGGTATATAAGGACTTGCACTGTATAGACGGCGTTACAGTATGCAAACACTTGCATACTGCAATTTATCGTTCATAACAATTATAAGGTGCCATAGGCGCGCACGGAAGGGGGGTGGTGAGAGGGGGGCGCACAGCCAGTCCCATACATAGACATCATAGGAAGGGGGATGCTGCGAAGAACCTTCGCCCTCCCTCTCCCCTCCCCCTAAAGGGGAACCCTGCGCACGCTTATGTACGATGCTGCACCATCAAATATTGTAGATGTTGAAATAACCAGCTCACAGCAATGCCTACCGCGACACATGATCGGCTATGACAAAGAATTCTGGCTACTGGTCCATGCCGAAAGGTAATCCAGGAAAACAGCCATTTGGGCTGTAGCAGTTCATTATGAAATATGAAAGTGGGGCGCAGTACGTAACAGGGACCGGAGGAGAGAAGAACAACACAATCGCTGTCTATGTTACGTACTGCGTGCACCGCACTCCTATCTTTCATAACGGAAGGTAATGGAACGCGAGAACATTTTTTGAGGAGAACAAAGAAAACGAGAAATTACAGCTTTTGCCTCCACCCACCACATACCCCAGCGGGTGCACCTCGCGCTAATATACAGTACGGCATGTGCTCGCAGTCTTTGCGCTGAGCTTGCTCTTAGTCATAATAGTACATGGTGTCGTAGATACATGCATAAAATTTCTGCATGTGGTTATAGGAGCCGTCGCACATTCTTAGAAGCCGCTGAACTAGATGCCCGTCTTTAGAGTTAACCCAGCGTAACAAGCCCATATTCTCATTTTCCTACCTTGCCATCGTCATTCATCACGCTTTCGATCCCCTATTATCCTTCCTCAGGGCAGTGTAGCAGGCTCAAGTGAACTTTACCTCAGGCCGACCTCTCTACCATTCCGTCAATAAATTTTTTCCCTCTCTTCTGCACGTCTAAGAGCGGTCTTATACAACGCACGTCTAATAGAACGATGAAGGTCGGGTGCATAAGGCATGAAGCCCGTTGCACGTAGGTGGCGAAGATGGCTTAATTGCAGACCTGAGCAAGTCCTTAATCAGCACTGAGCAAAAGTGTCACTAACGCTGCAGATTGCAAATCATACCCTTCTACAAATCATACCCTTCTTATAGTTCACGAAGCGATTACCACGCTTATTATTTAGTTGAATTCAGGAGTTCATCGAATCCGGAAACGGGTTTCTCGAAGCTTATAGAAACCGAACATTGTAACGTGGCGACCCTATCAAGCTACTGCACCATTAGAGAGCTTTAGTGTCGGGTACCCCAAGCAGCTAGCGAACGCACGCTCTTGCGTTTTTTTTTTTACTCCTGGCCGCACCCACGGAGTACAAGAACGAACGCAAGGGTTTTACGTACGCAAGCTCTTTGGGGCCCCGGCACTAAAGTTCCCTACTATATTTGCCGATAACACACCCACGCACATTTGAGAAGTTCTGCCGGTGAGTGTACATTTCTTTGTTAGATCAAGATTTCTGTTAAGTCGGGTTTCCTCGGATCGAATTTCAACTGCATGTAGTACAGAGAAAAGTGGGCCTTGAAGACATTGATTTTCAAAAGTAGGCGAGTGAAGGCCGTTCTCAAGTAGCTGGCTCGGCGCGTGTCAGCACAGCATGAGACCAAGAACGCGTGCAAGCGCGCGATCTTCGGCAGCTGGAGCGGCAGAAGAAGCGACGGGGAGGGACACCCGGGGAGAAAGAGAGGCAGCGGAGCGACCGGCCAGAGTGGTTCCATTCTTCGTCGGGTGGCCGACACGCGGCAAACGCTCCGCGCTGTGCACTCTCGCCCACTTTCACGCTTGTTTTCCCACCCTCCCCTCAGCCTTCACCACTGTGCTTTACTATAACCGCACGCTGTGCCGTCATGGTCTTGTTTTTTTTCATTCTCGCCAGAGAAGCCGTGCGAAGGAGGGGGGGCGCGGCACCTTCTCCGTCCACAGAACCACCCCTGAACAGAGAACACGGCATCTCTTTTCGGGAGCCTCCGACAGGGACCAGACGCTCAGCAGGTGGCTGCAGCATGGCTTCGGCAGAGGAGAGATCCGATGGTGGCATGCTCACTGTTCCTTTCTGGTCTCACTGACACTTGCCCTTGCTCTTCTTCGGAGACGGACTCTGCCCGCCGGCTACGGAAAGAGACGCGCGTGCTGCCGTCCCGCTGAGTCGATGGCGCGCGATTGTGCGGTGGCTCGTTATAGAAGACGCCCACGTGTATGGCCGCCACGTACAGACTTGAGTTCGTGCCAGCGTTAGTTCGCGCAGGATCTTGAAAGTGCACTGCTCCTTTTTTTTCTTTTCAACTTTGTGGTGACTTTAGGCGAGTCCACGTTTTCTGCATGAGTACATCTGATGTAAGTGAAAAACAGTAATCCCATTTGTTCTTGGCCCGAGAGAGATTAGAAAGGTTTACTCTCACTCCGAACATCTTATACGAAATCATAGCTAGCTTTGACGGAATAAGTGCTAGGGAACGCTCACTGAAAGATAATGGAACACCCATTGCCTAGAGAAACAGGCTTGGAAAGCGCTGAGAAATATTTTTCAATCAATGGAAAAATGACCAACGATAACTACGGTCAAACCTTTGAGGAATTGGATCTCAGCATTAGTGAGCGAAATAGATGGCTTGCGGATGCAACTGTCGGGCGCTTCCCTGATAAGTATTGTCTTTGTCACACTGTGTTTTCCCAGCTAAGTATGTACCAATTCGCCAAAAACGAAGTATTTCTCGAAAAGTTATGACCGCTGAGAGCACATGTGTGGCACCGATTGCGACCATGTCTTTTCGCATGCAACACACAAAACTCTTACTTTAGCATCCTGTTCTCATTGTTGTTTTTGTTTTGCTTGCTTTACTTGGGCTAACATGTGCTATAGACAGTGTAGTTTTACCTTCTTCACAGCAGCGTATTTCGGATAAAGACCACCGTACAATATATACCGATTCAAAAAAAAAAGGGCATTAACAGTGCATTAACAGTGAGCTTAACAGTGCACGTATACCGTGTAGGCAAGATAATAGCTGGTCATTCCAAAATAAGGCAGAAAGTCTGTAGATGAGGTTAAGAAGTTTTTAAGGATAACATAGTAGACGACGACTAAGCATAACATGGTCGCAGCAAACACAGCACCAGGTTAATTGGAGGAACATGCGATAAGCATTTGCCATGAAATGGGCGTTGTCAGGCTGCTGCTGCTGCTGCTGATGATGATGATATTATGGTATGATATGATGATATAATATATGATACAATATAATATATGATATAATATGATGATATGTTATTCTGATGATGAATATGATGATGATGTTCATGATCACTATGATGATGATGATGATTACTAACGAGTGGTCCCCACTGTAAAGAGTGGATAAAACGCTCCAAGGTGCCGGTGATTTGATAAAAAATTTTTTCCCCCGATCAAGTGACTTTAAATTGGGAGCAGGACAACCTTATACGTGCACGCTCAAACGCGTTGGGTCTGCTTCGATAACGATACAAAGAGAGAAAGAGAGAGAGAAAATACCAAACGCACAAATCTCTCAAAACTCGGAAGAGGACTTTTGAGAAAAGTAGCCGGTCACTAAAATCCACTCCGACATCTCGCGTCGAGTGCCGGCCGCTATCGAATATAGATCATCACTCGAAGCAAACTCCCCGGTTCGCTTTTCTCACTCCACCCTGGCCGGCCGTCTTCTTCATTCGTTGGCTCCCGGTTTTCGTCATGATTCTTTCGGAGCTACCGAACCAAGAGAAATTGCGAGGAGCGAGCGACTCCCGTATACGCGGCCTACACACACTCGGAGAGTATGAAGAATCGCGGCAGACACCGGCAGGACAAACGTTGCGTCCGGTGCCGAGTTCATATTTCACTTCAAAGCCTTAAAAGATGACGCGCAGGAGCGCATCGCTGAATGGAACGCGCAAATGCAAGCGAGAATGTAGTAATAAAGAAAACTAACATCATCCAAATACAACTGCGAAGTCCCGGGGAGGCGTTGAAAAGAAGGCGCAAGTGGCCGACATAAAAGAAGCGCTGGATGCGTAAGAAAAGAAGAAATAATGCAAACAAGACGAATACGACAGCACAAAATGTAGGTAAATAAACGCAGAACAAGCAAACGCGATTGAGGCTCCAACACTGTTTGTTTATATAGCCCCAAATAAAACGTTTTCACATCCCATGCCATGCGCCCTCTCTTTGCCACGCGTACACTCCTATACCTAGCCCCCCAACCCCCCCGCCCCCCGACCCTAACCTTTTTCTCGGTTTAAAGTGTTGATCTTTTCTCTTATATTTTTATGTGTTCGTGGAATTGCCGGATGGGGGAGAGGAAAATACGCCCGATGCTTCAAAGTTAGCTGCTCGCACGCAAGCGTGTGTGTCTATTTCTTTCCCGCTCTTTCGGGTTTTTTTTTTCCCCTTTTTGCTCTCTGTTGCTTATACATACTTGGCATCTCTGCCTATGTGTCCCTCAATGCTTACGATCCCTTCGCATGCATTACGGAATGCCCTCTCACCGGTTTTTGTTCTTTTATTTATTTTTCAGCGATGCTCGAAGGTCACTGTATCACGTTTTTAAAGTGTGCCGCTGCGGGCCCCGTTCCCGAACGTCTTTCATAACTTGGGCCTGCGACATCGTCTCCAGGGGATCGGACCCTTAGCTTTCGCTGGGCGCTTATGAGGAGTTTGGAAAGTTTCGTTTTTTTTTTTTTCACTCGCGTTGTCCTTTTATGGCCTCTTCTTTTCTCTTTCTGCTTCTTTGAAATTTAAAAAAAAAGCACTTTAGAACTAAGTGGACTTGAAATTGAAATGTCGTTTCGAGACAACTCTCTAAACATTTTATGTGTAACGCGATAAGCGGGCTGATACGAGATTTCATTGTTCTAAAAGTCCGCATATATACAACGTTCCTCACTCCGTCACTTAAACAGTGGCATGAAGCCTGTAGTGATGTACTTATTCTCTATAAGCAGCTGATAGTTTTCTTTTTTCTTCATAATGACCATGTCTGGGATGGCGCTTTCATTTCACGAATGCTCTGTTAGAAGGCACTATATTAACGAGATAGCGCTAAATAGCTCGTTTCGTCGAAATTACGGCGTCAGCTTTGTAGACAGTGAGCGAGAAACTATCTTATGCATTATCGCAAAATTGAGAAAGATGCGAAAATTATAAATAATCAATATTCGAGGCACGAGTGGCAATCAAAGCCGGGTCATTTGCGTGGACAGCGGATGTTTTACTATAAAGTCACGCGTCTTTTTTTTTTTTCTTTCATTCAGCTTAAAACGGCAGTATACACACAGACCACTAATATGGTCGTACTCCTTCTATCGCGACAGAATGACGAGCACACAACAACCAACAATCTACCACAATCTCTAGAACGAATACATCTATATATATCAACGGCCTTTTCCGAACGTATATCCTGCAGAATGGGGTAAGGATAAACACCTCGCCAACACAACCTACCAATATGGTTGAAACTCCACTTCCTCTTAAACATAGCGTTGCCATTCGAATAAAGTGGGTCGCATGAGGAAACCATTAGCTCAGCATTTCTCTGCGGCATGCGCGTCCTCCACAGGCTATGCAGCAATGTTGGTTCCGGCACCACTTTATCGTATACGAAATGTTTGAGCCTGCCAGGACGTGACGTCTTGGATCGAGTGCGTAAAATGCCTGTGCCGCCGTCGACAAAAACCTTCTTTTTCAAAGTGCTCTCCAAGACCATTCTTGTGAAGGCTTGGCTTCATTAAAGAGGTATTTTCGTGTCACCTGTTAATTGTCTGCTTTGTGACGTGCCTGAAACAATTGAACATTGTTTTTTTTATTATAAGCTGCAAAGGTGCAATCTTATTTTGGGATGTGCTTCAGCGAACTCTTAAAAAAGTGTTCATGCTATATTCACATTCCGTGCGATATCTGCAGCCAATCGACTCACAATGATGGGTCAATCGACATGTTTATACTAGTTGGAATGCATAGACAGCCCCGCATCTGGTTACATACATTGCCATCGGGCGTCAGAACATGCGATTATCACAATGGCTCAATGGTTTAAAGCCGGTCATTCACTGCAAAAGTCACACTCAAAACTGCGCATATATATTTTCTTAAGGCAACGTATACACATTGTGAGTGAACAGCAAGCTCGAAAACATTTCATGCGCTAATTGATCGAAGTATGCCCTAAATACAACATATCGCTATAAAGTTCAACTCTTAAAGGCGAAGCTTAAGGGTCTTTCAGATTCTTAAAACTCCTCCGCAATTTAGCGATATTGTACACTCGCTCTGCATAATTGCACGTGTGAAAACTCGTTTTTAAAGTGTAGCTAGACATTCTTTTTCGGAGTTTTGGGGGTATTTGTCTTATTTATTTTGATGGGCTTAATTTGCATACCTTTAGAAACCTCTAAACATGCAGTAAACTAACAATTCAGCGAGAACATGCGCAATCATGTGTTGGATTAGATCAGAAGCGAAGGTTCGCATGCAGATTTCTTTCTTCCGCCACCTGCGACAGGTGCATTAGGACGCCTTTCGGATGCCATTACGCTAATTTCTCGCTTACTTAGCACCAAGCCTGAGCCGATAATCACATTTTTGCTCAAGTGTGATTGGTCATATTTTCTTAGTCACATGCGGTATCCACGTCAACGCTGTGCTTGAGTTTTCTCACATTCGATAATCAACAGCAAACATATCAGTTTGAACAGTGTACAAGAAAAATGAGGCCTAAGTGAGGATATACTTTACCGTATTCCCTTTTCTTCGGGAATTGGATTATCAAAATTCTTGTTCCATCATTGAAAGCTCTGCCGCAGATACGGTAGCTGTAGGTAAAAAAAAAAAAAGATTTGTATGAGTTAGGTGAGCCATTACGCCATAAAGGTGAGCCACCACAACTTGATCATGAGGCGAGCCAGGAAAGGTACACGTAATCATCGAAACTGTGCATATAACAACATATTACCCTCATAAGTGATCGAGTCAAAGCCTTCTTTACACAGACACAAGACTTATACAAGTGCAAGACTTTCTTGGTTGTTAAATTGTTTTTTAAGGATTTATGATGATGACTATTGCACATGGGCTTTGGTTCTGAGAAAAAGAAGTGTCACTCCAATAAATCAGTTGTTAGCCTATGCTCGTCCTGTCCATTTTTTCCCCTGTCTCGTTCCTCGGCACAGTTTTTTCAATTTTTTTTATTACCGACATTCAATATGAGATCTGTGATTCGGATAAATCAATGCACTAAAGGAATTAAATAATCGAAGATCTACAGTGTGGGATACAATCAGCGCATGCTTACTGAATGACATCATACTCATCAGCCTGACTACGCCCCCTGCAGGGCAGAGGCCGCTCCAATGATCCACCAATCAACCCGGTCGTGTGCTTTCTGCAGTCACGCTACACCAGCGAACTTTTTAATCTCGTCAGCCCGCCTAACTTTCTGTATCTCCCTCGTGCGTCCGCTTTCTCTGGGAACCCAGTCACTTACCCTCAACGACCAGCGATTTTCCTGCCTACACCGCTACTTAAAAAAAAAAGAACTCACAAAAGAGAGGCACGAGTAGTACGACATGAGTGGCACTTATAACTGATTTATTTAAAACATGAAACAGCGATATATAGAAGTGACAAATGCGCAGAATAGTCAGCACTGCCTTAACTACCCCCTTTCAGACAATCTTATCTCAGGAGACCACAGCCGTACTGAAGTGTCACTATAGTACATTCATCACGACAAACAGAAACAACACAACTATTTCATCAGACATACTATTTCCAATATCGATGAATGCGTGAAGCGTCTTGGATGCTGAGGGCTTTCAGTTGTCACGTTAACTTTGAATTAGTTTAAAGTCGCTTTCAGCCAGAGAAGGTTAGCGAAATGAGGCGCCATGCTGCAGCTTTTCTCCGAGCCCAGGTCACTTATCCGAAAGTCTTTTTTTTTTAGATGCGGAGCATCTTATACTCGCGCCTTGTAGTGCGCCGTCCGCGTCGTCCGCGCCGTCCACACCGCTTCTCGAACATTCGACAGCTGACGCGCGCGCATGCGCCGTCGCGCCGTCGCCCACTCTTCCACCATCTGTGCATCCCTTCCTCCTCTACACACCGCGCGCGCTTCACTCCTCCACCATCTGTGCACCCTTCCTCCTCTACACACCGCGTTCGACATCTACAATTCTCCTGATTCTCCAGTGGACGCGCATGTGGCGTCGCGCTTCGAGAACATTCAACAGCTGACAGTGCATGCGCCGTCGTGCTGTATATATACTCAAGGTCGGCGCTCGCTCGCTCAGTTGCCGCTCGTCGGTTGGTTTGTACGGCGCGTCGACGTCCAAGGTCGCGGTGAAATGAATTCCAACGAATCCACAAACACAATGATCGACGTCCCTTCGACCAGCGCCGCCCTTTCGCATACGTGTGTACGTGTTCACTCATTTAACACCCCCTCCTACAACCACGTTAACCAATTTAGCCATCGACCCAAGTAAGTCGCAATTTAACACCCCATTTCACAACCACGTTAACCAATTTAGCCATCGACCCAAGTAAGTCGCACTTTAACACCCCGTTAACCAATTATATGCTCCGCATCCTCCTCAGTGTTCCCCCGAGGGAAGCTGCGGGCAATCTTTTTTTTTTTGTCTCCTGCAAGCTTCAAATTCAGTTTTTTTTTTTCCGGCTGGGATCAATCCTTAGTCACCTTGTTTGACACCGCATACCGCAGTGCCAGTGGCTGTGACGTTAAAGGATATTGCTAATTTGATTCACATTCAGGTAACAAGAAACTAGCCAACAAGTAATCAAGTAGCCAAGACGCTTGCATGCCGTCACTGCTACACCCCACACACCACCCCCCACAAAAAATGGCATAAAGTAGCCAAATCTTGCAACCGTGCTCCACGGTCGTCTTTTTCCCCTGCAGATTTGTGTTTTTCGCTGGCAATATTTATTTTTGAGAGGTACAAGCTGAGCGCATTAAACAACTTGTTTCAAACTGAATGTATACGATAATGTGGATTCATAGACAGAAGAATTCGTATGGTCCATCAGAAGTATTTATTGTGTTCCCGAGAAGTCGACCATATTACAAGCTATCCAACTTGGTGGCGCAATGGTTATGTTGCTCGACTGCCAACGCCATAACGTCACGTGATCGAACCGTGGCTGAATTTCCGGTGCAGGCGCAATTCGGTACACGTCAAAGGACCTCACACGGCGAAAATTTCCTGACCCCTCCCGTAAGGCATCCATAAAAATCATATAGAAGTTTTGGGACGTTATGCCCCAACAAATAACATCAAACTGTGTGCTGCTCACAACGCACCAAGGAATGTGTCGACGTGTATCTTCTATACAACTATACGTGGAGTTGAAACTGTGGCTACGTAAGCACTGGCGACCCATGAAGTGCATGCACGCTCCGTGTATAACAAAATGCTGTATCGAACGATGTCGCCGCGCCATGCGGATCTGTCGCCCGCGGGCGACACATGTTTATGTAATGCAGACATTTCGTCGGGCGTCCGTGTTTGGTCTCGGAAGTGACCGAGACTAAACCTACACCGCAAGCGTGGGAAACCTTCATCGGCATCGTGCTGTTCTCTTTCGACTGTCGGCGAGCTGGCAGTGTTTTACACGATAGTTACCGGAGACGCGCGAGGCAACGCTGCACTTGGAGCACTTTCTCACTCTCGCAACTCGTCTTTGTATTTGCCGACGCACTGAGCGCTGTTCGTGTAGCGCGACTCGATCGACTGGCATAGCGTTGAGAGAAACCACATTCGGCTGGCGTACGACATGTGTGGCAGTCCATGAACGTAGAGCTTCTTTCCTTAATTCGTTTAATGTATGCATGTATGCTATTAGGTCGTCAACTAACCACATAACCATACTGGAAGAAGTCTACAACGGCTCCACAGCCCCCAAAAGTCCACTATAAAAAAAATTGGCAGATCACACGCACAGTGGGAGAGAGAGAGAGGCAGGGAGGTTAACCAAGCTTGGCTCGGTTGGCTATACCCTACACTCGGGGTGGGGGAAAAGGAGAATATAGAACGGAAAGAGATAGGAAAGAAGAGGAGTAAGAAAGAGAAGCATGAATAGTCAGCTCGAGACTACACAGCGCAGTCTCGCACAGTTCTTTCACAAGTGGTCGTGAAGTCTGGTGGTCCTTAAAAAGTACAAGAGGGCTTTCGTGGCTTTTCGCGTATGGGAAGCCGTCGGCCAAGGTCCCAGGATCTTCTCTTTTGTAAGCGGCCGTGAATCCAGCTGACAGAGCTTGGCTTCCATAATACGTCGTTCGGTCTGGTATGCTGGGCAATGACATAGAATGTGCTCAAGCGTTTCCTCGCAGGCGCAGATGTTGCATGCCGAAGTGATCGCCATTCCAAGGAGACGAGAGTACGAATTCGTAAATGCCACGCCCAACCTCATGCGACACAGTAAAGTTTCAGCGCATCGTGGGAGCCCGGATGGCAAACGAAGTTGCAAGTTTGGGTCGATCAAATACAGGTGCATGTTGGAGAAACCCTGCGTATTCCATTGTAGGAGAGATATACGGCGAGCAAGTAATTGTAGTCGCCTTGCAGCGTCCGTTCTCAACAGTGGTACGGGCGTGCGCTGGTCTTGGTCATGAGCCGATAAAGCAGCTTCATCCGCGCGGTCATTGCCGACGATTCCGCAATGACTCGACAACCACTGAAATGCAATATCGTGACCTTCCTTGAGCGCTTCGTGGTAGTCGTGCCTTATCTGATATACTGAATGTTCGTGTAACCCGTGCTGCATAACAAACCATAGTGACTGTAAGGCTGACCTGGAGTCGCAAAAAATGGCCCATTGGTTAGGTTGCTGCCGAAGAATGTACTTTACTGCACCTTGAAGTGCTGCGAGCTCTGCTGCTGTCGACGTCGTGGTGTCAGAAAACTTGTATTGAAGCAACACATTTTCAGATGAAACAACCACTGCTCCTGTAGAGTGGGAATCGATGATATGCGAAGCACGAATGAGAAATCTTCATATGTCACTTTAAAATCAGCACAACGTTACGAGGTGGAGATAAATGATGCCGTTCATGACTTCAGTGCCATGGTTATCACGTTTGGATGCGTAGTTTACCTTGGTCATCTATTCACGTCACGTGATACCTAATTCGGTATATGTGGAGCTAACGAAATGGCCACGAGCACGCAATGAGCTTGGTATGCTGTCATGTTCTTACATTACACGCGTGTGAGGATTGTCATGTTTGCACCAGTCATATATTTCGTCGTCTATTGACGTCACGTAACACCAGATTTGTTATATGCGCCGCTAGCAAAACCGCCGCGAGCGCATCATGAAGGGCCCAATATACTGCAATGTAGCGTTGAAGCGCGCGCACGCTGGGTACAGCGACGCTATACGTAAACAAAACGCGAGCACTCTATAGTCTGACGCCAAACGTGACCATGCAGCATCCGTCGGCGTGGCCCTACGGCAGCCAGCGCGAAATTTGACATGCTGCATTTCGCACCCATGCGTTACCCAGACAACACTGCGTCTCCCTCTTTTCATGACGGAGAAGGAGGAAAAAAACTTTATTGATGCTGGCTGTGTTAGATAGCCCTTATCACCACCGGGCTGGTTGACATCCCTAGTCCGGGACGTCATTAGTCGAGGCCGCCACCCGAGCCCGCTGGACTAGAGTTCGCTGTTCCTCTAGTGTGGAGCTATTGAGTAGGGTCGTCTTCCAGTCCTCTTTAGTGGGGTTGGGAAAAGGTGTTAATTTTAGGTTCATTTGGCAGGCCCAGACCATATGGTAAGTGTTGGCCACTTTCCCACAGTACTGGCACTGCCCACTTATTTTTGGGTCGTAATATTTGAGTATGGCTGGACAGTGCACCGTGTTTTTCTGTAGGCGCCGCAGGATGCGCTCCTCCGTTTTCGAGAGTCCCTTCGCTGGTGCGGGATACAAGCGGCGTTGCTCAATGTAGTATTCCTTGATTTCTCGAAACCGTGTTAAAGGTGTGGGACGTTCAGGTCTATCAGGGGAACGGGGAGTTTCCCGGGAAGTAAGCACGCGGGCCGCTGCATGTGCAGCCTCGTTACCCTGCAGACCCTGATGTCCCGGAGTCCGTTTTGGGGTGAGGGACGCCGGTCGCGCTGAAACGCGCATGCGTCAAAGCAACGCAGCGTGGCGCACACCTGCGAGTATATGGCAGGACCGGCGTCTGGCACCGCAACGCTGGCGGGACGCGACGAAATCAACGCCGGCGAGCACGCGCACCGCGTCACGTTGAAATGTATTGGCGCCTTGACTGTGGCATGTAGTCATGTTCTCACATTACACGCATCTCATGATTATCATGTTTGCACTAGTAACACACCTTCGTCATTCAGGTGTCACGTAATACCAAATTTGGCATATGTGAAGCTGCCGAAACAGCGGCGAGTGCATCATCAGTGTGGCATGCAGTCATGTTACATGACCCGCATCTCCTGATTATCATGTTTGCACCAATCACATACCTCTGTCATCCATTCACGTACTGTAATACCAAATTTGGTATAAGTGAAGCTAGCGAAACGGCCGCCAGTGCATCATGAACGTGGCATGTAGTCATGTTGTTACATGACACACATCTCATGACTACCATGTTCGCACCAGTCACACACCTTCGTCATTCATTCACGTACTCTAATGCCAAATTTGGTACATATGACGCTAGCGAAATGGCCACGAGTGCATCATGAGCGTGGCATGTAGTCATCTTTTTACATGACACGCATGTCATGATTTTCATGTTAGGGTCTGTCGCTTGTGTTCGCCGAGCAATGATGTCCATACCATTCCAGTTTTTCAACATGCCATGTGAACGAAACCACCACAAGAGCTGCAGGGCCATGACATGTAAATCATGACACTCATGACATACATGTCATGATTTTCATGTTATGACTAATTAAATACGTTCTTCATGCAGTCATTTTATGCCATACCAAGTTTGGTATCAATACCATTATTGAAACGGCAAGGAGAGCTAAATGTCGTTGGCGGCGAGATAGATAGATAGATGCGCTCAAAGTCGCCGAAGTTCGCTAAGAAATGCTTCGCATATAAAAAGCAACAAAATCCCAGCAAAGGAAGTTGTATATAAGACAGGGAGACAGGGATGACCTTTCTATAGTGCGATTCACTACGTGTTTATAGGAGGCTTTTAGGGTTCTAAATTGTGAAGAGTTAGCGATACGAGTTAATCGAGAGTACATTAATAACCTGTGATTAGCCAATGAAATAGAAATAATGAGTTTCTCAGGGGACGAATTGCAACTAATGCTTACTGAATTGGACAAGGAAATCAGAGTGGTACGTGTGCAAATTAGAGTGCCGAAATCTTAAGTCATGCACAGCAGTCTCTGAAGGGACAGTTCTACGCGATAAGTTGCGAGGCACCGGAAGTTGTAAAGGAATGCTTCTACTTTACACAGATATTTTAACCGACGAGCCGAATCATAAGACAGAAGTAACCAGAAGAATAATTATAAAATAGAGCTCATTCGTTAAGCGTTCTCAAATCATTAATGGTAATTTACCACTATCACTCATCTTACCGACGCAGTGTGGGTCAGGCTACAAACGGTTGGTATTGTCATCTCAGTGGAGATGAAGAAGTGCCGGGCATGCAGCACGTAGGCGAGATAACCGCTCGTCATAAACAACAAGACTGCATTTCAAGAGAAGGCAAATGCGCGTGGAGGTGACAGAGGGGGCCGATGAGATTGAGAAGTTTGCGAATGTAACGCGGCAGCAGAAAGCATGGTATAGTTGATAGGCCGAACATGGGAGAGGTCTTTCTCGTTCAATGAGTGTAGGCAGGCTGGTGACGACGATAATAATGATGATGATGATGGTGTGTGTGTTATACGTGCTGTTCCACTTTCGCAAGAATCTTAAGGGCTCACAAAGTTTTAGAAGTCACATTCTGAAACGATACAGTAATATGAAGATGAATTTTGAAACATAGCGGTGGGCGGCAGGACAAGAACAACAAGAAAGAAGGCAGGGAGGTTAACCAGGCACATGCCCGGTTTGCTACCCTACGATGGGGGAATGAAAAGGGGGAGTATAAAGATAAAAAAGAGAGAGATGTAGAGAAATAAAGGAAAGCGAAGAGAAAGAGAAAAAAAACGTAGGGGTGAATACTAAGAATGCAGTTACCTAGCCTCACTGAGTTACCGATAACTTCAGCAGTTCTACGAATCAAATTTATTTGAATTTAAAAATTTTCCTATTTATTTGCTTTATCTTCTCTTCTTTCTCATCGCACATCAAATTATCCTAGCACATTTTTCTCACCTTCACCACCGTTTATTCAAGTTATCCACCGTCCTTGAATCGTATTGGTGCGCCACTGCCTTGTTTCCAAAATTAAGATGGGAGACCACATATGGAAACAACGTAGTGGGATAATCAAGGTGAACAGTGGAAGTGCCTCAGACAGGCTGATCGACGTTTCGATAGGATGACCTATCTTTCTCAAAGGCTCTATGTCATCCTTGGCGTGTTAGTTGTAAAGGGGTTAGTAGTTTGCGTGATAGCGGCTTGCGGCTTATGAAACTATTGACAAAGTCAGAGTTTTCTGCCCGGTGCAAGAAGAACACTGGCATGTATTCCTCGCCACCCTTTCAAACCAACTTATTTGCAGCAGTGGCCATGCCAGTGTGAAAGTCGGGGAGCACAATCGGTAATTTCGGCTGTTTGCTCGAGCGGCTTCTCAGCTTTCATCGTTTAAAAGCTACCGGCTTTTTGACTCTCCAATCGCCTTGGGTTTTTGAAGATGGGCCGCCCTGTCTCATACGTGAAGCATTTCTAACTTTTGCACTGATGAAAGGATAGGCTAAAAGGGGGAGGGGGGTCCGGAGGTTGGTCAACCCGGTCTTAACCCTTTGAGCTTGTTGTGAACTTCGATGACCGGGTACTCCTTTCCTGTGCCGCGTTCTTTTAACCACTTGCTTGGGCTTGTAAAAGCCAACGTGTCGTTTATCACACCCCTCCTGTCCTCCTGTCTCGTCGGCGGCTTCTGTGCGCGGCGCCTTCACGCTTTGCCTTCGAGACCGTTTACGGTGCATCAGTGCGTTCCTGGGGGCGAAGGGAGGAAAGGGTTCTGATAATGGGAAAGCCGGCGATGGGGGAGCACGGTGCGGAGGCATGGCAAACAATACCGGATAGGTTGTTCGGTAGTGTCTGCACCGGTTGTTGTTCTTTTTTGCCGTGCTGTTGTTGTTGCCCCAAAGAGTGGCTACTGAAGTATTTTCCTCTTCTTTCAAAACCACTTGAGGTGGTTGGGCAAGGAAACGGGGTCTACCCCTTTCGGTAGTTTCTGCTACACTGCATAGTGTGGCGCGTTTTTTTTTTCCTCACTTCTGTATGAAAAAGAAAGTGGTGGTAAAAAAAAAAAAATTCGTTTCTCACTCATCTTCGTGCTTCCTTTTTGCTCCTTTCTTTTCCTCGCTGTATTTATGCAGTGACATTTTTTTTTGTGTGTGTTGTTGCCTCGACTGTCAACCAGGCCCAAACCAAAGCGGTTGGCTTCTGTGCTGGTATAGTATTCAGAACGTGCTTAAAATTGAAGCGGTGGTCTCACAGACAGCGTAAACAGTAGCTGGAGCTCTCAGGTGCGTCGATAAAATGAGGTGGGGAACACCTATAAAAAAAAAAGTTGCTTTTTTTTCTTATGGCACCTCACTGCGCGGACAAGAAATTAGATAGTAAAGAAAGAGAGTACTAAAAACATCCTGTTTTGTACGCAGTTGTGAGTTATGCTTGGCGGAAGCTTTTCTGGTAATGATTTTTTTTTTACTCGCATGGGTTCACACGCTTTTTTTAAGAGACAAAACTGTCTTTTGTAGTGTTTCCTTCTTTTTTTTTTGTACGGATTTCCTATAACCATTTTTTTTTTACCTGTGCTTGCCCTTCCTCTATTGTATACGGCACATTTTTTTCCTCCGAGCTCACTGCGTAGGTCTCGCTTGCCTGTCAGAGTAAAAATTCATATTGTATTCTTACAAGCATTATGGACATTCGTTGTAAACATGATTTTCCTTCTTTTTTTCTTGGGCAAGTTTTTGTCGTTCGTTCACACAGGAAAAAAAATGCGCCGTACTTAGGTGCACGTGCACATTTGTGTGTAGAAAAAAAAGAATGCTGCAAAATATTGGTTGGCCCTTTTGTGCCAAATTTTTCCTAGAACACCTCATAGACGAACGTTTTTTTTTCCCTAAATAGGACATCGAACAAGGAACGTGAAAAAAAGTTTTGTGAAGTATTATTTTGAAAATATTTTTTTTATTGATCCATACCGCTTAGAAAAGAATGGATGCAGCAGTTTCTAAAAGTCATCCTGGCAGCAGTTGTTTTCGGGAATCCACTTTTTTTGTATACGCAGATGATTTATTGAGAGACAACGTGTATCGCTACATTGTGGCATTTTTTTATTGGGCAAACATACTGCTCAACATTCTAGCTTAAGTACTCCGTAAAGGCATTGCGTAAGCGATTTCTTGTCGTTTTTCAACTCGCAAACATCAATTTTTACTCCGTCACGCCAATTTTTGCGACGCTGAAACTCCACGTTGTGTGCGACTTTGCGCCAGTGCGAATTTTTTGGAATTTTATTCATTTTTTTGTTGCTTTGAGCCCTTATAGGTGGTGGACACCTTGTGCATGTAAGCGAAATGTATTTACTCTTTTCTCTCTCTTTTATGCCCCACCGCAGTGGTCTAGTGGCTAAGGTACTCAGCTGCTGACCCGCAGGTCACGGGTTTGAATCCCGGCTGCGGCGACTGCATTTCCGATGGAGGCGGAAATGTTGTAGGCCCGTGTGCTCAGATTTGGGTGCACGTTAAAGAACCCCAGGTGGTCGAAATTTCCGGAGCCCTCCACTACGGCGTCTCTCATAATCATATGGTGGTTTTGGGACGTTAAACCCCGCATATCAATCAAATCATCTCTCTCTTTTATGAAAAGAAAAAAAAATTATAGGTTGGCAACAAGAGCTACCTTTGTTTTTGTTTCCTTGAGAACGCACAAATATATATCAACCATTAAAGGGGAACGAAATCGCAGTGTTCCATATACTCGTAAAGAAGTGCGGAAAGACTATGAGAAACTTCGTAAATGCAGTGGGATTTAGTGGCGCACAGCGCACGTCCTCTCCTTCTCCCCACAACCCTCGCCCTGAAATTTTTTCCCACATGGCGAACAGAGCGGAAATTAACCATTTCTAAGGGGTTACCCCCACATATTCTCCGAAATCAGACGTGCCATTACCCCCCTCCCCCTCCTCCAAAGAAAAAAGAAAACTTCTGCCTACGCCAATTGGGTCATGTCAATGCACGCTGAAGAACACCGGGTGGCCGAAATTTCCAGAGCCCTCTACTAAAGAAATCCTCATTGTCATGTCATATAGTTTTATCACGTCATATCCCAGATATTAATAGTGGGCATCACGTATGCGAATCGGACCCCACACAGAGCGATATTCTGATGGTAGAAGTGGTCCATGTTAACGATATTATATAACTAATTACGCAGTTGGATCACAAGGAGATTAGTAAAGTGAACGCTACCATTCAATTCCAAATCAGTTCTGCGATCCCTCGAGGTGAGCAGGAAGGTCTATGAAGGCTCAAATCGACGCCCTCCTGTTTGCGGCATAAAGGTAGCGGAAAATTCAAACGTACTTTCACACAAAGAAAACTTAAGCCTCTTCGTTGACAAAAGCATTCGTCCTGTTTCCGGAATCGAACCCGAGACCAACGCCATGCCGGGATTTCCCACTCCACCAAACAGTTTCTCATTGATAAGGTATATTTAGGGTGTTATTTAGGGCTCGTAAGAGACAATCTGAACCGTTACATAAAATATCGATGTTGGTACCACGTACTCGTGCTTGTCGCACTTGCTCAGGTTGAACTAATCCTAAGCTCTGTGCACGTCAAATGCATAATCGCAAGAACACATATACGTATATAAGTTGCTTAAAGGGTGCAACTTCTTTCTTTCCTCAAAACTTTCCAATCTGCACCCTCGTTTTTGTCAATTGTGATTCGAGGGAGAGGACGGTTTCAATAAAATCGCTTCTAAAGAGGTGCGTTCATGAAGAGCAGCATAGCTGTACCTGTCGTAAAGTGCTCAAGGTTTAGTACAGGTCGGGCAGCTATGTACGGCGGGTGGTGTTTGATTTGCGTACGAGATTACTTCCCCTTACTTTTTTCTTTCTTTAGTGCGAGCGCGTGCTCGGAACATCTGGCGGCTGATGTGTGACACGAAGAGTTTTAGGGAAGGAGCGCTTCTCCTCGCGTTCATGAATATGCAAACACCGTAAGCCGCGAATGAAGTGGTCGCTCTTCGAAGCATTACTCGCGCGAATGCCTAAGCTTCCCCGCCAGTGTTGAAGAGCCTGTACGGACCCTGCCACTGAGGCGGAAAATTCACCTTGATGGAACCCGTGAGCTGTCCATGTCTGTAATATATTTTTTTTCACTGTGTTCGGTACTTGCTTTAATCTTGGCGTCTTGTCAGAAGTTCATGTACTTCAGGTGCGAAACGCGGATAGTGCTTTATTCAAGAGAATCGCAGTGTGAAACACGTGAGTTTCACGTTCAAGGGGCTTTTGTGTACAGAAAAAGACCCCTAAGGTTACTAGTTTCTAGAATTCATTTCTTTGTTAAAATCTTTCGTTAGTAGTTCACAAAACACAAGCTTAATGTTTAAAAAATATTAATATCTGTAGATTATCCTTCCTTTATATATTAGTGAGTCGGGTACTTTTTGCACATGTTGTGTTCTTGATATAAAGAAATGAAAATAATCTGTATTGATCGTCATAATAATATGATAATCAGTTTAACCACATAAGTATATGAAAATTGCACAAAAAGAAGGGAGATGGAAAGAATCATATGCTCAGTACAGCTCAGGTCATTTCTTCGTTATCCCAGTCTTGATTTAATACGATGCTTGAGAGCTTTTAGTCAAGGATATTGTTATATTGTACATTTTAGGGGCGAAGCACTTTTGGGTAGAGTCTTGTTCGCCCACGCCCACGTCCGTTTTTCTGTGCCGGGAAAGTGTGTAGATGTAAGGCGCGCGCGCACACACACACGCACACACACACACACGCACGCACACGCACGTGCACGCACACGCACACACACTAGAAAACGCCTGCAAGCACAGACCCTTTATATTAGTCGACGACTTGAACGCCGACATTATGGATTTTAGGACCCAGCTTCGTCGTCGACTCCTACCGCTACCGGTGGCATAGGTGCCCTGGTGGGCTTCCAACAGTGAGGGATTCACACATGCAGAACAATGCTTGGCCACTTTGTCACTCAATTAACATTATCACAACATGGGTAACATATGTGATACTCAAAAGAAGGTTGAGCAGTACACTAATATCACTTATAATTGTAACGGAACAGTACCAAACACCTAAAAGCACAGACCCTTTATACAAGTCGGTGACTTCATCGTAGACATTATATACTTTATATACCTTTATATACTTATATGCATTATATACCTTCGCCCACTCGTTATCACTCACTTAGCTGACATGCCTGATTTTTTTTTTCTTTTCGAAGTTCTGTATTGCCCGGTTTTTGAGCTACCCTTTCTAGGCATCTCTAATCACAGTGTCAGCTGTAAATAATAAAAATACCTTATTTGTAGGCAAACGGCTGTGTTCTCATTCTGGTTCAGGACTTCTCCGAGGCTGCCTAACACTAGCCTCGCATGACAGCGTTTCTTTCGCGCGGATAAGTCCGCCTTCCTTTTCATATACACACACAGACTTCTTTCGGTCGGAGCGACTGTTTCCTCAGCAGCCTGTATTGCATCAAATTCAGCGAATTAAGGTGTTTTTTTTTTTCACTTGCTGGCCTTGTGTCGTCCATCTCTTGGAGCTCGGTGTATCGACTGCCAATTGATGCGTGGCTGCTGATGCGGCGACTCCCTCGCCCCGTCACTTTCTCTACTCCGGTGGTATTCGCAAGAACACACACACGCAAGCATGTACACTTTCCCCAGACGTCTGGCACACACGCCATTCCCCGATCCGTCAGGTGGGTAACGTGGTAGCCGTATCCCCGACTCCATCTACCAAGCTCCGGTGTCCGAGCGGTCACGATCGAGCTACGCAGCAGAGCCGAATCAGGTGGCCAGGCGAAGCCGAAGTAAATCGGGGGCCTCTGAGAGTCCGAGGCTCTCTTGTTGACCTTGGGGAGCTAAGTGGGGATCGATGTTCCGCTTTCGTCGCCCACTTCCGTGTACACTGTTTCTCGTGAATGCGGAAAGAGCAGAGGCGCGACGACGACGCTTTAAGCGCTCGCATTTTTTCCCCTTTCCGCCACATGCTTTCTAGTTCCCCCGCGTCTCCTCTGAGTTCCCCAGCTGTCTCCACGTTCCCGCTGTCTCCTGAATAATTCATCAGAGACGGACAGCCGATAGATTTTTCTTCTCGGGCCGTCACGTCGCTCCTGTGTTGCAGTGTCTGCCTCCTGCTCAGCAGCCAAAGGCTGTGGTACATCTTTTTTTTGTGGATCTCAGTGCTAAGTTAGGATTCCTATACATATATGTGCTCCATTCTTTCTTGTCACGCTTGCGGTTAGGCCTCATTGTAGCTGAATGCAGAGCTTATCTCACTATTTTCCCAATTCGTAATCTGAATTTCACTTTTTAGTGTGGCAAGCTGCCGGCTGCGCAGGTTTGAGATTTCGTGAGATATGAAAGTACACCTTGATTTCTGATTTGTTAATTAGGCGGCACAATTTTTGTCAATAAATATCGAAGCATGGGTTTTTCCACTAAAGTTGAAACTGCAGAGCCGTAAACATAATTGACTGTTTTTATTGACTGAATTCACGTTTAGTTGCATAAGGAATACGCAACCGTTCAACTTTCCTAGCTTCCCCGCCTTTCCTTCTCAACCATTTCTTCTCTCATCAACTTTCAAAAGAAAGAAAACAAACAAACCAAGAAATGGAAAAAATGAAGGAAAGAAAAAGAAGTAACAGAAGAAGGAAGGAAATGAACTTTTACCGATCGGGTTATGTGTCCAGCTCTATAGACTACCACGCCACGCCGTCGTAACTATATGGATGCTGATTAGGTATAGGTCCCGTAACCCGGCTGTTACTCTTCCTCTTTTTCGGGGAACAATTCGATCTTTCCGGCAGTTCGGGTAAAAAGGAATGGGTAAGAAGGGGACGACAGGGCATCATATATTAGCGTGCCTTTTCCAGTATACGTTTGATGCCTAAGAACCAGTTTACATAAAAATAAAGCGATAACATTGCGCATGTACATTCTAGACATGCACTGGAAGCCCACGCGATCTCATCTCATTTTCATTCTAAACTCGCACATCAGCGTCGAGCCGTTCGACTTCATTCACCATTGTGCTCGTTCAAGCTTATACGTAAAGTCGGTAAGAATTTTCCTTTCAGCCATTTACCTTGGGTGGAACGGCTCTACATTGCAGTGCACCCTGCGGATGTCAGCTGAGTATTGATGCCGTGCTTGCTTTGCACCCTGGAGCCAAATTTTGCGGAGAGCCGACATTTCGGCCTCAGACCGCCCCCTCTTTCATGCCCTGCCTCCTTGACCTCTACATCTGTCAGTTCTTTCCCGCAACGCGTGACCATACGGTCTAGACGACATTTGCCTGTTATTCTGTTTGGCTCGCCTCTTTCTCTATGTCAGTCTGGCAAAGCAGCGAAAAACCGAGGTCGCCACCCCGAGACACTTATCAAATCAGGCGACCGCCGCTTGCAAAGCTTCTGAGCATTGTCGAGCGAAAATCCGCGTCCCCGGCTTCCCGGAGCAGCGGACGCAGGAAAGTGCGTGCAAATGCGACGTGAGGCTGATTTATGACTTTCCTTCTTATTCCTTCCCTATCTCCCCCACTTCTATTCCTCACGCTCAAATAGATATGTGGTTTATCGCTACGCTTACGTGTGTGTGTTTCACTTTTGCCAGTTTAAAGCAGCTCTGCCTTTCCCCTCGCATGAAGCCTGTCCCATCTTCCGAACTGCGTCCTCTCGATTGAGGCGAGGAGCGTTGTACGTGCTGCATTCTTTTCTTGCTTTCTCGCCTGTCTGCCTCTTTCTTCGCATCCCGGCTCCCCCAACACCCTCGGGCGCCGGCCCGATTGAAACCACTTTTAACCACGTGGTGACCCCTCTTTCCGCTTTCTTGCAGTACGGACCCCCCCACCGCTCTCCTTCTATCGTCGCCAACCACTGTGCCTATTCTTCTGCTGCTTGGCTCTCCTTACGTTATTTGCGAGCTGTTCTTCTTTTGACGTCTCCCTTTGCTCTTCGGTTGGGGCTGGTTTCATTCCTTCAATACTGCGCACCGAGCGAGCTAGGTTTCTTCGAATAGTGTGAGGTTACTGAGATGGGCTCGGGGTTCGTATGGTGTATGAGTGTGCTACCGATCTCGCGGTGTGCCTCTGGCTTCACTGCTACATGTACCCTCTTTTACGGCCAGCGCTTTGGCTAACCGGCTGGATGAAGCTGTCTGCGGCTGAGGAAGCGTGTTAAAGGTCCTCTCGCCTTTTCTCAGTTATTTTTTCTTTACCGAACCAAAAGTGGCGATGCACATTGTAGGTGCAGCAGCCAAAAGACCGTGTTTTCTTAGTAAACAAACACGGAAGTTTGGCATTAGGTAAGGAATGTTTCAGTGTACTAACAGATTAGGGGACATTATGTCCCGTAAAAATTTTGACAAATAGCGATGGAGCACGAGTGAGAGAGAGAGATAACTTTATTTACAGAAAGGCAGAGAGGTCGGCCTGAGCGATAGCTTGCTCTAGCCTGCTACTCTACACTGGGGGAAGGGAAAGGGGAAAAGAAAGATTAATGAATGACGATGGGGAGATAGAGAGGTGAGTATGTAGTGTCCTTTCTAGCTGAGACACATTTTATAGCCACGCATATAGTCCAGTTGTTTCCAAAAAGGTTATAACTGCTCTTGTGACCACAGTTGCACTGTTGGCGTCTGGCCAAGGGCCCAACACGGTCTCATCAGATAATGACCTACTGCGATATAGTTAAGTGATTCTTCAATGAATACCATGAAAAAATGATATCTAGCGTGCCTAGCTATAGTTATAGAGCAGATTGTTATGGTGAAAGATAAAATTATATACTTGAGTTAATACCTTGCTTATGTATTTGGGTAATAAAACACAAACATCTTGTTCATGATTTTTTTTTCTCATTCAAGCTTGATGACTCCCCTCTCCTCCGGAAAACAAACTTTCTTATCCCAAAGTGCATTTTCACTACGTCCTGTGAGATCAGAGGCATTGAAGCTTTCTGGACCTCACGTGGTTTTGCAGCGTCTCCGGGATCAGCCCATTTCGCCCGATTGACGGCGTCATGGGATGACGCCATCGTTTCACGTGAAGTTGTTTGACGTCACATGAAGTGACAAGTTTGGCCATCTGTGAAGTCGTATGGTGGCGTTTCCACATGATGGTTTTTTGCATCACTCGTGTTGATGCAGACGCCGATGGTAAACTTTCGCCTTTGAATAGCCAACTAAAGCTCTCGCCTTTATACAACACAACGCAAAGAAATGTCAATTGGTGGAAAAAATGCGTGATTGTTTCACATCACGTGCGACAATGACGGCACATTATACGAAAAGGACACGTCAAGGTTGTTAAGCTCCGAAGATAGTGCAAGCCATGCTCCTTCTCAGCAAATATGCGCGAGCCCACATCATATACTGCGCCAGGTGGTGTCGCAGGTTGCGTTGAAAGCTGAGTAGACGTTTTCTCGCTCGTACGAAAGACAAATGTCCATCGTTCTCTTGACCATCGACTTCCCTCGTCGCGACCAGCACAAATCCACCAACGCTATTTATACGATGAGACAAGGACGTGAAGAAAAAAGACAAGTGGGGATTAATAAATAACGTGTCACAGCAAACTGTCGGGCAGCCACGAAGAAGAAAAGAACGACCTCCCTTCGACACAACGGCTTGTATAAAGAAAGAAAACAATCTTCTTGAGGAGGAGGAGGAGGTGTGGGTGGGGTCCCCACGAAGAGAGTGAAGCGGTGTCAGGTGCGTTCGACAGGTCACTGATGGCAACCAACATCGTCGCCGCGTCATCACTGCTGGCACTTGAAGATTGCTCTATACAGAAGGCCCGACTGCCCATCTCGGCGCCTTGTGACACGGACAGCTTCCGGGACAGCTATGAAGCTCGTTCACTGCAACAGCGGAGGCTTGTTGATGTAACGTCATAGTTGGCCGGGATCGACGTTATCGCAAGAGGTGACAAGATTGAACGAACCGTTGCTGTGGAGGGTCGTATTGTGTGGAGATTATCTGAATTTTGCCGTGTATTTTGCTATACGAGGTAATCTATGATGCGAAGGTCGCCATTTACGTGAATAGGTTAGTCACGTAACGAATGACGTTATGTGCGCGACATTGATTTTATTAACACGGCAGTTGCTTCTCCACTGCTGTCGAGACATACAGCGTTGGTGGCATTCGCAATTAGGCAGCAATGTGGGGAAGCTGTCAATACAGTTGAGCCCATTGGCAACAATACTCAAGTGCCACGAAAATTTCATTGCTATAACCAATCATTCTATAAACAGGTTGCCCTAAAATAAGCAAACTTGAAGGATTGCAAGGTGCTGTGAAAAAACTAAAATGTCGGATGAGAAATGCCAAGAGCCGCCAGTGATACGGACAACAATGCTGCCGATTTTTCGACATGCTACGAATTTCGTACGCGTTCACCGCACTTCCACAAGTCTTAAAGAGCTAAATTATGAGTACAGCTAAGGTTTTGGGCGCTAGAAGACTCCCAAGTCTGAACTTATTGCTCAAATTGTATGTGAAAGCGAATTAACAAAAGTTACCGCCACTCGCGTGTTTTAGCTTAAATAAAAACTAGCTTTTTTGCAATGCTTAAGCACATTGCGGTGAAGCATATTGCAAATTCGAAGGCGCGCTAAGGGACTTATGGGTGGGCGTTCAGTAGATTGAATGTCTCGATTTATTTTTTATTTTCAGAGAGTTCATGCTTCATTGCCTTTCGGTATAGACACCCAACAGCCGAATTTATTGTTTTAACCATTAATATGACATGCGGGCATTGCTGAAAGCGTCTTATTTCACCATAAAAAAACGTACAAAATTTCATGGGGCAACAGACTCTCATTGTTATAACCGATACATTGTTTAAAACGGTATCGTTCTAACTTGGTTCGACCATATTGACAAGCACGCTAAAAGGGGTTAGCAGGCGTTTTAATCAGCTTTAGACCGTCATCTATTTATTGCCCGTGAGGTTACATTCAGCTTAATCTCACTCAGTGATTATGAATGAGTGTTGTGTGTTTCCGTTCGTTTGTTGGAATTGCAAGGAGTGGATAGATATTGCAGGGAGTGGCATGAAATTGGTAGTCAAGTTGAAACAGGCACTTTTGTTCTCTTTCGAAGTCATAACAAAAGTGTTTATCAATACTTTCGACGATTCGTTTTTTATTGTTTTGTGATTATGCAACGCACCCTGAACAGTACACAATTCTATAGCGTGCTAATCGGTGACTGCGTATGTTAGTATGACTTGGAAAGGTCGACAGTCTTCGTCATATATACTATTTACAGCAAAAGTTCGTGGGACACAAAACGTTCGATAAAGCGAAATCCCCGCTTTGTCAGGGAATGTACTTTCGAAACAAATGTTCCGTACTGCACTTGGCATTCCGACCTATACAGTAACAAGTTTGATTACAAGCATTAAGCACTAATATAGCAGAAATGTGCATTAATTGTGGATCCAAAGTGCCGCAAACTTTTGCTGTTGATAGTATACGTCCTACAAATAAATACCGAAAGTTTCTTAGCCTCTATATAAGCCTCTTATAGACCTAGCGCGGTTAATACAGGTTCTAGAAGCATTTATGAAAAACAAAAGTACGAAAAGAGGTCCATGATCTTGCGGTCTTTGCCAAGAATACAGGCAAAGATACGTCCGGGCAAGGCATGTCCTTGCCTGTGAATTAACCAGCGATGAAGAGAAGAAATGACAGAGTATAGGAAGGGCATGGAGGTTAACCATGTGCCGGATGATCGGTTTGGTACCCTACAAACGGGAGCGGGAATGGGAAGATTGGATGAGGGAGAGGGAAGTGCGCAAATAGAGAGAGAAATGACACAGGTAAACTTAGTATGGGATGAACGCTTAAGAGCTTGTGCCACCGTCGTGCCCCTTTTTTTTAATACTTTGCTGATAGGAGGGTAAAACTGCTTCGCAAAGTGTGTGTTTTGTAATTTCTACGAGCCAATGATATTCGGTTGTGAGGAACACCATTGTGGAGGATTACTGGTTAGCTTTTACCCCTGAACGAGCACTTAAATGTGAGTACACGAGTGTTGTCACATTTTGATAACAGCGAAATGCAGCTGGCGTCACCACAGTAATCAAATTCGCGTTGTCTATATATCTTAGTCGATTGATAATGCACTTGCTAGGCTGCCGCAGTAGGTCAGATTGCTTCTAGCGTGTAGTTCTTCATGGGATAACTTTTTGTACGTTAGTAACGTTTGTTTTGTACGAAATTTGCTTAATAAGGCTGCCGTATTGGATTTAAAGCTCGTAATTGCTGTGGTGTGTGTTGCTGATTTCAATGAGTTCCACGACCCAGTGAAGCTGAGCTGTGTTTTGCCAGCACATTAAATATTGGTAAACACTGTTACTAGCGTTTGATCGTATTTTTTTTTACTGAACACCAATTATTGATCGAGTGAACACAAAGTAAAAATACCCACTTATAACGTTAAACGACTTGAAATACACACACCTCTTTCAAACTACTCTGTTCGCAGTCACCGCACTATTTGGTGTTTTCGAAAAGAACGTTAAAAAAAAGCAAGACATTCCGAGAGAGAGAGAGACCTAGGAGTGGCGTTGCGCTAAAATACTTCGTAACGAACGAAAGCAAAGAAAGAGCCCCTTGTTCACTCGAACCCAAAAGCAACTTGCATGGTTCGAACGGCGTGCTTTGGTTACGTGTTCGAGGACAAATTTGGCCACTTTGTGACTATTGTAAAAAAAAAAAGGGGGGGGGGGGGGGAGTCGTGTAGCGCTCTCCTTTCGCTGGCACCGCGGAGAAAGGTGGCCCACCATTTCCCTTCTTTCCACTTTTCTTTTTTTTTTCACTTGTCTGTGATGTCCCGCGCAAGCCTCTCTGTCTTCGGCACCTTCTTCTCTTCCTCTTCTTCACTCTCCCAACTTACCCGACTATGCTTCTACTGTAGAGTGTTCTTTCTTCTCAGCCTTTCTCCCCATCTTCCTGAAAGCCGGTTCTGCCCCGCTTGCTTTGCTGCTTTGACAAGCCGTTCGCGACGACCAGAGTGCTGTGTAGTTGCTGTCTCGAACCGCGTGTGTGTGTTTTGCTCGAGTACCGAAACAAAGTGTAGCAATGAGACGCTGTCTCGTTTCGTTGCGCTCAATTGACTAATGACTGCGAACGCTGAAGGCTCGTCCCCGGCTTCTCGGCTTTTACCATCTTTCGCTTATTTCATTTAGTTCTAGATTGCTCCCCCCTTTATTTTGCTCAGCGCGATCATCTAAGGAAAGAAACGATTGCGCGAAGAAAGTGATAAAAATATGTGAGGCCCAATGAGCCGGAATACCAGTTTGACACAATGTAATTACAAATTTTGTATACGTACAAGTGTAAGTTCTTGCTTCATTTTTGGGAGGGTATAGAGTAAATCTTAAATTTTGACAGTCCTGCTCAATTACAAATAACTTTAGTGTGTCGTTTAGAACCCAATTTTCTTATGCATTTATATTTTCGTCATTCGGACGTCTCAAATGTTCGTGTTACTACTCCGATTTCCACCTAAAGTTTATTATAACTATCTGAAAAAAAAATACTGAGGCATTTTACAAAAGAGCTGAAACAATATTGCCCCTCTTCTCTAGCGCAAGCGTTTGACTTACTGTCACGACAAGCGTCCGAATGAGTATTATTCGCAACTTAGTTGATTGGGACTAATACCGACACTCATTGCTTGAACCAGTAGATGTACGCAGCACATGTAGCTCGATACATTGTATTACAACATAAAGAAACGAAAAAAAAAAGACATCAAATGAAAACTCGGATGAACCCCACGTAGCAGAGCTTCTCCGCCTAATCTCGGTCGTGCCCTGGAGGCATCATTCTCTATCGGCAGCCGATGACAGGGTCGCACCAAAACATTTTTGCCGCGTGGTTAAGAGAGCGTGAAATGGAAGCTTTCAAAGGCGGATAACCCGCGAGCTTCTCTCTCGCGAGACGTGATCTCAGACGGCCAATAAACGTCGCGTCGTTTGGTAACTAGCGCCATGGGGTGGCCTTTACTCGAAGCTGCCGGATTCAGACGATGAGGGGGAAGGGGGGGGGGGAGCGAGGGTCGACGGATAGAAGCCCGGAGCTGAGCCTCTGGGATTGCTCGTTATCCGGTGGCGCCAAACAAAACTTGAACAGGGGTGGGAGTATTAGGGGGAGGGGGAGATGGGTGGCGAAGGGTCAGACATCGTGATTTCTTCATAGTGAGGCTCATTAGGCGCCTGCTGTTTCGAGACCACCCGCTACGTTCGCTGCGTCACGCTGAGCGCTGTTGTAGCATTTGCAGCAGCGCGCGCTACGTTCCTTGTATCTCTCGATCGGCTGCGCAGCATTAACTCTCTCCTGGACTCCTTCAGCGCGCCGCGCAAGCTACCGGAGGGCCCACCTTTTGTTGGCGCGACTGCTTGTTACTCTTGTTGGTTACCACTTACAGCTATACGCTGATTCACGGAAGCAACAGTGGCCAGTACCTACTTCACGGGTCGTTCGTGCGTGTCGATGAATATATGAGTGCTGACGTAGCAACTTGTTTCCTCTCTTGTGAGTCATCTCGCTTTCAGCTGAAATTTTTGGGAGCACAAACTACGTTTTTTTATGGCCTTGAAGTTACTTAAGCTATCACCGCTGTTATTACCAAAGTTATCACCGTCGAAATATATTTAGTTAAAAGAAGGAGCGAAAGGGAAGTTATAAAGTCTGCGATGAAATATATTTTTAAGCAAGAAGGAAAAAATTTTTCCTACAGTTTTAGTGTGACGAAGGAACTAACAGGTAAATTCCGCTCGCAGTAAACCTATACCTGTCCTTGATGGAGAAAACTACTCACTTTGTCAAACTGTCGCTATTATGAGAATGCTTTTAGGGATAAACAAATTTCATGCATTGAAATTACGAGATTGTAGGGGGGCCAGCATCACCAACACCGTTTCGCCATGTAAGAAAGTAAAACCTGTAAAATTGGAACCTATACTTATAAGCCAGGTATGCGTTATCGGGGAAGACCTACTTACCTTAGTAACGAGTGTTGAAAATTAGGCCCTGGGCTTAGATTTCCCTCCACATTGCGGACAGTGGGGTTTCGAACCCATTTGTAATGATGTGACAGTACTTTCTAGGGGTAATAGGTATACATCGGCTGCAAGATAACACAGGCCTTCCACATCAACAGAAAGGGCGAATGATGTGTCAGCGTTTCCTTTATAGGTGAGCCCGACAAGGAATTCGATTATCTGCGGTCCTCGTGGTACACTTAACTACACTACACTTCGCTCAACTGATACATTATCCTCAATGATACATGTCTCAGAATTTATGCCCATTCTTTCCTTTTTATTATTGTTTTTCATGTTCATGCCACTTCATGACCATACATTTGAACTACTCTCTTTTTTAGCACTGTTTTCATAAACTTTTTGTATTACTTTTTTGTGATGTTATACCCGTATGTTTATTTCATATTTGTTGTACATGATTGACTGCCATTCCTGCTGCTTTGTCAACTTGTGAACGGGATCAGGACTTCGTCAAGCTTTTGAGCTTTTAGTCCTGTACTCCACCTTATTTAAAGGAAATAAAATGATTGATTGATTGATTGATTGATTGATTGAACTAAGCTGAAGTGATTGGGAGTTTGAACTGTTTGACCGGTATTGTTTCTTGGCTACACTGTGTGTGCGTGCGTGCGTGCTTGCGTGTGCGTGTGTGTGTGTGTTTCGTTGTCAGTGACACATCATCTTTGCTGCGGCTATCTAACATTGACGAAGTTTTCGAATAATTGAAAGCTCGACTTGCAAGCTGTAGGAAAATAAGAAGGAAAACAGGAAAGACATTTGCCTTCAGCTTGCACAGCAAATCGAGTTTTCAAGTATGAACCAACTAGTCGGCAAACAGGTATTGCTTTTCTAATAAACTTATTGGAAGTCTGCGATCGTTTAGTCGTTTCTTCCTCCATGTCTCGTCCTGCTGTGCAGTTTATTCCGAAGATGTTGGCAAAGTAAATTTCGTATTTCATTCGCACTTATCTCGGGAGGGGGGGGGGGGGGGCATTTTTTTGAAAGTGTTCACCGCATCATTAACATTTGCATAGCCGTCAAAACTTGGAAGCGACGTATTCTGTCCTGTTTGCGTTTTATCCCTTCTCATAAGCCATGCACCAACTAATAAAAAAAAAACAAGCACACGCACTTTGCACAGGCATAAACATATATATATATATAGTCCTTATGATGGAGAAATATGGCGCGATCTCAATCGCTGCATGCTTAATATTAAACATCTTTTTACATAATGCTCGTTCGCCTCACTGGTCGCGATGATGGGCTGCTGATCCGACCGTCGCTGGTTCGCTACTGGCCGCGGTGGTCGAATTTAGATAGAGGCGAAATGCCAATAACCCGTGTACAGGTCCCTGCCAGTGTACGTCAATGAACGCCAGATAGTCGATTCCCGTAACCCACGCACATGGCGCGCGCCTTAGAATCATATCGTGTTTCTGACACCTAAAATTCTATGTATACATTATTGATATTGCGAGTACTCCTGTTACACTCTTGTGAGATTTTATTTACCCTTGTTCACTAAGGTTTCAGTTAACCACAGCCACTATTAATCAGGGGCATTATAGATATTCCCACATATGAAAAACTTCATAAAAATGATAAACAGGTTAGAGCCTGCTTCTTTGAAAGACGCCACACCCGTCCTTTTGAACTGGAGCAACGAAAGGAGACAAAGGAAGTTAGTAATAGTACAAAAAACTTCTAAGGTCCTGTGTCTATTTACCTAACATGACTCCAATGAGTAAGCAATCGTCTTTTTTCATTTTAATTCTCAGGCGATGCATCGATCCTGAGTCGCCAACCTATGAAAGCTTTCTGCGGCTATAACGTGGTTTTTCACTGCTTCCAAGATTGAAGGCACCTCGCGTGGTTTAGCACTGCCTCCTTGATCGGGCCCACTTTTGGCCAAGCTAGCGTTCGTGTGATGGTGTCATCACGTGACGTGTCGTCACGGGAAGTGACTTTGACGTCATTATGACGTCACAAATGTTGGCTATCTCGAGTATTCTGATTCACGTGATATGATGGCGTCATCACGTGAGGAGAAATGGTCGTACTCAACTCGTCATTGCGCCTTTAAAAAAGAAAAAGCTGACCTTACAGCCGGGAAAGTGTTTTTACGAACGCTAAACATTCCTATACTGACGTCCCAGTGTGACCGTAGTATACACTACTTCTTATTGTAACAAGAGCTGTGAGCTAGACCAGGTAACAGGCGCTGCCGAAACAAGCTCGTCACACAGTTACTTCCGTGTGTTAACTGAGACGAAGGTCTTTAGAGTAACTTTTGTTTCATTTTCATTTTATTAACAATCCCCGAGGAGGTATCACATAAGGAGGGGGTTAATACGCTATCAATAAGGTTGTGACGATGATCAATGGCAAGTTAGACTTAATATGTCCTGCTTGAACTTACGAGTAAGGGAGAACACATGTGAAAAAGAAGCAAAAAAGCAGGGATGTTAACAAAACAGCTGCTCGGTTAGCTACACATAGAAAGAAAGAAATGAGAAATAAAAGATAGAAGAGATAAAAGCAAGGCAGGGCAAGGCAATACTTCGTTCACAACCCCCTTCAAGGAGATGAGAAGACTGTGTACATGTGCATAAAGTGAAATAAATAAATTAAAGACACAGGTCTGAACGCTAGAGACCTTCTTAGTGAAACGAATTTATATCTTCAGTAATCACTTTATTTATCACGTTGTGTAAGCTGTAAGGAAAGGTGCACGGAATTGGTCGCTCTTTCTTCTAAATTTTTTTTCGAGGTTCTTGCAAATTTGCGAGGTTCTTTACAGCTTTCTCTCTTTTTTAACAGTCTTGCATTTACTCTTTCTCGTTCTTCTTCCTGGCTTTTCAACGCGGTTGGGGTAGCGAGAGCTTAAGTGGCATGGTTCTCTCAAGAATAATTTATTTCTCCCATTTTTCTCGCCGGAAGATCGGTCGGGGCCGCTGCGGAGACGGTGTTAAGAGGACCGTCCCGAATCCTTTCACGGAGTGTAAAGAGGTGGTTGCGAAGATTGGGGAGCGAGTGTGTAGAAAGGGGGAATGTGAATCTGGCGACAAAAGGAGTAAAAAAAAGTGTCCGACAACCTAAACAGTAGTAAAAACAAAAAAACTGGTATAAAGAAAAGAGTGGGTTGTGACGCGTAAAAAGAAAACTGAAACAAAAAATCTCCGAACGCATTTTCGTTCAATCTGGCTCGTTCTTCGCAAGCGCGCATCCTCAAAATGCTTTAAAAGTTGTAAAGAAAGGAAACAGCCAAAAATGAGGACCTTGGATGTTGCGATAAGTATAAACAGCCGTAAGTGAGTGTTATAAATCAAGGCCGGGTTTGCGCCATTCTTTCCCAACGAAGAGAGCTATACGAACTTCAGTAATGCTGGAATTCACGCTTTTGTTTTTGGCTATTCGCTTTCTTTTGGTGCTCGCCGATCACTATGTCACTTTGGCATCCGCGCTGTGGAAAGACTTCGAGTAAGTGAGTGGCGTTCCCAGCGTCCCATAGAATTACTCCTTTGTCCGGGAAGGTTTTGTCTGCGGCCATTAATTTTCTCCAAGCGGGTATATATCGCTTCTAGGTAGGAAGAGTGAGACCGCCAGCTTAAAGGGATCCTCCAAGAAATTGTTTACCGAAAGGGTGACCGTGTAAATGAGGGACAGAAATTTTTGTTTAATGTGTTTCCAGCGTTGTATCGTTTCATACGGGCACATTATTTCGTTACGCCATACACAGTAAATATGCTCTGATTACGCATGAAATTGGTTAATGTGTGTGTCACATGGCAGACACTAATACGGTCATAAAATTGTGGTCACAAAGCGCTCAAGTGAACGTCCAAGCTGTAAAGTGTGCATGCTTGGGCATGTTGGTAATTCACGTTTCATGTTATATAGCACACAAAAGAAAAGGGATGAACAACATCCCTTTTTCTATGTGTGCTGTGTCCGCGTCTTTTTTTCGTCCCTGTTTCTTTGCGCGCTAAAAATTGAAACGTGCAAGCTTTCTCAATTTTCTCTCTCTAAATTTTGCAGAAACAACCTTTCTGTGGTTGGCCTCTTTACAATATGCCGTCCTAAACCCACCTGGAGTTGTGGTCTGCTCAGGTATTACTAACAATTATAAGTCTCTTAAGCTGACCATTCTGCTGTGGAGTTGACTACTCAATTGTGGTAAAACTAAAGAGTTACTATCGGTAAGTTGTGCTGCTGAACGAAACACGCGAATGAAAAAAAGGAGAACTTCCTTCGTTATTCCATGTCGTTCGACAAATATACGTTGGACTGGTTGATATACATAGCGTAAGTCAACCAGCTTAAGCAACAAGGACTGAGGGGCCGTCGAACCAATTACCAAATTTGAATGTAATATAACCAGATTGTTACTAACTGCTCTAAACAGGATTAGGGAAATTCGCATATATAAAATTAGCCCGCAGAATAAGCATTTGTGTAAATGGTAGAGTGGACGATCATGAAGCCCCGAATTCATACAAAACATTATTTTCGTATGTAGTGGTCCCAACTAAGAGTTCTGCGAGCAATGATCTTCAGAAAAGACACCCAGATCAATGTCCTAAAATGATCATTGTGTAGAAGGTTCTAACTTTGAGAAGTAAACAGAGCGGGGAAACGAAAGGGCGTAGGTTGAACTAGTATCTCCTGTTTATCATTTTTTTGTTTCAGAAGGCATTGTACGTACAAAACTCGTAGATTCTTCGCTGACAGCATTTGCAAGCGATGCCTCACAAATAGCCAAGCGCCTACCGCGGGGAGTTTGCCTAAGGGCTCAACGGAGATGCGATGAAAGTTTTTTATTCGTACATGGAAAAGTTGGTCCCTCCGTAACCCTGACAGAGCATTTTTTTACACACTCCTAAGCACTGGCTTCGTTTACTACAAACACGCACACACGCGCAGATGAACTTAACCCTTACAGCTCTCCCCCTAGCCCTCTTTTTCTCTAACGCAATGAACGGCGTGGCTTTTTTTTCAGCTAATGTCCGGGCACCCGCTCAGGGGCTAATCGAGTTGCATAATTGCATTCTCTCCGAAACCTATTGAGTACACAAAGAATCGTAGACATCCCAACCCCCGCGCCCGTGTTGCTTGACAAAGCCAACCGCCCCAAACGCTATACCGATTCGTACGTGGCGCGCACCGCCTCCAAACACGACGTACATTTTCGCGTAGGTGTTGTGCAGGAATGCGACTCTTGCTCCGCCACATGGTTCAGGTGTCGTATCGCGAGCTTTAGGGGAAAAAAAAAACTAATTTTCCCGGCCATGCCACGTGATCGTCGGAACACTCAGAGCACACTGCAGCAACACACCAGGCATTCGGCTGCACGGCGAGTGGAACGTTTTTCAATTTGCACTTGTGCTTGGAGGAATAAACCGGTATGGGAACGACACTCCGTGCTGAATTGCGAATGCCTGCGGCGGGGACACCGATCTTTTGAGCTTCGTAGCTCCCGACTAGTGGGGCTACTTTGTTTGCTTGTTTGTTAGGTGATCGCCGGTAATGAACTGCTGGCGCTGCAAGCGCATTTGTTGGGGGCTGGTAACATGCTGCGTCGACTGCATGCAGCAGCAGCGGGCCGAACGTTCGGTCTCGTTGCTGTACTATTGTACCCAACCAATGTCCCTCGCTGTTTGGTTGGCTCGTGTTGCGGTTTGTTGCGGCTTTCTCGTAACTTTCGGGCTTTGTTCTATTTAGAGTGCCTGCGGATGCAGACGAGTGATGCGACGCGTTGCACTCGGTTAGAATCGGAGCCTGCGTGCCATTCAACGCCGTGTATACGTTAGCGCTCCAACCAGGGACACTTCTGAGCGCTTTTCTGCGTCACTGAAAACTACAGAAAATACAGCGCTGTCGGAATGTTGACCACAAATGATACAGGGCCTGTTTCAGAGGCGATGTAAAGTTGTAGGTGTGTGCGTGCGCGAGCATGTGTTTTTGTGTGTCTGCGTTCCACGTTAAAGATGCATTTCTGTTCTGCGTATAGACAAAAACTCGGCAGTGTCTGGTAAGAGAAAATACATTACACTGCACAAAAAGGTTTATGTGTGTACGATGATGCACTGGCTTTATTTTTGTTAGCAGCGGATTCCGTATGGCTTTACTTCGCTCGGTCACATATCAAATGCGGTATCTCTGCTGTTACGAATGAATAATTTTACCACAGTGGTAAAACAAAGATTTATTTAGAGTCAAGCAAAGTAATCATGATTTGTAAAGCCAAGAGGCAGTAGGATTGGGCGTGTTGGTATAACATGACAAAGAGTGCTTACCAGCGCAAACGACAGGGCAGGAGGGGACAGGTGAAGAGACGAGACAGAGCACTGCACTGCCAACAATTTATTTCCTGCGAAGGTCTTCGCTTTTATACAGTTGATTGATTGATTTGTGAAGTTTAACGTCCCAAAACCACCATGATTATGAGAGACGCCGTAGTGGAGGGTTCTGGAAAATTCAGACCACCTGGGGTTCTTTAATGTGCACCCAAATCTGAGCCCACGGGCCTACAACTTTTCCGCCTCCATCGAAAATGCAGCCGCCACAGCTGGGATTCGATCCCGCGACCTGCGGGTTAGCAGCCGAGTACATTAGCTACTAGATCACCGCGGCGGGGCGCTTTTATACAGTTAGCAGTCGCAATAGTCATGCGCTTAAAGTCAAGGAAATGGTTTGAAACATTTTGAGCTTACTCATGAACTTTCTGAGAATTGTGAAATCAGGTTCTTTGACTTTAAGCTATTCCTGAATAATGGACGCACTTGCTGGATATACCAACCATGTGGAAATAAGCCTGATTGATTGATATGTGGAGTTTAACGTCCCAAAACCATTATATGATTATGACAGACGCTGTAGCGGAGGGCTCCGGAAATTTCGACCACCTGGGGTTCTTTAACGTGCACCCAAATCTAAGCACACGGGCCTACAACATTTCCGCCTCCATCGGAAATGCAGCCGCCGCAGTCGGGATTTGAACCTGCGACCTGCGGGTCAGCAGCCGAGTACCTTAGCCACTAGACCACCGCGGCGGGGCGCGTGGAAATAAGCCTGTTTAGCCATTTCATTCCGCGCATTCTAAATTAGTTAAGCGAGGTATCGCAAAGTCTTGCTTCGTGAATGCCTTGCGAAAATCCTCTGTGCACAAGATTACAGAAAGCTTTGTTGAGCAATCTTCAAGGCTGACGTCGGCCGGTTACCCCGACCACGTGCAAGTTTCCGTTGCCGAAGGCTTGCTGCGAGAACTTCAGGCCAAAGGGAACAATAACGTTGCCCAACCTGTCACAGCTAGACAGGCTTTCGCCGTGGTTCTGTGTATGCACAAGATAGCACGCAACCTTAAGAAAGTGGCACAGCGAGTTAATGTGAAGGTGGTCTTTACGGCCCCTCAAAAATTGAGTCGCCTGTGCAAGCTGTCCGTTCCTCCGTCCAGACCCACCCTCGGTTGCACTACAAAACATGCAAATAAATTTAGAGATTGCATCTGTAATGTGGTGTATCAGCTGCTGTTATCGTGTGGAAGGTATTACGTCGGTCAAACAGGTCGTTGTATAAATGAGAGGCTGAGGGAACATATGCACAATGTGTATCACTATAAACAAGGATGGCTGTCCGTTCACTGCAGCACGTGTGGCTGCCGGCCAATATTTTGAGAGTGTACTATTGTTGCTAGATGCAGGGATCGCACCACACGCGATATCATAGAGGCAGAAAAGATTTGCTCATTGAAAGATGCTAGTGTTAGCAGCCCTTCTGTCGCGCTCACCGATAAGGAAAAGTTGTTCTTTTGCTTGTCGATGTGATGTACGTATGCATTATCATTGTGTTTCGCGCATGACTATTGCGACTGGTAAGTGTATAGAAGCGAAGACTTTCGCAAGAAATAAATTGTTGGCAGTTCAGCGCTCTGTCTCGTCTCTTCTCCTGTCCCCTCCTGCCCTGTCGTTTGCGCTGGTAAGCACTCTTTATCTTTCTTGTAAAGTCAACTATTCTGATGCTTTGTTTTTGTGGGCTTGGTTGGAACACTTGTAAATGGGTCGCTTTGTCACAGCTGTTCGTTTCATGCTAAATAAATCATTTAATACGCTTCGTGCTTCTCTGTTAGTCAGCGCGGGAGCATCAGCTCCATGCGGCCATCTAGGCAGCCCTAGGCTAGGGCCTTCCATTCGCCGTATATTCAATAAAGTTATTTCATCATCATCATCATCATCATCATCATCATCATCATCATCATCATCATCATCATCATCATCATCATCATCATTCTATAGTCTGACATCAGGCGCGACCGGCGCGACCAGCGTCCGTCGGCTAGGGAGCCTACATGAACGGCCGTTTTTAGGGTGGAGACATCTTAATAAGTGCCTTCAAGAAACCCAGCCAAAACCAGCGGGCAACAGGGCACGCTGTCGCCAGCTTCCACCAAATTCAGCATAGTTTTCTGTGCGCCGCCATTTTGGAGCCAGCCGCCGCTCCCTCCAGCTACGTGAAGTACGGCGCAACAAAAAGGAGCCGACCGAGTGACAGCGGCGTTTCTCAGGGTCGTGTAAGCGACCCAGTTCTCAAAGTGAGCGCGCGAAGAAATTCGCAGCCCACACACAAACACTTGCGACATAATACTGAGGTTACGCTGACACGAACGCAAGCGTGGCAACAGCTCAGACTAGCGAGCGCGTCTCCGTACGAACGCGTCTTGTTTGTGGGGCTCCTACTAGCAATGCGTGGACGCAGCAACGACAACTTCGGTTATCTACTCATTCGCGAACACCGCGAAACACATATACGTGTGCCGCAGGAAAAAACAGTGAACGAAATACGCAGTACTCACAGAGCAAATACGAGACGCACTGGTGGGCTCCCAGCCGTCTCGCTTCACTTGAGCCAGCCATAGTTGTCGTCGGCCAGGGCTCGCTGGGAAGCGGAACATTCGCACCCCCTTTCTGTTGTGGTTAGTGCAGAGCGGTACGCAGCATCCAGGCATTCTAAGGCTTCACCGGCAGCGTTTAACACGCTACCGCAACGTTCGACGCCGTATTATTGAGAACTAAACGCAACCGGGCGTAGACGCAGTGCGGGCACCAAGATGGGGCGACAGCGCGGCGTTGCTGTCTGGCAACATTGTGTTTTGGCGGGCGGCGGTGCGTTGGCGGCATGTAGTGGGTCAAAGGCTGACATCACCCTAAAAACGGCCGTTCATGTAGGCTCCCTACCGTCGGCGCGGCCCGACGACAACCGGCGCAAAGTATGACATGCTGCACTTCGCGCCGATGCGTTACCCAGGCAATGCCCCGCCGCGGCGGTCTAGTGGCTAAGGTACTCGGCTGCTGACCCGCAGGGCGCGGGTTCGAATCCCGGCAGCGGCTGCTGCATTTCCGATGGAGGCGGAAATGTTGTAGGCCCGTGTGCTCAGATTTGGGTGCACGTTAAAGAACCCCAGGTGGTCAAAATTTCTGGAGCCCTTCGCTACGGCGACTCTCATAATCATATAGTGGTTTTGGGACGTTAAACCCCACAAATCAATCAATCAATCAACTGATAGCGCCGATCAGAGCACTGGCCGTCGGTCAACTCACAAGCGGTGAAGCGCGTCGGCATTTGCACATGTGCCGTCCAATATTGTTGCGTTATTGCTAGATGCCACTAATAGGTTCCAAAATATTCTGTAATGGCCCCGCCGCGGTGGTCTAGTGGCTAAGGTACTCCGCTGCTGACCCGCAGGTCGCGGGTTCAAATCCCGGCTGCGGCGGCTGCATTTCCGATGGAGACGGAAATGTTGTAGGCCCGTGTACTCAAATTTGGGTGCACGTTAAAGAACCCCAGGTGGTCAAAATTTCCGGAGTCTTCCACTACGGCGTCTCTCATAATCATATGGTGGTTTTGAGACGTTAAACCCCACAAATCTAATCTAAAATATTCTGTAATGTTCGTGCAGTGCGCGTAATTTTAACGAAATGATCTACTACCGTCATGAATGCTTCTCGAACACTGCAGGCACGGATTGGCGCTGAGAGTTACAGCGTAACGGGCGATAAAGCTTGAAGAAATGGGGTGATATATATATATATATACGCACACTACGCACGCGCGGCCTTCACACTCGCGTTGGTGGGCGTGTACATACACACATTCGAAAAAGAAAAAAAAATGTTCGGTGGGAAGGATTGAGTAGCACTACGACTTGCACAGAAGACAAGCATATGCGAAAAATACAGTCACATACGTAGCGCAACAAATTTCCTAAATCTCTTACTTATATAAACGAAACTATACTCCATGCCTGAGAAGCCCAAATATTAATAATTAAGGAGAATCAAGTCTTCGTGAGTGAATTGATTGGAACAAGCTACCTAAGTGTCCGTCACCATCTTTCCATTGCGTAAGTTTCTGACTTGCTCCGTTCTCCGTCCCGCGTCGCCTGCATCCTTCGGGAAGTGATAGAACGATATTTTGCCATCTTTTCCACCGCAATGCCATGCATTACGGACCACTTCAAGGGTCTTGGGACATCGCTTCCTTTCTTTTTCGTGCTCGCGCGTGTGGCATGGAGAAAATAACGGAATTATGCCGCCGCTTCTCAACGCGCGCAACGTGGTAACTCATCTCCTTTTCAAGCTTGACCCTGTCAAAGCAAGTTTCCAGGCCCGGCCACTATAGATGGTGTGCGCTCGGTTCGAGTCGCGAGTGGCCAGCCTCGTGCACTGCGTTTACGTGAATTTAGGTGAAGCACGCGCAGCTCACATGGAACCTATATGAGAACAATTTTCGGTAAGCCCTAAAGCTAGCAAGAAGTGCACAGGGCTGGCACTAAATCTAAACTGTTTTTCAATCATGTAGAGTTGCATCTCTAAATATGACTTTCGAATACTTGAGCGTGCAAGCGGAGTGATGGTTTGATGGCCAAACGGACCGCTAAGCCTACACAGTGATCGAGAGACGCCACCCGCGTTTTCTCTGGCGCGTTCCCTGCTCGCGTTTGCCGACTCGTCAACTGCGCGTGCACTCGGCGTATTTCGACAACGGTAACACTTTTTGGCATCGTATTCCGCTGACCGCGCTAACCACTCAAGCACGACGCTCGTTAAATCAAGGCGCCCGGTGATACCGCAAGAGCCTTGTCTGCATAAAATGGACAGTCAGCATTCGACAGCCGAGTGTAGTTTTAGCCCTTCTGGGGAAACCTCTTCGTCTTCTCGCGAGAATGACTTGCCAAACGTGCCAAATATAATTGTACCAGCGTTCGTTTTTAGTTTTGGTTTCGGGGAAGGCGCTTTGATGGACCCGCCCGAACAGGGAAGCGCGTTCGAAGGTTCCCCGAGCTACGACACGCACGTTGTGTCCGCATTTAACGCGGATCCCGGGAGAGACGCCATCCAGTATGAACGCCAGGGCGACATCGAAGAGTCGCAGAACCAGCGGCAGGCAGCAAGCTTGTCTAAAACAGTTTCCAGAGGTGAACAACAGGTGGGCCAGCTGAACAGTCCAAATGCTCCAAGCATTGTGCTCAGTCCTGAGCAGCTGTCAACTACTCTCTCTAGTCTACGCCTCACCGAAGACAATGCGATGGATCACAGGGAACAAAGTACGCTCTTCGGGCACGGCGACGGCCGCTCTACGAACCCGCTTGTGCTCCAACAAATGTCCGACGTGCCTTTGGAATCAAGACACCGACAACACAGTGTATTCAGTCAGTGCTCCGGTGATCTTGGGTCCGTGAAGCAACTTGAGCCAACAAATGTTCATGGTGCGATACTTGACAGTGATCAACAACCTGCAGTTTTGTGCAACAGGGGCTTGAGCGGCGACAGTATCGGTGACCAGGAAGGATTGTCGCGGGATATGCTGAACCCTGACGAGCCGCGTGGATCAGCGTTGGACGAACTGGGATCCCACGATAAGTTGAAGATTCAGCACTGGGAAGACCAGCGCTCCACAGAACAGAGTTCAACAGATTCTCCAATACATTACTCAACTGGGCGGCTGATCGAAGATGAGTATCCAGACAGCAACAAGAATATGGTGCCTCATGCACTGACTGATGTTGATCCTTGGGCTTTCGGTGCTGGTCTACTTTCATCGTCATCTTCACCTAGTGGACGCAAGGGCTTTGGAAGACAACCGGAGACGCAAGACGCTGAAGAACTGTTGGACTCTGAAAAACGTGACCTATCCGTTACCGCTAGCGTTGTTCCAGCGTCTCAGTCAACTCATGAACATGGAACGGCGTTCGACCATTCTCCGGCCGATCAGGTGAGAATAGAGGCACTCCAAAGTGTGGCGCTCTGCAGTATAGGTGAGGGTACGGTGTCGCCTGAGGAGTATGTACATGCTCAGTGTTCTAACAACCCCCTTACGATTCAACCGAGAAATGATGTTCCTGGCGAGCAAGCACTGCAACAGAAGTGCGTCCGCGAAGGCTGCTCAAATCCTAGCGTTCAGTCGAATGAGTGGGATGGTGAGTACTGCAGCTCTGAGTGTGTCGTGTTGCAGTGTAAAAAGGTGTTCTCAGAATGGGTGACCAGACGTCTTGAAAACCAAAGCACCCTCCAGTGCACAGTATAGTTCCAGCTGAGTGTCTGCAGCACTGATATAATGTTCAACGTTACTGTATTGCGAGCGTGAAGACCGCGGTTTAGTGCGTGGTGGATTCGGCGCAATGTTTGATGTGTTTTTGCCCATTGTGATATATTTGGGTATGTTCTATATATACTCAAAAGGAATGTACTGTTACAGTGGGAATACATAGAGTGTGCGTGATTGTGTTTTATGTGCACGTGCATGTACACTGACGCGTTATAAGGGGGATTTATTTGTTTTGTAAATCAGACTGGGGATTTGACACTTTGCGACTTGGTGTAATTAATTAAATAAATTGGCATTGTAGTGGAGCATACGCACCAACGCGTATGCGCCTTCGGAAGAGAATTCCATCATTCTAAATCTGAACAGTAAATTTTAAAACCACTCGATTCTTGGCCAATCCCCCACAGTGGGTATGCGCCACTAACATTAGGAGAACAAGAACAACAACAACAACAACAACAACAACAAATAGCCCCACGCTCTGATTGCATGAGAACCTGGGCCGCCTGCCTTTGCTAGACTTGCCGTACGGCCATTTTTTGTTGCGACTTCGTTGCGACTTCTCTGGTTCAATAAGCGTCATCACATTTGGTGGAGGCTGCTGGGATTCCCAAGCAGACCTGGAGATCCGCTCTCGCAAGTTGCCCGAGAGACCACCGCGAAACATGACTGACGCAGTCGCCGACCTGCCCATCCCAGCCCAGCCCGGCCGAGGTGGTCTAGTGGCTAAGTTGGGCATGTTGGTGAGACATAATTAATCGACGTAGCACGTTTAGAATCATAGGACAAGGGAAGGGACAGAAGGGAGCGCTTACTTCCAACAAAATTTTATTTCGAGGAGCGTACATATATATGCTCACGAAATTCGAATACAACAGACAAACAGATGAAAAACCCTCTATTGCCATGCGCTAAAAACTTATGATCTCAAAAACGACAATTATTTTTCACAAAGACCGAGAGAAGGAGTGCTGACGCAGTTCAGCCCTAATCTACTAATCTTTTCTGCTTCAATAATCTCCCTTGTCACTTTATTTCTGTTTTTTCCTATGATTACCGTACCATGAAAAAGTGGTGTGCAGCCACACGTGCTGCAATGTAGTGCCAAAAAACCATCTCGACTATTTCTTACGTTGCAAGCGTGTTCGCGGAGCCGATCATTAATGCACCTGCCAGTTGGTCCTATGTAGTGTTTATACCGCATGAAAGAAGTATCTGATAGATTACAAATTGCGCGCATGTGACAAACAGTGTTAAGTGCTTTTTAGAGCATCCCGGTTTTGTATGTGAAACAACTTTCATACACAAGTACGAGAGCTTTTTCGGGGCAGAAAACACCACCTTTACATTGGCCCGCTCCCCAACCTTTTTCAAGTTGTGGGAGACTCCATGCAGATAAGGCACTACGGCAAGCTTCTGACGTCTTACTGGCTCAACATGAGGGAGAGCTTGCTGCAAGGACTGAAGCTTCTTCACCAGAATACCCGCGACGTAAACCTGTACGTGAGAGGGGTAGCCAGCGTCCAGAAGTCGTTCTGCTTGTTCTTTGAAGCTAGCTGTCATCAGATGTGGACAAGACCTCTGTAAGGCGTTACTAAAGCACATGCTTACAATGCCTCGTTTTACGAGCTTAGTATGGGCGGAGTGGTACGGAAGCAAGGGTTTGTTACTCCTCGGCTTGTACATTCAACAAATGTGGTCTATAGACCTATAGACCACATTTTTCACCTATAGGTGAAAAATGAGAGCGATATCTAAAAATCTGAGTGTGTTATTAACAGGCAACTCATGGGTTAAAACAAGGGGACTAAACCACTCTTTGATGAAGTTGAAGATATCTAGGGCACAAAAAGTGGGGTCACCGTCAAGAAGAGTGAGGAAGTCGTCAACAAATCTAAAGATGCGCATGATTCGGTTGTCACTAAGGTCACCGGAAACGGTTCTGTCGAGCTTGGCTAAAAACAAATCACTTAAGATTGGAGCAATACATGATCCAATACAAATGCCCTCTTTTTGAAGGTGGGGCTTCTCGTTCCATTGAATAAAAGTAGATTGCAAATAAAAAGATAAAAGTTCTAAAAAGCTCGTAAAACGAGGCGTAAACCTGACGCCACGGTGGTGTTTACGCCATCCCCTGCTTTTACTGAACGCAAGGGCATCGTGCTCCCATCTGCCGTTCTTACAATTGCGTCTGGTTTAACCGTAATGCTGGTTACCAACCACTTCAACTACCCCATTGGCTTGCTTCGTGGTGAAACGTTAGGATATGTGCAACCTGTCGACCATATCAATGATATTATTCTTCCCGACAAAACGCCATGTCACATTGCCGCAATCACTCAGGCGTCTGAGCCATCAAGCTCGCCAGCCTTCGACAATGCCATTGACGCAGACCTTCCCCCCCTCGCCTCGCCGCCAACTTGTTGCTCTCCTTAACAAGTTTCGCTCTTCTTTCGACTTTCAGGAACCTGCTTTGGGCCGCACCATGACTATCACTCATACTATTGACACCGGCTCACATTCGCCTCTGCGACAGCGTCCTTACCGCGTTTCTGCTGAAGAGCGCCGCGTCATTACGGAGCAAGTAGATGACATGGTTAAACGGGGAGTCATACAGCCTTCTTAAAGCGGTTGGTCATCACCTGTGATTCTGGTAAAGAAAAAAGGTGGCACCGTTCGATTTTGCATGGACTATCGCCGCTTAAACAAGTTTACAAAGAAAAACGTCTACCCGCTACCACGAATAGACGATGTTCTTGACTGTTTACAAGGCGCCGAGTACTTTACATCCTTGGATCTGCGTTCTGTGTATCGGCAGGTGCCAATGGCTGAATGTGATCGCCCTAAAACAGCCTTTGTAACGCCAGGTGGCCTATATGAGTTTAAAGTCATGCAATTTAGGCTCTGCGACGCGCCTGTGACATTTGAGCGCATGATTGATACCATATTGCGTGCCCACAAGTGGAAAACTTGCTTGTGTCACCTGGCTGACATCGTAGTCTCTTCAGCTGATTTTCCGACACATCTTAGTCGTCTCCACGAGATTCTAACGTGTCTATTTTCTGCAGGCATACAACTTAACACCAAGAAGTGCCACTTCGCAGCACGAAAACTAACCATCTTGGGACATGTCATCACACGAGATGGTGCTCTTCCGAATCCCGATAAGCTTCGAGCTGTCACTGACTTCCCAATGCCCACATCACTGAAAGCCCTAAGAAGTTTCGTTGGGCTCTGATACTTTCGTCGCTTCGTGCGCAACTTCGCGTCCATCAACTTCGCGTTCACCTCTGACGAGTCTGCTTTCCAACAGCAAAGGTCTATCTGCATGGTCACCTGCATGTGACGACGCATTTCGCCAGCTGCGCCGCCTGCTGACCCCACCACCTACTCTTCGGCACTACGACCCCACTGCTGCCACAGAAATTCACACCGATGCAAGTGGCCTCAGTCTTGGCGCAGTTTCGGCACAACGGAAAGGCCCCCAAACCAAATACGTAGTCGCTTATGCAAGTCACGCTCTCAAGAAGGCTGAATTGAATTACTCCATGACAGAGAAGGAGTGTTTGGCCATAATCTGGGCACTCCCGAAGTTTCGCCCGTACCTTTACGGCTGTCCTTTCCACGTGGTTACAGACCACCTCGCTCTATGTTGGCTGTCCACCTTGAAAGACCCCTCCGGACGCCTGGGGCGTTGGGCACTTCGATTGCAGGAATACGACATCCATGTCGTATATCGTTCCGGTCGCGAGCATGCGGATGCCGATGCACTTTCGCGATCGCCATTAACACCAGATGTGGCTTCTCTGTCACCCCTTTTTACCACCTTGTCACCACTTGACACCACTGACATGCTTTCGGAGCAGCGTAAAGACCCATACCTTGCCTTGTTACTTGACTAACTTACCTATCCGTGTGCTGTCCCTTCCACGAGAGCACTACGCCGGCAAGCAGCCCACTTTTTCATGCGAGACAACATTCTGTACCGCCGCAACTACATGCCTGTTGGTCGCAAGTGGCTCCTTGCTGTCCCTACTCATATGCGATCCGACATCTGCATGAATTTCCTTGCAGATCCGCAAAGTGCTCACTGAGGTGTCCTGAAAACCTACGAAAGGCTGCGCCAACGATATTACTGGCGAGGAACGTATCGCTTTGTGCAGAAATACGTTCAGTCTTGCACCACTTGCCAACAAAACAAGACACCTCCGCGGCACCTTACTGGCATGTTACAGCCGCTCCCGTGCCCGGCTCGCCAATTCGACCGCGTGGGTATCGACCTCTATGGCCCCCTCCCGTATAGTGGCTCTGGAAACCGGTGGATTATTGTCGGCGTCGATCATCTGTTACGCTACGCTGAGACTGCAGCTCTACCGGCAGCGACCACCCGCGATGCTGCACTCTTCATTCTCCGCAGCTTCATTCTGCACCATGGTGCTTCACGGGAATTACTCAGTGATAGATAGGGGTCGAGTGTTCCTGTCGGAGGTCATCCAAGCTATCCTCGCTGAATGCAACATCATGCTTCCAAAGCTGAAATAGGTTTGGAAGGATGACTATCTGTAAAAATGAAACGACCTGTTTCGCGAGTGTTCAAACGGTCCGCGTTAAACGAGGCTTGGCCTCTGAGACCATTAGGCGTTGAGCGAGGCGCTGTTGCCCGTATTAAAAAATAGGTGGCAGCACATATCAAGAATTCTAAAGCTGAAAGCAACATCATTTCTGGTCCATAGAATTCCTGGTTCCGTATGTTAATTCTCGTTCTTTAAGGCCCATAGTACGTTACTGGAGGCCGCGGTGTTGGACAAAGTATGGAACTAGAATATGAGCCCATTATGTACCAACCTATTTCAATGCACTTTCCCCCAGCATTTTTCGCACAAAAACAAAATTCAAATTAAAGACACTGCTACGGAGTATCTGTCTACAATTGTAATGCATGTCATGTGTTATTTCATATACACTCATTCGCAAGCATGATGCTGCACAATTATCCAGTGTGTTACTTTGCTTAAGAAGCATTTGCTCTAATTCTTTTTTCCTTTACACCTTTTCACTTTCAATTGCTGTACATATTGTATAATGCTTGCAACTATTGCTTATATGCTTTGTTGTTTCTAATCTTATATGCACGTTGTTTTTTGTCCTGTCATCTTTCTTAGGCCATAAGATACAATCTTGTAACGCGTCCGGTGTTTTTGCTGTCTGCCAGGCTCTGCCACTCAAACCACCAAATGGCTTTGGCAGGCCTAGTCACATGTACTGCTTTATTTGAAAAAAATAAAAGGGATTATTATTATTATTATAATTATTATTATTATTATTATTATTATTATTATTATTCACCAGAAATCTACCACATACCAAATACCACAGAGAAATGGTATCACTGAGCGGTTCAACCGCTCACTTGGCAACATTCTGAGGATGTACACCTCCTCCGACCGTACTAACTGGGACGATGTATTACCTTTTGTTACCTTCGCTAATAACACCGTGGCGCCAGCGACTACCGGTTTTTCCCCGTTCTTTCTGTTGTACGGCCGCGAACCTTCCCACCCACTCGACACAATACTCCCGCACCGCCCTGGTGCATCTGAGGTCTCCCCGCTTTCGGAAGTCGCCAAATACGCCGAAGACTGCCGTCAGTTGGCTCGGTCTCTGACAAGTGAGGCTCAAGGTATACAAAAGACTCGACATGACGACGTTCAACACATAGCTACCACGTTTTGTGCTGGCTCCCTTGTTTGGCTTTGGGTGCCCCCGCACGTTGCTGGCCTGTCTTCTAAACTTCTGGCCCGGTACCATGGTCCGTACCGTGTCATTGATGCGACCTCCCCGATGAATTACATCATCGAGCCACTAACACAATCGCCAGATTTGCGCCGTCGAGGACGTGAGACCGTACACGTCGACCGTCTAAAGCCCTACTACGACCCCTCATTGTGCCTACTCCCTGAGTCACCAGAATGTCTACTCTTCACCCCGGCGCCATTGTAGTGGAGCATATGCCCCAACGCGTATGCGCCTTCGGAAGAGAACAAAAATCCCTGCGCTCTGATTGCACGAGAACCCGGGCCGCCTTTGCTAGACTTGCCGTACCGCCATTTTTCGTTGCGACTTCGCTGCGACTTCTCCGGTTCAATAAACGTCATTACAGCATGTTCATCCATACAATTGCCTGAACGCTAATGTACAAAAAAAGGAGAGGGTTTTAGCTTGTCAGGGTTATCCGGTGCACGCTAAAGGCTTTACGCATAACTGGTGTAGCGGATGTTGCTACCCACATCTTGTGACGCTTCCTGCAACCACAGTTATTGAAAGGTGTCCTCGCAATCGAGGACAGACTAAAGGTACAGTACACGCAAAAGACACAATGCAGTAGTACACGTTATACAATGATAGAAAAAGTACAATGCATGCAAGAAGAGCTATAGGCACTAGTAAATGCTAGTACCATCAATTTTTCCGCAGTCGCAGAAAGAGTCAGCTTTTATACAACAGGAAACAACAGTTTTCTTTAGGTAAATTGAATCCGCAATGTATAGCCTATGTGTCTGCAGTCGAAGTGAAAAGTTTAGTTATCCCAGTTTCAATTTTGCTTACATTGTCTACTGTCAGTAGTTGATGTGGCAGTGAGTTCCGCACCTCGGTTGTTCTGGGGAAAAACTAGTATTTATGTGAATTTATTCGTGCTGGGATTGGTAGAATATGCTCTTGGTGGCTGCTTCTGACTGTTAGGGACACTCGCTGTTTTATATATTTTTGGGTATTGAAATAAAACATTAGTGTCCTCGAGAAAAGTTTCAGAAGGCATCTCATTGGGTATTAGGCTGCTTCCGAGAATTCAGAGCAGCAGAGAAGTAAATTCCACAAGGTTTCCGCTATAACAATTCTGTGCTTGCCTGGTTCTTGCGCGGCAAATTGACACCCCCTATCTGGCCTTTCCCGTTTACGTCTGAATTATCCGGTATAACGCTATAACAGATAAGTTTGTGGACAAGCTGAAGCTTAATACTACTATGAGGGATGTTGGGCGTCGGTGGGTGTGAGTAAGAACGTGTTGGAGCACTGTTCAGGGGGGGGGGGGGGAGTGAACCTGAGTGCCGTGAGGTTTGAGCTACTGCCAACGTGTGTCTGTGCTCAGGAAATCGGGATCCAAAGAACGATTTCTGGTTTTCTGGATATAAATAAATGGGAGTTTTGACGTGGTGCTGCTTCACTTGAAGCAAATTGATGAGGCGTACACCGTTATTTTAGGAGAAGGAAGCGCACGTGGTAGGTAGCACCAATGGAAACATGAGTTCCTTTTCATTACTGTTCGGTCATAATTTGCCAACATAAACGAAACTCAAAGGCATGTACAAAAGGTTACTCAACGCATACCCCGCCCTAAGTTTGCCGAAACTATATTGCCAGGCTTGAACATACAATTTACTCTGAGTATCTCATAATGAAGTACGAACAGTACGAACTCTGCACGGGGACAAAAAAAAAAAAAAAAAGAGGAGACGCAGATGAGTCCGCGTTTTCTATTTTGTGTCCTTGTATAGAATATCGCACTGCTCGTAGTCCATTACGCAAAACCAACTAGCCCAAAGATTTACTCTACTAAATATTTTATTAAAAAATTTTTTGAATATAGCTAAATAAATAGACCACTATCTGTAAAAATGAAACGACCTGTTCCGCGAGTGTTCAAACGGCGCGCGTTAAACGAGGCTTGGCCTCTGAGATAATTAGGCGTTGAACGAGGCGCTGTTGCTTCTATTTAAAAACAGGTGGCAGCACGTATTGAGAATTCTAGCAGCTGAACGCACGAGAGCCGTAGACGCACCGCATCACAGATGTTATTCTTACGGTGTTTACACTTTTTGCATCAGGTTTCTCGGATAATAAGTGGTGCAGCTACAATAGGGTAGTTATGGCGTGCTGTGTACATTTCAGCTTTTCGCAATTCACGACCGGTTGCTGCCGCAAAGACTAACGAAATTGAGAAATCGCGAGGTCCGCTTTCGAAGGCGTGATGCGTCTCGGAGGCACGAAATAAAGGCGAAGGTTTTGCTTCACCTTACATAGAGGGCGACACCAGGTAATGCTTGATGCCGGCAGTCTTGGGAGCCTGAAATGCAAGCAAAAGTTTGCGTGATACTATGGAGAGAGGGCGCAACAGGTCAAAAGAAATCTAAAATAGGCTGAGCGCGACGTAGATACTGTTTAGGTATATCATAATTCTAGCTTATAACTTATATTTTCTGACGTTATTTTTTTGACAGCAACTTCACCGCAATACAAAACTGTTATGCGTTGTAGCATAGTCCTTCAATGTATAGAAGGATCGTGGTTATAGCTTGCATGCGCTATCACGGTAAATTTTACACATTTTGCGGTGAAGCTTACCAAGATTGCAAAACTTTAGAGCAGGGCACTGCAATGGGACTATGGGTTAAGTGTTTATTAATTAATTATTCGCTGCGAACGTGCCATCTCCGACTACATCAATAGTACCGAGCGGTCCAACAAGCATACGCGCAGGTCTTCAATACTTCTAGACACCTCGTGACGTGGTTTTGACAGCTTGAGTCCAGTCTACGTGTCTTTTTGTTGCCTCTGTGATTTTTATGAGCTACTCATTCGAAGTCATGCACAGTTACCAACCTTCCCAACTTGCCACACTTATACAGTTTCACAGCTTCTCCTCAAAACATGACCATGAAAGCTGCGCGTGACGAAGTTCTCTCAGGTAGAGTAGCATACATAGGCCGTGTTATGATTTAAGAATCATTTTGTCAATACCTATTGATTAGTATTGAAGGCGTTATAAGACCAAGAATGAGAGACTTCAAAGCTAAGAGAAGGGGAAAAATAGCACAATGAGCATCGTTAGACAGTCCTTAGAAAGTGCATTTTTTTAGTTACCCTTTAAATTGATACAAATATTACAGTCTTAATTATTTCGAACTATTTTGGAAGCAAGTTGCTGCAGTCTCAGATTCAGAAGGGAAACTAGGATTTTGTAGTAATAGCAACAGACATTATAAGATGAAAAAAAAAAGATGGGGGGAGTGAAACATACAGTGCTATGAGAGCGATATTTTCCATGAGGCACTAGTGACAATCCTGAAACTGGGCAGGTAGGAAAGGGTGTTTTCGCTACCCTAAAGTCATCGAAAAGCTGCGTCGAAAGGCAGTTTAGCTTAAGGCACATCCTTTTTTCTTCTTTCTTCTCATTGTGAAACATTGCGGATGAAAACAGACCTATTTCTTGGGACACTTTCTAAAGACTTTTTACAACTGTCGCCGTGGCACGCGCGCAAAACATACCTCCCCACCACCACCTGCCGGCCTACAAAATTTTCACAAAATTTGTTCAGTGTAAGTTCTCTCTGATTGATTTGTGGGGTTTAACGTCCCAAAACCACCATATCATTATGAGAGACGCCGTAGGGCTCCGGAAATTTCGACCACCTGGGGTTCTTTAACGTGCACCCAAATCTGAGCACACGGGCCTACAACATTTCCGCCTCCATCGGAAATGCAGCCGCCGCAGCCGGGATTCGAACCCGCGACCTGCAGGTCAGCAGCCGAGTACCTTAGCCACTAGACCAGTGTAAGTTCTCTCTGGAAAGTGGAAACATTTTGCGCCATTCGCGAAACAGGCTTGTGTGGAGCACTCGCCCATGTATTTTTTTTTTTTGCAAATTCCTTCACTAGCTAACACAATGCACGCTTGACCTGCGTGATGCCTACAGGTCATTACGAATTTGCAGAAACCATAAAAGCTTTCTTCTTTTTCAGTGGAGGTTGCGAGTTGAGACACACACTTTCTTTGGCACATAGACCTCTATAATGACGAGTTTTTGTGTGTGTGTGTGTTATAGGCAGTCGGGTAATGTGTTAACGTTCATTTTAGTGCATAGAAGGCTAATAGAGGGACCTACACATTTTTTTTTTTTTGGCACACAGCCGCTTATGAATCATGATAAAGCATACAACTTACGGCTAGCTTGAGCAGCTTCGCTCTTGAAAAGGTGCCTCGTTAAGTCCACTGTGGTGGCAAATGGGAGTAGCTACAGTGGTTGCACTAAGCAGGAAAGTCGACATGATAAGTCTACCAACTAACCCTCCTGAAAACTCAAAATTACCTCGCGCTTTAAGCCCGCTCTAATTATTGCTTACAAATGACGTGTTCATCATAGCATGACCTAATACATGGGAAGCATAACGTTGCTGCTACCTTTTGATCTTACATGGAAGCGAGAAAACAACGAAATCATTTCACATAACACCGCCGAATAATAAAAAAAACTTGATCTTATTAATCGTTACTTAGTACTTAACTGACATACCCACTCCGATTGATTGCAATAAAAAAAAAAAAACCTTCTTTCAAACTTTCAAAAACCTGCAAAACCTTTTGTCGGGGGCTACATTTGACGTTCCCGAAACTGTGATGGCCCAGTCCACTTGCCATTTTGGGCAGCAAGGATCCGGATTGAGCAGGGTTGCCTTGATTGCACTATGTCCCCGTGCTATGTTAATGTCGAAGATTATTTTTACTCAAGAATCGTATATGAAGAACTATATGGCGTGTGGTAGGTCACCTTTGTGTCCAAAATATAGGAAATTGGAAAGGGAAAATTGATATGGCACAGCTTTTACAAGTTCGAAATTCGCGCGCGTTTATTTTCTACTCCGTGTTTCGCGGTGCACCCGCAAGATGTCGATAGCTTTGTGAGCCGGTTCCTAAGGGACTAGAAACGCCACGGAGCAGGTATTCGCAACTTGATGAAGCATCAGTCTGCTTCAAGATAAGTCCTGTAACAATTTTCTGAGCAACCGCCAACAATTCGTATACGTGAACGAACACTCCTCGTCTCTCGCATCCGTTACATCCGGGGTTCCCCGGGACACAGTCCTCGGGCCCCTGCTCTTTATCATTTACATTAACAATCTTCCAACCAACATTTGTTCCGGAGTTCGATTGTTCGCAAACGATTGCGTGCTATAAAGCCCTATTAACAATAGCAATGATGTTTTGTCCTTACAATCCGACCTCAGGAAAATTGAAGATTGGTGTCACAAGTGGCTCATGTCATTAAACGCATTAAAAACCCCTCTCCTCACTTTTCCCCGAAAGAAGTCATAACCTGCTCGCGATTATATTATATGTGACCCTTCAATATCCGCTGTTAACACCTACAAGTATTTAGGTATTAATCTCTCTTCTGACCTATCATGGCACATCCATATAACGAGCACAACAAATTCTTCTAATCGTGTTCTCGGTTTCTTGAGGCGTGATATCCAATTAGCACCACCCCCAGTCAAACTTTTAACCAACTGCTCGTTAGTCAAGCCGAAGCTTGAATACGCATGTGCCCTGTGGTACCCAAGCCAGCATAACCACATCACCATGATTGAATGAGTGCAGAGCCGTGCGGTGCGTTGCATTTTTTTGGACTATTCCTACAGCTGTAGTTCACCGAAACTCAAATCACAAGCAAACCTTCCCAGCCTTGTATCACGCCGTCGAGTCTCCCGCCATTCTCTCTTTCACAAGTTCTTTCACAAATGACCCAAAGTCGACCTCATTGTTCCCGCTCATCGCCACTCAAGCCGAGCCAACCACGAAAAGATCGTATACCACCCCTAAAGCTCACACTGTCTCCCGTGCATCCTCCTTCTTCAACCTGACATGAAGGGACTGGAATGACCTTTCCACCAAACCAGTGCTTCAATCGGAACCAACCAGAACAACTGTTCCCCTTCTTTGGGGGTCTTTGAGGTGTAATAAATAAATAAAAATAAATAAATAAATAAATAAATAAATAAATAAATAAATAAATAAATAAATAAATAAATAAATAAATAAACATACGTAAATGTCACCCAACACATTAGTCGCAACCCAAAACACCCATGGAAGGCGCATATATTTCAGGGGTTCTGGTTTAGTTGACATAGGCAGAATATGTTAAGAATTCTGAAAAAAAAATGGAGAGGATAGGAGTCGTTACAGGGGCAGACAACCTAAAGGACTTTAAGACAACCAGGGGTCATAACAGAATCATGTATGAGAAAAAAAAAGAAATAGCTGGGGTACTCTGCTTTAATGTATGGAGTAGTACGTGCTTGTATTGAGAGGCTGTGTGATTACTGGTATGGACTCCTTATCAAAAAGAATGTTAATGAACATCATCATTATCATCATTCTCGTCATTATCATTGCTAATAGGACCTCTTGTTAATTTCACTCCTTTTAGCTCATCAGGTATCATTCACAAGTGAAATAACCATGCGTAGGACCCTGCGTGTGCACACTACTCACGCACACACACACTCACAAACGTAATGACAATGGTAACTTTGTGACCTTCAACATACAAACTATGCTTTGATCGGGTAATATTTTTTCTTTCTCATAAATGCGTCAGTAAATTTAGCTACGCAACTATTCCTACCATTGCAGTAATGTATCGGAACATCATTGATGTAAAATCTCAACTTGAAAACGAGCACTGAATTTTTCTACTCTCATAACTTGTTCTTTCAAAACCATTCTTACCACTCGTTCTGAAACGAAAAAAAAGGAAAAAAATAAAAGAAACAATAACTAGAGTGATATATGGTTTGAATATTTTACAGTTAAAACTCTGTTAACATTATGATGAGAACACTCGAATGATTTCGGTACTGTTCTGCTGTACCTGTCTTGCCGAGCAGAGGTCGGAGGTTCATATTACTTCGACTACTCCATATCTATAGGTTCTGGAGCAAAAGAAAATAATGAAGACAATCCAAAATAAATAATGAGCAGAAAAAATGACATATTAACACACTTATACAAGTTAAAATTACATGGTAACATACAGGTAAAGTACAGTTTGTTGCAACAGCTCACACTGTAATAAAATGTTCACACACGCACATGTCTAGTTCAACCCACAGTATCTCAAATTACTTTGGTAAATCGGGAAGTTCTTAAAATTGAGAAGGGTCGTTCACGGTCCTTCCATACCTAAAACTGTAAAGAAGCGACACCCAAAAGCTACAACGGCATTGTTTTTTACGCCAAGCCGGGCCTGAACCCCAGGTGGTCAAAATTTTGGGAGCCTTTCATTGTGGCTCTCATACTCATGTCGTAGTTTTGAGATGTAAAACAGAAACAGGTATATTAAATGGGGACTCCATGGATACGCAATGCAAGACATTTAAACAGTCACGTGAATCTTTGACAGACAGGCAATGTATATGCAAAGACGCGGCGAACGAATGTGGTGACTGTGCGATCTGGTCGAGCGGAGATGTTACTAGGAGATGATCAATGTTATCGGTTGTATAACCCATAGCGATCACCTCTATAGCTCTGACCCTGGCGTCAGCTGACAGGCAAGTGTGCTACCGACTGTCGAGTCCACTGTTCCGTCGTGGTCTATGTTCTGCGACAGCAAAGCAGCCCTTCTTTGTCTTTCCCCCATTTTACGTCACGGCTAACATGAGTGGCTCGTAGCGGAAACCAGACAAGTTCACAAGGAAGTAATCGAAAATGGGGCACAAGGTAATATTTCGGTGGCTGCATAGTCACTCTGGTATCCAGGATAACGAATAACGGACTCGGGTGTTCCATTCGCCCACGACGGCATCAGCAGTGTCACCGTTCCCCTTTCAGCAAAAGATTATTAGCTATCCCGTCGTCTAAGTTGCACGTTAAATGTGGAACTTGTGCGATTCACTGGCATTTACAACCTTTAACCCTGATCTCACCCGACGTATCCTGTCCAGCTTATCAAGATGTGACTCTGATTTGCTGGTTCATCTGTGGCTTGGAGTGCATGACTTTTGCAAATTGCCTATTTATTTTTGGAATGACTGATAGCCCGTTATATGAAGTGTGCGGGTGCAGCGAAAAATTCACGCACCTTCTCCGACAGAGTACGCGCCTCAACTACAGAAGAACGGCCCTCTCGGCCACACTATATATATAGGCCGGCTGGACAACCTCCCTCTCATAGAGAACAAAATCATTGGGTCCTTGCCTATACCCGATCTTTAACACGAGCCATTTTGAGGTCGTTGTTAATGTTTCTTCAAGAAACTCGACTGACTGACACGCTGCGACTGTTCGCTGATAATGTTGCTGTATAGTACTCGGACGGTGCTTCGGGCATATTTTTGTTTTGTGTGTTTTGGCACCTACTGCCGTCCGAAAAATCTCCTCGTTCCTTCTTCTACATCCGCTTTACCCTTCGCACGTACAGGGTGGCAAACCGGGAACTTCCTCTCGTCAACCTCCCCGCTCTCTCTCCCTCTCTTTCTCTCTGTCTTTCTCTTTTGGGAATGCGAAGAGCCTTTCGGACATGATACCAGTATCTTTACTTTCAAGTTTTGTCGTCTAAATGGCCGAGTGTAGTACGCAGAGCCCAGCATTGATACTCGGGGGTTGGTGGAGCAGTCCACAATGTGCGCTGCAGTTTGATTATTTTCGAAATAGTTGCTATAGGGAACTCTGCGAATGTGCAGACATAGATTAGAATGACCGTTAGGTCGTGAATTTTCTTGACCTACGTTTTGGTGGCATCAAACATTCTTTTCACCAATCCCATTACTGTATTCTTGTTAATTGTAGACGCACTGAACTTTCTCAGCAAAGTGTGTCAATTAGGCTTTACGCTTAAGCTTGATAGTACTGCGTTGAATCTACATACATAGCACGGACGTCTTCGCCGAATATCATCAATTTACAAGGTGGAAATCAAATTCTTTGAAGGCAAAGAAACAAGTTGAGACATTTGCATACGCGTCCACGTAAGCGTTGCTTACGCATCTCTTTCTCCCTCCGCTTCCTCTCCGCATCTTCATAAGTTTGCAAACGTGATAGGAACAGAGGGCGAGGCGAATATGTCCACACATGTTTCCTTCTGCATCACCAATTAGCGGTCACATTTTGTACTGCAAGGCGTACTTCTGTAATGAACCATTTGCTAATGAAGCTTCAAGCTTTGATCGCAGCGATTCCCTCCTTTCTGGGCTTCCCACGGGGAAGTGTTTGTTACGCTTACACGTGAAACCACTACGCCTCCCCAAAACACACGAACTACCACACCTCCTCTCTGCAGATCTTGTGAATATGGGAGTGCTTCGAACTACCCATCCCTCCTATGCTGGTCGAACCACCATACATGCAGCCACCATTGAAAACTTGTGTCCGGGTCTCCAGGAAGTTTTGCGAGGAACTCTGCTCCTTATGTACAATCTCTCGAGACTCTACACCATTGGTCGGTGGCTGCGTTCAATAAACGCGACTTCCAAACACGCAAACTCGCTCTCACGCGCTATCCTGCGTCGTTCGAACGCGTTGCATGCAGGGAACACTACGTCGCCCGATATGCCCAAGGCGAAGGCTCGTCACGACAGTGGGGAAACAGGCGTTTAATTAGGAGCTCGGCCCTCCTCGCTCGTCCTGGGACGTGTGCGCGCGCCTTTCTCTCTCTGTTTGCACTGGTTTCGATCCCGCGAAAGTCGGCTCTGATTTGTCGTCGTCGACGTTCGCCAGATGCAAACAACACTCGCGCATTTCGAGCGTCGCTGCTGGGCACGCACAGCGAGTCTGACGCTGCCTTCGTTTCGCGCAATCAGTGCACCGAGAACCGTGCAGTCCTGTGTAAACCCCCACGCTTGTTCTGGGGATCACCGAAGCTCAAGAGAAAGTTGTGCCGGGTTTTAGAGCAGTTCTGCGCAGTACGGTGAAGTGAAGAACTTCACTTAGTGCGTTTCGTTTATAAGGGAGGAACGCTGAGCAACACCCATTCGTAGCATGAAGCAACAAGGAAATGCATACGGATTTATTATAAGAAAACTTCTTAGTTGCCTTTGTCCTGTTCCAGGAATTAAACCCAGAGCTAACGCCTTTCCGGGGCGGTCACTCTGCCGTAGAACTGATCTGCAATTTTCGGTTCATGTTTGAGCAAGGATTGTTATTCCAGGGTTGCGGATGACAGTAGTGTTTAGGGTCTAGCTCTGAGCTGTCATCACTACCAACCTCCTTTGTTCAGCAAAGTTATATACAAAAAAGAAGAAGAGACTTCTAACTATGTACTTCTGACCTCTTGAAATAACAATTTTGAAGCGTAAATAATATTACAACTATGGTGAGTAGCCAGTAGTTGCGACAATAGATCACGGGATTGCTTCAAGTTTACAGTGGACAAATTGTTTGTGACGCATATACTGATTAACCAGCGTGAGGTGCCTTCTCAATTTAAAATTTATTTTTAGGAGCACAAATACAATGTACTTTATTTATTCATGAGGTAAAGTTGCTTGATGCTGTATTGGTTATCAACTATGTAGCAATGAAAAGTAAAACAAGACACCGCTTGGATATAAAATGAAATGACCTATGGGACATGTTAGATACAGGAAATAGCCTATTAAACAAATTGCACAGCCAAGTGAAAAATTGCTGCAATGACTCACTCTTTTTCATCAACCGTGTGCTCTATTTTACGTATGTGCGTCTACTAACAGAATTGAGGCTGATGAGAATCTTCGTCAGGCGAACCGCTATCATTAGCCACTATTGAGAAATGCTTGAGTTTGAACTATGGGAGCTGCCAGGTTCAGGAAAGCTGAGTGTTATGGAGGAAATATATCATATAAATTTCAGAAGGGCTCGGCATCCTTCAAGACTGCAGTTATTGATATTACAAGCTCTTTTCGTAAAGGTCGAAATGTTATTGAATAGCCTGCCATCTTTCGATGTATCGACTCGTAAGCATCCACACCTGCTCAATGCCTGGATTTGAAGCCAGCGCTATGTTACAAATAATAAGAAGCGATGTTTCTTCACGATCCTAATAGTACATTATAGATTCCCATGTCTTGAGTTCTCGTCACACTCACCGGTACGACTCGTACAAAGCAGTTCAATAAATGCCTAGTGTAGCAAATGTGAATAGTACTCAAAGTAGCCACTGTGTACTCTCATTGATGGCAGTGAATGGACATGTTATGGCTGCACCTTTAAGAAGATCAGTGCACAATGACACAGACGTAAAATGCAGGTTGCACGACGGGTAGGGTCTTCTCATTGCTGCACGCATTTAGGAAGAGTTACCACCTTTCCTTCGCGACCCCTGGAGACAAGCGGAGTTCGAGGAGACCCAACCGAGGGATACGAACAGACGGTATAGGCCACGTTGGAAGCCAAACCACGTTTCGTTTGGAGAAGAAAAAAAGGGGCGGGAGTGGAGGCAGTGTGGGCGTGCAGGGGGTCGGGAGAGGCTTACGTGAGCGTGGTTGTCAACTTGTCAAATATCGAACTGTGTGCGCAGCAAGCGTCATTTGCTTACGCAGACGGCAGCGACACTGAGCGCGTGGTCTGTGCAGAACCAAGGAGTTCGTTGGAGGAGTTTTATGCGGAAAATTGTAGGAGCTTTTGAATTGTTTTGTTCGCCTATTCATTAAACTTAGTTGAAAACAAAGTTTTTTTTATCAAATGAAGTTGCCTAGTGCTCGCAGTGATGTCAAGAGTACACAAAGCGCGAATAGAATTCCGAAGTTTTGTCACTCTCACAGTGAAGGTGCTTAAGAATTTCTTTTACTGCCCAGTCTATTGCTTTACGCGTGGTCTGCTGATCAGTGCATGTATACTGGTGGGGTACAGTCAAGCCGTTATTTATTATGAATCGTTTTTTAAAGACAATAGTCTTTCTTGGGGACCTTCGACGCGAAAGTTCTGGTCTGTCTGTTGGTCTGTACGTTTGTCTGTTTGTCTACTTTTAACGGCACCGGGTATTTGATAGCAAATGTACTTGAAACGACCGACCCCATCCGCAGCGCCCACCAATGTTGCTCAAGATTTAGTGTTCATACCTGTGAATTGTCAATTAAAAAGCAATTATTGCGCATATCTGAGGCACCATAACAACACGTGTATATTCTGCATGTGCATCTTTTGCTAGAAAATGCATACATAAGTAACTTTAAAGACCGTAGCACTCATCAGGCTGCGCTGACCATCCAACGCTTGCACGAAAAGGTGAGTGTTACCAATGCTTTACAAAGACGCGATGGTGGTGGCACCTACCCGTCGCCTTGCAATCCTCACCTTATCACCTCTGAGACGGGCGCGCACACCCGTCTCAGAGCCACGCACTTCGTCTTGCAAGATGACTGTCAGGTGGCGCTCATGTATCGCGTGTGACGTGACTTGATGCGCTCGTTCACCTCCGATGCACGCTCGAGGCTCTCTAACGCAGTGCCTCCAAAATACAATTCACCGATTTTCTTGCGCAGAACATCAAATTAATTGTTCACTCTCCCCACTGCAAGACTATCGTCTTTCGACGACATTTGCAGATTACATGAAGATATGGGTCTAATTTTTTTCATGACTACTTGAACTAACTTCACAACTTAATAAAAAGTTTTCAGAAATCTATATCTGAAGCCTCTTTTTATTCAACTAGCGTAACCACATCCTGTTTATTATTTACTTCATTGTTAACTCACGCATTCACACACGAGTTACCCATCCTTTACAGGTGTGTGCGACTTGGTTAGTTTTCAGAATATGCTTGTTTCAGCAAGTAACAAATGTTTCTTACCCTTGAATAGCGTTTAAGAGGAAACTGAGTGTTCATAATGTTTTAACTTTTGTGACACCTGACACTTGTGCAAACAAAAAAGGTTGCCGCATCACTGTAATCATCAAAACACCGTGTTTACACAGATGTCTGCTGCTTCTAAATGGTTTGTGATAGCTGTTGGTGTTGATTTAGGTATTCAGCACTCTCTACATTGAATAAATTATTATGTAAAGGCATTTCTCCTGCCCGTTATAAACCACGTATTGCAAAACTAAAGTAGGCTTTGTTACAATAACGTTTCACTTGTAACGAAGCACGCTTTACAGATGTTTGTGCACTGCAAGTGTTCCCGTGCACAGCATGCATCCCCGAGAGTTTGCAAACCTGACACATGATCACATTTGAAGCAGTGCCTGCGTCCAACAACATTGTGGGTTCGTGCGTGTTTATGTGTGTGTGTGTGTTTCATTTAAAGACAAGCAAAGAAGTAAGGGAACTAAGAAGCTCGAACTTTCATTTTAGAACGTATACGACCATCTTTTGGGATCTGCCAAACACAGTTAATCACATTTTTGTTTACGCCAATTACTGCTTCTAGTATCTTACTAATGTTGCATTGCATCTCATATGTTTCACAGCATCTAAGATAACTAATTTCTCATAATTCTGTATCACCCGCAACAAGCCTTGAAAGGAAGAAAATGGTGAGGGATACGTATATTTCTTGGCAAAACAATATCAGCGTTGATTATGGCGTGAAAAAAACAACAACACTAAAGGAGGACATTAAGAATGAACGCGAGAAGGACGTGAAAAGGACGTTAACAATGAGACCAACTCGCCCAACAAGACACTCTGCTGAAATACAATATCAGCACAGTTTTTGATATAAATGATAGTCATTTTTCGCTATGTAACTCTGACAGATTGAAATGATGCTGAAACACACAAGGAGTTGAAACACACAAGAAACACACATGAGAGCGCACTAAATTTTGTAACTGGGAAAAGGCAAATCAGAGGGCCTAGTGAGACGTGATGGCTTTGAGGACGCAGTTATTCGCAACTATTTTATTTTGTTTAGTGTTGTCACTGCAAATTTTTTGAAGTTTTGATACAGACATCGAATCATTTTGCAGATTATTCACTTCAGGAGCGTGATCAGTCCTGCGAATGCTTAACTTATATATCGCAAAAAAGGTAAAACAAAAGCACACATGTGCTGAAGCAGTAATCCCTTCAATACGTCACCAGCGCACGTTGCTTCGATAAGGCCTGAAATATGGTGAGACCCTTCTATAAACACAAGCGTAACGAATAGGTTATGCTATCCGCGGCTAGTGTTTCGGTGACACTCAGTGGCTATCAGTGCACTCCATATCACCGGGAGCAAAAAAAGCGAACCTCTTCTTGTGGTACTCTGGTCACGAGCTTCGGCGCGTAGCCTTTTCATCTTCTCAAAAGCGAACGGAGATTTCGGTGAGCAAGACACCGTTCATCTCGTCAGCCCCCTAGCTACTAGTCTGCTGTCACTGAACACGGTGGACAGACGGAAAGACTCTTGATCTCCGGTCCAGCGACGCGGCCCGAGCAGTGTTGATCTCGGCGAAAGAAGCAAATGTGAGCCGGGTATAACTCAGCTCTGGATGCAGCAACTGTATAGCAATGCCCAGCGACCAATGCCTGCTGCAGCCGCGTCCGGCGCGATCTCGCTGGAGGTCCGCGGAGAACCGAGTCGTGGGCGGAAGTACGATTGCCGCGGCTAGAAAAAGAAACACGAAACGGTCAAGCACGCGTGGATGTCTGGGCAGCGGGTGGCTTTCCACTACGGTGATATCGTCGCCCACTCCTTCTCCTTCTGCCGTTGCTCCACGGTTCCGCAATGTTAGCAGCTTCCTGCGTTGTCGTCTATGCCTTTTACTAACGTTTTGTCCGTTGTAGCTTGCGAGAGTGCAGGAGCGGCTGTACGTAGGGGATATCTATGGGCCACGTTATCGATTTGATGGATATTCCGCCCGTCGGCGAGTCGCCCTTTTGCACAGAGCGCGCTCTCCGACGCCTTCGTTGTGCGGACACTGTACAGCTCGTAGATAACACGCCATGCACTTGTGCCGTCGACACTTGGTTCATTTATTTTGCCCCGTTTCACACGCCTTTCCTTTCATTCGTTCTTTGTAATCACAAGCGGGATGTGCCCCTGCGTATTTGTTACTTCTGTGCATCCGAGGTGTCTACTGTGAGGGTTAGAAGCCTGCAAACAAATCTTGAGAGATAGCACTGTCCGTGTACAATTTGTGCCTGCGCTCTATCACTATCATTCTATCACTCTATCACTCTATCACTCTGAATAGGCGTGTGGCGTATAGTTCAAGATGCCGCAGGGATGAGTAAAATTGTGTAAGCCTCAGAAACATGTGTTGCCTGGTCATAGCCCTTGAATAGATGCGTATGCGTCGAAACACCTTAAATATCGCGTTCGATGAACGTAGAAATATTCAGATTGTATATAACTTGTTTCGTTAAAGCCCATGCAGACAGTTCATTAAATACAGAACTGCGTATTAAAATTTTGTTTCTCCCAGACATTAGGTTTGACTTAGAATTTCAAGGGGATGCATATTTTTTTTTTGCTGGTTGAAATCAGTGTTTCCGAATTATGTCAGAACTTGCAGTCAGAAAAAATGAGCGTAGGATTGAAGGTAAATGTTTGCACATCTCTACGAGACCAGAATTCAGTTAGCTACTGCACAAGGGAAAAAGGCCAATGGGAAATAGACTCAAACAGAAAACCCGTACTCATTGTGAAACGTTGTTTCGTTCTTCACGACCATGTTGACACAGATATACGTAGAATTATTGTGAAGTCTGTGCCAAGAATACTGAACCAGGCTCTTGTAAACAAACACAAAATGATTCAATTCATGAATTTTTTGTCCTAGACTTTCATTAAAGTAGTTGACTCCTGCTTTCACTGATTGAATCCCAAAGTTCACCTAATCAGGAAGCTTCTTTTTATTGCGCTAACAGTTGTATGGACACTATATATATATATATATATATATATATATATATATATATGAATATCTGGGGCCTGTTTTCTGCAGCAACAGAAGGCACACAAAATCAAGCAGAATAAAAAGTACCAAGGAGGCACCCGCCAAAGATTCGAACCAGTGACTCCTCGCTCTCCAGCACGCTGCATTGACAAGGTTTACCCCGCCGCTAATACAGTCAATCACACTAACGGTGAGCTATGTATATACACTATTTGCCACAGGTTCACGGCCAATTAATATAAAAGAAACATTCTTGGACAAAGCATATACTTTGTTTGCACAAGCCATACATGCTCTCAATAAACATTCACGGGTCCGATGGCTTGATCAATGGAGAGTTGGGCTCACTGAAGCATATACAGTTGGATGAAAGGGGCTTTCCAAAATATCTCAAGCTCCACTCTCACTATGGAGTAAGAAGAAAAATTGCTCGCATCATGTTCAGTGCCTGCAAATTTGGTTTCCGTTGAAATGCGCACTGCCACTATCGCTTTAGACGGACAAACTTAACTCGTTACCCCAGATGAGTTTTGGTGACGCTTGCGCCTTTAAAATATCGCACGGCTTCGTCATCGCAACAGTGTACATTTTACCGCAAACCTTGCGAACTGATGTCATGAACTTCTTGCTGCACAACTTTTGTGCGGTGTGCCTACAACATGTGCCAATAATGGACACTGGAGACTTCAACGTTAATGTACTGCGACGTGAAAACCAGTGGCTTGTCTTAGACTTCACCTCCTGTCAAGGTCACACAATCAACTATTCAGTACATGATCTGTCTAGATACTGTAGTTAATGCACTACTGTCAATTCAAGCAGAATCGACCACATTCACTACATTTCGTATATTTCCTCAATCCCCTAGCTAATTCGTAGAACAGCCCGATGGGTTGTTATCGCATTCATTGTCTTAGGCGATGTGCCGAAACTGTGACATCTTTTTTTTTTCAGATTGCGGAACACAAATACATATTGCGTATGACACGAAGTAAATAATACCATCACAATTTACGTTACGTTGCGTGCCATAAATCAACCTTAAGCTTCCCGTTACGACCGTTTTGGTACTCCACAAAACAATAACGTTGGATTTTATTTACTTATAAAATCGTCTGCATCTGGCCGCTTCATCTGAGGGTGCTGTGTTGGCTTCTTTTCAGGTGCTTTTTTTGCATGATGTTATCATTGTTTCGTTAAAGGGGGGGAAAAGCATTTAGGAATTCTGCATGACTGAAACCATCCAATCACTAAGGCCTCTGACTTGCTCAGTAAGTTTCATCTGACCCCGACAGAAATGTGTTGTCTTCTTTCCTATGGTGTTCATCTCTGGCACCCCGTGACAGAATTCACCGTAGTAAACACACAATGTCTATACATACCATAGTCAGCACTCAACAGGTTGAGTAGTAAATAAAGCGATTAACCAGGCTGGCATCTATCTGCGATGTGTGAACTGTAGCCAAAAATTCACTCATCACTCTGTGTCTGCCAGCACGATGTACCATTGGCTTATACGATAACGTGATTATGAAAGCGTTGGTGCGAAAAATCTACATTCCGGCCCCAAAATAGCTCAGGCAGTGCGCGCTGTTCATCGTTACTGTAAGAATGTAGCTCCTGAATTTCAATGTACGCTCGCCCTCGGAAAAACTGAAGTGATACAACTGTCGCGTACGTTTTCTGCAAGTACTATATTTAATCTTTCTTGTTCTTTTTTCCCTTTCTTTCTGATCGACAGAGTTATTTCGAACACTATAGCGCTATCACAGAGTTGGCCCGTATCTTCCTTTGGCAACGATGGGAAAAAATTTCCCCGGAAGAGAACGGTGAGTGATGGAGTGAAATCGGCGACTGCGAATAGAAGAATCCAGAATTCACGGAAACTGCGAAGTCGCGATGTTCGGTGGGGACGGCTCCAATGGAACGAAAGAGAGCTACGTACCTAATTTGCACGTTCGCGCCTCTTTTGCATACGCGATTGGAAGACCTTTGAAGGAGAGACTTGTGACGTTGCGACTGGCTTAAAATGAATCGAGGCAGTCGAAAAAAAGAAGGTAGAGTGCAAAACATACGAGTGAGTCCTACCCCGTCAGGGTAGGCTTCTGAGATGGAACTGCGTTTTCCGCGCGTACCGTGTGATTTTAGAAAGCGCCGCTCCACTTCGTGCAAGCGTGCCACATTTGCGTCAAATTCCTCGTGCAAAATTTTTGACACTTTTTGATCATTATCACGTCTTTTGAAGCTCTCTAGCGAGGTAATCTGCATTTGTTCTTTTATGATTGATTTTTTTGAGGGGGGGGGGGGAGCGTTCTTGGTTTATTGCACGTCGAAGCATGTAAAGCTTGCCCTCTCATGAAGAGGGGCTGGTTCTTCAACCCTTTTTCGCTCCTCCGGAATTCGTTCAATGCCATCCGCGAGAAATTTTTTTTACTCGGGGTTTGGAACGCGAATATCTTTATTTCAACCCTTTTATGAATTTTATGCGCACTGTCATTACTTTTCTTATATCGTTGTTATGGTCATTTTTATGTGAAATACTCCCAAAGGTAGATCTCTATCTCTTTGCCCGTTTGCATAAGTAGATTATCGCCTACACGAGGCGCAAATCATAGAGGAGTGTCAGGCGTGGTGGCAACTACTCCCCAGATTTCTGAAATCTGTACTGGGGGCATGTGCTTTTCACGCATGGTATGTTTGAGCGGTGAATGAACTCACGAGTTACTAAAGTCCTGCGATCATATGAATGCGCTACGTCAAGAAGACATGAAAATTGAAATTGGGGCAAAGTGCGCGAATTTCTCTTGTCTTTGGATCGTATCGTAACGGCAAGTCATTATCATTCGCGCATCTTTGTAAGTGTAACGTGGTCCCTTTTGTGTTTGCCTGGGGCCGAGGTGAAGACGAAAAGAATCTCCCCATTCTTATCAGTAGTCTGTATACTTATTATCTTTTCCCCGTAAGCCTTTTCTGCACGTGACTTTTCAAAGCCTCCAGGATCGGAGGCATCGCAGATTTCGGCACCTCACGTGGTTCTTCGGCAGTGCCTCCGAGATCCGCATACGTGTGGCTTCCAAGCCGAGTAGTCGTTATAAATATTAAACAGAGTTTAACACATGGGGCAAAGGAACAAGTACACACAATCAGCGCTGAGCGTCATTTCTTCCTTTGTCGCGTGGGTTCTATTATGGAAACCTACCAACTCTTTAAGTCTGCCTGTCTTTTTCAAGAGATAATGTTGTACGACACGTTATCATGTGACATCATGGTATGTGAAATCACGATGGTGTCATAATGGCGTCATGCACAAAATGAGGTGACCTGTGACGTTTCGCATGATTTTGTGATGACGCCAACGCCACTTATGAAAGCAATGTCTGGAAATGCCTCCGTTTCTTACCTCTGTACGCAGTACCTAGTCATGAGGTCGCAAATCATGCAGCTGCTTAAAACCTTTGTATTCTATTGACCACTTATATGCGTGGTGTGTTTGTGAGAAATTTTTTTATGCTAGTTTCACACGAGAAACATTGATGTTGATTAGGGCCGATCCGGATCGGATTTCTTGATCGCGATGAATAATTGTCACTGCAACATGGTCCAAACTAATCGGGATCGAGTTTGGCGCAGACGTCAGTCAAATCGTTATCTGGTAGCCAGGCCGTAACGTGCAGATAACAATCGTCGTGCTGCCTATTGGGATGAAGAAGATCGCGATTGAAAGTGACTGTGTAGCAGCACCTGATCCGAATCGAGCCTAACTCGTATCGCCACTGATCGCGATCAAAATTGGCCATGTGCCACTGGTATTGCATGCTATCACTCTGTTGGACCATGAAAGGTCACAGTCCGATAAAGAAGGCATGGTACCAATGCTTCTGCAACAATTGTGGTGACAGCGTCCTCCTTTCAAAAATAATATAATATTATTTGTAGCTAGTTCCATCAATCCAGACATATGAAATGAGAGCTATAAAACCATTGATAAAAGAGTTGTGCGGAAGGTTATACTTGCTTCTGGCTGGATCCTGCTGGAAGGTTGTTGCTCAGAGCTTTCATCACTTCGATGGGCAATAGTACAACGAAAAGGCTAATATTTGACGTTGCTACCGCGTCAGGCTGGTGCTGAATCCTATAGTTTGCTTCTGTATCACCGATTTCGAGTTGCTGAAGGCTCTCTCGGATCGTCACCGTGAACAGTAGCTAAGGCGATGCTAATGGTAGGAAATATTTGATGAAATTGTTGTTCGTAAGATGGCCTTCTTCATCTCTTTGCAATTCTCACTCACTGACTCACTCACTCACTCACTCACTCACTCACTCACTCACTCACTCACTCACTTACTCGCAGGCTCGGCATGGTCCGCTGTCATATATTTAACCATGGCAAGTGCGTCTGCGTGCACTGCGTATATTGCATTTCTTTCTTTTAACGTTGCGTTTGGAGGAAACACAATTTAGTGGCCATCACCCTTCAAGGTCACCATGCACCATCATAACAAGCGGTCCGTTGGATGGCGGTACTTGTTTATGACCATATGATAAAAAGATGCGAAATGGTGGTACTTGGAGTGTTCGCTAGATAGACGGACGTGCGGACAGACAGACGGACACACGGACAAACGAATGGTCAGACAGACGGGTGGACGATTCAAGTTTTACCGATAAAACCCTCCGAAGCTTTGCCGCACTGATGATCATTCACTCCATGGATATGCTGTGAATTTTTTTTATGTTTGTTTCAGTCTTGGTCTTTCTATCCCTATACCTCTAAACCTGTGGGCGATTTCAACCATTACAGCCCTGCTGCAAAACATTTACAGCTCGTATGTCCCACAGAAATTGGTTGAGTCTCACTACCGACCCCACCTGTCTACTAAAAATGAACAAGGGTGCACTGGGTCATGAGACACTGATTAGGCACCGCATTTTTCAGATTCTCCTGTGAACCATAGGCACCAAGTGATTTCACGGTGATCGAGCGCAGCCGATTAAAGATGAAAATGTTTATCTGCGGCACATGGCAGACCTCGGCAATAACAGGGGCACTGTAAAATGAAGAAAAGCAAAGGATTTATTCCAATAGCGCTAGCTCATTTTCACGACAGATTCTCATCACAACGAATTGTTCCAAAATTTTGAGCTCACGTGGCATCACACCAGAGGCCAACTGCCTTTATCTCACCTTATGAGAGCACACGAGATACGCAACGGTGAAGCCTCTTTTTCTAGAAATAGCACAGCATCCAAGTGCGATACCAATTTGTCTTATTTCTTGTGTATGTACCAACAGAGAACAAGCTCGCCCCTGTATACACAGACGTAGTGGTTCTCTGCAATCTTAAGCGTTGTGGACACCCTTCAAGTTATTTTGTTCAAACACCCTTCGAAGTAAATATTTACTACAACATCGTGACTTGTACACAATAACCTGTGTGTACCTGTAGAATTGAAAATACTGGAATATAGGTTGCAATATTTAACAGCTCAAAAGAATTGAATTCTCTCAAGAATATTTAGGAGCAGCCCGCAATCAGCAACAAGGAATATTTGGACATGAACCGTTGTACTATTGAGGCATAGAACCTAGATTTCTGCCATAGAGACAGGAGGCTAAAGACGGCGAGTCTCGCACTGTTATACCGAGCGATAAGCAACCCACTATAGCTCATCGGCCTACGAAGTTTCGGGAGAAGTATGAAGTCGTTCTCACCCATAATAGCGTAGCGTGGGCACTTGCCCTACAGTGACGGTCGCGTCGGAAAGAAAGTGGGAAAGCGTGTGTGGAGGTGTTAGCGAACGAAGCAAGGGCGAAGTTCGAGGGCGCATCGATGCTTCTCGTGTTTCCTCGGCTTTAATCTGACCGTGAACACCATGTCGTGCCAGACCAGGGGTCAAAGAGTGTTAGAGCCGTCTACGCTAAAGCCTTCCGCACACCACGCGCCAAGGGCCCACGCAAAACTGTCCGCATATGGTGGCAGCGGAAGGGGACGGGTGGGGGGGGGGGGGGAGTTACCACTTCGTTTGCTGTCTCTGCTACGACCCGACAGAGAAAAAGTAAGGGGATAGTGATAAGGGGGAGGGGGTATAGTATCCGGGCACCAGAGCCCCGGAACACTGATCGCCGATAAGTTATGATGGAAAGCCGCGCTCGAGCTCCGACACGGGAGGCGGGCCGCAGGCCGCTTTGCCGCCGACAGGAAATATATCGGTAAATAGATCGTTCCGTCATCTATTGTTGCACTACGCCAGGACCGATAAGGCCAGCCGGGGCCCCAGCGGTGAAGGGGACCCACCTCCGGCTTTATAGACTGCCGGCGTCGCCTATACAACCCCCGCCCTCTGTTTCTGCTGGCAAGCACATAAGGCCAGCTTCAGTGTTGTGGACGGTCTTCTTCCTCTTAGAGCTCCTCGTCCCCATCAGTTGTTCTTTGCTTTCGTTATGGTCGCGTATATTGAGATACGAAAAAAAAAACGTAGGACCGTTGCTGGTGCACCGCACAGAGGAGCACTCCCTATCTCTGGCGCGTTGTCCTATAGCTGGCAGCTACGAGAGAAGCGTGTGAATTATGATTCCACCTTATGTCACGATGTCGATTGGTTAAGGGAGTTGCTGGGTTGTGGCTGGCGCGGCGCAGCACTGTACTTTTAAGATGGGCCTCTTTTCCTGCCGAGTCGCAGATATCGACGACACGGTGGCTTCTACGAGCGAAGACATCGCTCCTGTTATGGCCATCATTTGCTGCTTTGTGCTCAAGTTGTCGGGGCTGAACTGGTTAAGCTTGATGTATTGTGTTCCATTTGCGGTATATTAGGCAAGAATCAATGACATACACTAGGTCGCATAAAATGCTTATGTATTCCCGTAGCAACCGTCTTACTCAGAGACTAGAAAAGCCACGCATGCTACGCAGGAACAGCTAGCTACTTGGGAAAACATAGGCTGGAACAGCTACATCCATTACTATATCAATTAATTTATATTACTTATTTATTACACACTGCAGACCCTTAGGTCCATGCAGCTGGGCAAATTTACAAGGGCATAAATAATACAAAAAGTGACATCACAAATTGTTCGGAGTTGGTGTGAGATACAGTTATAGAAAATAGAAAAGGTGACAGGGAATGCTATTTCCTAATTAATGTTGTAAAGGCAGTTATATATTCGGGCTATATATTGAAAGAGATGCTACATATTAAAAGAGTGACTCAAAACTTGGGTTAGAAATCAGGTTGGAGTCAACCATTACATACACTCAGGTGTGAATACGCATTCACTGCCTATAGGCTCTACTTACGTCAGTGTGTAATATTATATAACATTTAACGGTAGCTGCGCAATAAATACGGTGGCAGCCAGGAAGCGAGTGACATCCGCATTACTTAAGGTTCGTTCGGAGCATTTCTAACAGCCTTTACTGAAGAAACGACCTCGCAAGCATGGCCTCACAGATGATCAGCCCAGAAAGCCATACAGGTCCACTTGATCTTCTCAATGTCAACGAAAGTAAGGGATCCGCTGCATACACACAGCACTGTACTTGCGTGTTTTGGTTTGTGTATACATATTAATGTTTTCTCTCTGTTTTTTTTGCACATTTACATTTTCATTTCAGCCATCATTTGTTGGGCCGAAAACAGGACATAGTTTACTTAACCTCCCTGCATTTCATGTATTTTTTTCTCTCTATTCCTGAAAAAGGCGAATAAAAAATGAAAAAGTTGGAAGTTAAGAAGAAATAGGTTTTGAAATTTGTGTCGAATCGGGCAACACTGCTGCTTTCTACCCGCGTTTCTATGTTGAATAATAATAATAATAATAATAATAATAATAATAATAATAATAATAATAATAATAATAATAATAATAATAATAATAATAATAATAATAATAATAATAATAATAATAATAATAATAATAATAATAATAATAATATATTTAACATATCAAAACCACGGTGCAATTACCAGGCACACCGTACTGTGGCTACAAAAATTAGGACGATCATCAGGTTCCTTAACGTGCACTAGAATCACACGGTACATGAGCCATAGAGCACCACTCCACCATCCAAATGCGACTGCCGCCACCAGGATCGAAACCCCTACCTTCTGGTGAGCAGCCGAGTATTGCAACCGCTCCACCACTACGGTGGACGTCCGTATATTGGAAACTTGATGGTACTGGACGCAGGACCTGAGACGTATCGCGTTTTACTGTAGATATTGACACGTGTCTGCCCTCGATACTAACGACAGTGATAGTCGTTAATGGGCATTGGCCCATTGAAGGCTTGCAGGTACTGGACATAGAACATCCAGTACCTGTTGTGCGCATTGAGCATACGGAATACCAGCTTGCCAATGAAAGCGTCTGGTTGACCTTCCTGCCATTGCTTCCTTCCTCCTCTCCACTCCTCCTCTTGCCCCCTTATCTTTCTCAATGTCTCTGGAAACGTTGGCACCTCACATCGGACAGTTATCACAGTAACTTTCGGGCGCGACTCACTCGATGGATTTTGTGCCGACCGGTTGTGCCTCCATGATCTCCAACGACAGCGCAGCTCTGGCCGACTGGGCTCCCCCTACGCCATCTCCTGACGCCGACAAGAGCTCTCGCCGAGTGGTGCTCTGTCCTCAGACTGCTGCGACCGTGTCCATCTTTCCTGTCTCCTCTTTACTTCCGTCGCTCGCTGTCCCTGCGTCTTGCTCTCTCCTTTTTCTCTCTCTATGTACGTTTAATCCTATCCTTTCAATCCCTTTTTACCCCCATCCCTTGTGAGCTACTGTTGAGGGGTCGCACTGTGCTGCAGACAGTCACGGGGTTTACTATTCTCTTCTTTTCCTTTAAGAATCACATAAGAAAGAACTTTTGGATGTGAAAGAGATTCACACAACAGCAGTAAACATTACTCTCTCTCTCTCTCTCTCTCATCGAGTCGCTGCCGTATTAGCGCGACCTTTTGTACTGTGTGGCGGTAGTGGTGCGCCAGAACTTCGTGACTAGTACAGCGTCTCTTGCAAACAGGACTCCAGTATACCCCTTGCGAGTCATACAGCGCATGCAAACGCTGCCTTTTCTCGGCTTTCTCCGACCACTTCAGACACGCCAACTAACGATTAGCGCACACCCTCGAGAGTGTATTAAAGCCAGGGTCGGAACGACGCGTAAGCAAGAACGGGGAAGGCGTGAGTGGGAGTCCTATTTAATTGATCTTCCGTCAATTAAATTAGCGTGCAAAGCTACGAAAGACCAACCCCTTGCCTCATTTTTTTTTCTGGAGGGGAGTGGCGATGGAGTGAGAAATAGAGTGAAACCATTCACATCGGAAAGTGAGACAATCAAAGTACAAGGCGAGAAGGTTATAGGATGTGCTTGGAGGTTGTGTGTGTGGAGGGGAACGCAGAGTGGGACTGGTAGGTGTTAGAACGCCACGCTTTAGCAATAGCGAAAGGCAAATCTAATCAGCACCCGTTGCTTTGAAACATAGACCACGGCGGCGAAGCTCGGGCTTCGTTTTTGCTAGGTTTTTGGCATATAACGCCAATCTGTGCTTTTTCGATCGGGGCTGGATTGCGGTGTTTGTGTTGCCGCTGGCGTGCTTCTGGATTCCGCTCGAAGAGGACCGGTCTACCTCATGTTATTCATTTGTTTTTTTTCGTACATGCTGAGTGATTCGGTGAACCTCCGAGGCACATCAATAGCGTCACTATAGACGTGGCTGATCAAAGGGGCGCAACTCCATGGAAATGAGCTCGCCCTGTGTGGAGCTTTTTCGTGTCCACGACTTGGTCTCAGATGAGGATGTGGTTCCTACCCATTCTTTGAACTCAGTACACGAATTCATAAATCGAGGGCGTCATTGTTTGCGCCGGTAAATCGAATTTTCGGTCCCGTGCCCGCTGTTCTGCATGACTGAGGCTTAACAGAAAAAAAAAAGAAAGCACAACGTCACAATTGCCGCTTTTTGGATTGGAGAGAGGCTACCGGACGGAATGCTTCAGGTGTGCTTTACACTTCGACGACTTTTGTTTTCTTTTACAAGATTGAATTTGTATCCCCCAAAACCCTGCGTTATGTTAAGCATTGAAAATATTGAAAAAACATCTCCGAAAAGGACGCCAAGGCTCTGAACTGCATCGAGATATTTATTACATATACATCAAACGAGCTCCGCCGGGATCAGCAAGCTGAGAGAAAACTTGAGCAAAAATAATTCTTATTTTATTTATCTATGAATGAAATCTAACAGCATGACATGTACTGAAGGATGACACTAATTCAGGACCACCGCAATAGTCAAGTAACAAGTTTTCTGAGTGACTTACAATGAAACGTACAAAAACATTGTTTAGCTGAATTAGTCGCCAGCATGAAGAGATAAAGATGTTGATAAAATCTATAAATAAATATTGGTTCTACAGAAATATGAGCTGTGAAGTTTCCTCACACACAGTAGTAACTTTCAACATACCGCAAGCAATGCTTTCTGAAACACTGCAAAATTCACTTCATAATATTTCATTAAAGCCACACATAGAAAGCGTTGTTCTTTTTCGCACATTTTAGCGCATGCGCCTTTCAGTAACGAAAATGTGAGCATTATTACATTTTACAATGATTATTATACTTCAACCCTGCAGATAAGCCCCCTTAAACAGGGCATGAAAAAGCGATTGATTTTCATTTTCTGTCATTGAAGTTCAGCTGAAAAAATAGCATGTACCTTCAATTTAATGACGTATCACGTAGAAATCAAAACATCATGGCGCCCAGCTTGATTTTCTGCCAAACTTCTTTTTTTCTATAGGCCAACATTTTCTACAGACAACGTTCTAATGCTGACACTATATAAACATAAGAACAGTGATATAGAACCAATTCATACGATCCCTAAGATCCACTCATATAATTCTTCCAGGTAACAATTTGCACGTCATACAGAGCCTTATATGATCAGATTTTTCATTCAAACAAGCGTACAACTAAATGAAAATTGCTAACGTCTTGGTTACATTTGAAGCCTTTCGGTGAAATATTAGAACTATGCAACCTGTATAACAGATTGTTTCAATGGCCCCGAGCATTTCGATTTAGAGTCATTTGTATGCACCCGTTATCTAGTTATCAGTGAACGTGTGATCGCTCTCAACGCTAACATAATAAAAAAATTCTTACTTTCCTAAGGTGTTTTTTTTCTTTTTCCAATTAAAAAAATGAAAAGCTACCTATAGCAGCAAGCACCATCTGCGTTTCGGGAAAGACGTCTTGCTCTAATCCCCCCCCCCCCTCCTTCTCCCTCCTTCCACCCGACACAATCATCGCGCTTGAGCCCTAGGGGCATCACTGTCCGGCACCAATCCCTCTCACTCATCTACGCGTACGGAACGAACGCCTATTCCTAATTACCAGAGCGAGCGCACAAAGCACGTGGCTCGCGATTAACACCAGCTCGGTCGCTCGAGTTCGGACAGCAGCAACCGTTCGCACTTCACCCAGGGCTCGACGAGACAACGCCTCGGTAAGTAGACACGGGGCGCGCATTGCACGCGCGGCCGCAGAGAGAGAGAGGGAGAACGCTACAGCTGTGGAAGACCGCTGCGGAAGTCCGACAATCACCCGCGGTTCCACACCAAAGCCCAACTGGTAGGCTGGAGCGACTAATCGCACCAACTACACCACGCCGAGTATGATGCAAAACCAGGTCGGCTTGCAAGTACATCAGCGGGAGCCGGCGCTCGACTATTCCCCTCTGACGAACGCTGTATCTTCCTCAACTCACGAAACGAGCTCACGCAGCGACGATGCGGAGTTGCAGCCGAGCCCGAGTTGTAACTTGTCCCCGTCATCACACCGCCGCCCTCCTCCTGCACTCCGAACTGCAAGCGCCGGGCTCTGCCTGCGTGGACGAACGAACGCAATGCGACACGTCGAGCAAATCGGGCTCGCGCGTCGTTGTACCTCGTTAGACGGACGTGCGACCAGCGCTCGGGCGCTAATTTGAGCCCTGTTGCCCTAATTGAAGCGAACCACTCCCTCCTAACAAGGCACGCGTCGCTTTCCTCCCCCCTCCTTCTTTCCTTTCGTGCCCTCTCTACGCATTCGCAGAGGGCCAGTTTAGGTTTTTCGCTCACGGAACAAACGAACTGCGCAGGAAAGCGAGGAAGGGATGGCCTGAAAGTGAGAGTCCAGTCAGAGGTAGCACGGCGCGCAGTAGACACGTCGTCAAGTCTTGGAGGGGGGGGGGGAATTGGGAGAGGTTTGTGTACGGTCCTGATTAGTGGCGCCCGCTGCAACTCGGTTGGCAAGCCACTGCTTGCTGCGTATATCGTCGGCTACCACCACCGGTGAAGTCAAGCAATGTTTTGGTCATTGCCTTTCTGTTTAATTTGGCCTTTCGTCTAACTGGCTGACCCTGCCTCAGTTCGAGCGGAATGAGCCGCGCACTAGCGACGAAAAAGCAAGAGTTGGAGGCGAGGCAGACAACGCGGTTCGACCCGACGGATTAATCGGAGGCCGATCTGCCCTGCGGCCAACCGGCCGTTGGGTTCTTGCTCCCCCCTCCCTTTTTTCCCCCCGCGTTTGTTGAGAATGTAGTGGTGGAAGACGGGCAGCGCGAAGTTCGGTCTTAGTGAGCCGTATTCTACGATGAAACCAGATTGCTGTTTTTAGCATTCTTTCTTTAGCCGTTTCTGCGCGGCTTAAGTTTTCTCGCCGAGGAGCGATAAAACTTTCAGTGGAGTCTGTGGCTCAAAAATATAAATCTGACACGAAGCTGCTATGTCTTCGTATCGGCTTTTCTGCAACGAAGAACCGAAAAGAAAAAAAAGACTGCAAAACAAAACTCGCAGAGAGGACGCTTGGATGACGTGAGGTCAAAGACTTCTGACGTTCAAAGCTGGAAGTGTGAAGCAGAGCTTAAATTTGGCACGACTTATAGCATCGCTTGATGGCACACTCCTGAAGCAGAAAAAAAAGGGGAAGAGTCATGCCTTTGACCTGCATGCCTCGACAGCAGTCAGCCATGTAGAGCATCATGAAAGCCTTGTCTATTATTATGCGTCACTACTCACTTCGGAAAGCAACCTTCAATCAAGCATGTTCCTCGCGTGCTTCTCGTAAAGACGCCACTTTCAAGAAAGGCCCTAAAACGACAGGGGTTTCCAGTCTAGCTTTTCGCTGGCAGACAAATCAGGCGTCTCGAGCAACAACAACCTCTTTTAATAATTCAACGTCCAAAAATTTCCGCTTCTTTCGACTGACAGTTAAAACAAAGCGATCAAAGTGCACCGCTTTTAGAGACTTTCTTTTCTTCGCTAAGACTTCGCTGGTTGGACGGCATGGTCCCTTTCCGTGATCAATATCGCTTTTTGATTTCCCGATATTCGGGCATAAATTATGCCTTTGCGGAAGCTGTGATCGCTCAAGAACAACTGATGGCAGAAAAAGAAATACAGAAAGAAAAATAGCCATGCTCTGCCGCACTATGCTGAGTGGTGCTTCTTGACGAACCACTCGTTTTCAAAAAACAAAAGACAAAAAAAATCACGAAGTTCATCCACGCGAAGAATATGGTACAGCGACACGTACTTGCACGGCGTTCCGTAAGAAGACTTTACAAGCTGCCCTTGTTTCCGTAGTCGCTGTTCCAGACGAATTGACTTCATCAGAGCTACTGTACCGGAAAGGGAAACGGGGCGCTCTTGTGTCGCGTCATTGCAGGAGCTTTTAATCACATCGGCTTAGCGCGGTTGCAACAAAAATCGTGTTTACGCCGGAGAATAGCATGCCAGAAAAGAGATTTTTTTTTTCAAAACCTGCATCAAAGAAGCATTAGGGGAGGGGGGGGGGCGATAATGGGTGGAAAAGCGGAAAGGTTGGGCGTGGAAGCGTCTATGTACAATCTAAGTAAGTGGTACGTGGAGGAAACGAGCAGTATGATTAGCATGACGTGAGCAAGGGAAGAAGTGACATCGGAAAGTAATACGGAAAGCGAAGCACCTATCTGTGAACCATGGTTTGCGTTAAGTTTTAATGCTTCATTCATAGTAAGGCATAGTAGGGAATTAGTAGCACAAAAAAAGGGGGGTGGGGGGGAGTGAAACTTAGCGAATACGTTTTGAAAACCACGTTTAAGCTGTGACGATAACCACGGCATGCTTATAATACTTGTGAGATTCCCCGGAATAAACTTACCAGCTTGACTCTAGTAAGTCTCAGGTTTGATTCAAAACTCAGCTCGAGTGGCTGTTACGCAAACGAGGACTGTGCTTGCTTCTGTCAACAGGCCAGGGCTGTATGATCGTCGCATGGTTTTGTCCACTACTGCAATGAGTTCGCATTATAAACTTGGTAAGTGAACTAAGAAAGCACTTCACGCACAACTGAACTCGGTTAAAATGTGAATACATCGCTTCAAATTCATTAACGGGCTGTGAAGAGATTTCACTTCAAGGCTCCATCGGTGTACTGTTAGCTGCGTTTCGCAAGCACTGAACAATTTCAGGTTCTTTATTTTTGCTCACGTTTCTTATCTAAAATTGGAGCCACTAATAATGATAAAATAACACTGCGGAACAGAAAAAAAAGAAGACATTGGTGTCAAAGCAATATTACCATGTTCACTCTATTACGTCGTACATTTTTGGGCCAATAATATCTTCCATAAGTTCCATCTGGGCTGCAACGACGAGAGGCTATTGATTCGAAAGGTTGAACGGGTGTCACACCTGTCCCGTTAATTAGGGAGGCAATCGCCGGGCTAATTCCAAGGGCCGAAGTTTCGGCCCCCCGAACCGCACCACGAAAGCGTGGACAATTTAAGAGTGGTCCTTTTTGGTGCGCCAGCGGACGCCGGCTGTGGCCCAAAGAACAAGTCAGAGCCGAGAGTTGATAAACAAACAAATTATATTCTCAATAATGGCAGATCGAAAGCAATACACAAAAATGCACACTCCACAATAGTTACATACAATACGTCACCAATCAAACAACGTACTACACAGTACAATCAACCACACTTGAAACAACGGACACAGACAACAATACGCACTACAATGCAGTCGCATGTATTGAACAACCAAGACACTTAAAGACTAAAGAGATAGACAACCTATTCAGTCCAAAGTTCTTGGAACCAAAGTCTAGATGATACTCTTCCGAGAATCACTCACTCAAAGTTCAGCGTTGTTGTCGTTCCGCAGCCCTCGAAGTTTCTCTTCCAGGAAACCTCCCGTCTTCAATTGGCCACTCTTCCAACTTCAACTTCTTCGCCGGAACCACGTCGGCTTCACACACGCAGCTGTTGCCCCGCGTCTTCGCTCGATAGCGGTAAACACACGCTCTTGCCTGTAGCTCGAGCCTTCACCAGCAGGTGGAAATCCTCTTCATCTCCGGCTTCGTCCCTACGGACCAAAAACCTTCGCCGACTACACGGCGGTATACCCTACGCGCTCTTGCGCTAACTTCCGTCTCCTCCTGATTTCTCATCTCGGCCGCTCGATTAAATACCTTCCGCGCCACCTTCCAGAAATTTCTCGTCATTTCGTCGGCGCGATACGCAACGAAGGCTGGGGAGAGGTGCGAGACGGTTCGACTGCCCTCCCCGGAGGATGATTCAACTCGGTTTGACCACGCCCCGTTCGTTCTAGAAAAATCGCGGGCTTGCTGGGCCGCCGATGCGGGGTGAGGAGGTTCGTCTGCGACGCCACGCTTCCGCGGGGAGAGCGCGCGCCTGGGGACCTTGGATGTTTGTTTTCTTTTTTTTCTTTTGACCTCGCGGCGTCTCTTTCGCGCGTTATCGCAAGAATTTGGCGTCGCGCCCTTTTTTAGCGCTCGTTCTGTGACACTGCCCCCCACTTTAAGAATATTATCTCATAATATTCAAAACCCCACAGACGAGCGCGAACAGTCACCACACACTCTCACAGACTGTAACACAATCTGTCGCTCATGATTCTTCACATTCACAATATATCACTCAATACGATTGGACATTGTAATTCAATTACACAACACGGGAAAACACAACCACAAGCGCATGAGTACAACACTCCACCACACATTCCCAATACTACAAATGTACAAAGTTCTCTCACTACAACAATGGTACAATACTATACATCACATCACAGCACAACACTTCGACACTTGTGACACAGGATACCACAACATTAACACAACATATGGCACTCAACACTGCCAAACACATTCTGCTTTGACCTCAGCACTTATCCTGCGTACTTCGAGCAGCGCTTGCGCCCCCTTTTGCGGTGCTCGCTCGATCTCTTCTTGTGCTTCCACGTTCTTTTTTTGGCGAGCCCTTTCCAACGACGATATCTGAGGCGTTGTCTCAGCCATCGTTGTCTCTTCCGACACCATTAACGCGTCATTACATTCGACGGGTCCTGTCTGTTTATTTACCCGCTTGATCATGCCTCTACATTTTGCCCGGCTGGCCAACTCCGTCTCCTTTACACTGTCGGTCGGTTGAGGTCGTGCCGACGTAAGTCCGGTTGCTCGGCCCGTGAACTGATTCGACACGATCGTCTTCTCCTTCGCTGTCTCTTGCGCCGCAGCTTCACCTTGGGCTCTAGTGAGATCCGTCACGGGATGTTCCTCCACTGTATCTCGCGACCGCTGTGTTGGCGAGGGCTCTATCTTCGGGTCTTCTCCCAAACATTCTGGATCACTTGGCCCTCGCGCCCCGTCGATGTTTCCGATGACAAGGTCATACAGGGGGGTCGTCATGCATAAAGCAGTAACCTTCCCGCTGAAGTACGGGGTTTCAACCTCAATTTCTGCTTCGGCAAGCATCCGAACCGTACGGTCAATTAGGCAAACCGGTTTCGTTCTGCCTGTCAACTCACTTTCCCGTACCAAATTTCTCCGCACGATAACAGTGGAACTGCCGGTATCTCTTAACACCGTAATCTTTTTGCCCGCAACTTTCCCAGGCAGTGTTGGCATTCCTTTCGTAACACCGGTTGGCTGTTTTGACATTACAGCACCCACAATAGGAATTTTCTCCCCATTCTTCAACTCTACGAATCCATCAGTGACGGCATTATTATCAGATTTCGGTGCTGCTTGCACACAGGATACCTGGTGAGTTTTACTCACTCCGTTTCGACATGCATCTGCTTTGTGCCCAGTCTGACCACACTTGAAACATTTTACTGCCGTAGGGCTCGTAAAGATCGTTCGACAGTTTTTCGCGCGATGACCCACTCGGTTGCACAGAAAACATCGCGGAATGCTCTCTGGTGCACGCTTCTTTTCTTCGGGAGCCAATTTCTTCGAATATTCAGGACACTCCTTCTTGACTCTGGCCAAATTAGTTCCACCTTGCGCTTCCAAGAATTGATCAGCCAATTCAAGCATGTCTTCAAGTGAGTCAGCTCTCCTCTCTTTCAAGTACAGCGACAGGCTTGGGTGGCAACTAGTAAGAACTTGTTCTCTAATTAGGAGCTCTCTAAGCTCATCGTACTCCTGTGCTGTCCCTGAAAGTTCAATCCATCTGTCGAAATAATGGCAAAGTCGGGCGGCATACTGCGTAGCCGTCTCCCCATCAGCTGGCTTTCCTGTCCTAAATCTGTCCCGGAATCCTTCCACGGTAAATCTAAATCGCTTCAACAAAGCAGCTTTCACCTTTACATAGTTGGCTGCATCGGTCGGCGTCAGCCTACCGTACACACTGAGCGCTTCACCACTCAAGCAAGTACTCAAAGCAGTTGCCCATTGATGTTCCGGCCAATTCTGGCTCTTCGCAATCGTCTCAAATCGGTGAAGGTACGCGTCAAGGTCGTCCTTCCTTTCATCAAACGCTACGAGCAGCTTGCTTGGGTTCAAGCGGAAGCCGTGATCTTCCCGTTCGCTGCTTTCAACTCTAGCTTGGACGGGAGTTTCGCTTCGCTGTTGCAAACGGAGCCGCTCGAGTTCCATCTCGTGCTGCCGCTGCCGCTCCCTTTCCTCTCTTTCTTCTTTCAGCTGTCGCTCCTTTGCCTCTCTTTCTTCTTTCAGCTGTCGCTCCTTTGCCTCTCTTTCTTCCTTCAGCTGTCGCTCCCTCGCTTCTCTTTCTTCTCTCGCCCTTTCGGCTGCCAACTTCTCTCTCTCCAGCTCCAACTTCAATTGCTGCTCTCTTTATTCCTTCAGCTGTCGCTCCTTTGCCTCTCTTTCTTCTTTCAATCTTTCAGCTGCCAACCTCTCTCGTTCCAACTCAGCTGCTTTTTCTTCCTTGGCCCTCTCTGCTGCCAACCTCTCTCTCTCCAACTCAGCTTCTTTTTCCGCTTTGGCTCTTTCGACCGCCAGCTTTTCCCTTTCCAGCTCAGCTGCCTTTTCCTCTTTGACCCTCTCTTTTTCTTCTTTTTCCCTCTGGGTGACCCACTTCCGTAGTTCGGCGCCGAAAAGACCCATCTTTTCACCAAGCGCAACTAACTTTTCGAGATCCATTGTGTCTCGCAAATAAAACCTTGCCACGTTTAAAAAGTATCTGCCTAAATCAGTCTATCGGAACACTTTCCTGCACTCGTTAACGAGAACACTGAACAACACACCAAATCGTTCCGATAGCACTATCAACAACTCGAGGCTCTTTCTCACTACTTTGGACACACTGTGCACCAAAAGGTCCTGTTTCGCGGACGCCAGATTAATTGTCACACCTGTCTCGTTAATTAGGGAGGCGATCGCCGGGCTGATTCCAAGAGCCGATGTATCGGCCCCCCGAACCACACCAAGAAAGCGTGGACAATTTAAGAGTGTTCCTTTTTGGTGCGCCAGCGGACGCCGGCTGTGGCCCAAAGAACAAGTCAGAGCCGAGAGTTGATAAACAAACAAATTATATTCTCAATAATGGCAGATCGAAAGCAATACACAAAAATGCACACTCCACAATAGTTACATACAATACGTCACCAATCAAACAACGTACTACACAGTACAATCAACCACACTTGAAACAACGGACACAGACAACAATACGCACTACAATGCAGTCGCATGTATTGAACAACCAAGACACTTAAAGACTAAAGAGATAGAAAACCTATTCAGTCCAAAGTTCTTGGAACCAAAGTCTAGATGATACTCTTCCGAGAATCACTCACTCAAAGTTCAGCGTTGTTGTCCTTCCGCAGCCCTCGAAGTTTCTCTTCCAGGAAACCTCCCGTCTTCAATTGGCCACTCTTCAAACTTCAACTTCTTCGCCGGAACCACGTCGGCTTCACACACGCAGCTGTTGCCCCGCGTCTTCGCTCGATAGCGGTAAACACACGCTCTTGCCTGTAGCTTGAGCCTTCACCAGCAGGTGGAAATCCTCTTCATCTCCGGCTTCGTCCCTACGGACCAAAAACCTTCGCCGACTACACGGCGGTATACCCTACGCGCTCTTGCGCTAACTTCCGTCTCCTCCTGATTTCTCATCTCGGCCGCTCGATTAAATACCTTCCGCGCCACCTTCCAGAAATTTCTCGTCATTTCGTCGGCGCGATACGCAACGAAGGCTGGGGAGAGGTGCGAGACGGTTCGACTACCCTCCCCGGAGGATGATTCAACTCGGTTTGACCACGCCCCGTTCGTTCTAGAAAAATCGCGGGCTTGCTGGGCCGCCGATGCGGGGTGAGGAGGTTCGTCTGCGACGCCACGCTTCCGCGGGGAGAGCGCGCGCCCGGGGACCTTGGATGTTTGTTTTCTTTTTTTTTCTTTTGACCTCGCGGCGTCTCTTTCGCGCGTTATCGCAAGAATTTGGCGTCGCGCCCTTTTTGAGCGCTCGTTCTGTGACAACGGGGATATAGACTAGAGCCATAACAATCTCTCGGTAGGCATAGTAACATTGGGTGAAGTAAAATAGAGATAAATAGCGAACAGAAGATATTAACATTTGTGCTCTACGCTAGTGCGTGTTAACTCAATTTAGTCTATACTCTGCATGCCCAGTGAGTCAAATGGTTTCTGCTACGTAACTCAACTGCTACTGATATTTAGAGACAACTCTTCTGCGCGCTTCTGGATCATCACTGTAACAAGACTCTTGGCTGCGTAAATAAAGAGTGACGGAAGGAAAAGTAATACCGAATAGACGAGTGCTCATTCGGCATCGTGCCATGGTGGATAAAGGCGCCTTCCGTTACTGATTGGTTAACCAATCAGCCAGTTGACGTAACAGAAGCCTTTGCTGCACTGGGCCGAATTACTGTGACTCAGTACACGTTGCAGTCGGCACGCGAAGAAACGGTAGGAGAAAAGTACGAAATGGCCACGAAGCACGTAAGAAAAGGTGGAGAACGGCGGAAACGGTCAAAGAAACAGAAATGCCTCGTCCTGTCAGGACCACGGAAAAGCCACGGAAGAGTCTAGGCCACGTGCACGTATGGTTCGCAGAAGTGAGGCGGACAGCAGTAAAAATGAGTCCCAGAGAAAGAACGCGGTGCGCCACCGACGTGCCCGCTTGCTGCGGCTGCGACCGATGGCGACCTCTGGTAGCGCGCGTGGTCGCCGCTCTTTTATGGTCGGACGTGCGGGCTCAAATTTAATTTAGGCGCGAGCGCGACGACGTGGTGGTGTCGTTTTCAGGGGGGAGGAGGTGAGCTGGAGTTGTAAAATAATAAAAGAAGTTTGCCGTCCCCCTCCCCCGCGAAAGCAGTTCGCTCGACGTACCTCCTCCCCTCCGTACACCGGTGTAACGCGCAGAGCACGTCGGTGCCCGGCGGCGCTTTGGGAGGAAGGGGTGGGCGAGACCCCATCGCCGAGTGCGGAGTGCCGGCAGTATACGGCGAAAGCGTGCGCGGATGCGAGCGATGACGTCTGTACCGTGTTTCGCCACGCACAACGCACTTACTCGTCGCAAGTCTCAGCAGCGCTATAGTGACGGAGATTTCGCTGGCGCTATCCCGCTCCGAAAAGTTTACGGAGAGTGCACGCAAGATTTAGTTCGGTATTTGCAGCATTGCGTGCGTGTGTGTGTGTGTGTGTGTGTGTGTGTGTGTGTGTGTGTGTGTGTGTGTGTGCGTGCGTGCGTGTGTGCGTGCGTGCGTGCGTGCGTGTGTGTGTGTGTGTGTGTGTGTGTGTGTGTGTGTGTGTGTGTGTGTGTGTGTGAGAGAGAGACACGTAGCTATACGTTTCACGTAGCTATAGTCGCAAAGCTTGAAAAACAGCGGCAAACACGGCAGTGGCCTGTCTTCAACACCAGGCCACTGCGGCCTACCTCGAACGAGAACAAGCAAAGAGTAATGCCAGTGTTAAAAAAAAAAGTAGGGAGAGGTGCAGCTATACAGAGTTTTGCCGGGTCAGCGTCGCGCATATGCACGCTGCAGGCGCGCAGTGCGTGCGCTGGATGTCTACTGCGCCTAATTAGCTGCGATGGGACCCCCGGGGATCCGCGGTTCAAGGCGCCGCCTCGGGGTGAAGGAATGGGCGGGAGGGTAAGGTGACCGCCGCCTCGGCCGCTGTCGCCGCAGGGATGGCACTGCCGGCGCACCCATTACGTCTCTTTCGCGTGTACAGACTCCTTGATACCGGTCGCCGGGCACCGCCCTTCCCGGGCTGTTTTAGTTAAATTTCTTCATTTGTATTTTCTTTTCGCGCTAGCGTTGTAAACGAATTTAGAGAGCTCTATGAAACTCCAAACTAATTTCAAAATAACAACGAGCGTGACCAAGCGACAGCTCGAGCAATTTGACTAAACAGGTTGTGACATGCACTAACGGCTGTATGAAGAGCCGACGTTAAATGTAGGTTTCGTAGTTCTGTTAGAGTGGTGGCTGCACCGAGGTGTGCAATGCACCAAAGTATTCCGAGCTGTGCTACACTCATAAATACAACCGCGTCAGATGGCCACACTGCAACTTCAAAACGTCTCGTTTTCGAATGACAAGAGTGAGAACAAAATGTGGAACGCAGTGTGTCGATGGCATAACAAGGTACCTGAAACATATTGTTACGGTTAGATTGAGTTTAACTGCTTATATACAAGAGAGATCAGGCGACGATCGGCGATGATGGCGAACATAGGCCGAACCAAGTAACTTCCTCTTCCTCTACCTTTGTCCTCAAAACATGGCCCGGCCCACACCATATAAATATATTGCGTGACCACAGTGTGGTTAACTCTGTACATTTGTGCACATAATTATTCTTTAAACAGGAGGACAGTAGTTATTCAAATTCAAGCTTACGTTCACGAGTTTGGGAATTTCTAAAGTTTTCGCCAATCACAAGTTTGATATGTCAGAATCAAACTTAATATATATATTCTAAGCTAACTTCAGCTTAGGAGATTTGTAATAGCACGAAGAAGAAGCAACAGAACTTTCATTTTCACAACAAAGTCTGCGTGTCTGCATCTTTGGTGGTGCCCTCCCCCCCCCCTCTTCGGCAAAGCTCGATTAGGGGCCGTATATATGTATATATGCTAGCCATATATGGTCTAAGGTTGCCAGTTGACTTTCTTCCCATGTCTCGCTATTTTTCCACGGGATTTGACCTTCCATAGTAAATTATCTAACAACTGTCGTATCTCCATCTATGAAGGCGGACTACCGTATTCTAGAACGCCCCTTCACTCAACGCTCCACCTTGACATGAGGAAGTCGATGATGTCAATGCATATCAGCGATGATCAGCAGCGGTACTTGAGAAGCGTGGTCAAGTGAAGGACGAAATTCGAGTGAAGGAATCGTCAGGGGGCGGAGTCTCGTTGGGCTTTTGCAGTGAGGTCTGCCGCTTGTAGTCTTCATGCAAACTGTTTTTTTTTCTTTTTGTCTTGTACTTCTGCGCAGTTTGTTAGAATATTAACCCGTACCAATTCACCAATTTTTGAACGCTAGTCGCATGTAGGTTTCCACCGTGATGCCATTGGCGATCACTTTGCTCAGAGTATCGACAAGCATTGTAGCGTATGAAACCTCCGATCAGCCTTGACAAATATGCCGTTAATGTTGACCGTATATTCCGAATTTCACGGCTTTCCCTGGCACAAATTGGAGAACGAAGTAAGCACGGCTGTATAAAAATATAAAGCAGGTGAGTTGATTATTGGAAGCGCAGTTTCAGCGCGTTTATTAATGCGCATTTGAATTCAGTCAAGCCCGAGACGCAGGAACTGCTCGCTGAAGCCACTCGTCTTCGTTATCCTTCTTCCCTTCTATCTCTCTATCACGAACTCTCGCAGCAATATATATATTTTTTGGTCTGTCATATTTGGGTAAACGCACCGCACCATAGCGTCAGCCCGAGCTGTTTCCAAGATATTGCGTTCCTCGAAGCCCACGAAGTGCCGCGGTTCGCCCAGAATTTCGCCCTTCCTCGTTCATTTCGGTCTCGGCTTGGCTGTCCCACACGAGAAACCCACGAACATTTGCTGCAAAACACAGCTTCCAACCCCCTCACATAGTTCCGGCTGAGTCTTTTCTTTTCGGCCATTTTCATCTTCCCCCCTTTTTTAACCGTTTTATTCGGTGCTCTCTCAAACGAAACAGTCCCAGCCTGAGACGTCGTTTCTGAAACAATATCCCGCAATACCGATAGCGGCGAACGCAAGATGTTGCACCGTGCTGGCAACAGATGGCGGTGAAAGCCGAGGTCTAGGGGGGTGGGGGTGGGGCGGGTGTGGGGGCAGAAATACCCGAGGCAGTGAGCCAAACGGAGAGGGATATATCCACAACCTTCCCACTTAGTGGTAGCTCCATCTTTTCTTTGCGCACGTATCTTGTATACTCACGTTTTTATCTGTGATACGTCCTTATCGGTTTCCATGGTTGTCGTTCGTGCAAGTCTGCACTCTCTACGCCTGGAGGTGCAGTTTAAAAATTTCGGCCACCGCCGTCAAGTCCAGTGCTAGTAACATGCCAGAAAAACGAATAAAAACTGTGCATTGAGCACAAGGTTTCGACAAACGCTTCTGAATAAAAGAACTTAACGGTGGGTAAAATATACAACAACGCTCGGGTGGGACATGCTTTGCCCATGAGCTAAAATACGTTGCGAGTAATTGTGACGGCGACCACTGAAGATATCTGTATATTTTGTATTCTGAAGATGTCTTCTGCATCACTTTAATTTTTTTTTATATGTGTGTGGTGCCGGCATTGTAAAGGTGGGTCCGGACCGCTGTCAAACAAGTTTCTGAGTATCAAGCAACCTTTACTCGCAGTCTCCCCTATGATTAGTAATAAATTATTACATCATCATCATCATCATCATCATCATCATCATCATCATCATCATCATCATCATCATCATCATCATCATTATTATTATTATTAATATTGTTGTAATAATAATAATAATAATAATAATAACAATAATAATAATAATAATAATAATAATAATAATAATAATTATTATTATTATTATTATTATTATTATTATTATTATTATTATTATTATTATTATTATTATTATTATTATTATTAAAATAACAATTCTGCAATAATGGCGGACACTTAGAAGTGTCATTTTATTATGTACTGGATACACTTTCACAGTAAATAATTAAGTGTCCCATTGAACAATCAGACTGATTTCACGCCTTTGAATTTTGTGTAGACGTAAAATAATCATTACAACTGAAATTGATAAAATGTGCTACGGCACACCTATTAAAAGATATTTTCTGAGCCTGTCAGGTGCGTGAAAATGTAAGTTATTTTGTTAAACGCATAAAAAAGCGCTTCCCTATTATTAAACAAAATTTTAGTACTTCGTTGCCGAGAACTACAGTAGATCGATTATCTGGTTTGCGGGGAAAGTCGCATGGTTGAGTTCAGCATGAGTCCTTCTTGTCTCTGTGTCGTCGTTCTGTTCTCGTGCTATAACTATCGTCACGTCTAAGCTGCCACACTTCTATGTGTGAACCCGCACGGATATGTACGATCATTTTTCAGTAAAAAAAAAAAAAAAGTGGAGCTCACTCATACTCACTCGGCAAATTAGTTTTGCGCTTAGTGCTCACCACCTGAACTCACCCAGACTCAGATTCAAAAAAAAAAAAAAAATTCTAATCCCGACTGACCCGAACCCAAACTCATAAAAATATTACTTTCCCAGACTTACTCATGCTTCATCTGAGTCTGAGCGAATCGAATCACAAGACAGCTAGGTGACCTATGGCCACTATGCATGCATTCACTGCATGCACATTGAATAGCTACCCAAAGCTTAACCAATCATTCGAAGTGGTGACTTTTCTTTCTGTTGACGCAATATTGAAGAAAGACATTCCAAAAAAAAATTATTTTTGGGCACGTGCTTTGTGGGCAGGCACTTGTCCTCCCCCCCTTTTTAAAAACTAATACAGTCAAATGGCGAAAATACAAAAAAAAATCTACCGTCTGTGCACTACAGTTAAGTATTTGGGTGACTGTACATTGCTTCTGACTTGGGTCAGCTTTCATTCAATGCCGTTGTATAATAATACGCAGGACTTCAAAGGGCGTGAGGATTTGAATTCGACGCTCATTGCGTGTTCGTGGCGTCTTTATGAGTTCACCGGTATGAACCTCCAAGCAGAGCATTTATTATCTATCGTCCCCAAGTCCTCATGACTCCCCCTTTTCTCTTATCTTGGTCTGGATTCGTGCGACATTCCGGAGGGTGTGTTGATTAGGAAAAACGCTAACGGAACTGGGTCTGAGTTTGTCTCCGTCATAATTCATCACGCCGTCTTCATCGTCGCAACGCTAACGCGCAAAAATGTGCTTCCTCTTGCCCCGCTGCAATAAAGCCCCCAAGCGTTTCCTTTGCCCCACCGCGTCCTGTTTAACACGACCGCCGAGAAAGGGCAGATTATGATCCGTTAATCTGAGACGCCGAAGACGGAGAATACTCTTCGATCATCCGGCAATGGGATTCGTGGACACGGCTGCAGGGAATTATCCTTCCATCCCAAACGTCCCTGCGCACCTCTTTCTCTGAGAAGATCCTCTGTTTTCAAAGCTGGTGCAAAACTTGTTCGTGCAGCAATACGCTCATTTGGAAAGGGCGCTCCGTTTAGCGTTACGAGGGCTCGTATACTGGTAGCTGACGGGGACATAACTGCTGTCTTTTAAGCGTCCTGCTCCCACCACTGTGGACTAGTAGTCGACTGCTGTGCCGAAGGTCAGGAAACTAAATCCCAATTGCGGCGTCTGCATTTTGATTGAGGCAAGACGTGCGAGGCTAGTCTACCTATAGAGTAAGGTGCGCGTTAAAGAACGCCAAATATCTAAAATTTCCTGGGCTCCTCCACTACGGCGTCGCTCATAATCCTGTCGGGATGTTTTCGGACGTAAAACCCCGACAATTATGAAGCGTACTGCCAGTATCCCTCAACGTCGTCAAAGTTTAAGTTTTGAGGTACCACCCTCTTTTTTGTTTGTTTTGCATTAAGAAGGAAACCAACCGCGCTGGACACCGCACAGCGAAAAAACCAATGACGAAGGCGCTGAGGTAAGAACCACTGTTATATTGCTGGGATCTGAAACACTGTTGTCGCTCAGCGCAAAGCATCTGTATATATTGCATATCCCAGCAACAAACCAGTGGTAGTTCCTTCAGTGACCTTGTCAATGGTTCTTTTACCGCCCCGTGTCCAGCGCTGTTCCCGTTTTAATCATGTAACCACGAGCTCAGTTAAGCGATCACCTGTTTTAATGATTCTTGCGTGGCTGTTTGTGTGTCTGTCCTAGCCAACACGTGTGTGTTTGCCTGTCGTATAGGTCATTCAACTACGACCTTACGCATTCTGACCGATCGTCTGAGATCTAATATAAAAACAAACACGCTCACTCATGGTGGTTCAGAACAGCGAAAGGGGGGTTTCTAATAAAAGACGTGCATAAGTGTGGATGTCGTAATTGCTTCTTTCTGCTGTTAGGCACACCAACAGATGAAGTATAAGGATTTTTTTTTTACCGCCTTGTCACACTGCGATGTCGTGCCTTTATTTTCGAATGCTATTTCTACAAAATGTTATGGCGCTCTATGTATTGGGAAAAGCGGGAATGAACAGCAGGTCGCGAACGGTGTGGCTTAGTCAAGTTACGCTTTTGAATCTTGAGAATCTACGTTCACTGTGGTTGCCCTGCGGCTGTACGGGACGGTTTCATGCTCTCCCATAGTAAAGTACCAAGTACTCTAAATTATTCACTACTTCTTCTAAACACACGTCTGGTAGAATCCTTATTGCCTTTAAGGCACTTAAGGCCTCACCAAATGTGAGGCTCACGAGACGATTCTCAGCTCTTCTATAGTATACGAAGTACTCTATTTCTCACCGACTTTTTCTAAAGACAATGTGTTGGCAAACACAGTGCATTTCGAGTTTGGCTGTGAATGCTGTTCTCCTCTTGGCTCACGCCGTAATTTTTGTTAACAGGCCTCATCAAGTGTGAGACCCACGGTACGGCTTTACGCTCTTTCATAGTATACAGCACCAAGTACTGAAAATCGTTAACCTTTTTTTCCTAAACAACATTTTCATTTATTGACTTGTACTTCTGTCGCAATGTCGTACACACCGCATTCATTTACATCCCTCTAATTATAAAGCTTTTTTTGTTTAAAATTCATATCATTGAGTTTTACCAGGACAGCTAATGGCTCCCCAATAGTAGAGTGCGTACAATACTTTAAAGCGTTTATTTTTTTTCTCTTGACAAACCTACAGTGCTGATTCAAAAACACCTGGCACGGGGAAAGAACAACTCAGGTATTATATGAGGCGGCCTGAACTGGCGTCATGCGTGCGGGCCACACGAGGGCAATTATAGCATTTCTTCACAACAACCTTGGTGCAAATTCAGTAAAATTCTTGAGGTGTGACGCTCCTCATGCCATATGTTGCATGTCCCGTGTCGTCGTTGTCATCGTATAGTCGTAGTAGCCATTTTGGATTGCATTGCATATCAATAAAAACGGTGTCACAGCATATCCACGTGGTGAATGATGATGAGGAGGGGAAGCGTTCGTCTGTCCACCCATGCTTTCGTGTGTGCGTCTGTCCATCCGACCATCTATTCGTGCATCCGTCCAGGCGTCTGTGCGTCCGTCCGTCTGTGAATACGTGCGCCCATGCGTCCGTCCGCTTCGGCCCACTCGCCATCATTCACCTCGTGGATATGCTCTGATTTTTTCACCTTTCCCTTTATCAGTGATCCGAGGTTTAAACCTCCTTGTGCAATACGAATGTGTTCTAACGATGATCCTAAATACAATTGGTAAGCACTTACCGTTGTCGCAGTTACTGAAGCAGTACACTTACTGTTGACGCTTTGCTTCTAATACTTTCTGTCGGCAGACTAAAAGCAATCTGTTGGGCAACGCTCAAGGACAATGTCGAGAATCAGACATTTCAGGGAAATTTTGGCTTCGCAAAAAATTAAATACCCAAACCATGTTTCCATGTCTACGTGGTGGTACCTCTATTGGGTCGTTTTACATGTTAACGAATGCTGTAAAGAACGTCAAGAACATCCCACCGATTCCACCCAAATAACAGCGTTCCGTGAACGCTCATTGACTAGAAAGACCGATTAAAACAAAAATATAAATAAGTATATTGATAAATGAATAAATAAATAAATAAATAAATAAAGTAAATAAATTCATCCAGCGCCGCTTGGTGAGCACGGATGAAACAGTGACACTGGTTGCTCACAAAAGGGCCTTCACTTCACCAAATATTTTAGCTGCTTGAATAAAGTGAAAGCAGTCGTGGGCGTAATGATGAGCTATGAGTAACTTGCTCCCGTTTCTCCAATACGAGAACGGGCTCCTGAGTTTTTCCCAGAGCCAGCCTCCATCGTGTGAAGAAACGAATTAAAGAACTGGAAAGCAAGGGAAAACAAGGACGCTAGCCAGGTTAAGAGAAGCGGTATGCCTACTCGCAAGGGGTAAGGAATTTGGTAGTTATCATACGAATGGTAAAATAGCACTAAACAGGGGCTGAATACGATAGGCATGACTGGTACAGACGAGAAATAGCGCTGCCACAGAGCACAGAACTGACATAAAGGGACTGTAGCAAAGCTTCCTACTGGTCCTAATTTTCGACAATCCCTGTACACACCAGGCGGGTTCGTACGGACACTGCAGGCGTCCAGCGATAGCTGAAATCTGCTCTTTTGCCCTTTTCCTTCTTTACCATGGCTCGACAAGTGATCATAGTTGTCCGTGTTTTGCTCTTTTTTTCTTAACTCTCTCTCTCTCTCTTTCAACCCCCTATTCCCCGATCCCAGTGTAGGGTAGCATACCAGATACTAGGATCTGGTTAGCCTCCTTGCCTTCCTTTTTCTCGTTTCTCTCTCTCTCTCTCTCTGGAGTAGCCGTCACCTCCGCCGCCGCTGGACCACTTAACCGGCAGAAGCAGCTACAGCATAAGCAACGCGCCAACAAACGGTAACGGGAGCGGGAAGCCCAAGAGCGCAAGCTGCGTCCGACGGCGGGCGACGGTGCATATGCAGGTCTCCTCCACACGGTGGTCCTTGTGGCCCCACACCGCCAGCGGCGGCGGTACTAACCCGCCAAACACAAACCGCTTTGCCCGTAGAACAGTGTGCCCCGGGATTTGCATATTTATTATGAGGGTATTAGCGCGCGCGCCCCGAGGCCCTTAGCCTCGGCTCAAGCTCATTTGAGGCGCGCGCAAGCTGCTTTCTTTTCTCCCGAAGCCGCCGCCGCCGCCTGCCACTGACGTGGAAATCTCGCGCCAGCCCGCTCGCTTAGACAGCGGGATGCGCCGGCAGGTCGCCCCCCTCACTTCGGCATGCAGTGCGCGCGCGAGGAGTGGCTTTGGCTTTCTTTCCTCCCTGTATCTACCAACGTTCCTGCTCTTTCCCTGCCCGCGCCGTTGTGTGTGTCTCTGGACGCGAGTGTGCACGAACGCGTATGTAGAACTCCCGCGCACGCCTAAACGGGTGCATGTGCCCGTGTGTTGGCCATGCGGGGGCCTGCCGGATTAGTCCTTGCGGTGCTGCAGCTTTTTTGTATTCGCACTCTTGCCCTTGCGCCCGCATGGAAAAGCTGGAAGGCTTTTCCCACCCCCAAGGCGTACACCTGTTCCCGGCCATCTCTTCCACGGGAGCCCTACATGTCAGTGCGTTGCGCCTCCGTGTGTTGCGGGCACGGGCGCTGTTTTGCTTCCTTTTACGTTACTACATCGGCGTGCGGGCCTGTTTTGCGTTGGAAGTTTGGCTCCAGCGTTCGAGCTCTATCTTCTTTATTCTCCAGAAGTTCTCTTTCCCTCTTTATCTCTTTTACCCCCAAAGCAGCCACTTTTGCACCATCGATCTCGGCTGGTTATCGCGCAAGCTGAACTTCTCTCTTTCCACCGACCTGCTGTTGTTGGCCTGTGTCTAATCTAGTGACGGCATTCGCTGCATGCCACTGACTCGAGTCACCGAAGTTGAGCGTACGATGTAAGCCCGAAAACCTGGTTCGTGACATCGACGGGACCCGCTTGCACTCTGCTTTCGACCACGCAATTTGCCTGGTCACTTCATTACTCGCTCTTTCTCATCCTTGCTTGCCAATGCAACGTAACTAGTTGCCAAAGTGACGTCGTTCGCAGTATGTAGAAAGAAGCTTATACGCAAGTTGAAGCGTCAGGAAAATACAAAAAGTACTTTGCATGACAGACGGGGTTCCCGTGAACATGGAGCCTTTAATAATCGGTGATGTTTTCTGTCCCAAAACCACGATAGGATTAATGTGAAGACACCGTAATCAGCGTGAGTCGAACAAGGAAATAGACTGTAATTAGCATAACCCCAGCAGAGTACATATGCAGAGTAGCTTGAATACAATAACAGAGTAGCTTGAATACAAGCTACTATTGTACTCCACTAAGAGGATGCGGGGTCCAAAAAGTTGACACGCAAACATTTTCACTTTTGCATGGGTATATATAAAAGCGCACATACAAACACGCAAGAACATAGGGCTATAACGAGTTTCATGCTGCGGCCCTGCACGCTGAAATTTCCAAAAGGGAAAAGACAAAGAGGCTTAGAGTGCCCTCTGACGATGCCTTAGAGCCATTTTCTGATATTGATTGTTATGAAGCCTTCACTGATCTTTTGACGGACGAGAACATTGTAACAGATCATCATTGATGGCGGCTGATGGTTTCGGTCACAAAAATGCCTTTTTGTTTAAAGTAGCTGTCAGAGATAGTGGCGACGTCTAAGGGGATTTCCCGGCTTCCAGAACTGGCAAAATGAGACCCGGAAAAGAGGCCTACGACTGTCAGTAGCTTATGCGCAAATCAATAAACATTGAAATTAGTCATCGGAATTTCTCAGTACTGAACCAGACACGACGCTAGCAGAAAACAGTGAGCCTTCATACGACGAGGCCATCAGGCCATGATTTCTTGCTTTGTGGGCCCCTACCTAGATCACCATTGATATGATAGCGAAAACCGGCCTCCATCTGTAAATTTCACTCTGTATGTTGCTGGGCAAACTTTCATTGGGCAACTAAATATGAAAAAAAAAGAACTTACTCTCATTGGCAAGCGGACAAGGTCAGACCGTTTGAATCACAAACGCAATGACGTTTACTTATTTAGCATAAAAGCACTTCGTTGCAACGTTCAACAGATAGTGCGCCTGGAATGCCAATCAGGTTTATTAATGCATCTTCAGCTTCACCGCGCACAACCCTTGTAGTACATTATTCCTGTTTAAAATTATCATTTTGATATCTTTGACCCACAGCATTACACGTCCTGTTGAAGTTTAAGTGTGCATTTGAGCATCTTGACCCCTTGGTAATCGAAGCTCATGTCATTCAGATCAGCTTCTCATCTTTGTTGAACCTTGATTTATGAAGAATTGATTGATTGATTGATTGAATGATATGTGGAATTTAACTTCCCAAAGCAATCATACGTTTATGAGAGCAGCCGTACTGGAGGGCTCCGGAAACTTCGGCCACTTGGGGTTTTTTAACGGGCACCCAAACCCGAGCACACAGGCCAACAGCACTTTCGCCTCCATCAAAAACGCAGCCGCTGCAGCCGGGACTCGGTTCCGCGACCTGTGGGTCAGCAGCCAAGTACCTTAGCCACTAGGCCCTCGCGGCGGGGTGATCGATGAAGAAAAGACTTGCAGTCACAGCAGCTGAAGCATGTAAAAGATTTAGATGCGAAGTGACTTATAGTGGAGTTAAAACCGGTGTGCGGCGTGACCACCCTTACTGCGATGTGCAGCGGGTGTCCCAAGCACTGCCAGAACGCGCTCACTCGTTAGTGTGTTCCGTACTGTGTAAGATCACGTGGTCGTGGCCTTTCTTGTTTATACACTATCTGAGTAACCATGTGATGGCGTCGGAAAACGAGATTCTGCAGACGCGCGATGAACCAGCGCGTCGATGAAGCAGCGCGATGAACCAATGCGCATGATGAACGAAAATTAGGTCGACCCATGCGCTGCTTCGCATGCTACTCAAGGTTTCCTTTAGGAGATGGTGTAATTTTTGTCAGCCAGGCTGTTAAAGCTTCACTGATAACAGAACTAGTACAGAGGCATCGAGAAAAAGAGATAGGATGAAAAAACAGGCTAGTATAGCAAGGGGGAAAGGCAAGTTTGGTCAAGGGGGGAAAGAAAAGGGAAGGAAAGATCGCAAAGCATAGCATACAAAAAAAGAGAAATTTAGAAAGAGAGAGAGAGAGAGAGAGAATGCAATGCAGAAAGAAAAATGTGGGAATGTTCAATGAAACAAAGGCAGAGAAATAAATAGCGATGGAAAGTAGGAAAGTGAAGATTAAGAAAGAAAATGAAGATAGAAAAAATGAGAAATAAATAGTTATAGAAATAAAAAGGGAGATAAACACATGCACAAAATCGTGAAAAAAAGAAATAACTAGTGAAAAAAGAGAAAACAAAGCACGTGCGAAACTTAGCAAAGCAGCACAAGCCAGGACTACAAATACATGTATGTGCCTATCAGCGCCGTTGTCTCTTTAGCATCACGCATCCAGTGCAAGACGCGCTAGTTTTTTCTTCGTATACAACATATGCAATTGCTATATAAAGTGAAGCTACACCTTATCAGCTCTATGAAGCTGTTAGTGTGGGTAAGAAAGACGTGTCATTACTGTAAGGGTGCAGCGTTCATAATGGTGATAACCTTGACGAGAACACAGTCCACATTTCTTAGAAAGAAAATCACTGCAGAGCGTTAAGGATAATATTATCAATCAGTGGACCCACCGCCTACAAAAACAAGAAATAAATGGGATCTCGGCTTACTTCAAGATGTTGTTACTGCAACATAGCTTGCAAACAGTTCATCACGAATGAGCTATAGCTGAGAGCTGTGGAGTAGCTGTGGCATGTCTGAGTGTTCATCCCACAGCTGCGTTGAACAAATGCACCTAAAATGATTTCCATTATACACTTGCAAGCATTCGGTCATTGGCTTTCATAAATAACATGACAAGAAATAATGCTCAGCAAAAATATCAACATTTCATAAAATACGAAAATACCCGCAGAGAGTGCAGCAAAATGTATCGACCAACCCATGCGGACACATTCTTAACGCTAAGTACCTTCAGTGAGCAAATGCTTTTAGAAGGAAGAAGGTTTATTTGGTGCTTCATCATAATAACTAGCCCTATAAGAGTGACATGATAAGGGGTTTGCCTATATGGTACAAAAAACTTACAGGGTTCCTCATGAATTCGTCTCAGATGAGTCGAAAACGAAAGTCCTGACCACATTACCTTCCTTCAACGTATTGATTGTGACGACACGTTATCTGACGTATCATGAAGTGATATAGTGATGATTTCTTGCATCATTCCTGTTGACAACGATAGTAGGTTTTTTTTTTTTTTTCGTTTCAAGAGACGTCGAAGGCTTTATACCTGAAATAAACTGTGACGAACGACGTTAAGCATTCGAATAAGTAAAGATGTCAAACCGGTGCTTCACTAGCAAGAGAAGCACGTTCGACAGTTATTTACCAGCCGCAATGTCTCGATTACGCCTCTTCTGCGGGTCAGGCATAGCCACGAAAGCCAAAATGACTTTGACTTGGCCTGGCTTCTCACTTCGTGCCGACGCTACACTCGGTCTTCCCGCGGTGGCCGCTGGCACGTGCCATCATCGGCGAGGGTCGATCGCCGATGGAGCCGTAAAGGCCCGGGCTCCCGGATCACGACACGCTGACCGGGCTTCCCATGTTTACCCCCCGGGCTCATCCCGAGTCCAGGCTCTAAGCGGATCTTAGCGGATTAAAAACGAACCCCGCTCCCTCTTACTTCGGAAGCACCCGAACTCCTTGCAGTTCTTCGTGCTCTTGCAGCTGGGAAATCTCACTCCTTCTGTCTCAAGCTGGCTTTTGCCGCCCTTTAGCTTTCCTTGCTGGCATGTTGTTAAAGTTTTCTTTTGCGCGCCGCGTTTTTTTTTCTGTGCTCTCTTGCTTCTTTTGCCAGTTCTCTCTGTGCCGTCTTAGTTTTTCACACTCTCTTTTCGAAGACATCTTTGAGCTTAAGCTGCCATGGATCGAGTCTTCGGGGTAATTAATCATTCTACATGGAGTGGCAGAATTACCGCCGTCACATTTCTTATACTCTCGCTCACAAAACATAACGTACGCCTGGCCAGATCCTGTAGCTCACAGTTCTTGATCTACCATAGCTGGAGGTACACAAGTTAGAGCACCGAGTTAGAGCACAGATCTATATAGCCACCTGTGGTTATAAATAAAAAAATTGTTTTTTTTTTCAGTAACAATGAATAAAGATATAATAAAGGAGCTAGGCTATGATAATGATGCTTAAACTAAAGAATAACGTCCTTTGTCATAGTCTTAAAATACTGTCAAAATCTTTGCCTGGAGAACTCTCGCAAACATTTTAGGTAAAGTGAAACTTGTCACTGATTTGAAACTTTAGTATAATGCAGAATGGCGAGTTTATGAATTTCCTGAGAGATATTTTTCAAACCATGGTTGCCCGATCTTGAAATTGGAAGCAGAGAAAAACAAGAATAACCGTTTTCGTATTTCTTCCTGTGCGAGATGGAGAACAGCGTTCCTTCGTTCTGCTCTTGTGCGGGACGGAGAATATTTTTGGTAACTTTCACTGAAATTTCTGTACACCAATGTCTTGAACTGCTATTTTATAAATTGCTCTATAAGTTTTTGTTGTTGTTGTTTTTTCGCCATACTGGAATGACTATTTGTTAGACGAGAGAGATTTATTAAGCAGCATGTTAGAACTCAGAAAACAAGCAACAGTCATCCACTCTATTTTCGTTGTCTTTCATAATCTCTGTTTACTGTTTCTCTAATTTTAAAATTTGGAAACCAGAACAACTCGATTCATTAGGTACCTGAATGGGCTACAATAAAATAAAATGTAGCTTACCCTTAGACTCTGCTTATTCTGTTATGTTCAAGTTTAAGCGAAAAGGTGATGAGAGTGCAGTCAATGGAACAGTTTAGTTTGAAGAACGTTGCAATGCATGATTGCTGCATCAGCATTTGGCTCCCGTCCCAACAAGAAATACAATAGGTAAATAAAGTCATAAATAAGATTATTTGAGATGGCGAATAATAAATAAGAATAATTGACATGGCGATTAATAAAAACAGCGAAATCTCAGGTGTGCAAAAAAATTGACAAGCTGAGGTTTTTGTTAAACTCTGAAAACCATAAATTTATTTATTTTTTAAGCATCCTTCTCATTCCTTCGTCAATTTCGAACACACGTGTTTATGGATGCTGTCCAATAAAACTGCAGGCTTATCGAAAAGTTGAATTTCAAATTTTAAAGGATGCACTTCTGGGTGGGCTTGTACCTAGGATTTTTTTGGGGGGAGGGGAGCATTGTGCACTTCCTGAAAACCTTGACTATTTGGGAAAAAAAACGCATATTTTCATTGTTTATGAACACCCCCCACCACATTCGAAATTTGAGCGGGGGGTGGAAGTGAGGCCGGCCCCTAGCTACCCCCTCTGCTATCTTTTATGGCTACCTACCGGCTGGTATCAGGCAAAACTTTTTCCGTAAGACGGTTGCAGCATTCACGCGCCCCAGTCTTTACTAGTATACTCCAAGAAACAGTCAGGAAGCCACCTGAAACGGAAGCTACCCGCTCCTAGTTTGCGGCTAGCAATGCAGCACCTCGTTTACCACGCTTCTAAGACGAGTGGCTTGAACTTCTCTCTCTCTCTCTCTCTTCTTCTTACCCGGTTGACGTTTATACTTAATCCGAGCTGAACACTCTCTCTCTCTGCTTTCCTCCCCATCGACAGTGATGCGAACGCACCACCAAAACACAAAGCAAGAAAGAATAAAAAAACAAAGCCGAGTGGTCCGAAAGACTCCGGGAGGGACGCAGACGACGAGTCAAAACAGCCACCACTGTATCAGTGGTATCAGTGGGGGCAACAGCAGAATCCGTCCGCCCTCCTTTAAGTCGAGATGATGAAAGCGAGTTTTAATAAATTAGGCTGCCCCCCCCCCCCTTCCTTCCTGTTTCTCCAATCCCGTGATGAGGGTATACGTACGCTGTACCCTCCCTCACCCTTTAATACTCTTCCAGCATTTCCTTCCAGCTTTAGGCCCTCCACGAAAAAAGAAGAAAATGCGTACATATATTACGTACACACACCGTCAAGCCGTAGGCGCTTCTCCTTCGTTTGTCTTGCTTCTCCGCAATGCGTATGCTTTTGCGGAGAAGCCCGTAGCAGCTTCGTGGTGAAACGAGCAGGGGGACAACCGAGGAAAGGGAGAGGCGGTCCGGGGAGGAGTTAAAGTATGAGCGCTGCGCACATGTGGATGCTTGTGGCTTTTTTTTTTTTTGCCCTCGGACTGTACTTGCCAATTGAATCCGCTTACTAGCTGTTTCTCTCCTATTGCAGCCGTCCTCTCTTTTTTGTGAGCCCTTCCCCGTCTCTTCCTCTCTCACGAAGACATGAAGCAAATGCAAGTCTAGGCGTTCGTATCACTTTGATCCTTAGACGATTGAAGCAGGATCAGAGTGACCTGTTATTCCTTCTTCGCTCGCAAATTAGAGGCCTACTGGGGTAAGAGAAATAAAGAGGCGTAAAGGTGGAAGTAGAGAATCTGCGGATGACACGTGCCGGGTGGCTTACTGCCGCTGCGGCGACATTCTGTCACAGAATTCTGTGTTTTCAACACTCCACATTACTTTCAGTGGCCTCCAGTTCCCGAAAAACCGTCACTTTCAGCATACCAAGTTAGCTATAGAGTTTTTTTTTTCTTTTTCGCTTATATGCCTGGTTGTTACTAAGGGCTACACAGCGGATACACCTCGATAAATGAAAACGACTCGAGGTTCTGGCTTGTATAGAAGGTTGTAGATTCGTTATATTTACGCGCAAGATCCGTTTATGAGGACCAAACATTGGTGATTTAGGTGAATAGAACAGCGTTACATAACGAGATGGTCTTCTCCACACACGCACAAACGCACACAAATGTCCCGCTCTCGTTCTTTTTTATGCTTTTTGTGGCGGTGGCTTTATGATTATACATGACGCCACGTAAGAGACATGGGCGACGACGAGATGAGCTGATAAAGCGATGTCTTCTTATTTTTTTATATAGCGGCATGAATCAATACACGCATGAAACTTCGATTTCCCAGCCCAACCATCTTCACACATGTGCATCTTCCCTAGCACTGTTAGTTCAGTTGTAAAAGGTACAAAATGGCTAGGTTTGTAGCCCCGTATGTGACCGTGGAAATGAATCTATAAAGTAGTCTATAACTGGTAGATGGTAAGGTCTAGAATTCGGGTTTGATTGGTGACTGCGAGAGCGATACTAAAATCTGAGCGGATCACAACTCTCAGGTGCTAAAATTAAAACATAACTTGAGTCTAAACCCTACGGTGTGCTTTCTAATTATGTATGGGGTGATCTTGACAACTATAACACCATAATAAAATTAATGAAATAATAAGCTTTCGCCGGGAAGTACAGCTGCACAATTTGATCCTTGTGCGTTGTCGTGGCTAGTGCAGGTCTTATGCGCTGCGTTCACACGGATATCTGCAGGACGTCTACAGAATTTTGCGATTGGTTTCCAAAAGCCCCCTCGCCCCAAAGCGTCTTGATTTTAAGGCTGTCCATTTGAGCTGTCCCATGTGCGGAACACGGCAGGTGATTGAAGAGTTACAAAAAGACCGCGTGACCTACGACGTCACTCATGTTGTCATTGATATCGGCAATTTCATTGGTTCTCATGACATTACGTGAAGACGTAGTCATGTGTCGTCGTACGCTTACGTCACTACATGGAATAATTGCTTCATCTATGGTGAGACTAACTCTGAGGCAGTGAAACACCCTGTGCCTGAGTAGTTTATTGCATGTTTATTACACTGTGACGCATAATGTCTTGAAAGAAGTGTGGTCCCCGACTTTACGGCTTAATGTCTTACCAAATGTGCACCTGTATTTTTCTTTCAAATGTTGTTGCGAAGAGTGTGAAATGCTACCACATTCCTACCGGACAGCTTCGTTCTTCACGCTACGTATACGTGGACAAAAGGTGATGAAATATCTCATTGGATCACTTATATTCATGCAGAGAATGCTCTTCTCTCTCTCAGCTCCCAAACTTTATTTCCCAAGGATAGGGAACTGCATCATCAGTTCTAATTTATACGCCACCTATTTATGCTAACTGGTTGTACAGCTTCGCATTTAGTTATAGTGTGGTATAAAACGCTGCCCTGGAGAGTGTGCGTCATGCTTTGACGTAGAAAATCGGTGTGCGGGGCCGATTTAGTATTTCAAAGTGCGCGGGAATCATTATGATGGTGATAGCGGCAAAACTATGAGCGCGCCTATGCGCGTGCTCGTGCGCGTTCCACGTGGAAAAGCTCCCGAGCCACGGGGACAGCTCGGCTGACCCCAGAAAGCAGAACGCAAGGAAAGGTTCGGGCCACGTCCCGGCTGCTCGTTCTGACCCTCCGTGTCCGGGCCTCGTCCCGGCGTTGAAGTCCTCGGGTGCCTCCTGGACTGGGCATCGCCCCACCTCGCCAGAGTGCAGAACGCAAGGAAAGGTTCGGGCCACGTCCCGGCTGCTCGTTCTGACCCTCCGTGTCCGGGCCTCGTCCCGGCGTTGAAGTCCTCGGGTGCCTCCTGGACTGGGCATCGCCCCACCTCGCCAGAGTGCAGAACGCAAGGAAAGGTTCGGGCCACGCCCCGGCTGCTCGTTCCGACCCTCCGTGTCCGGGCCTCGTCCCGGCGTTGAAGTCCTCGGCTGCGTCCTGGACTGGGCATCGCCCCACCTCGCCCTCACATTGGTCTGAAGCGGCGTTCGTCACGGCCAGCTGCTGTTCTGGTCTCGGAGCGAGACGCTGTCCCAGCTCTGTTCGCGGCAGTCGGCGGTACGCTGTTCTCGGTGGCAAGCCCAGGCGTTGACCACCGTACTGGGATGGCCCTGGCGGTTATCTTCTAGACCGAGCCCCGCCTCGGTAGGAACTCCGCAAGCACCAGGCATCGCGCCTCCTGACTACCAGAGAGCTCAAGGTGAAGAGCAACGTTCACGCCCCAAGCGTAGAATGTGAGTGAATGAACAAGAACAATAACTCTCTTCGCGTAGGACTGTTAGCGCGTGTATATCTGTGTGAGTTTATGTTGTGTGTATCCATTTGTCCGTCTTCGTGTGTATAAAAGTCTCTCGTTGTCCTCGAACGTCCTCTGTCCTCATCCTGGCAGGCTCGCCAAAATTTGTGGGCAACTGTGGGCGCAGGCTAGCCAGATGAGGACAGAGGACGTTCGAGGACAACGAGAGACTTTTATACACACGAAGACGGACAAATGGATACACACAACATAAACTCACACAGATATACACGCGCTAACAGTCCTACGCGAAGAGAGTTATTGTTCTTGTTCATTCACTCACATTCTACGCTTGGGGCGTTCGTCTGTGGAGACAACTCGAACCCACGAAAAGCAGTTGGCGTCGTGCGCGCTGTCACCCAAAGAAGGAGACAACGCCGAGACACCGGAGAAACCGGATGAAGGGTACGTCGTACTCCAGACTGGGGAGACTATCCCGGTCGTGAATATGACGTCGACGCATACCCCAACTGTGGCTGATGTCGGAACTCTGCCTGTAGTGAGAGGATTGCTTGAGGGCAAAACTGTATCTGTACTTCGAGATACGGGATGCAACACGGTAGTGGTACGAGAAGGGCTTGTCCCGAAAGAGAAGTTTACGGGGACTACAAGTCCGGTTTTTCTGCTCGACAGAACAGTGCACCACTTGCCGGAGGCAATCGTTTCTATTGACACACCGTTCTTCACCGGTGTCGTGCGAGTTAAATGCATGAAGAACCCTCTATACGATGTCGTGCTAGGCAACATCGAAGGTGCCCGATCTACAGAGCTAGAATATTCGCACAAGCCTCAACAGCATCGTGATTACAGCGGAAAGAATGTAGTCAGAAAACTCGCTAACTCGCCCGTGCCCATCATCGCGGACGACACGCAAAGTGATGTCGGAAACGATTCAGGCTACTTACCAATGACAGTAGAGACAACTTGCACACCTCATAGACCCGCAGATCAAGTACCACTCGGTGATAGTGCTGCAGCAGTGAAAGAAACACGCGCCACAGCCAGGCTACCTGTTCTGAAAGCCACTACCCCAATCATAGATAAAGTGACGCTTGAGGAATATCAAAGAAATGACCCATCGTTACGGCATTGTTATGAGAGTCTTGGTAAAAAGTTAATAGTAAAGAATCGCGAAACCTGCTTCTTTCTTGTAGATGGTATCTTGTATCGGAAGCACAAGCTACTCTCGGAGAAGGAACTCGAACAACTAGTCGTACCGAGACAACTGCGGGAGACTGTGCTCAAACTAGCCCATGAAGGTATCCTCGCCGGACACCAAGGGATATCCCGAACAACTGACCGTATTCTTGCCGAATTCTTCTGGCCAGGTGTTCAATCAGAAACCAAGAGGTTTGTGAAGTCCTGCGATATCTGTCAGCGGACTGTCCCGCGCCATTTGGTTGGTCGGGCTCCGCTAGGTACCATGCCAATCATTGAGACCCCGTTTTCACGTGTGGGCATCGACATCATCGGTCCTTTGTCACCGACATCTTCCAAGGGCAACAGGTACATTCTTACCATGGTGGATTTTGCAACGAGATATCCAGACGCCATCGCACTTCCTTCGAGTGAAAGCAAGGTCGTGGCAGAAGGACTAATGGAAATGCTGTCGCGAGTGGGTCTACCACGCGAAATTGTAAGCGACCGCGGGACAAGCTTCATGTCGTCGGTTATGAAGGAGTTCAGCCGGCTACTATCTATCAGGCAATTACCGACAATCCCTTACCATCCGATGGCAAACGGGTTAGTCGAACGATTCAACGGCACGTTGAAGCAAATGCTCCGCCGAATGAGTCGGGAAAGCCCGAAAAATTGGGACCGCTACCTCGGCCCTCTCCTTTTCGCGTATCGGGAGATGCCACAAAAGAGTACGGGATACTCACCATTCGAGTTGCTTTATGGCCGGTACGTTCGCGGCCCAATGACGATTTTGAGAGACTTGTGGACTAACCCAAAGTTGGATGACGCGACCAAGTCAACCTATGAATACATCGTAGAACTGCGGGAACGTCTGCAACGAACCTGTGAAATAGCATCTCAGGAACTTGCGAAGGCACATGTTCGTCAGAAGACTTACTATGATCGCAAGGCGAAGAAGCGGGACTTAAACGTGGGTGACAAAGTTCTCGTGCTGCTACCCGCCGATCACAACAAATTGATACTAACATGGAAGGGCCCCTTTACTGTGACAGACAAGAAAAGCCCAGTGGATTATGCTCTGGACCTTGGTCACAGAACAACTGTCTTCCACATCAACATGCTCAAAAAGTACGAGCTGCGGAATGCCTCGCCATCGTGTGGGGTGTCCAGAAAGTTCATGTGTTCCCCGCAACGGCATGAGTGAGTGGTCGTTGGCCTAGGCATCGGGTCACGAGCGTACGGTGCCGTGCATTCCGTGTGTGGACGCCCTTGGTACATCGTCAAAGACAAAACATTATAACGTTGAATGTGTTCAGTTTATGCGTATTGTGACAGTTGTCTACTCTATAAACATGTCGACCCTTCTTAACCCAGCGTTTCGCTGTTCTTGAACTGGGGGGAAGATGTGGTATAAAACGCTGCCCTGGAGAGTGTGCGTCATGCTTTGACGTAGAAAATCGGTGTGCGGGGCCGATTTAGTATTTCAAAGTGCGCGGGAATCATTATGATGGTGATAGCGGCAAAACTATGAGCGCGCCTATGCGCGTGCTCGTGCGCGTTCCACGTGGAAAAGCTCCCGAGCCACGGGGACAGCTCGGCTGACCCCAGAAAGCAGAACGCAAGGAAAGGTTCGGGCCACGTCCCGGCTGCTCGTTCTGACCCTCCGTGTCCGGGCCTCGTCCCGGCGTTGAAGTCCTCGGGTGCCTCCTGGACTGGGCATCGCCCCACCTCGCCAGAGTGCAGAACGCAAGGAAAGGTTCGGGCCACGTCCCGGCTGCTCGTTCTGACCCTCCGTGTCCGGGCCTCGTCCCGGCGTTGAAGTCCTCGGGTGCCTCCTGGACTGGGCATCGCCCCACCTCGCCAGAGTGCAGAACGCAAGGAAAGGTTCGGGCCACGCCCCGGCTGCTCGTTCCGACCCTCCGTGTCCGGGCCTCGTCCCGGCGTTGAAGTCCTCGGCTGCGTCCTGGACTGGGCATCGCCCCACCTCGCCCTCACATTGGTCTGAAGCGGCGTTCGTCACGGCCAGCTGCTGTTCTGGTCTCGGAGCGAGACGCTGTCCCAGCTCTGTTCGCGGCAGTCGGCGGTACGCTGTTCTCGGTGGCAAGCCCAGGCGTTGACCACCGTACTGGGATGGCCCTGGCGGTTATCTTCTAGACCGAGCCCCGCCTCGGTAGGAACTCCGCAAGCACCAGGCATCGCGCCTCCTGACTACCAGAGAGCTCAAGGTGAAGAGCAACGTTCACGCCCCAAGCGTAGAATGTGAGTGAATGAACAAGAACAATAACTCTCTTCGCGTAGGACTGTTAGCGCGTGTATATCTGTGTGAGTTTATGTTGTGTGTATCCATTTGTCCGTCTTCGTGTGTATAAAAGTCTCTCGTTGTCCTCGAACGTCCTCTGTCCTCATCTGGCTAGCCTGCGCCCACAGTTGCCCACATATAGCGTATAGCCTCTCACAAATTATTACATCCAGTAACATCGTTCTCATAGAGTGTTCTTTAAAGGAAAGCTGTGATTGCACACTTTCATTACGACGTAATTTAAATAAATCAAAAGTGCAACGAAATATGCCGTTTTAAAAAAATATGAAATTGTGTCGTTTTGGTGGCACATATAGGTTACCATGAGAATTTGAGAAAGCAGAATGCTTCTCAGCGCAGTGGAACCTCTGTATCTAAATTCATACATTTTTTCTCCATTTTTTTACGGAGCCTAGCCTACGTAAATAAATATCAGGAATGTGTGGCACCAGGTCTCTCTTGACTGCGCAAATTCCTAAGCGTATTTCGTTTTGCAGCTGCAGAAACCTGCATATTTTTCACTTACTTCCCTTCATCCTGTTCCGCTCCGTCCCCCTTCACTTTCTGTGCGAAGATTCTGAATGAAGTTTCTACGCACGGATGAGCGAGAACAAAAGTGCTGATGGTCGCATATTTTCGAGCGAGAAATATTGCAATAAGGGAGTGAGAAACGCTTTCTCTCCCTTCTTCACTTTGAAAATAAATTGTATAAAAACGACGAAATATGCTTTTACCGGTGCTATAGTTGATGCGACGATGAATGATTCAGCCCAACGATTTGCCGTTATCTTTTTAGCCATTTACTTCACAGGCGCGACGTGCAAAAAAGAGCTGACGCACTTCTGGAGAACTGAACGTGACGATAATCGTGCGCAATGTGTTTACGCACACCTGCTGGCGTAGACAACTTTTTTTTAATATATTACCTATCGTGTACTATACTCTAGGCGTCAACTCCACGAAGTGATTCAGGCTATGATAATAATATTTGGTTGTTTTAAGTGCCCAGACAAAGATATGATTGAGGTGTGCCATAATAGAGGGCCCCGGAAATTTACACCATCTGCCGTTCTTTAACGAAAACTGGCATCGAACTGCACGTGAAACTCAATCGAAATGTGACCACCGCTGCTGTGATCGAACTCATGACTTGCAGATCAACAGCTGAGCATCGTAACCACTGTACCAATGAGGTGGACGGGTTCATGCTAAGAGATGGCGTTGTGTAGAGCTCCGGACAATTTCGACCTCCTGCAGTACAATCTTTAATGTGCACTGAACTTGCAAAGCACGCAGACATCTGGCATTTCGCTTCCTTCGAAATGAGAGCGCAATCGCACCCGTGTTTTTTGAACCAGCGCGCTCAGCACCATACGCACTGCGCCAGCGAGTCAACCACATTTATTGTTCGGGTCTGCGACAGTTGGACATGTTATTGTTCAACTGTATTCAGCTGCATTTCTCGCATTCAGGAGGCTTAAAAATAATAAAAAAGAGAGATTGGCTCACACTCATCAAGCAACCGATAAATATAAACGCTTAGCCTGTAGACGTGATAGACTTTGCCCTGCATATGAGATTTATGGAAGGAGGGTCCATCATGAGCGTAAGATCAATTGACATTAATATTGTTTAATAACGTAACATTGCCGAGTGACATAGAGACCGCTAACATCCCAGCTTTAATTGACCCCGGTACCATTAACGTCCTACATTACATTACAACAGATGCTCTTCAAAGAACGTTCATCACAAGTGAATGCAATTGAAGAGCGTTTGAAAAAAAGTTACCGGGTGGAGAGTACGAAACTCAAGGTCACACCGAAACTTTCGCAATATTTTCAACTACCTGACGTGCCAAATACACGACGATAGCTCATAACTACAATGCAAGTTTAGTGATTTCGAAAAGGCGTTCGAAGCTGGACGAAGTACGCGGTGACATCAATGAATCACATTGAGGAGAACATGCACGGCTATGAGACAAGTATACCCTCCTCTGAGTCTCTCACAACAACGCTGCCGAGAGCAGTGTGTGTGTAAGCGGCGTACTACATTAGACTTCACGCACCAGTTACACATCTCCGACTCGCTCGGGACACGAGAATTCATACTCAAAGACCCCCTTCTTCAAGGAGGAGTACGTAGCTTGACATGATGCATCAGTCATCTGTGACGTGAGGTGAAGGAAAGTAAGCGAGTGGGTGCCTCCCTGTGTACTGCAGGGGTGCTGCAAGCTTTCCGAGAGGCGTGACTGGTTCGGAGGAAGGCGCGAACAAGCGATGTTTCTTCCAATGACTCCATCACACGTTTGATCGGGGGCTCACGTTTGTTTGTTCGCGAGCGAATGACTGTTGGGACGTGTAGGCATCGTGCCTCCAGCTGACAGCTAAGCAGAGGCGACAACGTACCGGCAATGCCCAACCGAGTGCTCCACGTACTCCACGCGCTCTATTTTCCTGCTCACTGCCTTCAGGGCACGAAAGAAGGCTCCTATCCCTTCCTATCCCATGTCCGCGAAAACACGCGTGCCAAAGTAAGTTCATGTTCCGAGACGATGCTCGCCAGGAGAGACCCTTGTACCTTTTACTCGTTTCGCGTAGGCTGGACAAGTATAAAGAAGGGGAACATCGCGCCTTGCATATATAACTCTCGTCCGTGTCAGCTCCGTGGCACATCCGCCTCTGGCACCGTCACTGCGCACGATGACGAGAATCTTCGCACCAGTATGTATCAGTAGTTTGGGCTTCTCTGTCCCTTCCTATATAAGCGAACGCGTGCCGGACGACAAGCGGCCGCTGAAGTCGCTTTGCGTGGGCTCGTCCGAGTCGCCGTGTTTGTTCGGCCGACGCTTCACCCCGTGTTTGCCCTTGTCCGGGAAAGCGGCGGAGCGTGCAGCGTTCAAACCTCGTCGTCGGTCGGTCGCCTACCCTGGAGCAAACTCTTCCGCCCGGCCCCTTCCTTCCGTTCCTTTCCGTTCCTACCCAGCCTACCCAAGGATGCCTCCTGCTATCCTTCACTTCCCGTGGCATTCCCTTTCGCCTTTCTCGGGTCGCTCAATTTTTCGCGTACCCTGTAGTCTTCCTTTCTTTTCTTTTTTTCTTCCCGCCTCTTTTTCTTTCTTTCCTTCTTTCTTTCTTTCTTTCTCTATTTCTTTCTCTTTTCTTTCTCTCTTTCTTTAACAAACTCTTTTGTTTCTAAGGACTTACGTTTTAGCCTTTTCCTCTGGTTGGTCGAACCTTTCTCATACTTTTTTTTACTTCTAAACAAGATTGCCCCCCGCCCCCTCTTTCTTTTTTCTCTTTTCTCTTTTTCTTTTTTTCTTCTTTTTTTCTTTTTCTATTTTTTCTGTTCCTTTGTTGCGAAGAGACTTTTCACAATGGGTCCAGATATTTTCGTTTGTTGCACCTGTAGCATATAGAGCAGGCCGTGCATTGGTTTATAGATTTTAGCTAGAGAGAGAGTGAGGTAAGATAGAGACAAAGAGAATGACTAGAAAGACGAATGATTGCTATCTTCTACGGTAATTTATTGTACACCCCTTAGAACCAAACACCCCTCAAACAGCCATTAACTGTTGAGAGAAAACAAAAAGCTTTTCTTTTTTTTTTTAGTCTGTTTCTAGGCATAGTATCACGCATTCTCATAAACACAGGTACAAAGTGACCTCAAGTATGAAGTATAACAGTGATCTGTGGAATTCTTTGTTAATTTAGCAATCGAGGTTGGGCAGTCGGCAAAGATTGTTGCGCGGAGGTGGCGAAGACGGCTTAAACGCTGGTCTGTACAAGTCCCCGACTAATGTCTCGCAGTCACATCGTGGATTGGGGTGTCACGAAATCGGCACGATGAACCGTATAGGCGCCGGTAAAGTTGCGCCGAGAGGGTGGTCACAGGTAGCATAAGCGCAGCCCCGACTCGCAGTCTTACCGACGTAACCTCCTCCTTGGTGGTTTAACCCGCCAGGGAGTAACCTCTTCTCGGCGGGTTAAAACACCAGGGAGGTCTAACACAACGCAAGTATACAGGGCCTTGTGTGGTACGTCGGAGGCTCTCTTTTTCCCGAAGAATCTGTCCGGGAGCATCTTCAGGCTTTCATCGAATACACAGTGGCATGGATTATTCTTGTTCTCTTAACTAGAAAGCACATTCTATTTCATCAAATCAATCACTAAGCGATAACTGAATATATTATTTTCTGGTGTTTATTAAATCATGAAGAAGAAACGAGTCAACGTGGAATAATAGATCAAGCAATTATTGTGAAGAGACCGAAATTTTGCAATGCGCGTTTTTTTTACGCTTACTTTTATCAAGTGACGGCAGTGGGTTATCACTATATTTTTTACTTCCCAAATTTACAATATTTTTCGCTTCACTTTTTAATACTTCGTGCAAATAGGACCAAAGGCGTTCAGGAGTTTCCCGTACGTCTAATGATGACTAGCCGTGGGGCTCAGCGACCAGAATTAGTTCGGCATGAGCGAAGGTCCGTGGACATTGCCAAAGCCTCCCAATTTTTCCTAGCTTTGGCGCCCACTTCGACCAGCGGCTATTTTCCCGAGGCCAACAGAACGTTGGGGCCACGAGCAGCTCCCTCATTTAGGTCAGTTAGTATCTGGTTCTCAGTATTTGAAAATGAGTCGCCCTAGCAAGCGAAAATTTGTAGCCTCTATTTGCTGCCTCACTTTGAAGAGACTGATTAAGGAGACGTTGGCTTCGTCCGGAGAGGCCATCTTGAGGCGATCACGATCATGTAAGAAGCAAGAGGAAAAAATAAATAAATCACAGAACAACTTTAGCTGGTATACCTAATTACCGACTCACTCCATGTGTATACCTTTCGCAATATGTCCGTCGAAGACACGGCAATTGCAAGAGATTCGTCTTTCGTGCATTAACACCAGTAAAACTGTTACTACAGCTCTGCTTATTAAATGAAAATATATCCCGAGAGTTACAAATATTCTTGCTCCTCGAAAGGTGTCCTTTAGATAAAGTACAATGACAGAAGCTAAAAATATTGACCCGAAGGACATATGCTCGTTGCAAATTATTTCACCATACAGAAGGAATTGTAAATGACAATCTTCTTTGACTAATTATATTTTATTAGCTAGCCTATTCTTGTTGCATATGTGAGTAACAATAATTTAACGGGAACACGAGTTCAAAAACCAGTAACAAGACACAATATTTCGTTATCATTCTCCTTCTTTGCCTAACATACTGCTACTAAAAAATAAAAAAAAATGTTTTTTTTTAAAGCTTTACGCTTTCCTTTCTCTTGGAGTTGATCGACACTGAACACTTTTACAATTCAAAATCCACGTTCCAACTAGGCGTATCAACTCGTGCACTTTCACGTACGAGAGTACAAGTATTGTGTAGAGCTCTGCTGAGGGGCGCCACTGATTGCGGACATACGGTACAGAACTCTGGTTATTTCCTCAACTTTTTTCCCCATTACTTCTTATTCTTGATACGTTCTTAATTACGTTCATCTCTCCATCTTTCTCTCTCTCTCTCGGGGGTTCTTCCGCTTGGTGAAATAAATATATATTTTTACAATTCTTCGTTTCTTCAGAAACGATCTTAAGCCGGTGGCACCAGTGTGTTCTCCCCCGGCCGCCCTGGCTTTAATTACGAAGACGCAATCCCGGCAAAGGACTGGACCCAGCCGGACGCTAAAGGCTCTGAGCTGCCGTGTGTGTTTGCACAAGGCTCGGCTCGCCTTCTCCCTCACTCTCGTCCTTTTTCTATCACATTCCTTCCTCCCTCCCCCTCCGAGACAGGCGCCCTTTCCACAAACTCTTTTGTTTCTAAGGGCTTACGGTCCAGCCTTCTCCTCTGGTTGTTCGACCCTTTGTCATACTTTTTTTTACTTCTAAACAATCTTGCACGCTTCTCCTCCGGCTCCCAACCCACCCACCATACACGTGCCCAGTTTCGAGTCCTATAGATAGCTTTGAAGGTTTCTTATCATGTATTTTGCTTTTATTGAAATGACTTGTGAACGCTTTCCTACGCCTCTACTTAACATCAACGTTTTGTGTGTTTTTGCATCTTTTCCTTTAAATTTTGGGGGTGGGTTTGGACAATGTTTAATGTAGTTTTCCTTTCAAAGCATGGTTTAGAATGGTATTGACTTTTTTTACCTTCTTTATTCCCTCTCTCCTGCTCTCATAGCGAGCCTAATACCCGGCCGGTCGCTCCAATGCTGTGCTTGGATCGAGGCAGGTTTTGCAGCGTAGTTATTTAATCTCGAAACGAAACAAAACAAAAAGTGGGCAGCGGGATTGCTATTGGCTAAGATCGAGGCGTAGAGACCCAGTCTGATGAGAAAAAATTAAGACGCTTCCTTAACGAAGCGGCTGCTTTTGTTTCTGCAGTCCTCAAGGAAAAGAAAAGCAAAGAGAGGTTCAGAAAAGGGGGATATGAGAAAAAGAAAAAAAAAGAAGTCTTTTGAACATAAGGGGATTCTGTAGGTAAAAAAATACACTAAAAAGTAAAAAATAGGAACAACAACAATACGATGTAAACGTATGCATATCCTTGAAGGATAAGTCAGCATTGTGAGAAGGGAGATTCGGTTTTTTTTTTCATTTGTTTTTTTTTCTTTGTGTTTGGAGGCGCTCTGACTTCGAATTACCTGTTAGCTTTGGCTAGCGTTATGCGCGGGTGATTGTTTTTTTTTTCAGTCCCCGCTTTAGTACAGAGCATTTTGTTCATTTTATATTTGTCTGTGCGTCCACAAGGGGCCTCGTGTATTCTTGCGCTTGACGTTTAGGGCTGATAATCTCCGACGTTCATTCTATCTCTGACAAGCACAAAGGAGCAATCATTTTGGAACGAGAACATCGTTGTTCCATCCTTTACGTGTCTTAGTTTGTTTTTTTTTTCATTTCTTAAGAGTACTAGCCTGCCTACGAGTCTGCATATGCACGAATCCCAAGGTGCCCTACTACTTTTTTTAATTTGTTTGATTCACAAAGAGATATGGGTATTTTGGAGTTCGCGAAGGCGAGTTCTCTGGAATTTCAACACCAGAAAGCTGACCCACGCTGCTGTCCATCAGTAGTTGTTCATTTCAGTGGGAGCAAGAAAAGAAGACAAGTGTTAGGACAAAAGTGTCGGGGTGCTGATTAGAGATGACGGAAAGCTTAAGGCAGTAGGCGGACAAATTGTTGTGCGTGAATTGAATAAAATTCGACTTAGTGATCTTGATTAACGTTGGAGAGACGTTTAGTATTCTCTAATCAGTCCCTGTCTACGAGTCGCGCTCATATTTCAAGCCATCATGAATCGCCATTTCGCCAAATCAACCGTTTTGACAAGTTATGTCTCTAATCTGATCGTCTTAATATTTTGTTATCGTTTTTTCGTCACAACACCGAATTTGACGGCCAGCCAGAGAAACACGTCCGATTTGACTAGGGGCAGTTGTGCCGAGCCAGCGGATAGCCCCATTGGTGAGTACGAGAGAAACTGTGCAGAACAGACAGTACACGCAGCCAGAGCTGTAAAATTTGTTGCGCTGGGCCAGACGAGGTTTCATTTACGAGAATCGACCTTCCGAAAGTTTCGAAGCAACAACGAATTCCAGGTACTTACTATGCGCGTGACCTGAAGACTTATTCCTGCAAAGGCTTGCTGATATTGGTGTGACTTTATGAAGAGAAACGATACCAAAATTTTTAGGTTTTTGTAGATTGAATGTGTGATTTACACGATCAAAAGACAAGATGCAACAGTGGTAGTAGTAGTAGAAAAGATGCAAAAGCAACAATGGTTAGAAGTTTCCCTCCTGATCGGTCTTAATCACTTTTACATGTCTGCTGATTTGTATGAGTGATTGATTATTTAATTCATTCGTTGATTCATTCATTCGTTCATTCATTCACGGTTCTGTTGCAGGCAGTCGCTGCTCAGTAAGACTGAACGTGTGAAGATGTTCTGCTCGCAAGACTCCAGTGACCTTATGAAATGTGCAAAGGAGTCACATTCAATCACTCGGTTTCGAATATCAGGTCTTCCAATAATTAAGAAATGCTTCGCGAATCACGTCCATTATAACCGCAAACTAAATGTTTTTATTGGACATACCTGTTCGGAGTTTTGCGGAGATAGTGTAGTTTTTATTTATTTTTTCCCTTGCCCTTTGACCTACCCTCGTGCAGGCTGGCCAACCAGACATTGCAATCTGGTTAAGTTCCATGCCTATTGCTTCTTTCCCTCCCTTCCTTTCTCCGCAAAGATCACTAGTTCAAACACCAGCTGCAGCAGCCGCATTCTGATGGAGACAAAATTGCTAGAAACCCACGCGCTTAGGTTTAAATGAAGGGGTAAAGGTTCAAGTGCGGCCAGTCTCAATTTCCGGAGCCCGCGTCAACGGCATCTTTTGTAACCGCATCGTAGTTTTGGTCGTAAAACGCCAGCAACTATGATTGTTGATTGATTTGGCACATGTGTTCATAGTTAAAAAAGGTTTTATCGTTTCTTTGTCATCTAAGCTGCCATTTGCCCTTTCTCAGGACATCGCAATTTGGTTAACCTCTCTGTATTTTTTACTCTCTTTCCATTCCTCCCTTCTCTCACTCCTCCTTTTCTTTCTCTCTCACTGTGTCTCTCTTATATCTGACATGTTAAACGAAGAGTCAAAAGCAAGTTTCTATACCGAGTTCGGCACTAGTGACGTAGATACCTGCTGCTCAGCAGCAAACTGAGTGAATGATGATTAAAACAGAAAAAAAAATTGAGAAAGGGTGAATCAGCCATGGAGGCGGTGTGGGTGTGGGTTGGAGAAGAACTAGCAGCCACCCGCCTATGAGGAGGCAAAGCGTCGTCGATGCGCTGGAAACAAGATTGGGGCGAAGGAATCAGTGCTCTTTCTCGGCCACCAGCTCTCTCCAAGGAGCCAGGAAAATCCGATTTAGGCAGGTGGCAAACGCAGCGTCGGCGGCAAGTAAAAGTGTACAAGACGTTTCGCGATTCAAAATGCCTGCAAGGCTAGGTGAGACGACTTTACTCGTAACATGTCAGCCATGTTCGCCGGAAACCTAAATAACGAAGAACGTATACGTACAAGAACGTGGTACAGAAGAGAGAAAAGGTGTGAAGGCAGAGAAGATGTGAGAGAGTGTCGCGATAGGCGAACGTTCAGGGGGAAGTCGCGCAGTGAACACGGAGTTCGCATACTATTGCTGCTGATGCTGCTGTCGCTCGCGCTGAATCTTGCGTTTGCGAAGCGCAGGCGCTCACGAAGGATGGAGCGAAAAAGTGGGGTGGCTTCGCAGGGCGAAGGGAGCGTCTGAGTTAGAACGGTCTTTATTGGCACTGAAGGGAATCCCTATAATCCAATTTGAAAATAACAAATAGTCCTCGCCCGCCGTCGCTTCCTTCTGGCGCTGCGACGGCGGGAGACGGGAAAACTGCCGTCATGCGCGGCTTGCGTTCTTGAAGGATTGGCGTTAGCAGAACTGCAATGGGGGACGTGGATGCATATTTCGCTCTATTCAATCCCTTTATGCGGATTGTGCTTCTTATTTTTTCATGTTTTAAACAATGCAGTTAACACTTCAAAGCAACACCTTATTGTAGGTGGATATGTCGTAACTCAAGCATTTATACCGCTCTTCATACAGATATTGTTGAAACACGGAAGTTCAGTTAGCGCGTGTCACAATACGCCTTCGCAAGAGGTCGTCATCCGAACGAGCGTAGTTTAAAGTGTGTCCACTTACACTTTGTAATAGTACTTCGTAATGAATGCATTTCCACTTTAACAGCACTGTTTGTAGTCACAAGGGGGCGTTGCCATCACTGTATTCACGGTGGTTTCATTTCAATGGAGGCGAGACTGTAGAGGCCTGTGTACCGTGCATTGTCATGCAGTGCCCGTTAAAGAACACCAGATGGTCAAAACTTCCGGAGCTCTCCGCCACGGCTTCCCTCACAGTCATACTGTGATTTTAGGACGCAGAATCCTAGATGAAGTCATTATTAAAATAAGTGAAAATTTACAAAACTCTTTAATTCATGACCCTACCATGCAAATGTTCTACGTATTGAAATTTTGCTTAGTGCTTAGCGCGTGCGCGTTAGTTTGTGTTGTTGCATGCGAGCGTGTATGAACAGTTTGTACCAATCACGTTGTTTCGAACTTTCTTCGGTACTCATGAGGATAAAGACAATTAAGCAACGTAGAACACTTCTTGAAGAAAAGTGTTCGGCTGTTATTCTGCTGTTCCGTAGTACAGAAAATATTAACACCTACAGCAAACTGCGAGGGTGGGAGCAGATGAGAAGAGAAAAATAATAGAGGGGGGGGGGGGGCTGTAAAGAAAGAAAAAGAGGGGAACTGGCGAAGCAAGACGACGACACAAAACCAGCTGTCGTCACGCCGTCAAAACTTCGTCCTTCTTCATTTGACGCTCAACAAATGACGTCGTCTTCCCGACAACAACATCGAAACAGAACAAGAAAGATGATCCGGTCAAAACAAACGCTTTTGGCGGCAAACAATAAGTGTTCAGAGGCTCTCGGAGTGGGTGGATACAATCTTTAGCGAAGGGTGCGAATCTTCGAGGCTAGCGGAGACACCGAAAAGCGAAGCAGTCAGCCGGTGATCACGCTTCAACGGAGGAAGGAGCGACAACGTCGGGCTTCAGGAAAAGAAATGAAAAAAAAAACAACGTTGGTGTTGGTAATGGTCGCTGGAAAGGAGGAAAGGGTGAGAGAATTGGCATGACTGCTCTGGTCTTTTATTTACCGCTTTCGTTTAACGCACCTCATATCTATTTTTGCTGTTATTGATTGTGGCTGGCACGCTATGTGATGTGCTGACTCTGTCAGACATTGGCATTGTTGTTGTTGTTGTTTTTCCCGCTTCCATTTTTCTGTAACGCTCTTCAATGTTTCTGTAACGCTCTTCAATGACCACGTTTTTGTCCCTAATATTTATTTCGCCTCTCTATTTTTCTCTGTCTCATTTTCGGGTCAAGCACAGTATGCACTAAAGAAGCAAATGTCTAAGAAATGTAGACAACGAGGAACGAAATACAACATACTTAAATAGAAAGAGAGAGAGAGAACCTTGGTAATAGGCGATGAAAGAAAATTGGAGAAAGATTACAAGACAGAGAAGCGTCACAAAGAAAACCATTAATGTTTTGATTGACGCCAGATCCACCCCGGGAAACTTGATTTTGGCTTCGATATATCTGACATGTTTTGGCAGAGCCGGAGCCATTATGTGCGGTCTGAGGCGTCGGTCTTCATATGAGTCCTCGTGTTTTTGCTTTTTGTCACTCAAGGAACGCATATTTGTCGAATTGATTGGCTGCTTGGTTAAACTTTACTAACAGCGTTGAGAAACGCGATCAGCGTGCAATGACGCGTTACATTTCCAACGCCTTCTACAAAAAGTATGCCTGGAACGTCGGCTTCTTTTCAATTGGGAGCTTCCTGCCAGCACGCTATCTCGGAGGCTATGCCTCCAGCCGCGTGTTGCGATCACCCGCCGCGTCCGAACGCTCGCCTCCGTACCGCTCAGCCACGTGACACTACCGTGCCACTCTGTCACGGGACATCACAGCTGCTCGGAGGCAACTGTGAAAGCATTGCTGTGTTTGCAAATGACGGCTGCCAGAGGCGTTCGCCTTCGTACAGGAGGCGGAGGGTAAAATTAGAGGGTAGTGCAGCACGTTCGCAGCTCACGTTCCAGACATAATTTTTTTTTTTTAAAAACCAATTTTGTCATTTTTGCTTGTAAAGCGTGCTTTGTGCTGAGCAGCCCTGTACAAGGCGAAAGCAACCACCGCTAGCAATGTTAGAATTTGCGAGAGAACGAGATCCAGGGAATTTCCAAATTCTGCCCAGAACAAATGTTCGACGATGTATAGCACCATGAACTCTACTATGAGAGAGCTTTGAGCTGTCCCATATTTCGACTGAAAGACGTTTGTGTTTAGAAAAATGGTTAACGATTCAGAGTACTCGGTAGTCTACTATGGAGAGCTGAAAGACGTCCCTTGCTCCTCCCACTTGATGAGGCCGCATCGTCAAAATTTTACGTGTGTGTAGAAAACGTTGTTAACGATATGGAGTAGGACGTACTCCACTGTTGGAATTTCTTGATGATCTAGCTTGACTGCTTCGCTTTCGTCGATATGATTTCAGCGTTTTGCAGAACTTGTGCATTAACGCCTTCATCACGAGTCCACCGACCTTGTGGTATCTATGCTTATTATCGTTGGAGTTCTGTATATATTGCTTGAAATATTTCAACCAAGATTTTGCATTGTTATTTTTCAGCGGCTTCTTAGCATAGGTACGCTTGTTCATTGTGCAGTCCTTATCACATACACGCAAGTTATCTGAGAAAGTGATCTGTCTGATACAAGTTGTGGGCCATTGTCAGTTAAAAAAGCATTTGTGTTTGTATAAACTAACAAGGTGAACTTTTTAGCACTTGATTATTGAAGTTAAGGGGATAATCTGTGTGCTAGGGTTGGAACTGTCACGCACTGTGAACAATAAAACGCGGTGCTGGTTGGCGATGTAAAATATATCTGCACCTAGGGCAAAAATCACAGCATATCCATGGAGTGAAAATGCTGATGAGTGGGGCGAAGAATCCGTTAGTCCATCTGTGCTTCCACTCTTTCATTCGTTCTTGCTTCCGTCCGTGCGTCCATTCATCCGTCCGTCCCTTCGTCCTTCCGCCCATGTGTCCATCCGTGCGTCCATCCGTCCGTCTGTACGTCCATCCCGGCGTTCGTTCGTTCATGCGTCCGTCCGTCCGTGTGTCGAACAGGCAGACAGATAGATGACGAACGGACGCGGCCAGTGGATAATTCACGGTTTGCCAATAAAACCCTCTGAAGCTTCGCCCCACTCATCACCATTCACATTATGGGTATGCTGTGAAGTGGCTATTACGTACATGCATACATACAGGGGACGACCGACCCACGTCTTAAGAAGCTTCGCCTCTAAAGGAAGCCCCAAAGCAACCCTAACTCTTCACTTGGGTGTTTGGCAGTGATGCCTGCACGTCGGCGTTTGTCTACCCTGGAGTATTTCTCCGGTTAACTTCGTTTCGTGTACTGCCGAAGCGGATCACCGAGGCTACGCAAAATAGAACATCATAGTTGAGATCTATTTCGCAATGTGCCGCCCCGATCGTAGTTGCTCAAAAGAAAAGCGTCTGCTCTTTCAGTGAACTCATTCGATCAACTTTTATGAGTTATTCTTACGCATATCTAGGTAAACATGTTCTCATGAGATACCTATCTAATAGAACTAATTACTTGAGCCAGAGCCATCCGTTTTGTAGCAAGTATATTTTTTAGACTTCTTCTGACTGGTCGAAGAAACGGAAGTGGTCGACCAGGAGCGCTTGGAAGAAAAACAGGGGTGTTACTCGGCAATCGCGCCACAAAAAAAAAATCGCAGAAATGAAGGACATGAAATCAAAAAACGCATGCGCCGTGGGGATCTGGTTATATTTAGAATGAGGGGAATGCTGCCCGTTAAAGACAGCGCATTTCACTATGTCGTCAACGCCTAAGAGCAATAAAGACGAGTTGAAAGTGAGTAACGGGAGAAGGTAAATAGCCTTCAAAAGGAAGAAAGAAAGAAAGAAAGAAAGAGAAAGAAGGAAAGAGAGAGAAAAAGAAAGGAAGAGAAAGAAGTAAAAAAGAAATAGTGAGAGAGGGGGAAGAAAGGACTGAAAGCAAAAGAAAAAATCGAATGAAAAAGAAAGAGAAGAGAGAATGAAAGCAGGCGAATACTCACGAATGAGAAAGAACGAGAGAAATGAAGTAATACATGAAATAATGAAAGAAAGAAAGAAGAAGAAAGAACGAATTGCTTGGGGGAGGACGTCGACAAAGGTGAAACGCCGCAGCTCAATGGCAGCGACTAAGCAGACACGGCGCCGATTGGCCTTCCCCCTTTTCTTTCACACGCACGACACTGCTACTCGCGTGTCCCGGCCACATCCCTCTCTTCCCGGTCTTCAATCGCGTTCAAACGCTGGCAGTGCGCTTCGCACATAACCCCAATTTGGAGAAATGCTTCTTCCGATTACACATCGAGTGTCATCAATGCTCGCTTTAGCGTCACGGCAATGCGAGTTTAATGGCCCTCGAAGAAATAACGTCCGTGAGGGGAAAATGTGTGTGGGGGCGGGAAGGGGGGGGGGGGGGCTTGACACATTGAATGAAATGCGGAACCTTTGAAAAAAAATGTAGCACCACTGAAAAGGTTCGTGTCAAGGCACGCAGAAAAGAATTAAGCGTGATACCCAGAAAGTGCTTCCATGGTTGACACTGTGGCGTTTGAGGAGCCAAAAAAGGGTGTCCGCAACAATATATGACCTTCTATTTGGCTTCGGTCACGTGATATAATTCGCAATATGCGTACGCTTCGCGTGTTTGTGCGTTCCTCAGTGTCAATTTCGACTGAGCGTGCCACTACGCACAGCAAAACTCGAGGGCCTGGATTCGATGACATGAAATTCTCCTGAAAATATTTCGTAAACGAGCTTGCCTCATACTTGTCCACCTACGAATTCAATTCGCGTCCCCCGTATGGTCTCCCAATCATTATAACATGGTCACCAAACGAGAATTGATCGAAAATGGGGCAGCATGGTTCGTCTCCAGAAAATGTAGTTACCACTCAAACATGACGTGAATTAAAACCAATTATTTCATACAATAATTAGGCACCTGCTGTCACATAGCCCTGTTTAGATTATATCAGAAGTATGGGCAGTCACGCACAGTTGCAACATGCCGACTAGCAGGTAAAGTGACCCCAAACCTGGACAACGCAACCGATAAACTTTCTTTGGTTCATAAAGTACCACTAAATGAAAGGGTTTATTTCACCTATCCTTTTTTTTTGTAGGTGCCAATTTGCAACGTTGGCGTCATTTTGAACCCGAGCAGTCTGTCCCCACTCACATTGAGCGCGACTCTACACTCAAATAGGCCATGTTCACTTCAACATCATGTTCCAAGTCGAACGTTCAAAATAATGCATGATTCAAGTTTTACGCGCATATACGGTGACACTACCATTTATTTCATAAACGCTTGCCCGCGTTAGTAGGTTTTGCGATAGCATTCTCGGTGGCATGGCTCAGTGTTCGACCCTCACGTGTTCAATGACCAACTAATTACAAGTTTTCAGTGAAGTCATCTATTAGCATGGCTAGATTTGTACATGTTCCATCAGTATTATGCATTTATCATCTATTTATTCTGCATGTGTTATGTATTATGTACGCATTATGTACAACGTGTACAAGTTTTCTGTATAATATGCAGTCGTTTTTTTCCGGTATTTGAAGCCTTTTTGTATTGTTTTGCGTCAGGTAATAATAGAAGCCCCCCCCCCCCCTCCTCCCTTAGATGTCTTACAGCCCAGCGGGGCTGTCAGGTATTTCAAACTATAATAAATTACGGCAACCGCAGTCTGAAGGAGCCGCAACACAAGAAATTGCCACTCTACTGTGATTTGTGTGCACGTTAAGAAAGTACAGGTTATCAAAATTAATTCACAGTTCTGCAATGCGGCGTTGCGTTGCTCATGTCATGGACATAAAATCTAGTATATTCAGTAACTTCTACTCGACTTAGTCCCCCTATATATTAGCTACTCTGAATTCATAGAGTCTAAACAAACGCGTCTAACATTTCATTCTGAAATCATAAAAAAAAACTCGTATAACAAAAAACCTTCTCCATAGACATTGACCGGAACGATCAAAAACGAAAAAAAAAAGAAACAATACAGTGTAGCAGTTTGAAAATAGCTTTTTCATGCAATGACAGGTGCCGAATTTTATTCTGGCGAATCCTCAGTGCTGCAACCACAAAATAAACAGTCGAGCAAAAGTACGATCGACACGAACAGTGGGCAATGAAAAAGTTTTCCACTTTCACAGTGCAGCAGCAGTCCAACAACACAGCATCAAGCAAACAAGTAAAAAGCAACCCAATGATGCATCGCTCAGGGTGGCCACCGCATTGGCCGTGTATTACGTGGCTGAGGGAATTGAAATCCGGTGGGACGCAATCCGAAGGCGTAACTGGTTTTCTCCCATGTCCGCAACAAATAAAAAAAAAAGCGGAGGCCACCGTAGACAAGGAGGTTACACGAAGAGAAGTAAAATGGAAATAGAGAAAAACAAAAACTACAAGAGAAGGAGCGAAGCTGAGATTGTAAGGCCGAAAGTAAAAGAAAGGAAGGAGCTTTTAGTTGGTCTCATATTTCTCCAGTCAGTGCCGTCAAAGGGCGGTCTGCCGCAATCCTTTCTTCAAAGGGAAGTTTTTGGTCACTCAGTGTGCGGGCCAATCTCCACTTCCCACCCCTACTCACTGTCTGCGTGCGTGCGTGCACACACACACACACGCACACACACACACACACGCACACACGCACACACACACACACACACTCACACACACACACTCACACATACACACACACTCACACACTCACACTCTCTCTCACACACACACACAGACACACACACACACACACGCACGCACGCACACGCACACACACACACACACACACACACACACACACACACACACACACACACACACACACACACACACCGCGACGCTGTTCTCTGCAGGAATGAAGCTGGAAGGAGGAAAGAATCACGCATATAGATATACGTATAGACAGCCTAGACAGAGGTTCACGAAAAAAAGAAGCTGAAGTTGGCGCTGGAAGCCTTCGGAACGGAATTCTTGTTGGCTGCGAGGTGGCCGCGATGGATCGAGTTGCTTTGCGCGAGCTTGGCCAGCTTCGACGTTAGGCCTATATATAAGGCATGGGCACCCCCGCCCTTTCAGTGGCCACTTCTTCAGATGCAGACATCACAGAAAAGCCGCGCCACTGACAGCCTTTCACCCCCCCCCCCCTCCCTCTTTCAAGCTGAAAGCCGGAGCAAGACGCCACAGAAACCGGAGACTAGCAAGAGGCCGAGTGCGAGCAAAAGTGCAACACCCAGTTGCAAGAGGAGAAAGCTACGAGACGCCGAGGGCAAATAGTAAATGAAAAATATCCGAATAAGAAAGACAGTGAAAGGAAGCCAACCAGTCGACGCCGACAGCGTCGTGCTCTGCGGTGGTGGTTGTAGGGCCGCCGGGGGAAAGTGCGGCCAGCAGAAAGAAAAGGAAGCTGGTAAAGATGAACGAGATTGAACTTATTGGTCCGGGAATCGCCACGGCGCTGTCGCAACGCGCGGGATGCCTACCTGTTTGTCCCCCGAGAGGCAGAGAGCGGGAAGCCCAGGAGCCGTTGTTTTCACCGTACAGCCTCCTGTTCTTTTTTGTTATGTCACAGCCCTTCCTTCACGCATGTGTATTACATCTCGGGCAAGCAAAAAGGAATGTCGTAGTTTCCGCTATGTAGCCGCTACAAAATTTGTGCTACTTTAGGGGCACAGCCAGGAGATGGGGGAGGGGAGGGGATAACACACTTGGCCCGTGCTCCCCCCCCCATCTTTCACCATGGTATAGATAGAAAAAAAATTGTTTCAAAAGGGTGCCCCAACCCACCAACCTCTGCCGGAATCAAGCAGGTTCCCCCCCTCCCCCCCCCCAAAAAAAAAACATTTCTGCCTTCGCCCTGGTGACTGGGACCCATTATACAGGGGGGGGGGGGGGGAGAAATGTTATTATCAACTTCCCGACCTATTCGTCACTGACGGGGCTGAGCAGCAGGCTCAGCATTAGGGATAAATACATTTATTTGGACCTGTTGATGTGTTTGATATGGCAACAGAAGCCGTAAGTATTGTATGCTGTAGCAGTCCCTTTCGTCCATGTGAATGGAGGAGTGAAGGTGTGTGCCACTCACTCCCTTCAGGATGCGTTATAGTACCTGAAGGTGGCAGGCCCATTGCATATCAGACGATTCTTGATGAAATAACGTTATTGAATATCCGGCAATTGGAAGGCCCGTGCCTGGGGCCGCCTAGATGGCCGCTTGAAGCTGTTGCTCCCGCGCTGCCTCCAGGGCTCGCTGGACGGCCCAAACGATTCCTGTAACCTTGGATTTGCGATTATCCAGTCCAAAATACATGGTCGATAAACGTGTGCGTGTTACCAGCGTCACCTCACAGGGACGTCCACGAGTAGTTGAGTCATCGACGTTTGAGCGTAAGTCTGTGCGCACACTAAAATTTCTGCTCCCTTTCTTACATATCACTATGTATTTCCCCGTCGTAACACAGCCAGACACGTCTTGCATCATGAACCCCTCTACATACTTCTCCTCAACTATGACTTGCTCATCTTTAGAAGCACAGAAGAGAAGCTCTAATTGGCACCGGAAGCCTTCAGAGTTCTTCTTGGCTTCGAGACGGCTGCTCTGGCCCGAGTTGCTAACTATTGGTAACTTATTCAGTTGAACTTTTCAACGATTGTTGAAGAATTTGGCGTAGTCCACGCCTTACTCGATTCCGATTCCGAATCCGGTACCCCACTATATCGCGCTATGTAGGCATGGCAAGTTGCTTGCAGGGACATGTTTTCGGGTAGCACTGTCTATGACTCGGGTTGCCAGACGCAATAATGCTTCTACGCTCTCTTGTGCTACCTCATCATCCTTTTCCCGCAATTTTCGGCGAGGTTGCGCAGACGAGAACATCGAACAAAACAAAATAGCCAAGGAGCCTCGAGGAAAATGGGAAAATAAATACTCAATAGCAATCGAAGATGAGACAACCGTATGAAGAGATATGAGGGGCACGTATCTAGACGTAGATACGAACGTTCGGAGGTGAAGATGGGGGGAGGACACCTTTATGGAAGATGGAATTCAATCAGTGTCTCGGCAACGGCACTTTGAGGGCGTGCTATGGGAGTGAGCACAGGCGACCGACCAGCGTCCAGTCTAGTGAGTGCGCGTGCGTATATATATGTTGGTGCGCAAGTCTGTTGTTTATCTTTGTGAGTGTGTGTGTGCGTTTGTGTGCGTGCGTGTGTGTGTGTGTGTGTACGTGTACGTGTACGTGTGTGTGTGTGTGTGTGTGTGTGTGTGTGTGTGTGTGTGTGTGTGTGTGTGTGTGTGTATGTGTGTGTGTGATGCTTGGTGTACGTTGGTTTCCGGGCTCTGTAGAACAAGAACGTGTTCGTGGGGAAACGCATCTCGCGAGCTCTCTGCCTGGATGTACGAGACGACGTCGGCTAGAAGCCTGGTGCAGAAGCACCGAAAAAAAAGCAGGGAAAATGGCAGCACCTATCCGAGGCAGTAGGGTCAAAGAGCGCTTCCGGACATCTTTTCGTTCATACACCATCGCTGTCATCTATGAGCTCTATTTCTTCATTCCACCTTTCACGTGGTTTCCTATTTCTTTCTTTTTTTTCGGGATGACGATGGTTTCAGCGAGCTCCTTGCTTCACTTAGACTTCTATTTTTTTTCGGCTAGATACCACAGCTCTTCACTTTGTGTTTTATAGGGCACTTTTCCTCCTTGCCGTCTCTCGCTGACCGCCGATCGCATGGACAGTGGCGCTACGGTTCTTGGTACGGGTGTGATTGGGTGTCTCGGGATTCTGCGTGCTCTGCGCCCATAATTTGCCATTCGCGGGACGAAAATCATATCATTCTTTTCTTCCGCTTCCTCTTCGCTACCACTGGTGCACTCCGGATCTCGATGCATTCGTTCACCGCCTGACCAGTGTGAAGCGAGCCACAGAGGAAGGCTTTCTGCCCGCTGACCCACGAGACTCCGTGGAAGTGTGCTCGCTTATCCTAGTGCTCTGAAGCTCGTACGTGAAGATGATGCTCACACGAGAAAAAGAATGAATGCAGGAAGGAAGAAAGGAGCGGATGTACGTGGCTACTCTTCCTAATGCAATCCATCGGGTTGCCGGGGAGATGCATTTGCTACGGAACAGGCAATGCGGATGTATGGAACTGGCCGGATAGATATGAAGGCATATAACGCGCAAGATTCTAGGGAATGCGAACGTTCTCTCGAGCCTAAGAGAGCGTCCGACTATTTGGTCAAGGAATGAGCCTCTGCGAAGCGTAGTTCGCCTTCGTATTGCTGAAGCTGGCCGTTCTGGAACATTGATTGCTTCTGATTATTGCGCCAGCAGTAAGTGTTGGTACTTTGCATCGGCTATACCACTGTCGTTGGCTTGCATGGCCTTTGCAGTGCTGTTCTAAGATTTGTAAGCTTGCAGGAATTTTCAAGTTACGTTGTGAAGCCAGTGACGAGGAACGTCTTGACTTGCCGGGCAATAGAGGAAGGGCTGCTGCAAGCTTTTTTTCGCGATGTTAAAGAACATTCTACCATAGTAAATAGTTCTAGTAGTTTAAAGAAAGCCTTGTCACTGAAAAGACACAACAAGAAGCAATAATTTTAGACGAAAAAAGTACCAACACGTACAGATACCCACGAGAGAAAGGACACGTACCCACAACGCATGTGTGTGCGTCTCGTTTCTATCGTGAGTGTCTGCGCTAATGCTTCCTCCTTTCACGATGAACCAAGTTGCACACAAAAAGAAAAAAAAAACATTCATGTGGCATAGGACGATGAAAAAAAACTGAGCAGCGTCACCTTCATCATCGGCACCATAGGCTTCAAAGTGTCGAAAAAAAATACAGTAGACAGCAAATACAAGTCGTGACCATAACTTGAACAAAAAAAAAAACGTACTAAAACATGGACGGCGCCTTTCTAAAGCGAGAACAGCCGACCTGACCCAACCTGGCGTGCTATCAGGCGTTCCATTTTTTACTAACGTTCCCTGCAGTAGCTTCTGTATCCCCATTTTACATCCAAATGTTATGCTCACTAGCATGACAGAGAGGTTTCAATGAAAGCATTGCAGTAATAACGCGTTTTATTTATGTGGTGTCATGTACGAATTCTTCAGTGACTCATTAATAACTTGGTGGGATCGTATTTATCTACAATGCCTGTAAATGCCTGCGCGCCCACTTTTCTGACTAATCCGTGAGTCAGTCACATAAAGCTCATTTTCAAAACTTCCTTGTTCACAAAATTTTTTGTCAAAGACTTCATGAAATGAGTGTTTAGAACTTCTCGCATGACACCAATTTATTACTTTCAAGTGAAATATATATGTGAGCTGCGGATACCTTCCGCAGTACTCTAAATCAATTTTTCAACTCCTTGGCAACAAGAGTTGCGGTTTATAAAATGCATGTTCCGGTTCATGCATAAAAAATGACTTCTTCGGTGTGCCCATCACCAGAGGACACGCATTTATTAAAAAATGTGACCTGAAATAAGATCTAATGAGACGTCAAACTATGACAAGTTGTACGAGAAAGCTTCTAGTATTCCCCTCTTTAAAACATCCACCCGTATTTAGGCATCTTTTCAAAAAAAAAAGAATAGAGGGATTTCTTTATAGTTTGGTGCTTTTCCTGAAACCTGTCGCTTAATTAAAATATGGTCTGCCTCACTGCGGGAAGAAAGTTTTATTAATAAAGCTCACGATGGCAGCGTAGGCGTCAAACAGTCTGCTGAGAACTTTGCTTTGTTGTTTTTTTTTTCCTGCGGCACCTGGTGGTAGGTAGAAGATATGGTTGTTTTCGTAGTGATTTTTTATTATACCTACTTCCCGCTTACAACTAGCAGTTTTCGCTCCACAGTTTTTTTTTCTTTTTATGGCATGTTGTGTTATGCTACATTTCGCTACGAGGGGCTCGAATAAAGTGCTCGAATGTTTGCTACATTAAATTTGATATAAGATGACTTTCGGTGCCTTTGGGTTCGCTCATTTTGATCAAAAGTCTGCACCTAAACGTTGTTCAAGTTTGTCGCAGTGAAAATAGCAAATGCGCTTTCCTCTTAATGCTGTTCTTTTCAACGCAAAGTTGCGGGCAGCTTATGGTTTTATGCAGAAATTTCTTGACAGCACCTAGCTCCTGTTTTTTTTTCTCCAATAGGTGGCAGCTCGCGGTAAACTAGTTTCATACTTGATTAACGAAAACAAATGAGTATTGTTGACAAAATAATTCAATCTGTTGCTCTTGGTACGAAAAAAAAAAAGCCCGTGACGCTGCTGTATTCACTTCGCTTGATAGCTGGTTTCATCAAGCGCCTCACACCAGCCTCTTGATGTACACTATTGTATTTTAATTTAAATCAAGAAACACCAACGTCTTGATTTCAAGTACTATATTATAGTTGAAATCAAGAAGAAGAAATGTACATGTGCCGGGCACGTACCACATGGGCAGGATAACCGCTGGTCATTAAGGGTGACTTGCTTGATTCCCAGAGAAGGCAAATGCACGAAGGAGAGACAGAAAGTTGGAGGGTCTATGAGATTAAAAGTTCGCAGAAAGTACAGGACCGGGTTGATTGGTGGACCATAGGGGAGGTCTTGGCCCTACAGTGGGCGTAGTCAGGCTGATGATGATAATAAAACAACATCTTAAATACAAAGAACAAGCACGTTTTTATCTCCTGGTGGTTCCTGAGTATTCGGAACAATTTATATGCTTGTAGTCTGTGCACGTGGCGTTATGATAAAATAAGCTTTCGATACCAAAAATACTTGTTTTAAATTGTCTCCTATTGTGCTTTGTAATGCTGTCACATACCTATTCTGCGATAAGTGTCGTAAATATCATGCATGATTATCTGACTTCACTTATTTCTGCGTGTTTTCAAGTTCGTAAGCAAGAACAAACGCCTGTAGCTGAAAAATTTGGAATCCTGGTGGGCTTGACGATTAGTGTTGACAGTGTCCACGTGTTTTATCAAGAAATAAGTGGCGAAAATGAAATGGTGCCAGGAATAAGGGCTGTTAAGGAAAGTTCTAGCTTGAAATTGCATACGAGTGCCTTAATGAAGTGTGTTTTTCTAATGCAAAACACAATAAGAATGTAAATAGGCCTCCAAATACCTTCCACGTTCACAGGTGTCTCTGGAGCTTCCCGGCGCACCTAAAATCGGCAAGCCAAGAAACGTTACACGGTTGAAATGGTAAGTAGAATTTGAAACGCCATTTTTGTAGCATTACACAACGAAGTAGGTTATCGGCATCAATAACTACGTTAGTTCACGAGTCTTTCTAATGAATGATAACCCTCCCATCCTCTAGATAAATCTGAAGCAATCTTTGCATAGAGGGCTGTAATCACCGAGTTAGGTACCCGTCATTGAAAAATGACTAAAACTTTTAGCACACATCACACGCCTTTTTGTACTTATTTGATATAAAATGTAACCCACTTAATGCAAAGCAATATTAAGATACCACGCTTTAAAATAATGCAAAGATTTTGTTTTTTAGGCTTCTCCTGACTGTGAGTATGCTTGCAGTAAAACACGCTTTACAAGCACAAAAAGGTGAATAAGATTGCCTTTTATGTTGTTTGTTTCGCAGTTTGATTGTTACTAATAATCACGATACCACTATTATTAGTATTAGTGGCTATAAAAGCAGTTGTAATCACTGTTCTTGCATTGAATTCAGGTCAGGGCTATGATCGTCACGCTACCGCAGTATTCGTACATGCTAATCACCATAAGCCTCGATCTGCGTGCCAGCAGTATTGCTATGGGTACAGTGTACAAATCGAGACTCCAGCAGGTGCACCTGTGAATGCGTTGCAAGTTATGACGAGCGAGATTCAGCGAGAAAAAATTCCTAGAATCCAGGTTGACAACTATGGCTGTTGCTTAGGAACATACAGCCGCGTTTCTTCACATCCCGTTCGAGCTTGTATATTTCAGTTTGTTGCAGTTGCGCCTATGGATGCTTTGTCTTTGGGTTGTTGCAGGGAGTACGCATGACTGGCCGCTTGACGATAGTTATAGCGCGAGAATAGAACGACGATACAGAGACAAGACGGACACGAAGGTCCTTCGTGTCCTTCGTGTCCTTCTTGTCTCTGTGTCGTCGTTTTGTTCTCGCGCTATAACTATCGTCATGCCATACCAACTAGCCCAAGCTCCCACGCCACACTTCTAAGCTACATGGCCGCTTGAATTTCGTTGGTTTGTACTTCCACCGTCCAGTATTGGCTTTCGTAGGTTTGTCTTCCCCTCTTCCTCTCTCGCCTCCTCCTTCACATACCTAGTCTTCGTGATTTCGAAACGGCAGCCAGAGACAAATAAACCAATATGCCTGCGCTACGGGTTTGGGGGAGACGGAAGGTTAGGTGGGCAGATGGGATTAAGAAGTTTGCGGGTATAAATTGGCAGCAGCGAGCACATGACCGAGTTGACTGGCGGAACATAGGAGAGGCCTTTGTCCTGCAGTGGATGTAGTCAGGATGATGATGATGATGATGATGATGATGATGATGATGATGGTGATGGTGATGGTGGTGGTGGTGGTGGTGGTGGTGGTGGTGGTGGTGGTGGTGGTGGTGATGATGATGATGATGACGACGACGACGACGACTCCCCCGAAACGCTGAAGAAATTCAGTCAAGAAGGGACAAAGAACATGTGCGCCGCACCGCGTGGTAAACGTACTTGCACGAGCACATCTTCGGGACGTATCAAAGTTGCCCTAGACCTGAAGTGCGCTGGTGAGCGCGCCGTGTTTCTTAGGACAAATCGGTCGCCCCGCGTTGTTTTACTCCCGGGAGTGGCGGCAGGGTTTGGCCGAGAATGGCCGGAGCGTGGGGGACGCTGTCTCCTCTACTACCAGCGCGTGGTTGCTTGCGCGAACTGAGCTCACTGGAAACTCGCGCGGGGTGAAGCGGGCGCGTCTCAGAGCGTGAGCGAGATTTGTCTGAGTGCCAGAGTGCAGGGGCGCGAACGAGATAGGAGGAGGGGTGAGCCCTCGGCAAAAACAAAAGCGGGAGAGCCGAGCAGTCGTACCCGAAACCGGAGCGTTTGCGCCTTTTTTACGATCGCTGTAAAAACAGGACGCGCGCGCGCACTCGGTCCGCTTGCTCCGCTTTGACGAAGTGCCGCGCGACAGTAAAGCGACAGCGGCGGCCTCCCAATCCGACCGCTGCCCTTTCCGGTTGGCGCGCTTTCTTTCCGCTGTGGCCGTCATGGCTCTGCTTACCTCTCCCTTCCCACCCTGCGTCACTCAGTAGCTATGCCGGCTCTTCGTTTTGTCTCATTTTAATTCCTTCTGGCTTGATTTCTTCACGTTTTTTTTTTCTTCTCTGACAACATTCGAGTTGGCAACATTCTCATTGCCACCCAGATGAAGGGTGTGTGCTTAAGAATGGAGCGGACGTGTTGCCTTAAGCGTTTGTTCGGTTGTGTACAGAGACATGGACATGAAGGGTGCTGAAGAAATAGGAAGCGTAAAGATAACTTGAAGAAAGACTGCAAAGAAATAAAAAAAAATTGTCGTGCTTTCGGAGGAGCTTTGAAGAAGACCATGGCCCGTTGTAGAAATTCGAGAGAGCTATGTAGCTTGATGGTACGTACTCTTGAGCAATTCGCCCTTGCCCCGCCGCGGTGGTCTAGTGGCTAAGGTACCCGGCTGCGTACCCGCAGGTCGCGGGATCAAATCCCGGCTGTGGCGGCTGCATTTCTGATGGAGGCGGAAATGTTGTAGGCCCATGTGCTCAGATTTGGGCGCACGTTAAAGAACCCCAGGTGGTCAAAATTTCCGGAGCCCTCCACTACGGCGTCCCTCATAATCATATGGTAGTTTTTGGACGTTAAACCCCACAAATCAATCAATCAATCAATCAATGAGCAATTCACCCTTTACTGTGAGCCATTGTGCGTTATACACAGCGTACATAACACAGCGAAAGCTTAGAAAAGAGAGAGCAAGAGAGAGAAGCGAAATGCAGGAATATGAATTAGGCACAATCATCCTTCACCAATATACTTCCCTAAACAAATCAACTACAGGACCACCTAACATTCAAAGAAGAATGCCTAAGAGCGAAGCCAGTCCAATCTGTACTACTGTCTGCAGACCATTATAAGAAGCCCCCGATGGAGCACATTATTTGTGGCAAGTAAACGACGACACATAAAAACAATGAAAAATAAGTTTGAATTTAGAGAAGCTATGTCCAGCTGAACTTCCTGTAACTAAAGTTCATCGTTAAGTCATAAAAAGCATATGCAAATCATTGTCCGTTGCATTGCTACACCATTTGAGCACCTGATACATTGAAATCTTTGAGCTAGGTGTGTGTCACTTCAGGGAGCCAGCGAGCTCCGCGAAGGAACACAAAAGTGGATTGCTGTGACTTAAACAGAAAAAAAAAGACTTATGATTAAAATTGAAGATAAAGTTAAGCTTAGTCTAATTTTGAGTAATTGCAAATGCCTGGGGAGTGACCTGCGCCATGAAATGAACCAACTTGTTTTCTCGGCGCAAACATAATTTAAACGTATTCTCAAGCGTGTAACGACTCATTTGTCTGCAGTAGAGTGATCTGTGCGTGAAACTTTGATATCTCGTGGTACGACCCTCTGATGGGCGCAGAGCAGTTTGGCGTTGCTTGGTTTGAATGAATATACTTAGGCAGGAGGACGTAATTTGTTGTACGAGCTTCTGGCCTGCCTGGCCATATTGTCACACAAGAGTGGAGAGGTGCAGCACACGCAAACACGAAAAAAAAAAAGACATTAACTGGACACGATCTGTCCTTAGCCTTTCGGCTTAGACTAAAGTGTCCGTTGATGTCTGTGTACTGTCGGCCAGTTCTCGTCACTTACATGGTAGTGTTCATTTTAATGGTTTTAGCAAACACAGCTACTGAGAAAAAAAATTGTAGGTGGCCCTAAACCTTCTCTCAAGTGTCTGGTAGGGGGACTCGTTTCTACACGTTCGTAGGCCTTGATGCATTCCTTGCGTTAACCTTGTTACGTTTTGCTGGTGAGGTGGACATCAAAGGCCACGCAACGAAGAAGTGAATGTTTGAGATCTGCTCCTCCAAGTGCCACAAACGATCCCAGATGATCAGAAGAAAACTGTCTGCTCTTTGAACGATCTCATCCAAATAATATTTTTCTGTATTATTCACCTCAATATTCGAATAAACTCAAGCTCTATTATTATATGTGTCTAACACTTGAAAGCGTTTATTGCATGCGGGCGCAAAGGTGAATCCCAGGGGCTTTCAGCTCGTAGGTATACTTCTTTACGTTACCGTGTTACCGGATGCCGGAAGGAATCAGCATGTGCGTGGGTCTTTACGGAACGTACACTTTTACGGAACGCAAACTATTCACCGTATAAGCTTCAAGTTTTCACCTCTATCTCACAAACCCACCTTAGTTCGGGGCTATTCGCCATAATTACTTTGGGGACACTCAAGCCGCCAAGTCAAAATAAGCCGAACTGCCACTGTTCGCCTAAATTGATTCAACAGGATTGTCAAAGCTGTAATGACCTCGCGTGCCGAAGCCGTAAGCGTGAAAGGCCCCCTGACAGGCTGGATAGATGGCAATATCTAGCGGTACTAAGATCAACCAGGCCATGACAGAATTGTTAGTGCGGAAACATCATGCATTATACTTTTGGCGTACATGCCTTGTAGCGGCATAACTACAAATGGCTTGCCTTTTAAATGATTTCGCCCTCAAAAACACTAGGCTAAAACAAAAGTGTCTATGAATGTGGTTGCACGAATCTTTACAAGATGATGACAACATCACGCGGTAAGCCAGTATTTTTGCAATTTTTGGTGTACATCGGTATATCTTAAACGCAAAAAAAAATCTGTGTTATGAGTTTGCCACAGTAATGATTCAACCTGATCTAAATTAAATATAGCTTAAATGCAGTTATGAACCTTTAGCGGTTTGCGCAAATGTAAAGGTATACGTTTCCGTAAGTTCATAAACGTTGACGTATGGCAGCTGAAACTTTCTTTAAACACGCGTTCCGGTAAACACGGTAAATGCAATCCGATATTCCCGTAACATGGTAACGTTCGAAAGTATACGCATTAGTTAAAAGACCGTATTGACTCAGTTCACGGGCCCTGAGCACGAACGGCGTCCACGAGAAATGCGTGGTAGAGAATGACCCACTTGATAGTGTCTAAAAGGATGCCCAACTATATGGCTACTCTACGTAGCGAAGAGTAGTGCCATACTGGGGCATCCTCTCAAACGCCACCTAAGGGGGTGTTGCCTCTATATACCGCACATTGCACGTGGACACTGCTTGTGCTCGGGGCCTGCGAATTGAGCCGTTGGTCGAACTACAGGTCGGCGCTTACACCAGCGTCCAATAAACGCCTTTACACATGCAACTCCCTAACTTGAACAAGAACCATTGATTTCGTATGTTTAATATTTAGAAGACATACACACTCGCAAGTGGTGCCCCGCGCTCGGACTCCTGTGACCGTGTTTCCATCTTTCCTGTCTCTCCTATCCCCTCGATTTGTCATCGCTCTCTCTGGCTTACCACCTCACGCCTTTTCCTCTTTTCTAGACGTTTACTCCTACCCTTTTGATCCCTCCTCACCCCCATCCCTTGTGAGCTACTGTTGAGGTATCGCTCACTGAAGCAGACAGTTACGGGGCTCACTTTTCTCTTCCTTTCTCTCATAAGAATCAATTTTTTCAAGACATGCACACATGGACTTAATTAAACACACGCACTTACACATACAGAAAGTTCGTGTGCTACAACACAGTTTTTGCTGCCCGCGCAATCACAGTCGTACGGCCGCTCCGGGAGGAACAGGTGCGTGTTCACCACACCCGCCGGACTGCTCGGTGGTCTCTAGTGACTGCCCCGAGCCAGATTTCTCCTCCCAGACGCGCCACTTTGTGTTTTTTACGCCCGTCGACTTGGGCAGGCTCACGGGTCGTAAAGTAGTGAAACCCTCGGCGCGCGGTTTCCACGGTGGTGGCGGTGGACATTTGCCGCGAGACGCGTTACTCGCCCGAAAGGAAACGACATCCCGTTTCTGCTTCCCATTGCGTTGTTGTGTTGGGTGGACCGCTCGTGTACTCCACGCACGGCCGTTTATTATGTGCGCACATTCGCTGGCACTTCTTTACGCGTGTGCTTTGCCTAAATTGTTTGCACCATGGTTTTGTACGAATGCTCGTCCTGAGTAGCTTTCACACTTTGAAGTTAGTTCCCTGGCTTGTTAGGCTGGCGGAGGACAAAGTGTGTGTTGTTCAGACAGACGGACGGACGGACGGACGGACGGACGGACGGACAGACAGACAGACAGACAGACAGACAGACAGACAGACAGACAGACAGACAGACAGACAGACAGACAGACAGACAGACAGACAGATAGATAGATAGATAGATAGATAGATAGATAGATAGATAGATAGATAGATAGATAGATAGATAGATAGATAGATAGATAGATAGATAGATAGATAGATAGATAGATAGATCCAAGTCACCACCGTGTCACAGATAATGATGGATATTATTCGGTAGAATATGTCCGATGACAGGATTAACTTGACTGTCAAGACACGGTAGCATACTGGCCAGCTGTCACTAGCTGCATGACGTGGACTTGATCGCTAGCCATGGTGGCTGTGGTTAGACGGAACCGGCAAGAAATTTTGCGTTCGAGAACCCTGGGATGTCGAAATTAATACTGTCTCCCATTACGGAAAGCCTCACGATCACATTAGAGGAAGTACCAGCTGTCGTAGAGGAAGTACCAGCAGTCGAAGCAGTCGAAAGGTCGCCGATGTGCGACCGCTGCGCGTCTCCATCGAGGTACGGGGGTCGTCCACCTCCACCAATAATGTTACGAGTAACTTGTTTAATGATCTATTTACAGCGCACAGAACCCGACGAGCAAGATGGCGTCAGACCAGCATTCAACGGAAAACCCACTTCGTCCTCCTCTTTCATGCAGCCGTGTTTAGCGGCTGTTTTATATCAATATCATTGTTTTTAGCGCTTAAGTCATTGCCGCGGAATCGAGTGCCGGCCTCGACGCAAGCATTTGCTATGCAAGCCGAAAATACTTGGGCCTAGTGTACTTAGATTTAAGTACACAATAAAACACACCAGGTTGTTGAAATTTCCGGAGTCATCCCTCCAATACCGCATCCTTGAAATCATGGTTTGGGGATGGTAAATCCTAATAATTAATATTATTGGTACGTGCATAATATGTGAACAAGTAACTTGGGGTTAGTTTTGCAAGTTCACCTCTCCTGCCTTTTTCTTTTCTTGTCCTCTTTTATACGGCTCTGGCTGTTCTGGGCTGTCGAGCACTTTTGATTACGCGGTTGGCAGAACTCAACCGGAAAATGAACGACGCGTAACTACCGTAAAGTCGGGAACAGCTTGATCCTCATATCGGACGGAGGAGGCCGAAAAAGTAGCCAAATCTGTCGAGATGATGAGAATCGAATGGGATTCGCGGTGACCCAGCGCGCCTCGGGTCGCCGAGCGGCGTTGATACAGGCGACGCACAGCGAAGCGAAGGCGCGGCCAACGAACCATGATGCGAGCGGCAAACGCATCCATTACGCAGAAAAGTTGACCGCCGCCGCCTCGCAGTGGCCCGGAAGTCTAAAGCAAGGGAAGCTTTCGGGCAAGGTCGCCCGGCACTTTGTAGGCGTTCTCTCTCATCAACGTGGACGCGTGCTCAGAGACGACACGTCCTGATGGGTTCGAGAGGCGCATCGACGCCAGTCTCGATTCGCGCCGATGCGCATCGCTTGCTTCCCAATGAGAAGCGTGTTCTTCTTCGTCTTGATTTTACTGCAGCACTCGTTGTGCGCTTGTTTTCTCCACTTAAGCCGCGTTAAGAATTGTTTCTAAAAGCAGGAGGCTTGGCGACTGCTGCTTGTTAGAGGTGCTCTCTTGGTGCTTGTGATTCGTCTTCTGCGTAAAGCCGTCCCCAACTCTCTCCTGTGAACTGAATAAAGTTTACTACCTACCTACCTACCCCTCCTGTACCAGATTATCTATCTATCTATCTATCTATCTATCTATCTATCTATCTATCTATCTATCTATCTATCTATCTATCTATCTATCTATCTATCTATCTATCTATCTATCTATCTATCTATCTGTCTGTCTGTCTGTCTGTCTGTCTATCTGTCTATCTGTCTATCTATCTATCTATCTATCTATCTATCTATCTATCTATCTATCTTTCTGTCTGTCTGTCTGTCTGTCTACATGTATGTATGTATGTATGTATGTATGTATGTATGTATGTATGTATGTATGTATGTATGTATGTATGTATGTATGTATGTATGTATGTATGTATGTATGTATGTATGTATGTATGTATGTGTGTGTGTGTGTGTGTGTGTGTGTGTGTGTGTGCGTGCGTGCGCGCGCGCGCGCGCGCGTGTGTGTGTGTGTGTGTGTGTGTGTGTGTGTGTGTGTGTGTGTGTGTGTGTGTGTGTGTGTACCACCATTAGCGGTTTATACCATCATTCATCACATGCTACAACAAAACTTCCCTTCAAAGTTCAGATTTCAAAGATGTGCTTTAAATCTGCTTAACTTAATTTTTGCGTATTTCACTTTCTGCACCACGCGTGTCCTTGAACTAATGTGCGGCCTAGCGATTGAAGCCTTTACCACGCACCTTCGCTTTTATTCTCTTCCACTAGTGTTGATTATCTAGCTCAACGCAGTTTCGGTGAACCTGCAAGTGTTTCCCTTGATTTTCTTGTTCTCGTAAAAATGAAAAAAAATGAAAAACATGGGTAATCTCTCTTTAGAGGAATCGGTATAACACGAAAGTGAAACATGTGTTTACAGAGGTAGTTTAGCGTTTATTGTGAATGGTTCCCCACAACGGCGAAGGAACGAATGCTACAGCAACTGACTGCGAAGTCATGCGAAGAACGGAAAGCATGCAGCTTTAAACTTGCAGCGCACACCTTAAGCAGAAAGCACGCACGAAATCAGCATACGCAGGAGGAACCCGGACTAACCGCTGTCACAACTCGACACATAAAGTGCGCTGTTCAAAGAGAAAATAGACGAACGAAAAGAACGCAGAAGTATACACATGACAAGCGTTAACAACTGTTATAATTCCTACTTCTCCGTACGTGAGCAACGTGTTTCTTTCGTAAGAGCGGCCGCGACAACGAGGGAAGTGACCTTCGTACTCACCCGAATCACGAATCTTATCAGGGCGCGCGCACGAGAGACCATGCTCACCTCAGGCCCGCGCTCATTGAAACGCGAGAGTTGACAACGCGCGTTCACACTTGAGAAGTGAAGAGAAAACAAAAACGCCAGAGCGGCCGCAAAACCACGACCGCGCGCGTCGAACATGTTCACATTCGTTCTGCCCCATCCTGCCACCGCTGCCGTCGATACCTTGGCAATTGATTCGATTTTGTCGGCTTTTTCAGAAATAAAGTGCGTAACTAATTCTAGTTAATCACGCAAACTAGTGAAAAGAAACAGCTCGCACGTTTTCAAACGTTGTTTTGGGAGATAAGCCAGCCGAAATGACACGAGCGAACGCACCGGCAGTAGCGGTGGCGGATTCAGTTGGCTGTACTCAAACGCGAAACACGCTGGGGATTGCCGACTTTCTGTTGCTGCAACGTTTAATTCCAGAGCTCTCGGCGATCGTAATCTGAACCAGGTTCTTAATAAACGAGTCCTCGTTGAAGCCTTCATGCTTCGCCGTGCTGCATGGTTGGTTTGTGATTTAAGCCGATGCGAGCCACCGCCAACGCCTTTGCCGTCATGTTGAATCTGCGGCAACGTGTTAGGTCACGTGGTTTGATCTAGCGCAGCTAAGGCCGTGACGCGGAAACGGGATTCGGTTTCGCGTTGAAGTGAAATCAGTTTTGGACCAATATTTGTGCGCCGGGCGCTTGGGTTCTGAAACGAGCCAGTTTCCGGAGAGTTTCGCCGCTTTTGCTCTTTTAGAGGCCAAGTGTGAACGAAGCCTCATTCACACCGAAGGCAGCGCGGCAAATCGGGCTTTTCAAAGAAGCGAAACGGTGAGTGCGTGTACCTGTTTAGACCGCATGCCTCATTCGGCTAGCCGTGCAGCAGAAGAGGTGGGCATCTCGTGCTTTTGCGCACGTGTAGCTGTCACGTGGCAATGCTTCTCCCAAAGGTGCACTGCCGTGCCTCCACAGCGTGGCGTCCTGATTGGCTGCGGCAAAGCGGCGAGCCTCGGCGGGCGGCAAAAAATTGGTCGAGAAGCGATCGGTCTTGCCGCCTGATCGGCCTCCCACTTTCGCCGCCAGGAGAGGAGGTTTTCCTCGCTCTCCACGTTTCCGCTTCGCCGCTTTGACCGCCCCACCTTCGGTGTGAACGAGTCATTAGATCGCAGCCCAACGCGAGCCCTTTGCGCCATCTCGCCACTGAAACGAAAACGTGCTGAAGTTGCGGAGCTCTGAGGTCCACCAGACAGTATATAGTGTATATAAATAGTTAGCTGTTAACAGTACTGACAACGTATGATTCATGGCCTAGTGGTTCGCGCCGAGCGGTGTGGAGTAAGAGGTGGCTGAATTGAACCCCTGTGACGGATTCTTCCCTTCTCGTTTTTTTTTTCTCTTCCCAATCTGTGAGGATATATTTTACGTCATATCAACGACGGAAACACGCTGGTGGAGCCGTGGTGGACCCCGGCATAAAACGTTTTCTGATAAAAGAAAGTTCTTTAGGTGATGGTACGCATTGCCCCAATCTTCTTGTGCCTCACCAGCAAATCTGTTAAATTTATTCCTTGCTCTGTTTCTGCCTTTCCGAAGTTCAGGATAGTGAATCGCTAGCAGATTCGTTTACCGCCAACTCTTTCCTTTGCTTCAACAGTGTCTTTTTTTTACAGCGCTGCTAAACTAATTCAAGACTCTTATATAACTCTTCCAACGTTTACGTGGTTATTTTATTTTCGGATGCATCGGATATCTCGCATAATTTCTTTTTTCTCTCTCTCTCTCTCCCTTTTACGCTTCAATCACTTCGTCCCGAGAATCGACTTGAAGGCATGGTCTCAGCATTCCAAGGCACCCCAGGCAAAAAAAAAAAAAAAAGATCCACAATCGCAGCTTTTCCTCCTGCTTTCGAGAAAAAAACCCAATTTTCCGAAATAAGCACTTTATGCATCGTCTCTTCACCGCCTTCCGCTTTTACATCGACGACGATAGCGCCAATCCTCCGCCCCAGCGGGCGGAGCCCATATTTGCTACGTCCGCACTGCCGACTCATCTGAATGTCTTCATTCCGTGCGCGCGTACGTGTTATATACGCTTCTCAAAGGGAAGCGCTTCGGCATCGAGACTCGCTTCACGCTTGCCTGGTATCTCTTAGAACTCGCTCACCTCCAGCCGCCCTTCGCACGCGAGTATATCGCTGCTTTTCGAAGAAAAAAAAGAAAGAACAAGACTCTACCGTGCAAGGAGTAACACGCAGACGCTGGCACGCGTTCTAAATATCTTCGTTGCGCCAACCATACACACCCTGAAGTATACGCACGCACGCACACCTTCTTACCATGCGCTTTCTAGAAAAACATCTCGTAGCCTGCGTCCGTGCCTCAAAAACCGGACCGGTTCGCTTATGCCCCGATAGTTTGCATCAGCCTTCTTGCCCTTATCTTCCTTATTTTTCGGCATCACTGAAGAGCTTGTGCGCGTAGCATGCACCTTCCTTCCTTCTCTCTCTATTTCTTTTTTTTTTAACTCAGGCCGATAGATTTGCAATAGCTCACTCAGTTCCTGCCTCGCCGTCCCAAAGTCTGCTATAGTATTACTGTTTTGCGCGTCGTTGGAAGCGCGATTGCGTGCTCGTGTTTATGCGGAGGTGTTGAAAAAGAGAGAGGGAAAGGGTGCAGTCAAATTGGAGAATCTCGGTGACGGCGGCAGAAGGGCTTTGAAGCGGAGAATTGTCGAACGTTTTGCTGACTCTTTCTTTCGTAAACTTAGCGTGCTTCGAAGTTTATAAGCCCGATATCAGCTAGCGTGTACAGTGTAAAAAAAGGAAACAAAGTAATGGTGATGAGTTGGGAATCCAAGAGGCTTTGAAAGCAGACCGGGAGGGTATACCGTGCATGCCTTTTGCCTGTATGTTTACCGGTATTCCACTTCTTTGAATCTTTATTCTGACGGGTATATGCGTTGGTTTTTTTTTTTTTCGGGAGGGGTTGACGAATGTTACGACTGGCGGTGCTGATGCTTAGTGCTGGCAAAAATATCGTAGCAATTATTGGTCCTATTGTGTATAAAAGTATTGACCATTCGGAGTACTATTACTCTACCAACGCCTCCTCGAGAAAGATGCCTTCGACTTGAGCCGAAAAGCTGGTTCCTGGGCCCCTCCTATTCTCTCATCCTCCACTCCCGCAAACATTGTCGGCTGCGAGCGCTCGCTGCGGTGGCTGCTTTAAACCTTGCTGCCTGCGAGAATAAAGCAATGTCTACTGCCGTCTCAGAGGCAACAAGATCTTGTTAGTGTGATCGCGTCACTTCCGAATCAAGCGGAAGTGTCAGTGTCTGCTGCGAGCGCTCTTTGTGGAAAAAGCACTGAACTACGAGGAATTTCCCGTCCCCGTGGGGAAGCGTGCGATGTCGCAGCCATCTTTTTAGAGGAGGTGTTGACTCTACTAGGGGAGAGCAAAAGCAGAGAGCCGATCCGAACATGCATACAAACTCGCTGATAAGCTGTTTAGAAGGCTTGTAACAGCAAAACGTGACGATTCCAGAGATTAATGTGGTTGCTTCTAGGTTGTCTCTATAGGTGATGTCATGTTGTTGCTGCGTTGATTTCCAGCACAGATGGGTTCGAGTCGAACCTACAGTAAGCCACAGGCAGCCACCAACTCCAGAGATGAAACCTCGTGCTGAAACCAAGTGCTCGCACCTTTTGTAGGTCTATGGGAACGTCGTCGTTAGCGTAGGCCTCCCGTCGCTTCGGGGCCTTCTCGCAACCACTGTTGCTTTCCCATTTCCCTAGTACAACCTACATGCCCATACTCTGGGTATTTGGCGCACCGCCATCGCTTCACAGCCATTTGTTGGGCTAGCCGCTACGTTCTCATTCTTCATTTTTACAGGATGAACGGTTGGTGGGTTGTGGAGTTTGCCCAATTTTTGTGGCACATGCCAGATTATGAAAATGATAGCTTTCTGATAAGCTGTGGCACATGCCCGTTTTATAATAGGCAGCAAAGAGAGATTGATTGATATGCGGTATTTAACGTCACAAAACTACGATATGATAATGAGTGACGCCTTAGTGGAGGGCTCCGGAATTTTCGACCACCTAGGCTTCTTTAACGGGCACCCAAATCTGAGCACACGGGCCTACAGCGTTTTCGCCTCCATCGAAAGTGTAGCCGCCGTAGCCGGGATACGATCTCGTGACCTGTGGGTGAGCAGCCGAGTACCTTGGCCACTAGACCACCGCGGCTGGGCGCAGCACACAGAGAGGGGTAAAGGAAAGGCAGGGAGGATAACCAGCTGGTACCCGGTTCGCAAACCTACAAGGAGAAAAAATAGATAAAGAACGAAACAAAAGAGAACGAGTGATATGCGGAAGCACATATCGGAGTTTCTCACAAACACACAGAGAGTCACAAGAGAACCATGGAAGGACTGGTTTGAGACCAGTCCTTCTTTGGTTCCCGAAACGAAGATGCGAATCCAAGATCGCGAATTAAGGCAGCACAAATTACGGCAATTCTAAGTAGCTTCCCTATCAATAAATGCTAGTCCAATACCATTCGGTGTGAAATCTGCAAAAACATGAACTACTGGTTCCCTGTGTTTCCCTAGTGATTTTATGAGCACGCAGTGATGAACAATGCTCTCCTGGAGGGACATAGAAATGCCTACGCACTTATTTATGTAAAGTGCCTAAATCGCAGTCTACGTTATCAGTGCCATATCTCTATTTTTTTGTAAATACTATACGCAGATGCGGCCGACCCAACAAGTTCCCACCCTTTCATATCGTCTTTTCCTGTTCTCCTCCTTCGGCTGGTGTTTGCACATGCTTTGCGCTCATGAAGAAGAGCCCTCTTAGTGATGCCTTATGACGGAATGATTGATATGTGAGGTTTAACGTCCCAAAACCACCTAAAGATTACGAGACACACCATAGTGGAGGGCTCCGGAAATTTTGACCACCTGGGGTTCTTTACTGTACACCCAAATCTGAGCACACGGGCCTACAGCATTTCATCATTTCCCCCTCCATCAGAATTAAATGCAGCTGCCGCAGCCGGGATTCGATCCCGCGACCTGCGGGTCAGCAGCCGAATGTCTTAGCTACTGGACCACCACGGCGGGGCATTATGACGAAAGGAAGAGGAGATAACTATTGTTCAGTTGTTATATTACGCATGGAGCTGCGCCTGGTATGTTTCATCAGCCATGATAACGGGTTGTCTCGATGCGTCCCCCTCTCCCTCCCTCAACGCACGCATCAAAGTAACCTACTCACTCTAAACTACAGGTTTATTACAATGCCCACCGCAAACAGCTAGACAGGCAGCTTTCGGACAGCGGCCATTTCTTAATTGGTCCAATACTGATTCCCTCATAGATAGCAAGATTGACAGCTTCGTGACGACAGCGTTGGTGACTAATTCTGTGGTGGTCACTTTGCTGTCTGAACAAGATTTCGGCCTTTCGCAATTATTTGATTGCTTGTAGTTTGCTAATATGGTCATCTACGGAAAAGCAGTTGCCCTTTTCTATGCGATAAACATAAGACACGGTTAGTTCTAACATGAAAGTGTTTTGGGCTAGGGCCCACCAAGACGTCACTGACGTCCTTTCCATCACGGAAAACACTTTGGTATAATACACACAAACAGATGACAAAGAAAAGTTTAACGAAAATCTTTCGTTGATGATGATCTGGAAATAGACACCACGACATCGATGACAGTTGCTTGTAAAGACTAAAGTTTTTACAGCTGACTTAAACAGCTTCGATGTTTTAAAGCAAATGTTCAATAATTTATAGTACGATGTACTTTATAAGGTAGAGCAGTAACCTGTCCCAGTTTTGTCAAGTGTGTTTGAAAAATGTTGTTCGTGATTTAGAGTACTTAGTAGTCTACTATGGGATAGTAAAAAGCCGTCCCGTGAGCCATGAAACCATGATTCGGTGAGGAAAGTAACTCGCCAACACGTCCAGTTTGTAGTGATCAAGACGAATTGCCTCAGTCTCCCCAGTTGCGCAAGTTTGAAGATAAATAAATCAGGCCAAGTAACAAGGTACATCATTCTTGCCCACTGAAATCACTATGAAGTTAGAACACTAATCTCGGACTTTCTATCTTTATATCAAACTTTTCCTGAGCCTTGCAGTGTGAAACTTATTCCTGCGGAACACAAAGCGAAGCTTAAACAGTGCTTCTGGCTTGAACATGCTCCTGATTAGAGACTAGGGCTTTGCATTATTGAGCCGTCAAGAGCTGATTTAATAGTGGCAGCAGTGGTCATTTTTTTTTCTTTAGGGTAAAAATACAAAAATGGCATGAAAAGAACGCACATGTATACACAGGATGAGTGCGAATTGTACAGTTGTTTCCTTTATTTCGTTTAAACAGCGGACTGCAAGTGTCAACTACACTCACGCAAATAGCCTTTACTTTGGCTCTTCTAGTTATCAGCTCACTCCTTTCGCAAATGCGGCCACTGCAGCAAGTGAAGTAAGCTTCTTGCGGTCTATATACCCCAGCACGCCTATCTCGCACCCAGGCACGTCGGCTACCGATGGCTTACTCTCGCGCACAGACTCCATTTTATTTTGCACTGCCAGGTGTGTACCTATTGCGCCAAGATAACCCAAGTGGCAGCAGAGAGTTTCTCACAAAATACCTAGAAGGAAATCTGGCGCTATAGTGAGCTGCTGGGTGCAAGGAAATGACGCGGTGTGTGAGCTTCGAACTTGACTCGAATTTGTAGACTTCGAAGGCGCACCTGGCTTCACGTTAAAATGACTCATTTCTTTCTAAGAGGGTCCGTAATAAGCTATTTATTTTTGGCATTGCACAGAAACGCGTTTTATTTAACACTGCAACCTTCTGCCTCGATGTACGATTTCGCGAAGCATAAGAAGTAACCGACGGCCGCTTAACATGGCAGGTGGACGATAAAGCGAGCGTTTTCTCTGCCTCTTTATGTCGTCTCTTTCTTTCTTTCGCCATTTGGTTGTGCCGGCAAAGTGAGGGGACTTTTACTTTAGAATTTAATACGCATGGATGAGATCCGCTTATAAACGTTTTGTTTTATAGCAGCTTTATTCACGCAGTCGTACTCACTTTTGAGCTGAAGCCTCGCTCAACACGAGCCAACACGAGCCTCGCAGACACATATAACGTCATTCCCAGCGCTCAAATGGGTCCTTAGTAAATTTGCATAGACGGTGGCACCACATTTCTCTTTAGCTATTTTTGTGAAGACCTCTTTGAATGGCAGTTCTGGCAATTTAAAATGCGAGAGGACCCCTCCCGTTTACAAGAAGTCGTCTGGGCACCGCTTGATGTGAAAACAATCAGATGTCTTTATTTTATTTTTATTTACAGTACCTTACAGAGCCCTCGAGCGGCATTGTGTAAGGGGGGCAGTACAGATAATATGTTAGAAAAATACATATACGTTATATCTACACATACATAGGCAAATATTGAATATAATAGAAAATGCAGTTTTACTTATGAACATGTAAGCAAAATGCAAACTAGAAAAGTGAGTTACAGTATGTGAAGGTGAAATACAAAAAAACAACTATTATGACAGTAACTACAACCTAGCAATAGTGCAAAAACATTGGCAACAGTCCTATAAAGACTGATGATTACGAAGATGCGATAGAGCAGTTTTTGGTGCATAAGTATTTTTTAAGAGTATGATAGAACTTTTGTGTGGTCTTGTTCTGACGCAAGATCATCTGGCAAATCATTCCACAAACGAATAGCTCGTGGAAGAGCTGACTGGTTGAAAGCGTCAGTATTGCCGTACATGCGTGATAAGCTAAAGGTGTTATGTAGTCTGCTCGAAGTTCGATGTGCTATTAAAATTAAAATTAGATGTGAAAACAATCAGCGCAAGAGGATCACATTACTCATCGCTGCCTATGAAGACCACAACACGATGCGGGAATCGTGATGGCGCGGTGTTTTAAGATTGCACCAAGACTTCCATCCGCAACGACAAGTGCCGAGCTCATCCACAGGTGAATAATTGCCATCAACATGAAAAGCTACGAGCCCTAGTAAAAGTGTACGAGTAAGTGCAGTTATCACGTGTGTTCGAGCGTGACTCCAGTTGTTACGCTTTAGAGTATAGTACTTGCGTGGCAGCATGTCTGTAGTGCTGCCACCAAATCATTACCGTAATTTTTCGTGAGCCACATGATAATAATATAAAATACAACAATATTACGACTCACGCGTGGATGCACACTGCGCGCGTTTAGTACAAATCTGACAGCGTGCTGTCGCAATGCATAGCTTCGTCATTAGCGGAAAGCATAGGTTTTCACTTTTTCGAACTGTGCGTACATGTATATCCCTTCCAGACACCGAGAACTGTTTGTAAATGTGTCAAATCGATACAACGGTACTGCAAGGCCCTCAATATGCTATTTCGACAAAAATAATGAGATAATTTTTTTTAATTTAGGGGTGTCATACTGACTAATTTTAATTAATTTTTAATTGAATGTATTTTTACCCTAAAGTCATGGATGCTTACTTTTAACATATATAAAATAACATCTCAGGCAAGGAATGTAGTACAAATTTATTTTCTGTTATGTTCTTGGAGCACAAAAAAATTCCTCTTCTCACATTGATCGCAGGAAGGGGCACGTTGCACAACTCGTCGAACGTGGTAGTGACTTCTGAAAACGGATGATATGTATCAGAAAACTGCAAAATGAGGTAAGATAAAGACTAATTTATTATGCAAGACGTTCAATTCATCCAAAGTATAAATATCTCTCTCTTTCCTAACACCTACTTGATGCATATAGTGAAGACGAGTAATGTACACAATTGTGTACATAACGTTTCAAAGGAATATGCCTTGACTGACGCAACATATATATTGTCATGGCTTAAGGCCGGGCAGGAAGACAGAGGATGACGAAGTGATGAGCGTGGACAGCAACCACGGTTCCTCCGAGGCAGACTCGAAGCGGCTACTCTTTTTTTTTTTGTTCTGCTAATATAGACCTTGTTTTTCCTGGTCGCACTATTGTCCTTTATCATTTTCTTTTCACGTCGCGACAATATGCTTTTACTGACGCCGGCTGCAATTTGTGCTCGCAGCCGGCATCACCGTAGCGCTGTAAAACCTTGCTCTGGCTGGTACTTTGGAACCGTTTGTGCGTTCAGAGTGTCAAGCCCGGCCCCGCCGCGGTGGTCTAGTGGCTAAAGTACTCGGCTGCTGACCCGCAGGTCGCGGGTTCAAATCCCGGCTGCGGCGGCTGCATTTCCGATGGAGGCGGAAATGTTGTAGGCCCGTGTTCTCAGATTTGGGTGCACGTTACAGAACCCCAGGTGGTCGAAATTTCCGGAGTCCTCCACTACGGCGTCTCTCATAATCATATGGTGGTTTTGGGACGTTAAACCCCACAAATCAATCAATCAAATCAGAGTTTCAAGCCCAAATGACAAATTATAAGCACATTCGATGCGTGAGTGCAAACCGCGGAGTAGGATTTCAGCGCTACGGTGACATCAGCTGAAAGCACAAGTTTTGCCTAGTCAAAGCATGTCGCGATTCGGCATAGTAGAAAACCATGCTTTCGGCCGTTCGCATTTCTTCCCATCGGGATAGCACTTGTACCTTATGAAGTTGCTTCCGCAGTCTGCAATGCCCGTGTTCTCAGATTTGGGTGCACGTCAAAGAACCCCAGGTGGTCGAAATTTCCGGAGCCCTCCACTACAGCGTCTCTCAAGATCATATGGTGGTTTTGAGACGTTAAACCCCACATATCAATCAAATCAATCAAGTCTGCAATTCATGGGCTGTGGACATTCTGGGCTGTCGATAAAGGTCTTCCCGACGTTTCGCAAGAAAACAGCACAAATTTCCAGAAGAAAAGCTCTGAACACGTTTTACGGCCAGATTTCGGGTGGAAAGTTTCGCGTTTGATCCTTGGAGCATCTGCTAGCATGGCAGTTCAGGATGTTGCTTCACCGTGAATGTGACAGATGGCGTGACATGATGCCTAATCGTAGAGTAACTGTATATAGCATATACAGTTACTCTACCTAATACGGCAGCACACACTGAACTCGCTGTGTTCTGGTGTATAGCTTCAACGCAAACCTTGCAGTGAACGAACAAGATGTCAAAACCTCTCCCCCTAGAAGATAAGTGTGCGAGCGTGGGTGATGGCTGACCCTCCCCCACCCCTTTCGAGAGCTTTCTGCATTACCCTAATGTTGCACTTCCTTCGAGATTAGCCCCATCTTTGACCAAGTGACGATGTCACGTGATGACACTATATAGTGACGTCATGTTATGGGACGTAATCGTGACCTAATTTTGACGTCATCTGCTGAAGCTAACAGAGGATCGTAATTTTCGCATCACTTGTAGTGAAGCTGACGCTGAAGGACGCCGACGCCGGCAGTCGATTTTCGCATTTGGGGAGGCCTCCGAGTTTTTCTCTTAAGTAATAAGTGAATATCGTTTGTGTTCGCCTCACTACCCTCCGGCATCTTCCGAGACTCCAGCACCACGCTTCCTCGCACGCGAACCTTGGAAGTACGTGTATATCACGGCAGTCTCGGAATTCAAAGGGAAATACATATGCGCGAATGGGGGCCCGTGCTCTAATGTCATTCCAGACTTGTTTGGGGACGCGCCCTCTTCGCTAATGCTTCGCTTCCATGCGCATCAGTTCCAATCTCTCTCTCTTTCTCTCACTCTTTCTTAAAGCTTCGTTTTATTCGCAATTCGTCGCTCTCGCCGTACTTCGCTCTTGCGTAGCATAGCTTCTCTCTTCTATTGCTCCCCACTCTTCTGTTTACCATCGGTTGCCTAAATCATGTTCGTCAGGGAACTCCTCTTGACTGCATCTTTCGATTTGTCTAAAAAATAAACAAGCAAGACAGGAACGCCCTCGTCTACGTGTTTATTTGAACTGCGTATTATACACGAGGCGACGCAGCCGTTTTCACGTACGGTGTTAACCTATCGCCTCTATCACGTAGGAGACTGCGCTTCGACAAAAAAGGCAGCTGCGGAGGCCCGATGAAAGAGCTGTGCTCGGATGAGCTGAGGATGAGGGTGAGAGTGAGGCCGAGAACGAGCTGGCACGAGAATAGACACGCGCATGTCGGCTTCACGGTGCCTGCATTTTATCGCGATGCGCGTGGCAGGGAAATTTTGAACCAAGCCTCCTATTCGGTGCCTTAATTTTATTTTCATCGACTCGGCAGAGCTTGAGCAAGCGTGCGTTCGAAATATGCCGACTCCGTTCGACTTTCTTCCTTTTTTTTTCTGCGGCAGCGTTGTATGGATCGTCGCTGTCGACAGAAACGAATCTGGCTTTGGTGCGAATGCGACTGAACTACAGAACTCCAGAGAAATTGAACCTAGCTCAGTTGGCGCATCGAAAAAAAAAACATAATACGAAGAAGCTCGTGAAATCTCTCCACGTGCGATGCATGACAAAAGCGTCATGGGAGGAGGCGAAATTAGGATATGAATGCGATACGAATTGGCTTTCTTTCTCGAATAACTCGGCCAAGGGTTGCCTTATAGTTTCGAGAGTAGCTGCAGTATCGCAAACGTGCATCGCCCGCGTATTCAGAACAGATGCTAAAGTGACTCGTTGTCTCTTGTTATTTCTGTGCCCATTATTTATTAGGGGCGAAGCTCCTTATAGCGGCACCCGTTCGTCCCTCGTAGTCGTAGTCGTAGTCGTAGTGAGTAACCAGTCTTACGTTTTGACCTGCAAGGTGGTGCCGGTGGGAGATTTCTCCTGTGCGTTGTTGAACAATAAAAAATTCGTAGCGTGCGCGTTAACTAAAAGCTGAACTCTCCTGTCTCTCATTCCCCATTAGCAGCCATTGGCATGTACATTGAGCATTATCTGACAAGAAAGGGTTGCAACGTTATACACGCTGGGCGTAACCTCCTTGGTTTTAGAAGGGTTTAGCGAGCGTTGAGCCGCAGTGCCATGAATACAGCGAACTAGTATATACCATGAAGTCGAGGTGGTTAAAGGTGGAAAGTATGAAGAGTAAGCCGTAAGAATGTGTGCGTGTGCCACCTCTCGTTTAGTACTTCGAATGTACGCTGGATGGCGGTGCTTCTATATCGGGAATATATGATGAAAAGATGCGAGATGGTGGTACTTGGAGTGGTAAATAGATGGACGAATGGACACTCAGACAGATGCATGGACGGACTCGCGGATGGCTGCACCGACGGATGGACGCATGGATGGACGCAGGAGCGGATGCCTGGACGAATGCAGGTACGGACGCACAGATGGACGTGCGGATGCACGAACAGACGCACGCACGGACGGGCGAATGAACACACGGACGGTCACACAGACGGACGCATGGATGGACGGAAGCAAGAACGAATGGACGGACGGATGCTTCACCCACTCTCCATCATTCACTCCGTGGATATGCTGCCATTTTTTTTTTACCGGCGGATCACTTTTAAATGACCACCCTATTGTTGTCTTGAGTGTCGCGTTGATGTCATGCAGGTGTCACGTTTGAGACACATCAGCCAAGCAGGCTCCCCGTTTGGAAAATTTTCAATTGCTTGCCCGTGAATAACTGCGTCACCGGAGGAATAATCTAATTCGCACGTCCATGCTAGCAAAACTGTAGTGAAAGGCCAGTGTCGAGGCTTAAGCAGAGATCTACGAAAAAAAGTAAACAAAGACTAAACACCAGCGCTGTGGGAGTTCAACGCACCGCGCTCGGAGCAGCAAACACTAGAGTAGCAGTAGAGAAAAGACCACAGAACAGAAAACAAAGATTTACAAAAAAAGATATGAAAATCGCGATAAAAGAGCAGAAAACGATATGAAAAATGCACGCATCTCCACTAAGTGGATGATGGTTGACCGAGGCTAGGTTCTAAGCTTCATAATGTCGACGTTGAAGTCGCTGACTAGTATGAAGAGGGTTTGGGCTTGTAGATATTTTATACTGTTCTGTCTTCAATTAGGATCGATAGTAGTGTATAGTTAAAGCTGTTTTTTGTGCGTGTCTCGCATATGTTTCGACTATAGCCACGACAACGGACACCATGTACGAGCCTCGCCCTTAAAGTTCTTCGCCCCTAAAATTCCATAGCCACGTGAAGACAACAGAAAAATAGCCGATAAGCTCAAGAGAAACGCCGGCGAATCAATCATCTACAGTTCTTACAGCTTTCGCATGGCCAACTTCGCGTGAGAACCACGCATACCAGACCATAAGCTACGAGACATTAACTTTAAATACTTCTACGCAATGCACACGCCGTCAGACGCTGTGTCGAGCAAATTGAGAACACGTCATTCGCAAATGCGCACCTTCTTTGAAATCAAAACGGCACAATCGGCATCAGCTGCACGCCGACATGTCTGCGCAGTTTAGTGCGGTCACAACATAAGCTGCCACAACATACGGCAGTAGAAATGACCTGTTTCGAGGGGTGCAGTCGAGGGTGACCGACTCATGCAAAGATGTGACATAAACTTGGTCTCCTAAGACGGAAAACGAATGCGTAACTCACTCAGACTCGCTCATTATATATTGTATGATGTTATGATGACTAGGAGACGTTGTCTGGCTCATACGCTGTATTTATCCCAAAAGCACTTATTCCTTCTCTGCTTCTACTAACCATCCCGGCCTTGTTACGTCACAGGATTCCCCCTCCCCCCCGAAAGAAGTCGCGTCAGACGAACAGCAACGAAAAATGAACATGCGCGGCTTAGAAGTGACCTATTAAAAAAAAAAAGGTGGATCGTTCCATGTCCCAGCCAAGTTCCGTAAATATACTATAAGCTTCGCGGGAGAGTGCAGCAGTCCGGTAAGTCCTGGAGTTCTGGTGGGCGAGGCTGACTGTCGCGTACTGCAAAACACAAGTACACCTTGAACGTGGAAACTGCAGGCGATGAAACTGCTTGTATTCTTGCGAAGAATGAACGTGGTGTGAAGGCTTTGGAGCACCAGCAGCACGATTTGCGTAGGCGTCGTGCTCTTTGCCTTAATTGATACACAAGTGGCGCCACCCGCTTGCGTGTTCGTTGACCAAGGCTGTAGCAACGGTTACACAGAGTACGGTTTTGCGCCTTTTTAGTCTTTGTATGTCATGCCTAATTTTGATCTCTGACAATGAAAACTTACTCGACGTCCCTTGCGAAAATATTCTGGATTCGATACATTCTTTTGAGACATCTTAAATATGTCATTGCTTTGATTGACTCGTCTGTCAACGTCTTTCTTTAAGCCGTGTGTGTTCTTCCGACATCTGTAGTTGTCCGTGTCGAATAACATGTCGCTTAACTTGGTTGATTTCATTGTGCTGGCCTTGCTGAAGTTGCGAAAAGTGTTGAGGTGGCAAACCTTTTGGAATAGCACAATGCTGTTCTTGGCAACTTGACGTAGTGTCCAGTTGGTAGCTGTTGCAACGCTTTTCATGCAGCGAAGTTGGTAGGACAGATTTGATGGAGGAACATCGGAGGTGCCTGCGACAGCATTCATTACGTAGACTTCTGGCACCTGGCAACCTATCAGAGTTGACGCTCCCGAGCCTGTCGTGTTTTCACTTTCAGGTCGCTCCGCTCTGAACGGTGACACCGCAACAGGCGTGGTTCGTTCAGATTTCAGTTATGAATGCCTGTCTTTCTGTGCAACTACCGAGCTGAGCTGGCCTGACGCATGAATCTGGATAGAAGCCGCAGGGCACGGCTGAGTACATTCCGAGTTCGGCAGCTCTATCCCGACCAAAGTGGGCGTATGAGACGTGAGGTGGGCATTGTGAGCACTGAAATAGCCAAGCGATGGAAAACCAGGAGGTGGGCCAAGTGTCCGAGATGGGGAGTAAGCTGCTTCAATGCGTGAAGACTAATTAGCACTCTTCGAGCCGTCCTGGCGTTGTTCGGTATTTTCCTCATGCGTCAGCTGGTCTACCGTGAACAAGGCGTCTTTGTGAAGAATAGCGACCGTTAGGAGCCCTTGAAGAGCTGCATGGCAGAAAACCAGGTAATGGCCGATGCATGCGAAATGAAGCATGCAGGGCAGCAGCAGGGTGAGCAACGTCTCGTGTCATATGTCGGTGCGATGATTTTGAAAATGCCGACTTTCGTGCAGAAGAGATGCCTGATCGAAAACAATGTCTCTTATAAAAAGAACATGAACTGTGGCGGCTGAGTGGGTTTGTCTCCAGATAATTGGTAATGAGGAAGTTCTTATTGTAGTCGTTAAAACAGGCGATCATTTCTTTGATCTTTTTCTACGATTTGTCGTCCTCGAAGATATCGGTGAGGTAAAATTTAAGTGGCTCACCGGTTGCGTAGTCGCTGAAGTTTGTGACCATCTACCGTTCCGACCACGATGCAGCGGTGGTGTGGAGCTCGAATGGGGTAAACCAGTCCTGTACGGATTTGCCGTCCATTGATCTGGTGTACTTGGGAATGTCAAGGTCGTCCGATGGTTCTGTCATGATGCTCGTCGATGTGTACTGCTAGGTGCTGTTTTGGTCGCCCGTTTATGGTGCGGGTGTCTTGCGGAGAACCTTGTCGAATAAGTGCGACTGATGAAGGGGCTGACAGGTCTCCATCCCGTCGACTTGTGTGAAGTTATAATGACTGTGAGACGCTGCCTGGCTCATACGCCACGTTTGTTGTTGTTGTTGTTCACCTATTGTGCGCGGCACATGCCCCAGGTGGGGGATTGGCCAAGAATTCAGTCATGTAGTTATTTATGTAGTTAGTTAAAGAATATGAAGTTTTAGAATAATGGACGTTATATAATAGTAAGACTACCGATTACCTAGGAAATTGTGGTGTTTGATCTAATGCATGTAGTTATTTAAATAAAAAAAATATTCTTAAAATAGAGCAATACTCTGAATTTTATACGTATATAAACTTGTAGACACGTTATAATAGTAATACTGAATGATTAGTCGTACTTTTAGTTTCATTCATATAGTCCCGGACGGCCGTGGATACTGCCGCACTAGAGAACCCAGAAATGTATTCCAAGAGCACGTCTTCCTTCTCTGCTCCTACTAACCATCTCTGTCTTCTTACGCAACACACACACACACACACACACACACACACACACACACACACACACACACACACACACACACACACACACATACATACATATATATATATATATATATATATATATATATATATATATATATATATATATATATAGTTTTTTGCACTCACTCGGACTCACAATCACGAAAATATTCTTCAACCGGATTCACTCGGACTCCGGCTCTCCAGCTCACCAAGACTCACGGCTCAATCTGCAACTCATCAGAGTTCACGGACCAATGCTTTGAGCCATGATGCTTTCATTCGTTTCCTTTTTCTTTTCCGACTAATCCGTACAGCAGCCAAGAATGGTCGAGGTAAACAGCGCGCGCAAAAGAACGATGACTGAATAAAGAAAGGGCACAAGGCAGCGCTGGTATTGTGTCCTTCTCTTTCTCTGTCTTCGTTTTACGCGCTGTTTTCCTCGACCAGCTTTAAATCGTTACCAACTTGCCCTCTTTTAAATACTACTCAGGGCCAAGAGTGGTCCCATTTCCTCTCAAGGAAGGTCTCATTCAATCAGTGGCAGTGAATCTTATGAGACTTATGCTTTTAAGCATTAGTTGTACGGAGTGGTTAACGTGGTGGTATAATCTGCCGCTCACAAAACCCTATTTATGCTATCTTTTTTTATATTTTTCACGACCAAAAGCAGACCAGTGCCACCAACGGGCGCGCAAGCGTTCACGGGAAAAGTTGACATACCGGAGCAGCAGTCATGGCTAGTGCTCGGGCTTCACGTTTTACCTTTCCGCTTGCGTCATTCAAGGACATCTTAGACTCTGTACATTTGGCAAGGCTTGCCAACATTTTACTGTGTAATTGAACGATGAATTTCGGTGTTTAGATGCGAGGCCCTCTCGAGTATTTCCATCGGTTCAACAGTAGGGCTTGTCGAGCGGCTCAAAAGCGCCACTTCCCCTTCCCCTTCCCACATCTTTAACATTTTTCGTTTACACCAGTTCTTTACGGCAACAAAAAAATTGCCCGCAGCTTCCCTCGGGGGAACACTGAGGAGGATGCGGACCATATAATTGGTTAACGGGGTGTTAAAGTGCGACTTACTTGGGTCGATGGCTAAATTGGTTAACGTGGTTGTGAAATGGGGTGTTAAATTGCGACTTACTTGGGTCGATGGCTAAATTGGTTAACGTGGTTGTAGGAGGGGGTGTTAAATGAGTGAACACGTACACACGTATGCGAAAGGGCGGCGCTGGTCGAAGGGACGTCGATCATTGTGTTTGTGGATTCGTTGGAATTCATTTCACCGCGACCTTGGACGTCGACGCGCCGTACAAACCAACCGACGAGCGGCAACTGAGCGAGCGAGCGCCGACCTTGAGTATATATACAGCACGACGGCGCATGCACTGTCAGCTGTTGAATGTTCTCGAAGCGCGACGCCACATGCGCGTCCACTGGAGAATCAGGAGAATTGTAGATGTCGAACGCGGTGTGTAGAGGAGGAAGGGTGCACAGATGGTGGAGGAGTGAAGCGCGCGCGGTGTGTAGAGGAGGAAGGGATGCACAGATGGTGGAAGAGTGGGCGACGGCGCGATGGCGCATGCGCGCGCGTCAGCTGTCGAATGTTCGAGAAGCGGTGCGGACGGCGCACTACAAGGCGCGAGTATAAGATGCTCCGCATCTAAAATAAAATAGAAACTTGGAGATCCTTAAGCTTTTCCTTTAAAAGTGGAACCCGATATCGATATTTTGTTCCTAGTGGGTGCTTCCAACACTTAGTGCATGAAATCTTTTCGAACTCGCTAGGTGCCCAATACGTGGCCTTAAGGGTGCAGTAGCATGTGTGCCTTTTGTATTGGGTGACTAGCTTAAAAACATGAAGTTATTGTGATAATCGCATGTTCTGACACCCGATAGCAACGTGTGCTCGTACCACACATCATTACTGCAATATTTATTGATCTATTGTGAAGTACGTGTACAGGACGCGTGTGTTTGTAAAGCATGAATGTTACTCTCACTGAGTTTCCAAGAAGAGCAAGTTTTTTTTTCATTGTATTCACAAGCAGACGTGTCACTAAATGGCAGAATATTCGCTTGCCATCCAAACGACCTGGGTTATATCCCCACTCAGACTCACATTTTATTGGTAATTATTTTATTTGCATCCTTCTCGATTTTTCAGTCACGCAAAGATGGTGATTTTTCGCTCACAATCAACGACACAGATGCCGACGCCGGAATCTCTGCGAAGCAAGCTCTCTAACGCTGTCGCGTTAAAAAAGAGATGCTATTGGGTTGCCTTTCAAGCGCACGAGTGGTCTTAGATTCTCGGATGTATTGATTGATTTGTGGGGTTTAACGTCCCAAAACCACCATATGATTATGAGAGACGCCGTAGTGGAGGACTCCGGAAATTTCGACCACCTGGGGTTCTTTAACGTGCACCCAAATCTGAGCACACGGGCCTACAACATTTTCGCCTCCATCGGAAATGCAGCCGCCGCAGCCGGGATTCGAACCCGCAACCTGCGGGTCAGCAGCCGAGTACTTTAGCCACTAGACCACCAGATTCTCGGTTGTATGTGGAAGCGATGTCCGTAGATATATTTCACGAGTAGAATGTGAGGTTCTGAATTTCGAAGAGTACTATAGAAAGTATAGTGGGTATTTAATTAAGTACGATACATTCGCTGCATGGTGTGCGCGTCACTCGTACTACATTTGTAATTAACGATAACTCTCTGATAACCTTCATTGGCATTGTAACTACAAGTTGAAATAGCACTTAGAGTGAAAAAAAAAGAAATGACAGCATATCCATGGAGTGATTGATGATGAGTGGGACGAAGCATCCATCCGTACATCTGTCCATGTGTCCGTTCATCCGTGCAAGCGTCTATGCGTCCGATCGCGTTCGAGAATGCAAAGGGCGCGTGGGTAAAGTTCGCCGAGACGCGAGCCAAGGAGCCGAGCGCAAGCGTCTTCAACACGCCCGCCGCTCTGCTTCATCCGTGCCCCACCGATGATCCGTTACGTATGGCGACTACATAGGAGACTAAAAGCTCGTTCTCTGCGCACTGAGGCAAAGCGCGCGCTGCAGCCAATCGGAGAGTAGCGACACTTCGGAGAGTAGTGGCAGAGTAACGCCATCTAGAAATTAGGCAAGAAATGGTTATCCATTTCTTTTGCCTTCTTTTTTTGTGTGTATTTTTCTCTCTGTTACACGTGACCATGTACAAGGTTAGAATAAGAGAAGCTTCACCCCCAAAGCAGGAGAAACTTTGAAGGGAATGCACGCATCATCTAGCGCTCACTCACAACTGAAAGTTTCTTACACGCGTGAAAGAAAAAATCTACAAAACTGAGGGTGCAGCGTGCATGTCTTCAAGAGGCAGAAAAAGTCAAACAACGAAGGCGCGTGTTGGCAGTCAAAAACGAATTACTTGTCTTGTAATAACCACGAAGGTCGAAGTTAAACAAAGTGCGGCACTATTTGTGACATGATATGCTTCCGCAGTTTATTGCTGTGTCTGATTAGGTTGATGGTATGAAACTACTGTGGTTTCTAAAACTGGGGTTCACATATGCATGACTGACATAACGAGGCGAGATGGGACGACTACATTAAATGAATTTCAATGCTGGCTTGCACGCGATTCAACACATCGACCAGTCTAGCCGATGTATATGTGGGAAAAATACAGAAAGAGAGAGAAATTTGCGTTTAACTGCTACACAACTGATATGACTCTGACTAAAATTTTCTTTGATCACTTCAGACTAGTAATATTATATGGCGTTTTACGACCCAAAACCAAGACAAGAGTATGAGAGACGCCGTAGTTGTGGGCTCCGGAGATTTCGACTATCTGGTGTTCTTTGACGTGCGCTGACATTACACAGTAGATGGGCCTTGACTCTTACGCCTTTATCGAAGTGCGACCGCCATAAGAGGGATCGAACCCGCAACCTATGGCTCAGCAGCCGAGCACCTTAGCCGCTGTTTCACCACAGTGCACCTCATTGACGACTCTTGCAATATCTTGTGCACTACTGAACAAATGCGACTAATCTCATGTGACGTCGCCTCCCTACATCCTTCAGGAGATGCGACGTCTTATAGATATGTCAAATAAATGAAGTATTTCTATAGCTTCTTCATTATCAGCAGGTGAACTACGTCCGTATTTAGGTTTCTTTGCCATGAGAACCGATTTTCCCAAACCGATGCAACAATACGCAGGATCCCCCGCTTTTTTAGGCGATCAATATGCGGCTGGAAACTACTGCTCATTTTATGTGAGCAAGTTATTTTTCCGATGACGTGTGCATGGCGTCACCATTCTCTGTTTAACCATATTCGAATACGCCAACACGAAATTAAAATAACCAGTTTCGGTGAACCCGAAATGACATCTTAAAGCATGTACGAAAAAAGTGCAAATTTTCAGAGCAAGCTGAACTTCACAAATGAATTCTGGTCCCATTCGTTTTAGGTTTAAACGCGTATAGAATGTGCTCACTTTTTTGTACAGTGCGTGGCTTGACTATTAAAATGAATAATAGCATCTGTATATATATACGTGAACACTGTGAAACCTCTCAGAAGTTTGGTTACACCCGATCATGAACAATTAATGAATTGTTCAACTTATGAGCAAGTAACCATTGAATATTTATGATTTCGGTGTTCCAGCTACCATTGCTCAGGATAGCACGTTTTGAATGCATGTATCGGCACATGATCCATCCTTCGCATGCCGCTTCCCTGCTACATCTCGTATACATGCGCTCGGTTATACATACAGTGACTGCATCATGCCTTTCGCATTTCGTGCCTACATGTACCCGCAGATGCGTTCCGATATGTATAGTATCTTGAGTGTATTAATAGTCAGCATTCGGGGACGCCTTTCATTTTTCTTCTTTTTTTGGTCATAGAGGAAAAAAAAGGTGGTTTGGTGCTTTACCGGCGCCAACGAGCAGTGGGCCACGGAAAACAGCCGGTGTGTTCGACCAGTCTCACGTAAACATTTTGGGTTTGTTTGAAAATGGTTGGATTGACGTGTATATATATAAAAAAGAGGTTGCTTCCTTCGAGGTTTTCATGACGGACGTCTTGCGTATGAGCATGATAAATAAAAAGCATTCAGAAATGGACCTGAGGAATATCATAATTTCACTCGTACTTGCGGTTGACCTTAATGCAGGTTAGGTATACGAACGGGATCAGTAACCAGAGCCAAAGCAACCACGTAGGCTTTTGAAGTTTAGATGTGCTGGCGCGTAGTGTCTTTAAAGCTTTTTTTTCAGGCCTGCCTGGTTTTGGTAGGTTAATGCTTGTTTAGTACACGCACAAGTACCTTGTAATGTACATATGTATACATATAATTTAAATGCGAAGCATTTCTTAGCGAACTCAGGTGACTCTGAGCGTATATATATATATATATATATATATATATATATATATATATATATATATATATATATATATATATATATATATATATATATATATATATATATATATATATATATATATATATATATATTCGCTTACGATATTTAGCTCTGCTGGCCGTTTCGATAATGGTATTGATACCAAACTTGGCAAGGCATAACATGACCGTATGAAGAACATATTTCACTAGTCATAACATGAAAATCATAACATGTATGTCATGAATGGAATGATTTACATTTCATGGTGCTGCAGCTGTTGCGAAGGTTTCGTTCACATGGAATGTTGCAAAACTTGTATGGTATGGTATGATTGCATGGCAAACACAAGCCACAGACCCTAACAAAACATCATGACATGCGTGCCATGTAACAACATGACTACATGCCACGCTCATGATGCGCTGGCGGCCGTTTTGCTAGCGTCATATATACCGAATTTGGCATTACAGTACGTGAATAGATGACGAGGGTATGGGACTGGTGCAAACATGAGATGCGTGTCATGTAACAACATTACATGCTACGCTCACGATGCGCTCGCGGCCGTTTCGCTAGCTCCACATGTACCAATCACGGTGACGCGAACGAACGACATAGGTAAATGACACATCCAATTATGATAATCATGGCATGCGTGTCATGTAACAACTTGACTACAAGCCACACTGATGATGTGCTCGCGGCCGTTTCGCTAGCTTCACATATGCCAAATTTGGTGTTACGTGACGCCAATGGATGACGAACGTATGTGACTGGTGCAAGCATGATAATCATGACATGCGTGTCATGTGAGAACATGAATACATACCACAGTCAAGGCGCCTATACATTTCGACGTGACGCAGTGAGCGTGCTCGCCGGCGTTCATTTCGTCGCGTCACGCCGGCACGGCCACGCCAGGCGCCAGTCCTGCCATATACTCGCAGGCGCGCGCCGCACTGCGTTGCTTTGACGCATTGCGCGTTTGAGCGCGTCTGGCGTCCCTCCGTCGAGTAAAGAGAGAGGTGCAGTGTTGCCTGGGTAATGAATCGTCGCGAAATGCAGCATGTTGCATTTTGCGCCGGTTGCCGTCAGGCGGCGCCGACGGACGCTGCTGGCGCCTGGCATCAGACTATAGAGTGGTCGCGTTTTGCTAACGTAGCATCGCTGTGCCCAGCAACGTTACTAGATTACCTCAGTTTGCAAACTCCGCCGGGATGCGGCGGCGAAACGCGGTCCCCTTCGTTTCCCGCTCTCTAGGTGGCGCTTCCGACGCCATTTGACCGGTCGCCGCATCGTAACGGAGCCTTCGCGCAATGTTAAACGGAATTTACGCGGTTAATTTTGTGTAATGGGAGTAATTTCCCGAGAGGGTGAGCGAAGGTTATTACGAGTGTGCAAGTAAATCACCAGTTGAGCCGCTAAGGCGATGCCACACGGCAGAGACGTGAGCGCGATGCCCGAATCTTGCGGGTGTTATGCCAGCGAGTCCCCGTCAAACGTCCGTGCCTCTGAAAAAGGCAATCTGGGTCAAGGCCAGTCCGCCTGGCGCGATCACCTCGACGGCGTGAACACGCGCGGCGCCCTCTGGCCCATGTGCAGTGAGTCAGCGGCGCACGTGACAGCGAGCCGGCGGCCGCGTGTCTGGTGGCCTGACGCATGGCGCGGCGGACCCCATTGGCGGAATCTGCCCCGACGACCAGCGGCGCTTCTGATTGGACATTTTGGTTGGACCCGGTGTAAATAAAAGAAGCCCTGCGGCGCGTCGCGATCGGCAGTCCTAGAGAGAGGAGTCCCCGTGTCGGAGTGCCGACATGTGTGTGAGTCAGCGGTCTTAGGCGAAAGACTGACCTATGTGTTAGAGAGAAGAGCTCGGCTCTTCGAGTCTCTGTCGGCCCCAGTGCCGAAATTGTAACGCCTCTGTAAATATGCTGTACATAAACCTTATTTAACTCACCGTCGTCTCGTCCGCTCGTCTTATCAGCTCGGCGCAGAAGCAGTCGCGAGCTGAGATACATACGCTACCAAACGGCTGGTGACCTTCCCGGCGGAGTTGAAAGCAGTGGCGCCTTCGAGGCCGTGTTGGCGTCGCCGTCTTTCGCAACAGTGGTGGCTTCGGCGGGATCGGTCCGCCTTCGCAACACGGGACTTCTGTTCATACAGCTCTTTTGCGTTCCTGTTCTTTAAAATTCGATTGCCTATGTAAAAAAAAACATTGACAGTGGGCCACAGCATTAAGTCTAAATGCTAGAGGGCTATGCACTTCGATTCAGGTGCACGTTAGAGAAACCCCAGGTGGTTAAAATTTCCAAAGCCATCCTGCTCTTCAGGTTCTCTGGACGTTTCACAAGTGATCTTTAGCAGCTTTTCCTCTATGAATTTTCAGCGGGAGGCTTGAAAAAAATGTCTCTTTTCGGCCGCGTATTTCGTCGAATCGTACCCACTTCGGCAACCAGTCACAAAGCAGCGAGGCATGTTTTCTCACATTCAAGAACCGTCGCATGACACATGTGAGCTGTGTAGCTCACAGGGAAAGCGATGACTGAGTTGAAGACATTAAAAAACACCCGGCACCATGCAGATCACGCCAACGCTGACAGCGTCGGTGCCACGCCGGGCACCACGTTGATCGCTACCGTAGTAAGTTGCAGCCAGAGCACACACTACGCGAGTTACGTCGAAATAAATCTTGCTGGGACTCAGTGACAGCGATGACTACGAAGCACACGTGAAAGCAACAAAGCAGCACCCGGCATAAGAACACAACTGCAGTAACTCCGCCGTTGTCAGACGGCACCGCCGAGAGGGGGCGCGCTTGCGGCTTTTTCACCGGTACAGGGAAGGGTGACACTCGCGGCGCCGCAGTTTGCAAACTGAAAAAAGTATCTAGTAACGTTGGTGCCCCGCGTGCGCGCGCATCAATGCTACATTGGAGTATATTAGGCCCTTCATTATGCGCTTGCGGCCGTTTTGCTAGCTCTACATATACCGAATTCGGTGTTACGTGACGTCAATGGATTACAAAATATATGACTGGTGCAAATATGATAATCCTGACACGCTTGTCATGTAAGAACATGACAACACACCCCGCTCATAGCGTGCTCGCGGCCGTTTCGCTAGCTACACATATACTAAATTTGGTATCACTTGACGTGAATAGATGATGAAGGCAGATAACACATCCAAAATTGATAATCATGGCACTAAAGTCATTTACGGCATCACTTACCTTCCCCTCGTAACGTTGTGCTGATTCTAAAGTGACATGTCAACATTTCTCATTCGTGCTTCGCATGTCATCGATTACCACTGTATGTGGGATCTGCCAATTGTTTTCGTAACAATTTTCGGTGTGTGTGTGCATGTTGTGTTCCGTCACAATTTTTTGTTGGATTGTAATTTATATACACTGTATGTGAGAATAAATTTCTCTAAACAACTCTCCCATTGTGGAGTACTGAGTACTCTAAATTTCTAACCACTTTTAGGGGCGAAGCTTCTTAAGGCGGGGGTTGGTCGTGATCTGTATGTATGCATAACCACTTCACAGCATATCCACGGAGTGAATGATGATCAGTGGGACGAAGCTTCGGAGGTGTTTATTGGCAAACCGTGAATGATCCGTTGGCCACGTCTGTCCTCGTTTGTCTGTATGTTGGACATTTGGATGGATGGACGCATGGTCGGCGGATGGACGCAAGGATGGACGCACCAATGCACGGACGGAAGCATGGAAGGACTGACGGACCCTTCGCTCCACTCATTATCATTCACTCCGTGGATATGCTGTGATATTCTTCGCAATTACACATACTTATGAGGGCTGCGTGCACCTTCCCAGTAGTAGTGTCGCGCACTGTACGTATGTGTGACGAATGTCTATACATTTGTTGCAGAATGTCCCTTCTAAGTTGCCTAAATGAAAGCTCGAAACTTAAAAGCACACTAAAGTCAAAGAACGATTTGCGTCAGAGGGAAAGCTTACTGTATGGCAACATCCAAAGTGGCAATATCGATGCATGACTATACAATGCGGCTGCATGAAAAAAGACCGGGACGAAGTTAGTTTTTGGTTGATACTGGACTGGCACCATCTTGCACCATCGGTTCTGTGGGTTGTGAATAGATTATTAAAAAAGTTACTCGTAACACTATTGGTGGAGTTGGACGACCACCGTACCTCGATGGAGACGCGCAGTGGTCGACACACAGGCGACTCTTCGACTGCTTCGCCTGCTGGTACTTCCTCTCCGCCGCCCTCATCAAGCCACAACCTACGTCACACTCCCGCACCTCCGGAATTCCGACATTTTGGTACTATCAATCTTGACACTTGGCTGAACCAGTACGAGCGCATCAGTGCTACTCACCGCTGCGATCCTACGCGCATGCTCGTCAACGAGCGTTTCTACCTTGACGGCACTCCCCGAACATGGTTTGAAAGCCACGAAGCCAAAGTAACGAGCTGGGACCTCGTGAAAGAAAAGATACGCGATTTGTTTGGCGATTTATCTGGTCGTCAGCTCACTGCGAAGAAGGCTCTTGCCACACGGGCCCAGTCTTCTACCGGATAATATGTCTGCTACATTCTTGACGTCTTGGCCCTTTGTTCCAAGGCCGACCAGTGCATGTCGGAAGACGAACAGGTTAACCACGTCTTGAATGTCATCGCTGACGATGCTTTCAACCTGCTAGTTTTCAACAACGTCTTGAGCATCGACACGATCCTTAAAGAATGCCGACGTCTCGAACAAGCTAAAGCCCGCCGCGTGGCCCAAAGCATCGTGCGCCTTCCGAGCACAGCAGCTACATCTTCGTGTGACGACGCCTTACACCAGGCTCCTCGATGTGACAACCTCACACGCATCATTCGTCGGGAGGTCGAGGCAGCACAACCGGTAGCCACGACGCCTGCGCCTTTCCCGACCACGATCTCTTTGATACAGGCCGTCGTTCGTCAAGAGTTGTCGAATGACGGCCTACATCTTGTTCCTGCCGTGTACTCTCCTGAGCCCCCCCTTCTGCTTCTCGCCTCTAACGCAATTCGTCCGAATGGTGTACCCTTGATGATAGGCCCGTATGTTTTTTTTTTAACTGTCGACGCGTTGGTCATATCACTCGTCACTGCCGCAACCACTGTGCTCCACCGTCACATTATGCAACTCCGTGTCACGCCACTTCTGTCCGCCAGTCGTCCCCACCGTTTTCTTCATCAATGCCAACCACATTTTTTGCTCCTGCCGCACCTCTGAGCAGACCTCGCTACGACCGGTCACTGTTCCCTGCTCGTCGTCAGTCCCGGTCGCCCCCACAACGCCGTGCTGCTTCCCCGACCTATTCGCAGCACCTCCGACCAGAAAACGAGGCCGCGCAGCTCCTGGAGGTGGATCTGCGTTGACGATCTCGGTAATGTTATGCCAGCGAGTCCTCGTCAAACGCCCGTGCCTCTGAAAAAGGCAATCTGGGTCAAGGCCAGCCCGCAGTCCGCCTGACGCGAACATCTCAACGGCGTGAACACGCGCGGCGCCTCTTCTGGCCCACGTGCATTGAGTCAGCTGCGCACGTGACAGCGAGCCGGCGTCCTCGTGTCTGGTGGTCTGACGCATGGCGCGGCAACCCCATTGGAAGAATCTGCCCTGACGACCAGCGGCGCTTCTGATTGGACATTTTGGTTGGACCCGGTGTAAATAAAAGAAGCCCTGCGGCGCGTCGCGATCGGCAGTCCTACGAGAGAGGAGTCCCCATGTCGGAGAGCCGACATGTGTGTGAGTCAGCGGTCTTAGGCGAAAGGCTGATCTATGTGTTAGAGAGGAGAGCTCGGCTCTTCGAGTCTCTGTCGGCCCCTGTGCCGAAATTGTAACGCCTCTGTATATATGCTGTACATAAACCTTGTTTAACGCACCGTCGTCTCGTCCGCTCGTCTTATCAGCTCTGCGCAGAAGCAGTCGCGGGCTGAGAAACATACGCTACCAAACGGCTGGTGACCTTCCCGGCGGAGTTGAAAGCAGTGGCGCCTTCGGGGCCGTGTTGGCGTCCCCGTCTTTCGCAACAGTGGTTGGCAGCTGCGGGATCGGTCCGTCGTTCGCAACAGTGGTGGCATCGGCGGGATAGGCCCGCTTCGCAAAAGTGGAGGTCAGCGGTGGGATTTCGGAGGTGGCTTCGCAACAGTGGTTGGCAGCTGCGGGATCGGCCGGCGTCAGCGACATCGATGCGGTGAGTGCCTGATGTTTTCCCCTCAGTTCACCAGACTACTCTAGCTCAGGTTGTAGTAGTTTAGAGAAGGGCTGTGTGAAGCATTGAAGTGAGCTTTGATCGTTTCAAGCCAAGTCGAAGCGCTTTGAAACCAAAGTTAATGCAGAGGGGTTAAACACGGGAGTGTGAAAAAATTGCTTGCGCGTCTTGCTAGTAGGCTTATAGTGGGTACGGCAAGTAGATTCTTAACAGGGGCAAACAGCAAGAGGCTAGTGTGAACGATGGAGAACCTTAAAGTGAAGGAACTCATCGAAATTTGTGAGGAACTCGGCATTACTTTGGGCCGTGCGAAACGAAAGCAAGCGATCCTTGAGATCATGAAGGATGAGGGAGTGTCGGCTGAGGAAGTCGATGAGGCCTGGGTGGATATTAAAGCACGCCGTGAGGAGGCTGAAAGGCGAGAAGTAGAAGCTCGCGAACGTGAGGAGGCTGAAAAGCGCGAAGCTCGCGAAGAAGCTGAAAGGCGCGAACGTCGCGAGCGCGAGGAGGCCGAGAGACAGGAGCGCCTTGAGATGAAACGACTAGAATTAGCAATCCTACAGTGTTCGCAGGCGCCTAGCGTAGCTTCTCCAACAGTTCAGGTCAGCGGTTTTAGAATTCGGGACCAACTGCCACCGTTCGTAGTAGGCGAGGACATGGCGAAGTATCTCGTCAAGTTTGAACACGTCTGTGAGCGAAACGCTTTGGAGCGGTCTCTTTGGGCGCAGAACCTGTTAGCTCTTCTTCCCGGCGAAGTGTCCGACGCGATAACTTGCTTGTCGAGGGAAGCGTTTGAGAGCTATGACGAGGTCAAGGAAGTGCTCTTAAGACGTTATAAGTTGTCACCCGAGGCTTTCAGGCAAAGGTTCCGGTATGCTGAAAAGGGGAATGAGTCACACGTTGACTTCGCGTTTCGTCTTAAGGCCGATTTAATTGAATGGCTCAAGGGCGAAGGTGTTTATGACGACCGCGATAAAGTGGTGGTATGCGTTGCATTGGAGCAATTCTACCGCTGCATCGAGGATAATGTCAGACTTTGGCTGCAGGACAGACTTGGGGAAGTACAGTTAAATAAGGCAGCTGAGTTAGCTGAGGAGTATTATACTCGCCGAAAGTTGCATAGCAGGGCAGTGCGCGTTGAAAAGGATGAAAGGAAAGAGGGCTTTTCAAGAAAACCTGATCAACGGAAACCCGTTCCGCATCGTAATTTCAAAAAGGACCCGTCTCTTACGAAGGACAGTGTAGGGGAAGGGCAAACAGAAGCGGAGAAATCGAGTGAGGTTTCTACCACACAGGCATTTGAATCACGGAAGCCACTAATCTGCTACAACTGCAAAAAGGAAGGGCACATCGCGATAAACTGTAAGCAAAAGTTTGCTTTTGCAACAATTAGAGAATCGGAAAAGAACATGCGGTTGTTGGAGCCGTATATCCAAGCAATTAGTGTGAATGGGAAAGCGTGTCGAGCACTTAGAGACTCCGCGGCAACCATGGATGTTGTCCATCCTTCATTGGTGTCTCCGGACGACTTTACAGGAGAATGCGCGTGGATCAGGCAAGTCGCCGAGGAGCAGAGTGTTCGCTTACCAATCGCCACGGTTGTCATTAAAGGCCCGTTCGGTGAGCTTCGCACCGAAGCGGCTGTGTCTGCCGCGCTAAATGATCGTTTTCCTTATCTTTTCTCCAACAACTCGGAGCAGCTCCTCAAAGAGCAGGGCAAATCGTTCTTCCCCAACTTTGCGTGCATGGCCCTCACGCGATCGCAAGCGCGAAAGCTTCAACGGAAGCTGGACCTGGTTTCATGCAGTGAACTCTCAAGTGACCTTGTCGGCGGGTCGACGGAACCCCAGAAAGGAAAGTTTCCGCATGAGTCATGTGAGCAGTCACGCGAGCGGCCCGTCGCCGACACGACCGGCGCGGTGTCCGGAGAAAGGGGAGACGACATGGCGCCATTGAGTCAGAGCGAGAGGGCTGCAACGCTCTCGCCTGTAGCGGAAAGTTGGAGCGAGCTGCCGAGAGTTGATCGAGAGACGCTCATTCGAGAGCAGAGTGAGGATCTCTCGATTGAAGCGCTAGTGGAAAGCCAAATTGAAGCGCTAGTGGAAAGCCAGAAAAACGCGGCAAAAGTGCTGTCGAAGGAGCACTACGAGAAATCGGGGAAGAAGCGCGCTTTTGAAGTTGATAATCAGGTAATGCGGCTGCAGCCATCCAAAAGGAACAAGCTTGAGGTTGATTGGGAAGGGCCCGCCAAAGTATTATCGAAGCCTTGTGATACAAATTATGAGGTGCAAGTAGGAAGGCGGCAGAACCAAATTTACAACTTGATGAAACCCAATGTTCAACATCAAGCGGTTGTAAATCAGCTGTTGAATGCTTCAGAGGAAGAGGGAGCAGAAATTTGGAGTTCTAGTGATGTAATCAAAGGGGGATCGAAAGTAATCTGGGAACAGTTGAACCTAGAGCCTAGCTTAAGTGAAGGAGGACCTGAGAAAGAGGACCTGAGAAAGATTGGTTCCGAGTTTGGAGACGTGTTTTCGGACCGCCCCGGAAACACGAGGGTGATCGAACACGATATCGAGCTAAGCGGTGAGGAGTCAATCCACAGCAAGCCGTATCGTTGTTCCCATGTGCAACGTCGAAAGTGTGAGCCGCTCTTGGTGCCGCATAGGTATCGTCGCCTAAAAGTGGCCGGTTACTGAAGTGGAGCATGTTGCTCCACAGCGCAACTTTGACGTTCGCTAAAAAAAAGGAAAGGTAAACGCTAATGCAGGTGTATTGAGCAGTGCGTTCCAGCTAGTAACTTCTCAACCTTTCGGTTTCTGGCTGGCGATTCGGGGCAAAATTTTGACCTCATCACGACTTGGGCTGAGCGCTCTCGTTTAGAGTGATCTCAAGGGGCCAACTTTGTGGTATTCTAATTCGTTACGTTGTTGTACGTGGGAAAAAAAATTGAGTTGTCATTTTAAGAGTCTTGTGTCCCACATGTGCCTCTTGATGTAGAGGGAACAAAATTCCGATAAACACGTAGATAGGTATATGTTGTACTATACTTTGTCTGGTGTTCTGTCGGGTGACCTAAGGCACTTGCGTGTGTCGTGTGTTGTCTGTAGTCGATCCGTTCTTGGCAAGATGCAGAACCATCGACAAGTGCTGAAACCGAAGATGGTCAGAAGAGACGAGTGAAGCTGGTCGACAAATTGTGGTGACAAGCCAGTGGAGCTGGGATCCGTCGTCAAAAATGGGATGTGTTCCCGGAACAGTTTGGAGCTGTATTCTCCCCATGGCCCTGGAGGCGAACCTGGAGGGACCTGGCGAACGAGCGCACCTGACATCCGAGCCCCGTGGAAGCAGCTCGTCTTTCCGGTGCATTGTCTGGCGGCGGGGGTGCTGTTATGCCAGCGAGTCCTCGTCAAACGCCCGTGCCTCTGAAAAAGGCAATCTGGGTCAAGGCCAGCCCGCAGTCCGCCTGACGCGAACATCTCAACGGCGTGAACACGCGCGGCGCCTCTTCTGGCCCACGTGCATTGAGTCAGCTGCGCACGTGACAGCGAGCCGGCGTCCTCGTGTCTGGTGGTCTGACGCATGGCGCGGCAACCCCATTGGAAGAATCTGCCCTGACGACCAGCGGCGCTTCTGATTGGACATTTTGGTTGGACCCGGTGTAAATAAAAGAAGCCCTGCGGCGCGTCGCGATCGGCAGTCCTACGAGAGAGGAGTCCCCATGTCGGAGAGCCGACATGTGTGTGAGTCAGCGGTCTTAGGCGAAAGGCTGATCTATGTGTTAGAGAGGAGAGCTCGGCTCTTCGAGTCTCTGTCGGCCCCTGTGCCGAAATTGTAACGCCTCTGTATATATGCTGTACATAAACCTTGTTTAACGCACCGTCGTCTCGTCCGCTCGTCTTATCAGCTCTGCGCAGAAGCAGTCGCGGGCTGAGAAACATACGCTACCAAACGGCTGGTGACCTTCCCGGCGGAGTTGAAAGCAGTGGCGCCTTCGGGGCCGTGTTGGCGTCCCCGTCTTTCGCAACAGTGGTTGGCAGCTGCGGGATCGGTCCGTCGTTCGCAACAGTGGTGGCATCGGCGGGATAGGCCCGCTTCGCAACAGTAAGAAATCCTCGATTAACGTTAACGACGAACCGGAACCTTTTGGACGATACTGTCGACTATGCTCGTGTCAGCGCGTTGATAGATACTGGCGCGCATGTGTCCGTTATGAGTGCTAACCTTCGCCGCCGACTTAAAAAAGTTGGCACGGCCACCCTCAACCGAGCTGTACGAGTTGCGGATGGAGGAACTGTCGCCGTTCTTGGCACGTTTTCTGCCCGAGTTTCTATTGGGGAAAGAAGCACTGTCGTTATTTTCGCCGTTGTTAAACATTGCCCTGATGAACTCATTCTAGGTATGGATTTTCTAGCCACGCACTCTGCCCTCACAGACTGTTCAGCTGGCTCTCTTCATCTCGATTTACCTCTCTTTTCCGACCCGACCAAGCCACCACTAACCAGACTCTTCTGCATTGATTTCACGCACCTCCCGCCTAACTCCGTCAAACATGTCGACTTATTCTCCACGCCACCAGTAGCTGACGGTGATTACATAGTGGCCCCGATTCCAGCCGTGCTGCTTACGCAGAGGGTCACTGTGCCGCATATGATTCTCACGATTACGGGAAACCACACCTTTCTTCTGCTTGTCAACTTACAACTCAAGTTCTACAACAGGTTACCTCCCTGTCCAAAACTACCGCTCTCCAAGACGACCATGTCAAGCCCTTCAAAGTGGACGATTGCTGCAGCTCAGTCAGTGATTCAACTCCATCACGTTCTTCGGGCGCCGACATCGAGTGAATGGTGTCATCAGACCTAACGTCTGAGCAAGCTGCAGCGCTTTGCCACGTTCTTGAGGACTATCGTGGAATTTTCTACTTTGCCAGCACCTCTTTAAGCCAAACTATCGTCATCACCCATCGCATCAGTACTGGTCATGCGAATCCCGTCACCGACGCCCATACCGTGTTCCCGCGTCGGAGCGTGCAATAATACAACAGGAAATTGGGAAGATGCCTGTGAAAGACATTATGAAGCCTTCATGCAGTCCCTGGGCTTTTCCCGTCGTCCTTGTTTAAAAGGAGGATAGAACATGGCGCTTTTGCGCTGATTACCGTCACCTCATCAAAATTACAAAAAAGACGTTTATCCTCTGCCTCACATCGACGACGTCCTCGAGTGCCTGTACGTTATTCTTATTTTTCAACTATTGACCTTCGGTCAGGCTACTGGCAGATAGCCGTCGACGAGATGGACCTCGAGAAGAACGCATTCATCATTCCTGATGGTCTATCAGTTTAAGGTGATGCCCTTTGATCTCTGCAATGCGCCAGTCACATTTAAAAGAATGATGGACTCATTACTCCTAAGGTTCAAATGGTCCACCTACTTGCGTTACCTTGACGACGTTATTGTCTTTCCGCCCACATTCGATTCACATCGTTTATCAGCTATTCTTGACGTTTTCCGTCGATCCGTACTCCAGCTTAACGCCTCCAACTGCCACTTCGCTCGTCTCAAATATCCGTGCTTGGTCACCTTGTCGATGCCCAAGGCGTGCGTCCAGGCCCAGAGAAAATTCGCGCAGTTACAAATTTTCCCGTTCCGAGGACCAAAAAGGATGTCCGCAGTATTGTGTGGTTGTGTTCTTATTTCAGACGCTCTGTGAAGGACATTGCGGCCATTACACGCCCTCTCATGGATCTCCTGAAGAAAAACGCTTCGTTTTACTGGGACCATGACCAAGCGTCATCGTATTCCCAACTTATGACACTGCTTACAACGCCACCAATCTTGGCCCACTTTGATCCATTAGTCCCAACTGAGGTTCGCACGCACGCCAGTGGACACGGCATAGGAGCTGTGCTACTGCAGCACAGACGGGGACATGACTGTGTTATAGCCTAGGTATACGCTTGTCGACTGCTATCTCCAGCCGAGCTCAACTATTCCATCAAGGAGCGCGAGTGCTTCGCCATCGTATGAGCAGTCACCAAGTTTCGTTCATACCTGTGCGGGCGCTCATTCCGTGTTGTCATGGATCACCACGCGCTCTGCTGGCTAGCCTCCTTGAAGGACTCCACAGAACGTCTCGCGCGTTGGGCCCTATACGCCTTCAAGAATACGCGTTCTCGGTAATGTATAAAACAGGGCAATTACATCAGGATGCGGATTTTCTATCCCGCTACTCTCTGGATGAAGCAACTTATACTGACGCCATCGCGGACGTTTTTTTTTTCGTGTCGCAGACGCTGAACATTGGCAAAGAGCAACGTCGGGATGCTTTTTTACCAGCCATCATTGGCAAATTAGAGTCAACGCCTCGCGACCCGTCCCTACGAATTTTTGGTGAAAGACGGGATCCTATACCACCGTAACTTTGATTCCTTCGGATCGGACTTACTTCCTGTCATCCCAGTGCACCTACGTTCCACTGTCCTCCACCAACTTCGTGACGCTCCCATGACGGGCCATTTGGGCGTTCCTCGCACATACGATCATATACGACGTCGTTTTTTGTTTTCTTTTGTTTTTTTTTACCTGAACTTGCTCGTTCTCTTCGACGCTATGCCGCCGCTTGTGAGCGTTTCCAGCGTCGCAAAACGCCGTCTGCCCTCCTAGCTGGGTATACCTGCAGCCGATCGACGTTCCCGCTGAACCTTTCTTCTGTAGGGCCCTTTTCCACTCTCCGCCGCCAGAAATAAATGAATTGCTGTTGCTATAGACTACGCGACGTGGTACGCAATCACACGAGCTCTCCCTACCAGTTGCGCTACCGACGTTGCGAACTTTCTGTTGTACGGCACAATATTAGTGCACGGAGCTCCCCACCAAGATCTCACTGATTATGGCCACACGTTCATCTCACCTGTCGTTCTCGAAATCCTGAGGTCTTGTCATACCAAGCATAACTTTACTACTTCGTACCATTCCCAATCAAATGGCCTCACGGAGCGCCTCAACAGGACCATAACCAATACGCTCGCCAAATACGTTGCGCCAGACCATCAGGATTGGGACATTCATTTGCCGTATGTGACGTTCGTCGACAATTCCTCCCGTCACAACATTGCTGGCTATTTGCCCTTCTGTCTCCTATATGGCCGGGACCCAACGCTACCCTTAGACATTTTGCTACCTGCGGCCACTGAATATGCCGGGGAAGCCATCGCCAGCGCCGACCACGTGCGCCAAGTCGCCCGTAACCATCTACAGGCCTCACAGGCGCACCGACGACAGCTCTAACATTTTCGCCATAGGGACGTGCACTTTTCCCCTAGTTCTCTCGTGCTCCTTTGGTCACCCACTCGGCGTGTGGGAGTGCCTGAGAACCTGTTGTCGCCCTACACTGGACCATTCCGTATCGTTCTCCAAGTGACAGACGCCACGTACGAGATTGTCCCAGCCAATCCAACAAAATCATCGCCAGCCTCAAGCGACACCGTTCACGTGGCTCGGCTAAAGTCCTATTACCCCCCTCCCACATCATCTGCGTACAAAATCATCGCCAGCCTCAAGCGACACCGTTCACGTGGCTCGGCTAAAGTCCTATTACCCCCCTCCCACATCATCTGCGTAGATTATAAGTACTGGGATGGTGCTTCTACCGCTTGGGGTTATGATACATAACAGCTGCTACAACGCGACTGCATGGAAGAAGAGGACGAAGTCAGTTTTAGGGGCGAAGCTCCTTATGGCGTGGCTTGTGCGTTTCTCGTAGTACGTAACCACCAGTGGCACATACCCGATATAGGTATAACATTTGACCTCCAAGGTGATGCCGGTGAGAGATTTCTTCTGTGCGTTGTTTAACAATAAAAAATAGTGCTCAATGTACATGCCAATGGCTGCTAATGGGGAATGAGAGACAGGAGCATTCGGCTTTTAGTCAACGCGCACGCTGCGATCCCCATTAGCAGCCATTGGCATGTACATTGAGCACTATCGGACAAGAAAGGGTCGCTACATTATACTCGCTGGGTGTAACCTCCTAAGTTTTTTTTTAGAAAGGTTTAGCGAGTGTTGAGCCGCAGGGCCATGAATACAATGAACTAGTATATACCATGAATGAATTCGAGATGGTTAAAGGGGGGAAGCAGATACGAAGCGCAAGCCGTTAGAAATTAAAAGCTGAATCGTCCTGTCTCTCATTTCACATTAGCAGCCACTGGTATGTACATTGAGCACTATCTGACAGGAAAAGGTTGCTACGTTATACTCGCTGGGCGTAACCTCCTTGGTTTTAGAAAGGTTTAGCGAGCATTGGGCCGCAGTGCCATGAATACAGTGAACTAGTATATACCATGAACTCAAGGTGGTTGAAGGTGGGAAGTAGACCCGAAGCGTAAGCCGTAAGAAAGTGTGCGTGTGCCACCTCTCGTTTAGTCCTTGGAATGTCCACTGGATGGCGGTGTTTCTATATGGGGAATATATGATGAAAAGATGCGAGATGGTGGTACTTTGAGTGTTGAATGGATGGACGAATGGACACATAGACAGATGCATGGATGGACGCATGAACGGACGCAGGGCCGGCTGCATGGACGAACGCAGGGACGGACGCACGAACAGACGCACGCACGGACGGGCTGATGGACGCATGGACGGTCACACTGACGGACGCGTGGACGGACGGAAGCAAGAACGAATGGACGGACGAATTCTTCGCCCCACTCTCCATCATTCACTCCGTGGATATGCTGCCATTTTTTTTGGTTGATGCTGGACTGGCGCCATCTTGCTCGTCGGGCTCTGTGCATTGTGAATAGATTATTAAAGAAGTTACTCGTAACAATATTATCAAAAGCAGTGCCATACTTACCGAGAAATTAAGGTAAATGCACAAGGATGCATGCGCCGCAGTAGGACATTCTAAAAATGATACCGATGACGTCGGACGAGCCACCCACAATTGTTCACTAGTTATCGATCTAGCTGCACTAAATAATTAACCTTCCCGGTACATCAACAGACGCAATAAAATGCTGCTTTTTCGTTTCTGTTTGATCCACGGAAAAAAAGAACCTCTGGAGGTTGCTATGGGGAATTGCGCGAGTGGTGCAAAAATTAAATTTTCGCATGGTTACAGTGGACATGTTATGCCATCTAGATGGGCCCAGTTGAGCCAAAACACGTCTGCGATCTTGGAGTCAATGGATGGAAACCGATCTATGGCCATCGTTGTTGCTATGGCTCTCGCTGTGTCGGTGACCACGCAGTAGAGCCGGGCAACGCTCTGCACGGCAACAGTGACGTGAGTTGAACCGCTTTTTGAGGCGGGTAATTTGAAGTACGCTGACCCTATGTGGGCCACTAAAACGTGATTTTATTTCGAAAAAAGCCCTTGCCTGGTTCAAAAGTAACACTACGAGGTTTCTGGACTGCTATTTCAAGAATCAACGTTGACTTTATAGTTGTCTTTGGTGTCCCTTTAAGCGTTGAGTTTTCGTGCGCGCCGCAATTTATAGGGGGTGGGGCCGTCGTATGCGGTCGTCATCGCATCACTTGGCTTAGCGCAGGAAACCAAGTGAAGTCAAGTCAAGATCCTTGACGATGTGGCGCATATCCACGCTGGGAGATTGGCCAAGAACCGGATAGTTTTCATGAATTTCTTCTTTATTACTAGATTAAAATTAATCCATTTACGAGAAATAAAAGAAAGATGCAACAAGACGAATTTGATGGTTGAATTGTGAATAATCTGTAGTGCAATGCAATAAAGCAGCTGCTGCATACTGAGCGCGCGCCCGAGCCAAAGAGCAGCCTCTTCTTCTGGGTCTTCATTTTCCTTGATGATGGTATTCGCGCAGGCAGAACACATAAAGCATGGCCAACTGTATCATATTGAGTGCGTGCTCGCACCAGAGAAACTTCCCCTTGTTCTTCGAGTGCATTGATGGTGACATTAAGGGCGGACTATTGCTAGGGAAACACTACAGCACAAACCACGTATAAACACTCAAAGAGTAAGCAAGCAATAAATAGAGAGATAGAGAGAAAAAAACAAAGAAAATAGAAATAGAAATAGTGAGAAAAGACAGGTAGAACTTGAAAAGAGAAGAAGAAAGACTGGGGGAAAGAGAAGGCCAGAGTGAAACAAAGCAGGCTGCCCAGCTGCGCGCTTTCCTTAGGTTTGGCACCGCTAGAGTCAAGCTGCACCGTTTAATAATGGTGAAGGCTTAGATGTTGCATAAAACACGAAAATTGACCATCAGCGGCGTGAATGCCAGTTTGGCAAGAGATCATCGCGTAATGACGTCGTCACGACTTCGCGAATCACCAAAATGTGTGACCTTGACATGACGTCATAAAGTCATCACATGACATGATCGTTTAGTCAAATGCAGGCTCATAACGGAGGCAGTGCAAGAAGACTGAAGTGCAGGTAGCGAACATATTCTGGAGTTCTTCGTTGCTTGTTTGAGCGAAGCGTCGTGGGAAAACGCGCTCTTCAGGTTGACTCTCGGCACCAACGCAACACGGTCACCGGACTTGCCAATACACTTGTGCTAATTAAGCATTCGAACATTTGTGCGCAATTGCAGTGCGCAAAATTGAACACAGGGACGCTCACAGCAAAGACAAGCGTCGAGGTTTCGTCTGTAAGCGTATCTTCTTAAAATTTTCGGCTCGTGGAGTTAAGTACTGAGCGTTTCAATCAAGCTGAAGGCACCCGGAAGAACCATGCAGACTCTATTTTTTTATCGCTTTGTGTTTCTGTCTCTCTATCTGTCTCTCACACGCAAACACACACACACACACTCTCATTCACTCACTCACTCACTCACTCACTCACACACACACAGTTTCCTGTTTCTTCGATCAAAACAGCATCTGTATAGTGAGGTGTCAAGGCTTGGGAAGGATTTGGATGCACAAGGCAATTTCGCGATATATCCCAAAGACTTGCTACTCTTACCTCCCTCTCCCGAAAACTTTTTTTTTCATCTATGCGGGCAACATGCTCGAAAGCAAAAACGACAGCACCTTAAACGTGTGACATTGAGCGTATGTCAATCGTTGCAGATGTCTATGGATAAACCATGACTGCGTATATAGCCAGAGACCATCGCGGCAATATTTATGACCTGAGACGAGCTACATTCAAGTTTACCTTTTCGTCCTTGCGCAAAAATCCGCACTCGCAGAAGCTGGAAGCGACGCAACTGGTATCGAAGAAAAATGATGTAAATGCGTCAAAAACGCAATGGTGACATGACCTCCGTCAGCAGTAGGGAAGAGGGGTGGAGACGGGAAGCGTAGTAAAGAAGTAACAGCTTCTTCGTGTCACGTTGTGTGCGAAACCATTACAATACCCTCTGGGAATGGGCGTGAGCGTTTTCGTTCGAAAGAAAACGAGTGGAAGCCAGATACAGGGGTTGCCCCTTTTATCCACACGAAGGTTTGGCCAACTATTCCTTTTTATCCGTAGTTCATTCGATGGCTGGTGCGCACAACGTTGGAGGCGTGGTTGACGCCTCGCCGATCAACGAAGAATGCAAGAGAACGATGTTGCGCGCAAACCATGAAACGCGCGCCCCCTTGTTAGCGGCCGCTTGTAACACTGGCGTATGCATTGTCACGTATAGTGAAGGCTGTCGTGCTCCCGTCTTAGACTTTCTCTTATAGGTCCAGACGTCTCTTCGGATAATACAGACAACCTTACATTAGGCACCTGGACGTCACCACCTATAGGGCTGTGGACGTTCTCTTTTGTTACTTATTCTCGTGTTTTTGAACTAATAATGATGTCGAGTGTACTGACTGAGCATTTCTATGCGTGTGCGTGTACAATGGCGTTGTTCGTTTAGTTGTTGAAGACAAAAAAAATCGGGAAGACTACAGCCCAATATGGGGCACCAAGACCCATAAGCCCAAAAAGCAGTCTGGATTCATAGAGTTGGTGAGCCACTCCGGTGTCTGCACATTATATAACCGATGAACTGTTCTCGTAACGCATGTCTTAATATTCTCATTGGCTAGACGTTGATCGCGTTCATAGAGAATAATACATAGGGCATCGTTTGATGCCGTATTTTGTCATGACTCTTCTTCGTGAAAGTGAACAAAAAACAAGGTATGCATTTGGCTATAGCGTCATAACATAGTGAGTTCCGCAGGACAGTGGCGTACGCAGACTTTGTATAATAGTGGTGTCACATGGGCCCTTTTGATCACAATAAGGGCTGATCAAGGGTATAGCTCAATCCGTGTCAGGTTTATTTTGATTAGTATCTAGATTGAGATTTGAATCACCCTTGATCTGGATTAAGATTATCTTAATCAGGGATAAGATTTGGCTTGATGCGGATCAAAATGAATACGACCACAATCGCGCAGATTTCCATCAAATTGTGATCTGGCAAACGGATAATTACTTGACAGACGTGCACCATACTCGATCGAATTATAGCTTCTTAATCGTGCAACAATGACCATTATTGATCGTGATTAAGCAATACAGTCCAGATCGGTCACAATCGCAATCAAAGGTGTCCGTGTAGCTCAGGTCCTAAGCTACCTTTCATAGAAGGGGTATTGTGCGATGATATACACTTAGCCATAAATATGCGTGGTTCTTCTAAGACTGCGTGTTGCGGTTATATGATACCGAGGCGGTATTAACAGATGCCGCTAAAAAGCGAAAATGGGGCTACTATCTTTTTTCTTTAGAACACCGGAGGTGTTGTCATTTCGACTCTTGTTGACTTTATGGAGAAAGGAAACTTGTATATATGTGCGACAACATAAGCGCGCTGTCATTTCATTTTTTTTATGTGAATGGCTTCAGCAGTGAAGGTCCCCGATCGGCGCATTGTTGAAATAAGGAATACAAATCGTGACAAGCTCTACCATTGTTGAGATGGGCGGATGGCGCATGTCGTGACAAAGCACTGACACATTTTCGTGAATGGGCTTGCAGATTTTTCACCTCGCTTGGGGGAAATATTTTTGGGTGAATCGACAACTTGGCGTCGAAGGCAATCATTTACACTTCATGGGCCTTGACTTCACAACATGACTTACGCGTGTGACATGTTGCTCGTAGAGACATGTGTATACAGGCTTTCTTTGCCTCTCGCATTTCTTTGGTTCACTTTTTTGTAATCAGGAACCTTTGCTAGAATTCAGGCTTTCCTTGCCATTTATTTGGTTCACTTTTTTGTAATCAAGAATCTTTCCTAGAATTCAGGCTTTTTTTGCCTCTCGCATTTATTTGGTTGACTTTTTTGTAATCAAGAAGCTTTGCTAGAATTCAGGTTTGCAAAGAAAAAAAAGTATTTTCTTTTGAGTTATGGTATTTCCGCAGAGCTCAGAGAGCTTTGCAGACCACCAAACAAACAAATAAATTGGTCGTGCGGTATATGAATTGTGAATACTCTTCCGAAGCCATATAATGAAGCAGATTCTTTTTTTTTTGTATTCAGTATGTCATGTAAGTTATCAGTTCCCTGTAGCCAATCTTAATCTCAGCCAAAAGAGAAGGTAAAGAAAATCAAGGTCGTTAAGGAACAAGATAATTAGGGGATATTTTAGGCCACAGGGTAATATATGGAAAGGCAGCGATAACCACAACAATAAAAATTGAAGGACCCTTAAGCTTGGCCTTTAGGAGTTGAACGTGATAGCGAAATCCGGCCCCTAGTGTGCCCTTCAACGCTAAGTGCATACTTATAATATGTTTCGTTACATACACACACAAGCACGCACGCACACACGCACACAGTAGATCGTGCCAGCACGCGCGCGCGAATGGTACTTACAGGTATTTGATCTAAAGTGAGACTAGCATGGCCTCCAAGATAAACGCCGCGCGCTCGCCACCTCGGAGGGCATGTCTCACAATAGAGAGTTTTAGTAGTGCGGAATGGTGCTACGTACGCACCACGCAAGCGCCTTGCGTTACGTGACGTCGTTTGCCACTAATCGGCTTTTAGTACGCCGTAGTACCAGCGTACGTAACGAGCGTGAAGCGTGTGGCGCCATCTGGTATATCAAAATAGAAGCGCGTGTTGTTGACAGCCAATGTGAGCCAATCCAAGTGTTATAGCCAGATTATGGCCATATTATAAGCCACAGAGCCGGTCGGTGCTTGCCTTCGATGCCGCCATTTTGCAAAACGAAGTCTCGCGCTGTCGCGAACTTGTTCGAGAGCGTCGCGATCACCTCATACGTACGCACGCACGCATCTCATGCGTACGTACGTAGCGGCTGCGTACGTGACGCGATACGTGCGCGTTGCGGTCTGCGCATGCGCACTACGCAGAACGTGGCGTCTTTACGTACGCAACGCCGCCACGTACGCAGCGTACGCAGTACTAAAACTCTCTGTCACACAGATAGCAGCACATTATCTAGCATTTGCTGTTTGCTTGATCAACGCCTCTGGAAAGGCATAATATGTTTTCCGCAAGGTGGACATAGTTGTTCTTTTGAGAGCTGTTTGAAAGTTCCTGTTTGTTTTTAGCGGCGATGGCTGCACTATCCCGGCCTTTTTCGACGTAGTTTGAGGCTTCCCAAATGCGCCTACAAATCGCTGAATGGGCTGGTTTTCGTCATGACACCTGTCGAACAAAACGCAATAAAGGGGCCCTGCAACACTTTTTCAAGTAACCATGGAATGAATTGACTAGAAAAGCTTATTGCCTCATATATTCAACACCACAAAAATATTTAGAATTTGTCCAGTGCGAGTGAAGTTACAAAGGTGTGTCGCATATCTCTTCTCTCATACCGACAAAAGCGCTGAAAGCTAAGCAGGGAGGTGTGGCAGGGGCAAAGAAACTACCACGCCTCGTCACCTTGAGCACTTCTTTTTCCTTAGAATGCGTGGATTTTTCAGTGTGATCTCGTACGCACGCGTGGAGAAGTAGCGGCCTCCCCCGGCGATCTCTGTAACTTGATTTTTCGCTCACAACCAACGGGGCCGACGCCGACGGTGGGAATTTCGCGACACGAGCTCTCTGACGCTATCGCATTAATAAATAACCACACCAAGACAACATTACGACAAGGACATTTAGTGAGGCTGGTTAGCTACAAAGAGCTTGTTTAACTGTTATGGGCAGCCCCGCCGCGGTGGTCTAGTGGCTAAGGTACTCGGCTGCTGACCCGCAGATCGCGGGATCGAATCCCGGCTGCGGCGGCTGCATTTCCGATGGAGGCGGAAATGTTGTAGGCCCGTGTGCTCAGATTTGGGTGCACGTTAAAGAACCCCAGGTGGTCGAAATTTCCGGAGCCCTCCACTACGGCGTCTCTCATAATCATATGGTGGTTTTGGGACGTTAAACCCCACATATCAATCAATCAATCAACTGTTATGGGCAAAAGAGTAAATTTCGTAAATGTTCTAACAACACGTGTGGTGCTATTGTCAAACATAATGAGTCACTTTCATGATTTTTGAGTGTGCTCAAATAATACAGGTGGCATTTTCGGTCCAAAATAAGTAATACATAAGCAGATTCAAGGCTCTATGACTTGTCTCAGCCGTCGATAGAGGTACGCAAAAAGGAAAGTGACGTCAAAGTGTGTGTGTGGGGGGGGGGGCGCTACATCAAAAGCTCCACTGTGGGAGGAGCACGTTTCTGCAGCTTGCAACGATAAGCCGATCCATTAAAAAGCAATGCTGCTACGGCATCCGTGGAACGGCTGCAGTACAAGCTACAACAATTTTCTTGCCTGCATTTTGCCAATTTTCTTTCATCGTAAGCACCAAAAACACGTTTGTACACACGCACAGACAGGCACTAGCTAAAGGAAAAAAAACCTAGAACGAGACTGAAAACCACGGGAAGCGCAGGAAGCTAACAAGCTCTTAAGAACTCCCTCGCCTTCTTTCGTCAATTGTTCTTTAATATATAGCGCAAGGTGCTCGCCTTGCGCAGCGCGCACACCAGTCGCAGAGGAGGTAATAACGGATACTAAAGAAACACAAAGGAAACCAACTAGAGTTAGAAACGAACAGGAGACATTCATCCACTTAAGATCAACGTACGTTTCGAGTTCCCGGCCCTCCCATTAGGTTTGGCGGCGGTACACTCTGTGGCTAGGCGTTCCGTTCCGACTGCGGAGGGGACTGGCTCGGGTGATTAGGGTTTTCCGGTTGAACCACACCAGGGTATATAATTCGATTGTGCTCATACCGCACTGCGGCTCTGCAGGAAACAGACTACATCCTTACGTTCGTCGACGAAACACAGATAGACGTACAGATTCGAGGACTCACCTGCACGTTCCCTTTTCGTGCTTTTGTGGGTGGGCGGACTATACAGCTACTGAAGCTTCTCTCCCACATATCCGCCTCTTGTCTCTGTTTCAGAGATCGTCGGGGATCGCGTGGGGCGGTTTCTCACTGGATCTGCACTGCCAGACCAGATTTGAGAGGAGACGTGGTTCGAAGTTTGAGTGCTAGTGAACAATGACTAAAGTGCTAAAGAGAATAAATCAATTATGTGATCGAATGAAATTACGCCGACGAGACGCTACTATGCTGTGCAAATTATGCTTGGGCGTCGCATTTACCAATGCGTACGCGTTCCGCATAGGAATGGCTGACACTGCTGCATGCGACCATAGTGGCAGTGATGAAACAACTTGGCACATTCTGTGTGAATGCCCACAATACTGCTCGCCGAGACAGTCACTCTGCAATGCACTAGATGAGCTGGACAACCAGCCTCTTTCGGAAGAAAGACTTTTGCGCTGCCGACAGGACTTTATGTCGCAGAAGAAGGCTGTGAAGGCGCTCATGCGCTTCTTGCGTTCAACCGGCCTGTCCAAACGACTGTGATTGGAACTCCCTGAATGTGTGCGCATGTGTTTTTTTTCTAATTTATTTTATATCTCTCTATAGCTATCCTCTTTCCGACCCTTTTCCCCACCCCCGTACAGGGTAGCAAACCAGTTCGTCTAGGTTAACCTCTCTGTCTCTTCCTTTTAATGATTTCTCTCTTTCTCTCTTATGTGATCAAGTGCAAATAAATTAGCTGAGCTGATCCGGGGCATTCGTCATCACAGGCGTTCGAGAACAAAGGTACGCTATAGGTCAATTTTGGTAACTGCGAAAATTAAGAGTATTGTGTCTTGAATGGTCTTGAAAGGTTTTGCGCTTCTGGGTGCAACCGCTCTGTTGCCGCGACTGGGATTACCCTTAAGCACGAGTGTGTGCAACCGGATGTGCGCGATAGGGACGAGATGGTACGACCGCGAAAGTGCATACATGAGAATGTATATCAGGGCATGTATACTATCAGCGTCAAATGAAACCCGGACAGCGGCAAGCTTTTGCGATGGTATAGCTCGCGCTGTCCAGTTATCGCGATTGACAGGCGTGCTAATCCTGTTCGGCAGCTGTGGCCATATAGCGGGACTGCGCATGCTGATAATTGAACGGTGCGCACTATACCGTCACGAAATCTTGCCGCTGTTCGGATTTCGTTTGACGCCGATGGTACGTGCATGTAACCGCAGGTGTGCACTGCAGATAATGATAGAGTATGCAGGAGATGTTTATGCAATGAGGTGTATGCGGGAAAGTGTTCTCGGAGGTGTCAGTTTAGCAGTGGCTTACTTGGCCGTGGACGCCGCAAGAAATTCTCATTGTTGTTCCAGTAGCCACTCTCGTATTCCTGTTCGTTTCTAACTCTAGTTGCTTTTCCTTCTTTTTTTTTTTAGTGTCCGTTCTTGAACGTGTCTTGAACGGTTTTTTGTTTGAACACAAGACACAACGTTCTAGAAACTAAATGCTGAAGAGGAAAAATATCTCTGAGAACTCATTACGTATTATTAGTCTCATAACGTGACAAATAATCATTGAATAAATATGAATTTGGTGTTTCAGCTCATACTCTTTATGATTGTGCGCCCGCTCATTGCGCTATATTAGAGAGAGCACTGAAACTCTGAACACTGAAAGAGTCATAGTGACTAAGCTCAGTTGACGATGATGAGAGTGTCAACAACTCTAAATGTTCGTACAGAAAGATATACCATGCGATTGAATACGTCACAATCATATCGGCACATTACTCGTAATTGCTTGGTAAACACGGTGTCGGTGTTCTCGCCGAATACTGCTCGTTATTGCACCCAACCTCTCTGTGCACCATCTCGTGCACACCTTATCGTAAACACCTTCTTATTACACCCGCGCACACGTCTGCATCCTCTCCTATGCACCCAACTCTGACTGCCAAACTGACGAATGAGAATACAAAACAATGAGAGGTGGCAATAAAACAAATAGGACCTGTACACGGTCTTTTTCTTGAGTTTCTGCGTGGCCGCAACACCGCAACCGTCCGCAGGATACAAATGATGGCGGAAAAAGTGGACGCACCACGGGAATAGTCTTCTTTTTTTTTTATTTTTCATGAAAAGCGCGGAAGACGACAATGAAGGGGCAGCGAGCTGCGAAGGCACATTTCGTCCGGCGCGCTCTTCCCGCACAGCGGCTCCCTTGTATACAGCCGCAGCCGCAACTCTGACCGAGTCGACTAATTGCGACACGCGAACGAGTCACGTCGCGTCTTCAAAGCGAAGCGCCCGCTCACCGCCCTTATTTTGGGGCGCGCGCGCACACACAAACTTCCCGCTTCTGGAAGTAACACCACGTTCCTCCAACCTCAAAGTCTTTCTCATCACGGTCGTTGATGCGGCTGGTGCTGCCGCCGAAATAATAGTCGTAGCGTTTCCGTGGGTGCGTGTTTCAAGTAGCCACCCCCAACTCCCCTCTTTCTGGGTTTTATTTTTTCTCTCGCTCCTTGAATTTGTTCTTTCGGGCGGCTGAGTCGTCATGGCTATATTCCCTTGTAATGCGTTGGCTGGCACTTTAGAGGACCGTCAGCCGCAGTTCGGGGAAGTGATGTGGGGGGAGGGGGTGCAGGAGAGGGTCGGGCGAGGCCACTGCATTTGAAAATTATTGTCATTTTGAAGGTAACGATTGCAGTTCACGTTTATAGCTTTATTACAGGTCTGTTTACCGTCGAATGGTTTATTTTGTTTCTTATTCTCCTTTAACTTCTGCCTTGTGCATTCTCGTTAGGTGATGCGGGGTGGGTCGTTAAGGTAGCCTAATCCTTTCCGCACCAGAAACTGCAGCATGGGTGTCGTTTACCAGTTGGAGCTCACTTAAAACGCACTCTTAAGCTCGCCGGGTGCAAGTACAACGTGGCCAAAACTACGTAGCCCTCACTGGAGCATGATGCAATATTACAGGAAAATGCCGTGTGTGATAGCCTGCACAGAATGTGATCGTATGCAACACATTTTGGGGGTCTCAGGCGTTCATAGAACCATAGGGGGTTCCCCAGTTTGCGTTAGCTAGGTAGAAAGAAATAACGGAAATCAAAGAAACTGAGACATATACTTTAAGCTACAAGGTATATACAGGATCCCATAGGTCCTCTGTCCTCTTACACCTCCGACACAATTGTCGCGTGCTATTTAGCTAATTCAGCACTTAATTAGAAAGAGAAAAACTTGAAAGCTTGATTATTGTTAGCAGTTGTCAAGTGGGCTTCATTTACAACGTGTTCGTGCAACCACCGAGACGAAAACGTTAGACAGGCCTGTTGCTCAATCGTCCCACTCACACTTCACATAGGCAATGGTTAAAAGAGCAGCTCCTTCTACTGAGCTCGTGCTGAACAATGTTGTGACCATGAGCTTGTTAGTGTATCTTTATGCATCAAACAAGGACAAAGAAAGAGAACACACGACATAACTTTGTTGCAAGTGATCGTGCTGAATGCACGGCAAATCGGCCCATGTTCATCAAACGTCTAACCTGACAAAGCAATGAAGGCCCTTCGACGCCTCATCGAAGACGCTGGCTTTTACTGTGAATACGTGCCTTACCATATCACGTGTATGTCCTGTAATTTTGAGCCCCAGAAAATGGCAGATATTGTTGCAGTGATGACTTTTGAACAACGTTTTTTTTTTTTTTGTTGAACGGAAGAATTCAATTGTCTCTTTTATCGTCGACTCAAGGTACCGCCTAAGTAATGCCTACTTCACACTGAAACATCCGCTTTCTACAGCGACCGAAATTCCCCTGCCGCCGAAACGCAGCGTCGTTCGCACTGGACGCGCCCCGCGCCGCCGAATATGCCATCTACTACGGGGCGAACGCGGGATGGATGCGCTGTTACCCGGTTGTTGTCGCGGCTCGCAAACTCTACTACGCTATCCGGTGGTGTATACTTCGACGATTCTCGAACGCAAGAAGCAAGAAAAGACAGTACTGCTTACTTTGCTGGCAAGTGGCTGTCTTGTAATGCACGAAGAGCAGAAAAACCACTGACGCCAGTGGCGTTGGTGGGTTCGTTTTGCTCTGCAAGACCGCAACAAGCTCGGTCACCCCTTTCACGAAATACGCAGGCGAAGTAGGTACAGAGTAGGTTAAACTCCCGTTGGTTTCAACATTCAGTTACGTGCACTGCGGCATAACAAGTGAGTAGGGCTTGGCCGCCATTTTTCAAAATTCCTTGACTAGCGCTCCTATTGGTCCGCGGTGACCGATTCGGCGGCAGACGCCGCAAAAATCGGTCCGAGAGTGATCGGCGCGGAGAGGGCCCTTTCGGTGGAACTCGCCGCCGCCTAACCGGATTCGGAGCACTTTCGGCAGCCGGAATGCTCAGTGTGAACGTGGCCTAAAAGAGGTGGCCGTTTGCAACCGTCGCATATATTAATGTATATCAACTTTTCTTCCTCTCTCTCATTCTCACTCTTTTGAAGAGATAGCGTTCACATTCACATGCTATTATGTTAGGTTCAGCGTAAGTAGTGTGACATCAAGCATTCTTCTTATGCACAATGCAACAAAGGCTGAACGAATGACCGCAATGACTTGAAGCTCGGTACCCTTTTGAGGCGTTGCAATTTTTTCGCTGGAAGGCGTCATTTTATTTGAGTACACTGGAAGTGGAAGAGGAGGCACATGTTAGGAACTGCGTGCAGAGAAACGGTGCATGTGATCAATAGGGGGGCAGCCAAGACAAGAAAAAAAAAATTGGGGAACCTTTAAGCTTCGCCTTTAAAAGTTGAACACGATAGTGATATTCTGTTCCTGGTGCCTACTTCAAACACAGTATAAAATCTTTTCGAACTTGCTATGCAGCCACTAGGTGGCCTCAAGTGTGCAGTAGCGTTTGTGCCTTCCGTAGTTGGTGACTGGCTTTAAACTATTTAGCCACTATGATAATCATATGCTCTGACGACCGATGGCAATGGATGTTTGTACCACGCATTATTTCGGCAATATTTCATATCGTATTGTGAAGCACATATCAGGACTCGTGTGTTTGTAAAGCACGAGTTACTTTCACTGCATTTCAAAGCAGATGAAGTCATTTTCACATATTCACAGATTTGGAATCAGTAGACCATTATTTTTTGTCATGTCGCCGTTACAGTCTATTAAGAAAACGTCTCCTTGTTATCCCATTTGCTAGCCTTGGGCTGCCCTTCACCATTGAGAATATACTCTTCTTTGGTGCCTCGGTTCTCGGCTTCAGCCACAGGAATGCCTTTGATGCCGTTTGCAATTACCTTCATAAAACAAAACGAATGCGCCTCTATATTCCTATTTGTAGATTTGTTATTACAGTATGATTAAGCAAATTCATAAAATCAATTTTAAACGTGGTCTTAATTACTGCAATTTCAATTCAAGATATATATTATTCTGTCTGGTCGAAATGGCAAAAACATATTGCACTCTTTCTGCATTTAATTGTGCTTTATCCTGCTTTTGTTAGGATTAGGTATCATTTGAAAGGCCTTAAATTTCATGTCTTCAATTCTTGGCCGATTCCCCTGGGTGAACAAGAGCCATAGTGGAGGCATCATCATCGTCGTCGTCATCATCATCATCACCATATTTCACATCATCATATTCATCATATTCATAGGCATAGGTGTGCCTGTGCGGTAGAACACTCACTTGCCACGCAAGTGAGTAAGTTGTTGGAGCACGTCGTTGCAAAGTACCTTATCGATTTTCTTGAAAAACGCAATGCACTATCACCCTATAAACATGGTTTTAGAAGGAACATGTCTACAGTTACACAGCTTGTAACAGCAGTACACGATTTTTCGCATATCCTTGATATGACTGGACCGGTGGATGCCTTGTTTTTGGATTCTTCGAAGGGATTTGATAAAGTGCCTCATGGGAAGTTATTACGGAAGCTGGAATATTTGGGTGTTCCGTCAAATGTAAAATGGATTGGCGCCTACCTTCGAGGCAGGCGGCAGTTCGTACAAGTTTCGGATCACTCCTCAGAACTGTTGTATGTGACTTCTGGAGTGCCTCCGGGAAGTGTTTTGGGACCGTTGTTGTTTCTAGTCTATATTACTGACTTGGCAGACTTAATTAATTATGGCGTTTTGCATTCGACTGTTCAGGGATGACTGCTTTGTTTTTAAAGAAATTAGTGCTTCAAACGATCTTGTACTGCTACAACAAAACCTACAGACTATTGGGGACTGGTGCATTCGATGGGACATGGAGTTAAACACAGAAAAAAGTGTACTTCTGCGTATTACAAGAAAGAAAATTCCTAGCACGTTCACTTACTCTATAAACCAGCGTGATATACAGGAAGTAGACAAGTGTAGGTATCTGGGTGTAACTATCAATAACAAACTCACCTGGTCAACACATATATCGGATACTTGTACCTCTGCACTGCAGAAGTTGTAGTTTCTCAAAAGGAAACTGAAAACCGCACCTCCTAGAGTTAAGCTGCTATCATACAATACCTTCATCAGAACTAAATTAGAATATGCTTTATTTGTATGGGACCCCTACAACAAAAGGGATGTGAAAGAACTAGAACGTGTCCAAAGAAAAGCAGTGCGCTTTATATTTAATGAGTATAGAACGACTGACTTGCCTTCCTTACTAATGAAGCAACAGAACATCTCATCGTTAGAATTGCGTAGAAAGGTCAGTAGGTTGATTTTTCTTCACAGCTGTCTCACCGGAAATACAAATGTAATTATTTCTGATTGTGTGGGTCCCCACTCAACTAGGAAAACTAGACATACCCACTGTAGGTCACTTGCCCCAATTATTGCAAGACCAAAATTGTATCAATACAGCTTTTTTCCTAGAACTGTGTCCGAATGGAAGCCTTACCCTCCGCTGTTGTTGATGCCAATGACTTTGTACACGAACTGGAAAACTTGTATTGTGTGCCGTCATTGTAATCTATGTTTCTTTTGCGTTTCTTTTTTTATTGCTCTTAGTTTTGCTTGTTCGCTGTGTTTGCGATGTTTTTTAAATTATTTTGTAATCTTTATATAGCCCCTCCTGCATGGACCACACGGTGGTCTGCAGTATTGCTAAATAAATAAAATAATAAATAAAATGATAAACAAATAAACGACCTAGGTTCTATCCCCACTAAGACTTGGAATATTTTATTATTAATTCTCTTTCTGTATTTCTCGATTTTCCGGTTGCGCAAGGATGCTCAATTTTTTGATCATGGAAAGGCGATAATCTTTTGCTCGCAATCAACAGCGTCGATGCCGACATTGTAGACGACGCCGGAATTTCTACGAAATAAGCTCCTTAACCCTATCGTGTTAAGACAGCATTGCAATGCCTGATCTATCCTTGCTAATCATCTTGTACATCATTGATACAAAGACGACAAAAAAAATGAAACGCCAGGAATTAGTGGTGTTGGTTCGCACTTTAAAAAATGTCACTGTCCATTATACGTTTGCCTAAGGTGACTCGAAGGGGAGAGCCACCTTATTTTTTTCTCAGTCAATTGTATTTATCCCCCCTTCCCGCACACGCAGGAAAGTTTTTGGTATGCAAACTAATTTTGCATGGTTTTGCCCGTCGTGATGACGACACAAGATCCAGTGGCCTGTGACGGCGTGAAGATGTCTGAAAATGACGTAATCACATGATGATTCCTAGCATCATTCGCATTGACACGGACGCCGACGGCACTTCGCGTGTTTGAAGAGACATCAAAGAATTGTTTTTTTAAGAAATAAAAATCATTCTTTAGGTTAGTTGGTGCAAGTTTAGAGGCTGCATCTGCGTCGTGAATCTTGATGGCTGCCTCTTAATTACAATAACGATGCATTCCAGTTTCGGAGTACTGGCTTGTACCCATCTAGGTCGACACACGAGAAATCAATCAATCAATCAATCAATCAATCAATGAAGCTTTATTTTCATAAATAGATATATGCAATTACAGGGATTATTTGGACCGATAGCCTAAAGTGGCTAGTGGACGGTCCAATACAATGTGCAACATAAAAAAGTGTACAGGTCAGCTCTGAGGTAACAACATAAAAAAAAACAATCATGTGATACAGATAACACAGTAATACATTTTTTCTTGCAGATATGCATACTTATTAGCTTGCAGCTAGTTTTTATACATAGGCACTTATTAAAAAAATACAATGAAAATCGAATCACACACACATGCTTACATGTCTTGACTCCACAGAAAAAATGATTTACATGCCATGCTGAAATTACGTGCCGTTTTAATCTCTAGGGGGACCGTGTTCCATATTTTTGTTCCACTAAACTGTATCAGTCTTTCTCCGTAAACATTAAAACATTTGGGCAGATTGAAATTACCATTCGAAGCATGTCGCGTATTGCGTTTAGGAATTGAAAAAAGATCAGCAGGCAAAGGTGAATTTCTATTAATTATGTTATTTACTGAAACAGCAATTTTGTAGTCACGCAACATCGGAACTGAGAGAATGCGTTGTGATTGGAAAATATTACTTACTGATTCACCTTGGCTTATGATTTTCAGTGTACGCTTTTGAAGTCGCTCAAGAGTTTTTAGATAACTGTTGTACGTCACACCCCACGATTCCAGACAGTAACCTATGTGACAATGACACAATGAAAAGTAGAGTGTGCGGAGAATAGCTTGTGGAAAATATTGGCGAGCTTTTATTAGAGAATAGCAGCCATAGGCTAGCTTTGCGCACACACTTTGCACTTGCTCATGCCAGTGTAAGTGTTCATCAAAAGTGACGCCTAAATATTTAAAACAAGGAACTTGTTGAATAGGAGTGTTGTTTATTGTTAGGTTAAGAGATTCAGCGTCAATATGTTTCCTACGAGAGTGAAACACCATATACTTTGTTTTAGTACAGTTAACAGTCAGCTGATTCCTGGCAAACCATTCCGAAATGTTCGATAAATCGGTCATCGCGTCATTTTGTAAATCTGCTAAGGAGTGTCCTGTGAAAACTAAAACAGTGTCGTCCGCGTACATCAGTGCCCTTGACCTTTGTAGGGATCGCGGGACATCATTAATATAAAGAGAGAACAATATAGGGCCCAAAACTGAACCCTGTGGCACCCCGCATTTAATATAACCGTAGGATGATTTGATGTCACCAATGACTACCTTTTGTTTGCGTGCCGATAGATAACTAGAAAAAAAATCAAGCGAGTTACCTTTTATCCCATAAGAATGCATTTTTTCCAGTAAAATGGAATGACTAATAGCATCAAATGCCTTTCGTATGTCTAAAAATACTGCTATTGCTATGTTGTTTTCATGTAGCGCGGAATTAATATATTGCGTAAGCATCGAAACAGCAGTTGAAGTGGACCTGTTTGCAACAAAGCCGTGTTGCTGGGGACAAAGTACATTCTGTTCACCCAGGAAGCGCCTTAATTGCGACGATATTAGTTTTTCAAGCGTAGTGTTAATACTACTCAGGACAGATATTGGTCTGTAGCTGTCCGGAAGATTCCGATCACCAGATTTGTACACTGGTATTACTTTGGCGGTCTTAAGTATACTAGGATAAGTTTTAGAGGAAAATGCATGATTAAATATATGGCATAAGGGACCACACAATACATCAATATTCTCCTTTAAAATCCTTGATGATATGGCGTCATGTCCAGCTGCCTTGTTCCCTGGTAACTTATTAATTACTTGTCGGATGTCATCCTCAGTTACATCACATAAATCAAAATTATTGGTAACAGTACAGGGTGCATTTAAATTCTGCATATGAGTAGGGAACTTCCTCGCAAGGCTGAGACCAATATTAGTAAAGTAATCGTTAAAGTTGTCGGCCACTTCACGAGTTGGATTATCAGGTGTAATGCGTTCTTTGCTACCCATGCCAGTGACGTCTTTAACAATCTGCCATATTTTCTTCGTGTTACCATCATTTTTTTTCACTAGGTTGGTATAGTAGCACTTCTTGGATTTTCTTATCATTGCTACTGACTTGTTTCTGTAAAGCTTAAAATTTGGATGGTAGTATTCATTGCTCCTGTTATTTTTCCATTTGTCGTAGTAAAAATCTTTCAGCTTCAAAACCTCAAGTATATTTCTATTCATCCATGGACATATGGCATGGTCATAATTTCGGCGCGAACAGCTACGCGTTGATCGTTCAATGACATCCATAATGCATTTTACAATGTTATCACACTCGACGTCCACGTCTTCATCATAGAGGGCATCAAAATTCGTTCCTTGTAGTAGTTTTTGCACGGAATTATAGTCGACACGTGTTGTTCGTTTAATGGCAGGTATGGCAGGAGCACAAATGTATTTCTGGGGTAAAAATAGAAAGGTGGGATTGTGATCCGCAATAGCAACAGCGTATACGCCTGCCGATACATCCAGGTCAGCGTTACACAACACGTGATCAATAATCGACTCCGAGTGGTCTGTTATGCGAGTGGGTGATGAAATAACATTTCTCAGATTAACTGATTGTAGCAAAAACACGTAATCATCACATGTATCTCCAGACACGTCTATGTTAATATCACCGCAGACAATAATAGGTGCTTTAGAGGCCACAATGGGTATCATGGTACTTTCCATCACAGTAATGAAATCAGCCACACTGGAAATTGGTGGACGATATATTACACCGATGATGACACCATTCTGAAGATGAATAAAAAGAGTCTCTGCCGATGAACTGCAGCATGAGCTATTGCTAAGGTGAACGAAACTAAAGCAGTCTTTGATAAATAGCGCCACACCCCCTCCTCGTGTAGCACTGTTTCTAGGTTGCGAAAGCATGACGTAGCCGGGTAAATGAACTGATTCGCTTTCTCGAAGCCAAGTTTCAGTTATAGCGATGACATCATATTTAAACGAGTGCTGTGATAAGTACGAAAGCAGATGATCGAAGTTCTTTTTTATGCTGCGAATATTACAATGTAATACTGCGAAATGATCCTGCTGCAGCCATATGTTTTCAACCTCAGAAAAAGAAAACGCCATTTAAAAGTATAGGAAACTCCAGGTTACAGAAACAAGCAGGCAATCCTCAAACAACTTTGGAAAGATCCTCAGCACATGTGACGTGAAGCACACGTGAATTATCCGCCTTCCGCATCAAAATCTTTCCACCAGTTACCCAGGTGGAAAAGACTGCTCATAATAGAGCTCTAACGTACCTCACCATATCGGGGCATAAAATTATGTTGCTTTTTCCAAGTCCTCAAAAAAAAAAAAAAAAAAACAAGCTAGTCAGTCTAGTCAGGTCGCGTCAGACTGAGTATTAAGTAGACGGGGTAATCAACGTGAACAGTGCGTACGCACTTCCTTTTATACGTTGTATTGTTTTATACGTTATACGTCGTGCAGTGCACGAGCACTGCACGTTAAACTTGCACAGCACAATTAGGCGTGGCAGCCAAAGCTTTCCTCTCTTTTCTTGCTTTGCTACGCCACAGTACACGCATCGCGTTCGCGGTGCTGAGACTTCAATGTCCGGTGAGACATGGCTGTTCGCGGTTTATCTTACACGACACGTACATACACGATGCACTTTATACGATGCGGGGCAATCAGCGCGCGTCCCATTTGCGTGCGGCGCACGGCTCCCGAACGGACGCGCTTCGGTTCTCGCGTCTGATGTTGTGCATAAAGCGACACACTCTTCCAAGTGGTGCCGGCAAGCGCGTTCTTTAAGTGCTCGGGGAAATCGCACGCAAGGAGCCGCACGGAAAACAATTTTAATTGTAGCCACGAAAAAAACGGGAAGAAAGCCGACTGAACGCTTATTTTTTTACACTGTTTATGCGTATCTGTGTTTGTATTTACGCTCGGGGCAATTAGAGCTATAGTGGCGCGGAAGCCGGTGCGCAAGGGCAATGACTCACAGGACCTACGGGTGGTTTACCGCGTACTGCCCCTACGCTAATGTAGCAAACTCTTGTGTGAAGGAAGGTAAGTTTAAGCGGCAGGACAGGGAGGTTAGCCAGTTCTTAGACCGGCTGGCTACCATGAGCGGGGGAAAGGGGTGAGGGAAATAAAAGTTGATAAAAAGAAATGTTGCCAAGGGAGAGAAAGAGAGAAATCACAAAAAAATGCGAAAGAGTAAAGGCAACATCGAAGAGTATTAGACACTAAAGTCTGTCTCTGAGGCCAGTTGTGCGCAAAAAGCGTAGCAAAGCTTTCAAAGCCTTCTGGGCTGAGGATGGGCTCGGCCAATGGCCCAGAATCCTTTGTTCCGACAAATTCACATCATCCAGTCTATCCAGAGCTGCAGTCACTTCTTGTCTTGGTACGTTGAAATGGATGCACTCACATAGAAGGTGCGCGATGGTTTCTTGACAGCTGCAGAAAGTGTATGTAGAAGAGCTGGCCATTTCAATGAGGTAAGAATATGCGTTCGTGAAGGCCACTTCTAGCCACAGGCAAACTCTTTATATTTTGTTTTGCAGTGTAGGGCGCTCAAACATGGGTTTACTTCTTCCTGTATATCCACCGTATAGCTTGGCACATAAAATATGGCTCTGCAAAGTTTGAGCACGTGCGTTCAATTCGCTACCATGACGGCGCACGTTTATAGGGACGAAATTCAAGAATATTTCTGTACTTAAATGTAAATGCACGTTGTGGTGGGGTCACGGAATGAGGCACGCTCTCGGAACACACGGAAACCGCAGACGCGATCGGGACCAAACCAAACAACACATTCATTGAACTCACTTCTACATCGACGATATCGTACAGCCGAGCGAAATACATCACTCATCAACGCGCTAAAACACAACCTTGTACCATATTCCAATACACTCTATACCATAACAACAAACACGGTAAGGCGAAAGCGCATAGGACCAACGTAAAAGCAACCTAACATTTCGCGCCGACCGGTTGTGCCCCCGCGATCTCCGACGACTGCGCAGTTGTGGCCGACTGGCTCGCCCTACACCATCTCCTGCCGCCGACAAGAGCTCTCGCTGACTGAAAACACGTCCTCGGACTCCTGCGACCGTGCCCATCTTTCTTATCTTTTCCTTGCTTCTGGGTCACGCTATCCCTGCGCCACGCTCTTTTCTTCCCCCTTTATTTTTGTTTCTATACCTTTAATCCTATCCTTTTAATTCCTCTTTACCCCATCTCCTGTGAGCTACTGTTGAGGTGTCGCACTCTGAAGCAGACAGTTACGGGGCTCACTTTTATCTTCTTTTTTTCTTTTAAGAATCACATAATAACATCACCAAGCTAAATTTAAGCAATCCCGAAGCTACCTAGAAACAACCAGCATCACTTAGTTAAGACTAAGAAACAGTTTAGAAGCAACTAAATTAGTCCAGTTTTGCTGTGTCAGCATATAGCAAGACTTTGTGCAACCATCGCCATTTTTTTAAACATTGCTGCAGAATTTGTCACCATAATTCTCAGGCAGTCATTCACTTTCTACCTTCCTGCGATGAGAAACCAGATGTATACGACAGAGTTGTCTAAAGGTAGCGTACATACCGTGACCTCTATATTTTCTTGCGTAACAATGTGTGATGGCAGTATGCAAACCAGTGTAAGAAACCCCTCGTAAGAAACCCTTCTCAGCGTATTATGTGATAGCGAGAAAAAAGGAAAAAAAAAAGAAATGATTGCCATACCACGAATAGAAACTGGTTCGTCGTGTGCTTTCTTTCGCACCATCTCCGGCAGTTGCGACACACATGTGTGCAGATTGCAGTGTAGCAGACTTATGTATTAGCCAAAATCTGGCGATTGCGAAGGTGGTGAAGACAGAAGTTGGGTAATGAAGAATCGCAGACATTCGAATTGTGCACCGAGTTTCTCGTGAGTTAACAAATTTAACACGAAAGACAAGAATTACAGTTTATTGTCTGCAAAACACAAGTTACCTGTTATTCACCAGAAAGCAAATGCGCCCAAAAGGAGGCGTGGAGCCTTGCAACAGCAATAAAGAAATATTATAGCGCGGATCGCCAGCCGAACCAGCCTGTATAGCAACACTATGACGATGACCATCATTACCGATGCCCACTATGCATTGACAGGGCAAAAAGAGGTGCAATTACGGAGTTGCCGTGCCGTGGTTTTTATGCGTGAGTGCTGTAGATAGCGCTATAGCACCCACTATTCACCGCGACATCGTACACTTTTGCGTCTGACTCGGGGTTTTCACGGCGTGCTGCTTCCGGCACGTCTAAAGGTTCTTTCTCTTTTTTCTTCTTTTTTTCCCCTGAAGGTTGTACAGCGTTCGTGATAGTATACAAAGTTTCTAAGGCATTTTAGCATTCGCCTGTCCTTCTAGGGTGCGTTATTCCGCTCATTCTCGCCGCCCTTGTGGGCGTTTACCCAGGAAGGCGCCTATTACGAGGATCGCCCGCGTGTGTCCACTTCCTGAGGCCTCGGCCTTATCTCAAGCGTGCACCGCAAAAAAAAAAAAAAAAAAGGTAAGCGGCCGCCGGCAACTTTGGTCGCGAGACACCTTATGCACACACACACACCGTTCAGATCATGAGTTACTTTTTCTTCAGTAGGTTCTTCACTTTCGGCGCTTTCTTTCGAGACTCACAAACAATGGTGATAATTGCACTCATCGCTGATGTATTAGCGTTGTACGTGTATGGTAAAAAACACAACAAATTGAGCCTATAGCATAGCCAGAGGACTCACTTCTTTGCCCACGTGAATGATTATTCTGTCATTGTCTTCTTTTTCCGCTCGTGGCGCTCCACCCTGCGAGAACTTTGTTTTTCATTTTCTTTACATCAGAACAAATTAGCGGTTGGAGGCTTTTGAAGCAGGTTATAGATTTAACATCGCTAGGCAGTATAGTTAATCGCGAAGAACACGCGCTAAAAGAGATCACCTTCGAGGTGGTCACTGAGCTCGCCTGTCCCAGCGGTTGAATGCGATGGCCACGACCAACCATTCGCGCTGCTTGTGAAAGCAGGAACAATGCTCAGTAAATTGGCATCGACTGTGCTTAACAAGTCAATACTGCTGCTATAAATTCGCTTCACGCATTGCTTCAGATAAGATTTAATAATTTTTGTAACACCGAGGTGCCTTCGCATGTAATGCTTTTAATGTGTTTTGCTCACAATGAATATAGGTGACGTTGCGATATTCAAATCCAGTTTATTTCACCTTCAAAACGCAACACGATAGCCGGTGAGCTCGTGCCGAAGCCTCTTTCACGATAGCAACACGATGCCGTAAACACCTACAACAAACGTTTTGGGAGTATCGCAGACGCATGAAAAGAAGGCATGAAAAACGTGTCACATAGAGGAAAGCGGTAATACAATGTGAGCTGAACAATACAAGCAAATGTAACAATCAGCAGCGAAGAAGTGGCATTATACAATGCAACTTCGTGATTTACATAGAGGATACAAAAGGAATGTGAGCAAAATGTAACATCAAGTATAGTGTAATTAGAGCACATAGTCATCATGTTATAAAAATATAACGCAATAACGTTAGGGTAATATTTTAATCAAACAAGAAGCAGTGCATTGATTTGTAATATTTAGCATCTTGGTGAAGGAAATGTTCAGGAATTGTTTTTGTAGTGCTTTCTAGAACGATGTTATTTTTGCATATATTATTTAGAAGTCATAGCAATTAATTTTTAAATAATTGATAGTTGGAGTGTTTTGAACGTTTGAGCAATGAATTCTTCACTTGGCCGAATTGCGTCGGTGCTTTATAATGTATAACTCTGTTAGGTATACTGCAGAGAAGTGCACTACCTGAAAGGGGTGCTACTACGCAGGATCGATGCAGATAAACATTTCGAATAAAACAATATTTACACTGTATGACGTTTTTCTGTTTTCCATTTTTGTTCTATGCGAACAAAGTTTCATCAGCGCCCAGAAATATTAATCGATCAAAAAGGCTTTCAATAGCCCTGTCAATCACCATGGTACACTCACGAATAATTTTATGCTGATAACACAACGTACATTACTCCGATTACGTGACACTTTACCATTACGTAGTGTGTTCATCTTGTAAAGTATACTGATGTAGTAATTTATGTGGTTTAACGTACCATTACCATAATAAGTTAATGAGGGAAGCCGTAGAGGATGGGTGCGGAAACTTTGACCATCTGGTGCTATTTAACATGCAGCTAAAATCGATCCGGCTGGAATTCGATCCTGCAACGTCTAGTTACACTGCAGGACACTGTAACCGCTCGACCACAGCGGCAGGTTATCGGGCAAATCAACTCGGCAGGAAGCGCATTGAGTAGCTTATGCTTAAGAAACCTACATGAGTGGCTGGTCATAATGGCTATACCTACTTATGTTCTTGAAGAAATGTGCATAACACGCTCACCCCTGCCATTATTTTGCAAATTATGAAGGTATATTCCTCAGTTCCACACACAAAAAAATACGCCTAAATTCGGAAGAAACCACCAAATCAGTGGAGTATAACGTTTCATGAATATGTATGTGTTTTGATGTTTTACAACGCGTTTGATCCCTATTAGTCCTACTTTTCTCCCCCGTGTTTCCACCGTAGCGACAGACAGGTTACATGGTGCTATTTTTTTTCTTTGTCTCGTAAATAGTTTCTTTTGCCCATTTTCTGATCGGTCCATTGTTAAAGGGAACACTTACGTGCAGGACTTTCTGAGTGTCACTTGTGTTGTAAACCTAAGCCTTAAGGGTTGTGTTTGCATGCGACTACTGGTATTTTACAGTTCGGGCTTCTTATCAGAAGTTATATCTGCCGTGCATGTACAATATTTCCACATCCACTCGCAGTCAGGGAGAGATGAGGAGACGAGAAACGGAGAGGAAAGGCAGGAATGTTCAACACGCTTTGGCTCGGTTGACTATCGTACTACACATGGGTTGAGGAAACGGGAAATGATAGAAATGAAAGAGATTTAGAAGAAAGAAGAACCAGCAATATTGTCACCACACACCTCCACCATTTTCTCCCGAGACTTCAGAAGCACTGGAGTCTTTTAATAAACCACAGAGTTTCTTACTCTTCAAAAGCACGTCCCATCGCGGCTGGCTCTCGAGCAATGAAGGAGCACACGGTGGTCTTTTCTAGGGCGAGAGGCGCTCTCGCCCTGGACCCATTACATGTAGGTGGCAATATCAAACGGTCTCATTTGGGTGTTCGCTTTAAAAGTCAACCGTACTGCGCTATCTGTAAGTAGTTTAGTACATATGTCCATAAACACCGCGTTCTGCTGCCATTCTAAGCACTTCTTTGTTTTTACGGTAGCAGCGTGCCGCGGGAGCTGTCGTAAACATCGGAAGAAGACTGCCTGCTTGCCAGCCTTTTTTCGCATTAATGTGAAATGGCGTCCCGACGACTGACAGAAACAAACAGCACCGGTGATACGGTGTGCTGCGCTCGGCTGACAAAAGGCTGCCAGTGGTGCACCCGTGGAAAACAAACGCCCTTGTCCAGCTCGATTTGATTGACGTGCTCAGAAAAAAAAAAGAAGAGTGAGTATCGCGCTGCGTGAGACATGCTTGGCAACACCTCGCGTGTAATTGAAAGCCGAAAAAAAATAATATAAAGTAAAGGTTAGACGCAGACGCGATACGCAGAACCGTTGCCCAGGTCTGCGGCGAGTCGAGAAAACCGTGAGAGCGTGGTGTACCGCCAGATGGCGGACGTGCGAAAAACCCTTCAGAAGTTAAGTACAGGTTTGGGTCTCTCTCTGCGTACAGGAGCAGCACAGCGTGCTCGGCGAGCGCGTGAACACGTAACTGGGACTGTTCGCGCTTTTGTTCTCCATCGAGTGCGCGACAAATTGCAGCCGTCGTGTAGTTGAGCACGACATGCAATCCCAACACGGCGGTATGCCTCTCGCCACGTATGTCTTCCTCCCATTTCAACCCTCCTCTTCGCTGCCGCGCACGCCAAAAAGCGATCCGCGCGCCCTCCCACCGAAGCCACCGGTTGCCGACAGCGACGCCACTGACAAACACACACGCGCGGTACGGTATGACCATAACCGCCTTTTTTCCTCTTTCTCGCAACCGTGAAGGGATGGATCCATACGCGGCTTTTGAGGCGAGAGAGCATGCTTGTTGCGCGCCACTGTGCTGCCGTTCCACCGCCTGTTTAGATTTGATTTGCTCTTGCTCATACATGTTATGATCACGTCATTCCTGCCCGTTCTCACCTGCCCCGGCAGGCGGCGCACGGCTCCGCTGCGATGCTTCACTCGCAACTCGCTAGAGCATCTGTCAGCTCGGAATCGGCTTGTCGGCGTTCTCCGGAAACGCCTCAGTCAGAACGGCGTCTTAAGACACGCTTGTACGCGTACCTTGTAAGTAAAAACGCGCCTTGAAGACGAGCGGTCGTGGGTGACCGCCACCTCGAGTAAGTGAAAATAGTGGGTTGCATGCGAATCATCCACGAAGACGTGTAGCAGGTGCTCGTATAATGTCTCGCCAGTGTACGCTAACGCAGCTGCAATGCCTGTTTCGAGACGTCCCAGGCTGATATGAACAGCCTGACAAGCGTCTTGAAGACAACAGTTTGTCATTCAAAAGTACTGGGCCCGTATTACCAAAAACATTTTACCGTTAAATTATTTTCGAAGCATGATCATTTTTTCAGATAATCACAATGTGGGCACATCATTAGTGAGCACGCCTGGTCGATAGGAAATCGCACTTACGAATGAGTAGTTTTGGGATTTTAGCCTTAGTTTCATTCACTCATTAATTCTATCGACATTAACACCAAGGAATATCAAAACGTTACCGGCCCTGTGAGCGGGTCACCCAGTGGTTCCCTGCGTTTAAAAAAAAAAAAACGAGCGTATACCGACTTATATGCGCAGTTGTTACAGTATATCCCAGGACTGGAATTTTCGCAAATTCTTTTTTTGTCAGAACAATACATGAGTGGAATGGGCTCACAAGTGTACAAGTGTCTGCTGTAAATGAAAATTTGTTTTTTTCGAATCTGTAACCCCCCTGCTATAACGCCTTCGGGCGGTGCAGGTATACTTCGGATAAAGAATAAAGAATATATATAGCCTTGCCCTGTGATATGCTCCTGTCCACACTTGAAGTAGCACACACGGTCGATATGGCATAAACCTTGGGGAAAAAATTGGCCGAGAAAAGTACAGTTTTATCAGTCTATACAGTCTATCAAGCACTTTCATAAAACCAAGGAAAGCTTGCTTGACACAGTCTGAATGACCCGCAGCGTTGGCGATGTGTACGTTAGTTCTTGATGGTGGTGCGGTTGCTTGCTTTAAACGGACAAAGTTATGTTATTTAAGCCCCCCTTCCGCGCAAGAAGCCTCACGAGGAACATTTTTGCTTGATTTTTCGAGCGCCTCGTTGCGTCGTTCTTGCTCTTCGGCTGCTTTCCTTGTTAATTCCCGCTTTTCACTTTCTTGGTGGAAACCTAAAAGCTGAGAGAAAACTCAGTAAAGAAACTAAAGCTCATAGATGGACGAAGAAACTCCAACTTCCGCCATCTAAGGCCTAGGGCAGGAGTGACGCATTGTTGCCCGCGACCAAACCGTAAAATAGACCGCGGCAACCACCACACATCTCCGGGAGTACCTCGGCGTTCCAATTGCTGCGAGCCGCAGTGTCCTTCCAAGCGGTTGTATAACGGCTGCACCATAAAACTTTGGGACACGGCGGCAACACAGCCGCACGGCCAGCCGGAGGTCTTTCTTTACGGTCTCTTCTTAGCTTGCGAAGCTTCTTTGCCGTAACTTTATCTGCACGCACCAGACCTCAGTTCTTTCGCAAGACACGCTGCAAGTCCCACTCTCCCCCCCTTCCTGTCCGCTTGTGGAAAAGGATAGGATCCGCGAAAGAAAAACGCCAGAGAAATTCTTTCAGATCACGGAGTCGTACACAAAGGACTTACGATGGGTTCGGGCATTCTTTGGTCACTCTAAGGACCCTGTTCTCTCGTCTGCCCGCGCCAACTACACCTCTTTTCGTCCTAGTTCTTTCGGTCTGCCCTTCTCTGTCTCTTAGCGCCTCTTATTTCGATACTTCTACAAAAAAAAAAGCTTAGGGCATTTTCGACTATTTTTTACTGTTTCTTCTTTAGAGAAGGTGGCTCGCCTTCATCCCCCCTCCCCATCCCACGCTCTTGTTCTCCTCTGGGTCGGGGTTCGTCCTTCGGACGACGTTGCTTGAGTTATACGCGTCTGCGTGCTCTTTCTCGTGTTGTCCGATCTCTATTTTACCAGATTCCAGCGTGTGTCCGAAAGGGAAAAGCACCCGCCTTGACGCCCCGAAGGCTTGAACACCCTGACTCACGTCCAACCTCCCCCCTTCCTTTTTTTTTTTTTATGGGCATGCTCTTCATTTCCCTTCTTTCAGACCCAAGGAAGCCAATGCCTCGGGCTGCACCTCGCGCGTGTCCTCGCTCTGCTGCGAAGGTAGCTTGCCCGCTTGCTTGCACTTGACTTTTTATACGCCTCCCCTTCTGTCTCGAGGTGTAGGTGGCGTGGCGTAGAAGATTGGAATTCCGACTCGGTCAGTGCGCGTCTCCTATCTTGTTCGGTTTTCTGCTCGTGTTCTTCTGGGTGTTTATGGTTTCGCGTCGTTCCTCTGGGCGATGTGTCCAGCGACGGTGGTTTGGCAGTGGGATGCGCGCTCTAGGTACCTCACTGTTTCTTTTTGTTTCCTTTATTTTCGCACCCCGTGGCATAAATGCAAGTCCTCTGCGTGGTAAGAAACAGTTGTTGCCATGGTGCAAGGATGTATAAGAACGGTGAGCGCACGCCTTTACCGGCCTTGTCCTTCGAGCGAGACGAAATGCTGGCCTCCATAGCCCACTGGGTCCAATTTTTTTTTTCGTTTTGTTTGTTCGTTTCTTCGTATGGTCGCGTATTACTGTTACATTCCCTTTACCCCGTACTCCTGTCTTCATTCTCTGAGAATCGGTGGGAGAAGCCAGGCAATCTGGGGATGCCCACTAGTATGCGTGGAATGACGACAACAAGGTGCTTCGTCCCCTACCAAATGTTGACCCACGGCCACTGGGACAAGACGAACGAATAATAAAATGAGACATTCACACGGCCTAAAATGAATCGCAAGTGAAAGCCACCTTCATAATATTATTTTCATTCGATTTCATTAAGACTCAAGTTAAGCAAATTATTTTTATGATCTATAAAGTAACAAGCTCAGAAGTTTACTTAAATATCCTAGATACCACTGAAAGTAGAACATTGGAACTTCTGGCTGTTTGGAACCATGTTTGAAATAGAGCGTTCTTTTTATTCCGATAATCAGCGCTTAGGGCCAGTGGTTCATGTAATGTGAAAAATACATGAGCACATTTGGTTCTTGCCAAAGTCTAGCAGTGAACGATGATATACACAACGATTAAGGCCGGGTGGCCTGGTCGTGAAAATGGCCTAATGGCAGGCCCGGGCAAGCTAACAGCTAGAGCGTCCCTGTCAAAGTCACGCATTGTGGCGTCACAGAATACGCACGACTCACTGTAGGGGCTGCAGTACTATTACGGTGATAAGAGTGGTAACAGACTGCAGGGGGGAGAGTAATCCCGCCATGAAGCCTCCGTAACGCAACCTCCTCTCCGGTGGTTAATTCACCAGGAAGGTGTGACTGCCCCGCCTCGGCGGTCTGGAAGTTGTGGCGCTCCACTACTAAACCAAAGGTCACGCGATCGAATCCCGGCTGCGACATCTGCATTTTTTATGGCGGCGCAAACACCGTACGCCAGTGTTCTCGGATTTGGGCGCACGTTAAGCAACCCCAGCAGTTAGAAATTTCCGCAGCCGACTACAGCGTCTCTCATAATCATATGGTGGTTTTGGGACGGCAAACCCCGCACATTATATTTTTTTAAAGTTTGACTGACACAGAGGTGTAATAGCTTGTGTGTTGCACCAGAGGTATTTTTTTTTCCCGTGGCATTTGACCGCGAGTATTTTCACGGAAGTGCGGTAGAGGTTGCCGTTTAGCTTGTGTGTTTGTCACAAGTTTTAAGGCCGATTTCTTTCAGTAAAGACGCCTTTTCTACTGCTACTAACACTGAACATACACTATGCGTAGGGTAGTGAACCGGGCATGTGCCTAGTTAGCCTCCCTGCCTTCTCTCTTGTTGTTCTTGTCCTCCTGCTCCACTATGCGTTGTGATCCGAGGAATTAAAACACGTCCTATTCTTCTCTAGAGCCTCATTTTAACAGTGCGTTTAAAAAGCGAGAAAACGCAACGAGAACGTTCTCTTCCATAAATACAACATTATGCAGCAAGAGCACGCCGGGCAGCGTGCAAGACACCACGGATGAATTCCAGTTCCTTTTTTCGGGTGTCTAATGACAACAAAGCTAGAAAAAAAAAAACTACTTGGAATCTGTTCTCGTATAGTAATCAAGTTTGTAACGAATAGTCATTTGACATGCGCACGTTGAACGTGTTGTGGTCACGTGGGGTTACTGCAAGCGCACCTTACCCGCAGACAGCTACACGCTCCATTGCCCACAACGTAGCCAAGCCAGCCTCAAGAGCTCACCCAGATGATTGTAGGTGCATCAGAAGCCATAAAAATGACCGAGATATGTGAAAGAAAAAAGTGCGAACCAAAGTAAACATGGAGGGTATTGAGCCTGACATCTACCTACACTCCAACGACACTGCAGAAGCGCCAATAAGTGAGACTGCTTCTCTCCAGCCACAGGGGGTGAGAGAAATAAAAGTTTCAAGAAGAAAAGACAAAGGCATGCAGGTTCCTACAAGAACAGCGACAACGCAGTCCTGTAAAAGCAGTAACACCAGTATAGCATGGCCGTATGGGGTCGTCCCCAAGAAGTGGTGCGCCCATTTGTGCGGTCCCAAATCGGGGGCTCGGATGGGGCTGCGCTGACCGGCGAGGAAACGGTGTATGGCACGGCAACGACGGAGGCGATGCGCCCGGAAAACGAGCAAAGCCGACTTTAGGGGGCGCGCGACGCGCGTTATATAGCGTCCTGGCCAAAGAGGAGAGCATCTGCGGGGGCGCGTCTTGCCCATCAGCGACAGTGGAGACAAAAGGAATGAGAAGAATATCGTATAGGAGGAGGCGCGGTCGGCGGCAACAACGCCAGAAGCGGCGAAGTCGAGGCCCTTCTCCGTGATGACCATAGAAACCCGTCCGTCTTCCTGTCCAATGTCGACCTCCCCCTCATCTTACGTCCTGATGTGGACATCGACCTGTGCCACGCCGTTCGTTGACGCTTCTTTCTCGCCCGCTGCTCCCGTTTTTTCTCTTTCTTTTCTTTCTGTTTCGTTTCTTTCGACGCGTTTTCATAGCGAGCTGTTCGTGTTTGCGCCTTGTCCTCTCTGGTCCACCTTTCCTATGGTTATTGTCTTCCAGCTCGTGGGCCTTCGTTGATCGTTCTTTTCCTTACTGTGCGGCCAGCCCCTTCCCCGCAGCGTTATCCTCCTTTTTTGTATGTGTGTGCTTCCCTGGTCGGTTCGTTTCTGGGCTCTATGGTGACGTTTTGAAACTCAAATGCCGTTCGCTTGCTTTTGTGTTTTGTTCATTCGAGCGCGTGCGTGTGACTATATGGCCACGGGACGCCATCATACAGATGCTAAAGCATCTACAGCCGCGCAGTTATTTTTTCTTTACAGTAGCTAGTTCACCTTTGTTCTAACCTGTTTTTTTTGTTTCTAACTCTTTCTTTGCCATTCTTATCTCTTGCAAGTAGGCTGGACTTTTTTGTATATATATATATATATAGTTATTCCGCTCAGCTTCAACCATTTGTTTATTTTACCACCGTTTCTTCCTGGTCGCAGTCGTCTTATCTTTCTTTACTTTTTTTTTTGAAGTGGTGTCTGAATTTTTCTTTGTTTCAGGCTCCATTTCTCTGCTCCCTCGAAATATTTCTTTTTTTTTTTTTCGGTGTAAACGACAGCGGCCTTCTCCTGCGGCGCAGTGGCTTCATTTCGAGGTTCCTAAGCGACCACCTCTGGAGTTTGCAGCCATTCGTACAAGGAAGAAAAAGAACTTTTTTTTAAAAGCATCAGGCCAAGCAAAGAAAGAACGAAGTCGCCTCATTTCTGCTTTCGGTTGGCGGTTCTATACCGCGCTGCTCGCTTCTCGAGCGAAAACTCGAAACGACTGCCGGTCGTCGAAGGCGAGCATGCTTATTCGAAGGAGTCTGGCTATATGCACTTCAAGTTGGAATTCTCGCTAACTTTTTCTTGACGGGGGAGCCCAGCTTGATTCAGCTACTTTCGAACATCGTGTGATTCATAACCAAGAAACACCTACTTTGCCACATTTCGATGCAGACGAAATGCTTAAGACCCGTGTATTTAGCTTTAGGTGCACATTAAAAAACACCAGATGGTCGAAATTTCCTCAACTCCCACCATACTACGTCTCTCGTTACCCTATTGTGTGTTTGGGACGTAAAACCCCAACAATTATAAATGAACACGTTGTCCTTTTTATGCACATTCTAATCAACGCAAGTTTTTTTTCTTTTTTTAAACTGGCTCTATCACTCTATCTATGCACCCTATCTTCTTCTAGACTACACAGTAGCTAACTAAACATCTTCGCTAGTTAACCCCACTGTCTTTCTTTCCCTTGCCTTTCTTATTCTTATCTTTACCTCTCCACATTACTGTTAGGCACGTCGTGAATTGCTACCTACATATCTCGGGCACTTTTCTATTTCATCAGCTGCCACCTGACCTCTCCCACGGTAGCGCAGCTTTGGTTTGCAGCTGGCGTCATTTGAAAACACTCGCTCTTGTCGATGCACTCACGCGCAAACAAACGGCACTAGCAGGCCTAAATAACCATCAGAACAATTATTATGAACTTTCTTTAATACTTCACATCGTCCTTTCAACCAGTCGTGCTGAGCCCCTTGAGCTCATACACTTCTTCAAGCAAAAATTTTAGCCTTATAACCACGTCTGCTGATAGCACAGGAGAGTATTCGTACCCTACAGCAATTTTAATGCTATGATCATTACTTAGGAACTTTCTTCACTTGGTAGTGGGTCTTCGCGTCAGTTCATTGGCACCTAAACGGGAGTGTGGCAAGAGGCGGAGTGAGAGCTCGAATATTCATGGCACTTTCTGCACCTGAACGATTTGTATTCGCTGAGCTCGACCCACCAGGTGGCGACAGAGAGTGCCTGCGTGTGGCCACAATAGTAATAGTCGTTCAGCGATCCGGCATATGACACTCTGATGTTACGAGAATAATCAGAAACGATACGAAAAATAATAATAACAACACGTGCGGCCAAGCACCCTGATTCTGATTGTACGATTACGACACCCGTGCGCGACCATCCATGGTTATGGCAAATGGCGAACTAGTACCCCTTGCGGATGACGATAAACGGTTACCTCCGATGCATTTTGTGAGGTTTTCCCACCCATTAGTAGGAACTTACCAAGCTAGCTTAGGCGAAGGCCAACTGTGTGCCCGGTATAATTGTGAGACTAAGGCGGTGCTCGGAACTACAAAAAAATTAAGTAGGCAATACATCCAGAAGTATAAGTTTTGGCTTCTTTCGCGTCTTACCGAGACAAGGAGCGAACGAACGTAGACTCGGGAGGAACAGAATCTGGGAGAAAGATGGGCACAATTGAACAAACGAAGAGAACAGGCCGGGCGCTTACGTGCTGAACGAAAGAAGTGACGAGGAAACAAAATAAGCGGGATAAAAAGTGAAGGTAAGGATGACGACAGAGGTGAGGGAGCTGGTAAAGAGCTCCCAGATATGGGTCCCTGGGTCCGAACAAAGGGTCGGGCCGAACCGACCGACCGACGCGCGCGGGGTTTTTGGGGCACACAAAGAGTCCGGGGTTTACCGCCGCTCGTCGTTCTGGGGGGAGCCGCGACATGGCCGCGAAATGATGAGAGGCCCGCCACTCGCCCGCCACTATGCTGCCACACAGTGCAAGCTCCGCCGAGCCATGGATACAAGAAAGAGCGCGGTTTGTGGAGAGGGCGGGGGATAACGTTGGGACGTGACCTTTTCTTCCCTGCACGTCTCGGCTTCACGGAACTCTCCGCCATATTCGTCTCTCCCTCTCCCATCGTTCCCTGCATCCCCGCGCTATATCTTTCACCCTCTCTCACCGCAGCTCTCTTCCCGACGAGCCTCCTGCGTGTCGTAGTAGTAACATCAGGGTAGATGGTTTTCGTGGGGAAGAAAAGGGGAAGCGGAGGAGATGGCAATCGCGTGGATTCGGCGGTGCCGCGTAGCCCTCAACGTATTCAACCATTCACTTTTTCTTTCTTCTACACTGTATCTCGCTCTTTTGTTGGTTGTGTTTGTTTAGGGGTCCTTCCCTAATCTGGTTTAGTTCGTTGGTTAGTTGAGCGGGGAAAAACGGGGACGGAGGCACACTACATCAGGGAGCACGTTCCCTCTTTATCCTTACTTTTATTCCCCCGTCCCCGACCTTTCTTTGCCCATTTCCGCTCGTGCCTTTTAAGTGCCCTTCTTGCCCCGACGCCCCATTGTCGTCCCCGCACGCAGACACGGGCAGCGGTGGCGGTGGTGGTAACGTCGGACGTGGATGCGACGTGCTGGGTACTCTGTATAGAGAAGCCCAGACGATCCTTCTCTGTATTTGCTGCCGGGCTCCTCAACTTTTTTTTTGTACGAGCTTCTATACGGTTGTATTTGTGAGCGAGTTTTCGGTCCCCTGTACTATACGTGTGAAACGCGCGTGTCCTCCTGTGTTTCGTGGGATCCGAGGGTGTTACGCCGGTGAATCCAATGGGGAGGCTGTCGGTCTACGACGCTGTGTATTTCGACAGTCACGTACGGCCGCGGCCCTGTCACGCCGTGATAGGCAGCGAGGCATTATGAAGACGTGCGTCGTAGTTCTTCTCGACGCCTCCTTCACATTTGCCTGCTGACAGTATCTCGTGTATGGGTGCCCGTTTTTTTTTTCCTGGTTTGGGAATGCCGTGGAGGGGGGGGGGGGGGCATGTTTCACACGTTTCTGCGCCTGTAGTTTTCTTGCTTTTCCACTGTTTGTGTACGCTTGGAAAACAAACTTGCCGAACTTGATTTTCTGGTTCTTGTACAACAGTATACGCAGCAAGAAAACATGAACGTTATTGTGGTATATCAGCTAACCAGAATAGCACATCATCCTTCCAACGACCACTAGTAAATCTTGTTCAGGTCGATGTCCATTTCGAAAAGTGTTAACAGCGTATGTAATAATTAGGAAAAGAACGATAAATAGAAGTAAAGAGCCAAACCAGGTTTTCAGGGGCGAAGCTCCTCATATCGGAACCCGTTCGTCCCTCGTAGTCGTAGTAGTAGTGTGCAACCAGTCTTCATTTGGACCTCCAAGGTGGTGCTGGTGGGAGATTTCTTCTGTGCGTTGTTGAACAATAAAAAATTCACAGCGTGCGCATTAACTAAAAGCCGAATTCTCCTGTCTCTCATTCCCCCTCAGAAGCCATAGGCATGTACATTGAGCACTATCTGACAAGAAAGGGTTGCTACGTTATTTTCACTGGGCGCAGCCTCCTTGGTTTTAGAAAAGTTTAGCGAGCGTTGGGCCGCAGTGCCATTAATACAGTGAGCTATTATATACCATGAACTCGAGGTGGTTAAAGGTGGGAAGTAGACACGAGGCGCAAGCCGTAAAATTGTGCGTGTGCGTCTTCTCGTTCAGTCCTTGGAATGTCCGTTGGATGGCGGTGCTTCTATATGAGGAATATATGATGAAAAGATGCGAGATAGTGGTACTTGGAGTGTTGAATAGGTGGACGAACGGACACACAGACAGATGCATGGACGGACGCACGGATGACTGCACGGACGGATGGACGCATGGATGGACGCAGGAGTGGATGCATGGACGAACGCAGGGACGGACGCACAGATGGACGTGCGGGCAAATGAACGGACGCACGCACGGACGGGCGGATGGACGCACGGGCGGCCACACAGACGCACGCATGGACGGACGGAAGCAAGAGCGAATATACGGACGATGTTTCGCCTCACTTTACATCAGTCACTTCGTGGATATGCTACCATTTTTTATATATTGTTTCGATAAGAACTAACTCGGCTAACTAACTAACTCAGCTAACTCGTGAAGTTATCGAAGCATAAATTGTACGTAAGCTAGGTGATAAGTGCGTTAGCGCACAATCTATGGCGCTTTGAAATCAATAATTTGGTTACCTGGCTGGGTTTTAGGGTGCGTGTGGTGATACACTCGAACTAAGTCAAATGATGAACCAATGCTCGCCGCACATGTACATCCTTTTCTGTTTCTTTTTTCTTGTGCTTTTGTGGCATTGCGCCCTCTCTCTTGCATTGTATAAATGCACTTTTTATCGAAATTAAAGACTAGTTGGAAGTCAGCGCTCTTTACCTCTGTTTTCTCCTCCTTTTCTTAAACTTTTTATGCTTTTTTAACACTTTTTGAAATAATTTTCCCCCAACTTGCCTTATAGCATCAACCCTTTCGAAGTCAATATCATCCCAGTTTATTCAGGCGATCTAAGGGGAGAGTTTTTTTGAAAAAGATACGATGGCTCTTCGTAGAAGTAAGATATAGACACAATAGAAGATCAAGAGACAATGCAGAGACGGGCGTTTGTGTTGTCTGCTTCTCATCTTGGCTTTTCTTCCATTCCTGTCTGCTAGTGTCTGGTGTTGTGAATACATAAAAGCTAGATCAACTTTCTGTCGGTATACATTCTCGATAGACCCCTCCTCCCCAGAGACTTACTGATTCAATAGTCTGGCTGCAATTTTTTTAATCACCAATCGTCACTTGTTACTGGACACGCACATTGCTATTCAAAAGCTGTTTAATGAATGGTAGCAGCAGCAATGTCTATTCGTAAAAAATGGCTAAAACAATGACAAACTGCAGCGTTTCTGGCCAAAAACTCTTCAAATGAATGGAAAGCATGTTCACGTGCCAACAGTTTATAGACTGAGAAAGGAGGTTCACTGGGTGACCATTTCCCCGCACTCACCAATCCGTCGACTAAACATGTGCTGAGATATCAGTCTGGATTCCTCAATATAACTACTGTTGCCACTGGCATCAAGCAGTGGCTAGAAAATGTGTGTGAGAGAGAGATAGCGGGTAGAAAGCATGGCATGACAGAGAAACAAAACAAAATTTCTTGGCAGCCTGCTGCCTGCCCCCCCTTACCCTCTCTCTCTCCTCCTTCCCCTCAATTCTGGATTTCTTCCGCGCTTCGGTTATTATTGTTGCCATTATGGCACGGTATCTGCGGATGACGTACACGCATTTGACGCGGGGCGAAGCGACAGCAGGGCATGAAAGCAGCGCCGAGAGAGAGGGGGGGCTGGCAGACAGGTCACATAAGAATGGCCGGCATGAATGGAGTTTGAAAACGCCCGTGCCTCGAGCGCCCCAAACCGTGGTCCGCGTGAGCTGTTGCCGCCCACCGCTGTTACCGCCGCCGCGGCGTTTCGGTCGAGTATGAGACTTGTTCGGGTTTTTTTTCTTTTTTTTTACTGGCAGCCGCTGCGCTTGCTGTAGTACTCTTTATATTTGTCACCGTCTCGGTATTTCGTTTCACCTTCCAGCCATCGCAGCCAGCACGCTGTGGCGTGCGTTATGGGGATATAAGGAAGGGGGGTGAGACGAGAGAAGGCCGCGTATTGTGAGCCGGCCCATATTTCTTTAGTCTGTTGCTTTTTCTGCGCCGCTGGTTCGTGGGCACCGCTACCATTCCCGGGGCATGGGACCCAAGCGTGAAGACACGAAGGGGAGAAAAAAAAACTGTGGGGAGAGAGAGAAATGCTTTGGGGATAGAGAGTGAACAGGCGAGAGAGGCGGTTGGTAGCGGTAGGGAGTTGTGTTGAGGAGATGTGGCTTTGGCTTGTCTGTGGATTTCTTCTCAGTGCGCCCCGTCTATAATACGGCCACGGGCTTTGGCTTGGCTCCTGCCACCGCCACCACCACTGCTGCAGCCGCCGCCGCTGCTCTATCGTGCTTTTAATAAAGGCGCGCTGCGGGTGTGCTTGTTGGGGAGGAGTGCTTCTCGCCGGCTTGCTCTGCGAACCCCTCGTCCCCCAAACCCCGCCGTCTCCCTAGCTCCCGTCCTTCATCGTTCCCTTTCGAAACAGAAAGAGGAAAGGGTGAATGCAAACAAAGAAAAAGAAACTGGAGGCCGAAAGCCGGCCGAAGCGGAAAAGTCGGCTTTCCCTCGCATCCCTCATCATCCTCCACCAGCTGCTGCTCTCACTGGGTGCCGTGCGGGCGGATTTTGGGCCATTTTATATTTCTGGATAAGCGAAATAAAGAGGGAGACCCAGAAGCGATCGAGCAGGAAAGAAAAAGCGCGGCCGCTTTCGCTCGCTGTAGATGAAGGGCGAAACAGTGACGCGCTCAACACAAAAATGAAATCACGACGCGGAACACGGCCAGAGGCGTCACGCTTTGAAGAGCGAGGAGGCAGGGAAGGTCATGGGCTGTGCGAGATTTGGTTGATCCCCTCGATGCTGTGCGGGAGTGCGCTTTGCGTGTGGTGGTGCCGTGACAGTGGCGGCGGCAAACGCTATCAGTGTTCCCCCCTTCCCCCGCCACCCACTGCTCATTCGTATACAGCCGCCGGCGCTGAGAAGTATGCACATGCCAAAACTTTGGCGTTTTCCCGAGGCGAGGCGCCACTATCGGTCGCGACGTCGCCATCACGGTTGGTTCGCGGTGTTCTGACACCTAGTCTAGCAAGAAATCTACTACCCCCCCCCCTTCCTGCCTGAAAAAAATGTTTTTGTCTACATTCCTGGCTTGCGCAGATGCTATGAATCATTTACACTAGTGGAAACACGCTGATAATCACCGAATCAAGAAATTATCAACGTTCATAACCTAAAAAGAATCCGTCCTCGGTCTGCAATGCTCTTATCAGGTGACAACTATTTGTTCGAGAAATCAGGATCTTTGTTGATTCTCAGATGACGGCGTTTAGTGTCTCGGACATATTGTCACTTTAGTGCAAGAGGTAAAGATAGTGCAAGAAAAAAGTGGCCCCGCCGCGGTGGTCTAGTGGCTAAGGTACTCGGCTGCTGACCCGCAGGGCGCGGGTTCGTATCCCGGCTGCGGCGGCTGCATTTCCGATGGAGGCGGAAATGTTGTAGGCCCGTGTGCTCAGATTTGGGTGCACGTTAAAGAACCCCAGGTGGTCGAAATTTCCGGAGCCCTCCACTACGGCGTCTCTCATAATCATATAGTGGTTTTTGGACGTTAAACCCCACATATCAATCAATCAAATCAAGAAAAAAGTGATTGAAGCATAGTAAGCGTTTATTTGAAGCAGTAAAATTACTGCCAACCTTTCTTGCTCCTTAGAAGTGTGGCAGTTTGGGCTAGTTGGTATGACATGACAATAGTTATAGCGCGAGAACAGAACGACGACTTCTTGTCTCTTTGTCATCGTTCTGTTCTCGCGCTATAACTATCGTCTTCCTTGCGCATTCTGTCCGTTGCAATGCTTTGTGTCCATTGAAATCAGTTTTTTTTTTTTGTCGGTAGACAGTAGACACTTAATTTTCACGTATATTCGCCTTCCTATACAACTGAAACATGCAAAAGAGGCTATCGTATTGTGCATATCTCTCTCTCTCTCTGTCTTTTAGTACATAGATGCCTACACAGTACATAATAATTTCAGTATTATTGAGACACAGTTGAAGAAATGTGTTCAGGTTGCTCCTCTTCCAAGGGTCAAAAATATCAGTTAGCAGTATTGCAATATAGAATAATTAAATAGCAGTGTGACAACTTGGATGTTCTCTTATTCCATGCATGACTCTTGCTGCAAAGCTTGGGAGCTAGAAAATAATTCTAAATAGCTAATTCAGAATTTTGTATTGCCTTCCAAACTGAAAGTAAGAGTCTACGCCTATATGAAATATCGGATATGATAACATGATCCCTGAAAGTACCTCTGCAAAGAACCGCAAAAAGCCGTATATGATACATGTGGAACTTCAGATTTCAAAGCTCCGTGCACCGTCTGTTGAAATTTGCATGAGCACAGCTTAACGTGGACGCGTAAGCAAATACGATACGGATACGCAAAAAGGCGTGTGTATCTGTATGGCTTGCTCACGCGTCTACGGTGAGCTGTGTTCAGGCATATTTCTACAGAAATGCAATGTAAACGGCGCATATAAAGGGCCACGGTAAAGACACCTCACATGCTTTGGCCCTTTATTTTGGCGCTTGCATTATATTTAACTATAAACCAACTCACAAAAAAAGAAGTATTGACAAACTACTACTTTCATTGACTACCTTTTTCGTTGTTTTCATTGCTCTTCAGCTAATACAGCGGGGTCCTTCCGTCTTTTGTTTTGAGACTGTTGTTACACTGAAATGAGAACCGCTTGCCGTAGCGTTAACCGAAAGCTCCTGGCATTAAAACCTCTTTGTCATTTCTCCAATCTAGTTCGGCGCACCTTATACCCCCAAGTAGCATAGAAACCACGTAGTTTCTTGAACGAGGTTCCTTGCATCTCAGTCAATAGGAACAGCGTCGCGAAATGCGGGAGAAAAGTCTTCTTCGTCGAAGGGAAAGGGGAATCTGTCTGCGGTTGATCTATGGGTTTCCATTCTTTCTCAAGTTCGAAGGAGGTCCGAGCTTCCACTGGGAAGACGACCATTGTTTCCGAGTTCACCCGAGTTCGCTTTGTATCTACTGCCGACTGAGTGACATTGAGTCCGGTGACCACTCTGCCCCTGCTGGAAGTCCGTTTGCCCCTTCCTCGATTGACGGCCAACTTTACGTATTGGCTCGCGGCTCGCCTCGTAAATGTGGCGTTTACAAAAGGCATGTCGGGCTCACTGACCAGGTTCCGATCATTCAGTGAACGCAACCCCGGACTGCAATGAATTACCGAGTGCCTTGACCGACAGCCACAGAGGTGGCAGTTTTCGTTCGGTGCTGCTTTTGTTATCTATTGTACAACTCCTCGCATCTTTCCCGCTTATATTTGTTTCTTTTTGCATCACGCGACACGAATGTAGCCTCCCGCTAGCCCAGTGAAAGATGGCTGGTCATTCGCTTAGTCATTGCAAATTGAGAATGCCATTTGTGAAGCGTGCGTCTGATGGACTTTCTCCAAGCAGCTCACATAAAAGTGGGAGCAGGAAGTGAGTTATTTTTTGTCTACTTTTTCCACTGTATTATCTCAGGCGACGACTCCAAGCTTTTTTGTTGCTGCTGGTCTGCCACTTTAGTGACCTGTATGAGTGTTCATTTTGGACTGCCGGCATGACCTCTAAGCTCGAAGTTAGACACGAATGTAGATCACCAGAGAGAGAGAGAGAGAGAGAGAGAGAAATGAAAGGCGAGGAGGGTAACCAGAGCTGAGTCCGGTTTCCTACCCTCTGCTGGTGAAGGGGAAGAAAAATTTTAAGAGAAAAAAAAAAGCAGCGTTCTTACTACAAGCTTCGGTACCATTTTGATGTGGAATTCTGCTACGTTTCTGCCTCTAATTATTGTTTTCAACATTTAGGAAAAAGTATTGACGGTCTTCCCTTCTTGCCTGGTGTATTGTATGGTTGTCTTTTTTGTCTGTATTGTGTTGGTGTCTGTGTGTACTCGTCCTGCTGTCTGTCTGTACGCGCGATTGATCCACCCGGCCTTCGAGGTACCTCTTTTGTCACCAATGTTCGTATTCGACATGCCATCCTGAATCTTCTTTATAATTTCCGGTTGCTCACTGCATCGGGTTCGAGGCTCGCCTTGTTCCTTCTTTTTTCTCTCTCTTTCTCACTAGACTCAGAATTCCAGTGGCCAGTAGGGAAAGCCGACTGGCAGTCTCTCTTCTCGAATAACCTCGAAGCCATGGGTCGGGAATAAGAAACTCCTCGCGGGAAACGAAGAAGACGGGTCAAAAAGAAACAGTAAAAGACGGGGAAGGACGAATGCAAAAGAAAGAAAAAACGTCGCTGGAGAAGCGTAAGGCCCCGCAGAGTCCACCGGTGTGTGGTGTGGCCGGGGTTTCTGCCTCAATAACTGGTCAGCCAACGCACGTGTTGCCGTCTCCGAGGCCTTTCCACAAAGACGTCGATCGTTTATCAAAGGTTCCCGCGCGCTTTCTCAGCCCAGTTTCTCTCTCTCTCTCTCTCGGTATTTCTCTTTCTCTCGCTGATTTTTATTACAGCCTTGTTGTTGCTCATTGTACAGCTCATTCTGTGTTTTTCTTTACTTTCTTACTTCACTTTTTTTTTTTTTGCAGGCAATCGAGGTAGGGCGTGCAGTAGGAGGACAAGAGCTGATGAGCAAAGAATCAAAATGGTGAAATCTGTGGTGCTATAGTTCCTTTTCGGCACCTTTCGATTCGCTTCTTCGCTTTATTTTGTCCCTCCTCAAATCAGCACGGCCTTTACTTCTTTGATCTTATATTCATTTGATCGCTTTTTTATCGGCCAAGAGTGTTTAGGCCATGCGACGCCTTAGTATCACGTGTTTGCGAGACGTAGGCGTACACATGTTTTTCTATTTGCGTGTCACCTAGTCGATGTTTAAACATCTCTGTTTCTTTGTTTTTGTTAGCTTTAGTTAAAGTTACAACTGCTTTTTATCAAATAATTTCATTCTATTATAAACACATTGGTACAGTCACTCTTCTCTCTTTTCGGTCTTCTCGTCTTTTCTACTTTTATTTCTCTGCGCGTATTGGAGTCAGTTCCACAATAGGTCAACATTCGCCAGTTACTTTCTCGTTGCACCATTCGATTTTCGCGTGTTCCATACGCGACAACACGCACACCGACGAAACGCCGGCTGTTACGCCTTCCAGCTGTCAGTTCCGCGTCTAACAGTTAGTCTACACCGCAACGCACTACGAGCTTCCACAGAAGACTGCCGCGCCCATTCGTATCAGCCTTCCCTGTATACGTATTGTATACCCTCGTCGGTCGGCTGCTCTCTGAACAGACCAGCGTGACGCTGGCTTGTGCCATCGTCAAACTTGTTTACTTTTCCGTCTGTCGCCCCCTTCGGTTCCTTTTGTGTCCGCGATACGATGGAGGAGGAAAGAAGAACAGTGCACAGTTTTGTTGTTGGCTCGGCGTTTTCGCGGGGCGGGGTGCAAGCGTGGGTGTTTGTTTGCGCTGTGTCCGGCGTTAAAGATCGCCCCCACCCTGCTCCGATTTTGGGGCCCGTCGGTTCGCCGGGCCGTGGCGCGGAGACATTATTCATGGGGTTGCCGTCCCTGACCAAAAGGAACTGTGGGTGGGGAGTCCGGTCCGGCTGATGTGGCCAAATCGAATTTTGTGTTCCGACGGGGACTCGCGGACCGTTGTGTCGCAACCGGCATCCGCGACACGGCTGCCTTTGGGCGCGACGACGGCACTGCGTAAGAGATTGCTTGCTCACAGCCCCGTGTTGGCCCTTCGTGACTCGGTGGTCATTTCGTTGACCCTCGTTGGACTCCTGTCCGTGAGCCTGTGGGTTTGACGTTTGGCCTCGCTTGAAGTAAGAGACATGTTCTGTAGCCAACCTAATTTATTCGCGGGCTGGTTTCAATCCACACGGCGCTGTATATTTCAAACGAATGATGCGCTCTGTGCTGGGAATTCTGGTAAATGTGTCATTAACTGGGGTCAGGCTACCTTGGTGGTTTGGTGATTATGGTGCTCGACGGGGAACTCGAAATTCGCGATATTCAATACCGGCGGCGGAAAACCCATTTCGATGGAGCTGAAGTGGTAAAGGCCCGTGTACTTTGATTGAGGTGCACATTTTGACCCTATATATGGTCAACATTTCTGGATCTCTCCATAAGGGCGTTCCTCACATTCAGATAAGAGTTTTGGGACGTGAAACTCAAATGATTATTATTAAATTTAAATGAGGAGACAAATGAATTTACTCAATAAACACGTTCTTCTGTTGAATAAAGACAGAAATACATTTTTAAGCAACAAAACAAGATAACGTTCAGTGGCTCACGTATCTACTCCTTTGTGTGTGTGTGTGTGTGTGTGTGTGTGAGACGACTGCCGTTATATGCCTTAGATATTGTGATCGGTACATCAGATACTTTCATTGCATATTTCATCAAGCGCTTGAGTGTATATATATATATATATATATATATATATATATATATATATATATATATATATATATATATATATATATATATATATATATATATATATATATATATATATATATAATATGCATTCAGGCACTTACTTAAGCATTGTAAAATAGCGCAAAAAAGAACATATGGACGAAGCAAGAACTGTACAACTACACCTATTTAAGCTTGATCGTCACCAATGAACGACAGTAGTTCAGTGTTTGTGTGCGTGAATATTGTGTATTGACCTTGTCTCCGGTGTATGTGTGTGTGCGTGTTTGTGTGTGTTTGTGTGTTCGCAACTTCGCGCGCGTCATGTCGTCGTCCATCATAATCGGGTATGTGCCCCAACCATCGGGTAAATCCCACCGCTCGATCTGCTCGAACTGGTCCATGCTATGCATAGTGTAAGTGATAGGCTCATCGTTACTGCCTGAAACGTTATGTTTGGCTCAGCGGCAGTGCCATATTTCCCGACGAAATTTAGCAATCCACTCAAGCTTCTGGTCTGAAGCCAAAGATACAAATGTGCATCTCTACGGTAAAACCACACGAGCGAAATGCCAACTTCTTGAAATGTATCTACAAAGTGATGGTGCGTTGGACCGGTGGTAAGCAAAACAGTAAGATTAAAGATATTTGTGTGGGAAACACTGGCACACACTGCAAGCTTCGCCACTCCCCCGGTTGACCCTTCAGCTCAATTCGTAATTTTTTTTTATTATACGACCGAAGCAACACAGTTTTAAGAGCCAGAACTGAGACGAAGCTCGTCACATCGATAAAAAAAAATAGAGATACTAAATGCTCATTCGGGACAACCGCAGCAAGACATCGTGTAGCGGGCGAATATCGGTGAAGCCGGTCGCACAAGCACCCGCCACCAAACGGAAGCGGAAGAAATTTTCGCTGACGCAAGAATGCGTGCACACAGTTCAGCGATGGTGGCGCCATTGTGCGGACACACGACGCCATCAATGCGTTGGTCCTCCCTTCATGTATGGCTCCCCCACGGGTGGTTTAGGCAAGTTACTTTCCTCTAATTCCACTCTTTCCATCGGTCCTTCCCATAGATCCCGTTGGGCTTGTCTGCAATGCAGACAGGAAAGGAGGAAGTATGGCGAGGGAACGGCAGAGGGGGCGTATGATCCGCTGTCAGCTTTGCGGACGCACACACGCACATACACCAACACACACGCACACACACATGCGTGCGTGTTCGATGAGTCAGCGAAAAGCGGATGGATGGATGCTGAACAGCTCGTCCAGCGTGGGGCACCATAATGGAGGCTCGGACCGCGGCCGCTTTGACTCATGCCGATATTGAATTTGGGGTCTTTGCGGGGTCCCTCACCCTGCCCGGCCGCTATGGCTACCCCAAGATCGGTAAGTGGTTTGGCCCCTCGGCGGTGTCGCACCCCACGCACGACCACTGGCGCAGCCGACAACGCCGCCGCACGGGGGCACCCCGCGCGGTTGCTCCCCCTTTGGTTGAGTGGGTCTCGGGGCCATATAGTAGAAAAGCGCGCGTGTGACGCTGAGATAGGGAAAGTGCACGGGCCCACAGTAGCAACATTAGCCGGAGGGGCGACGTGCAGCCGGTGGGTGCACGAGTCGAGACGACGCGTCGTTTTGTGTGTAGTCCAATCGGCGATCTGTGATAAACGCGTGCTCAGAGTTCATCGATATGTGTTGTTAAAAGCGTTGAAAAATAATATAGGCAGTGATTTGATCTATTCAGAAGCTGGTGTCCCAATTTAGAAGAAAATAGTCCTACTGCGAGAACTATATATAGTTGAAATGCCACTTAAAGATTGACACAGCCGTTCTGTTCACTAAGCAAGCCAAGCGTGTGTGAGGTTCTGAATGTTAAACTGATATCCGTAGACTCCCGAAGTTCCTGAATATTTGAAGCAGTGAAAGCTGTACAGGGTGATGGGAATTGACAAAGTGGTCGATATAGTTTGATCAGATGGTTCCCGCTTTACCAGCGCCTCCTGGCGTCCAAGCAAGGCCCACGTGAACGGATCTGGAATGCGTTGAAGCACGGGCTTAGTGGATGGGTCACGGCTGCTACCGCGTTAGTAAAGCAAGGCTGCGAATTTCGTCAAACAAATAACACAATTAAAGCCACATAATATCTGCCCACGAGGCTGTTACGCGTTCGTTAAACTGCGCTACAGCTACAAGGTACACTATATAAGGACGTGGACCAAGGTCGACACCACATCCTGGTGCATATTTTCTAACCCACACTGTATTTCTTAACCTAGTAAATTAAACGCAGTTTAACGAACATGTAAAGCCAACTAGCTCGTTAACTAACCCTGCCGAAAATTAGAAGTTCACGAAGCAATCAGACTAAAGAAGGCTAATGTCCAAAACGAACATCACCATGATCTCACTCATATACTTCCAGAATGATACAGAATGGCTTCCGCACGTCTATTACCAACTATCTTATACTGCCGCACCAGTGCTAGCTGGAGCATATATCGCCGTCACGGGCACTGCGTTGGCCCCTCCGTTGGCTGTGCGGAAAGCCTCTAACTCCCCCGTTGTCCTACCCTCCATGACCGAGGCTTCGCTGAACGCCGCGGTGACCCCATCACGGCTTCAGTGGCAACGTCAGATGAGCGTGCTGAGGGCTCGGTCTGATGGCTGCACGCTGGTCAGTTCCCACACACCTCTGTCCTCGCACGTTTTGTTCATCTAACTTAACGTCTTCCTAGTTTCACCCAGTGCCACTGTCATTTTTTTATGCTTCTGTATGCGGTCCCTTACAACCTGGCATAGAAGTTTTGTACCTGCGGTAATCGTCCCATTATCTGGTTTTTTTATTCTTTTCTTTTAAGAGACACTAAAAAGCAAAACACATTTTTGCGCATTAGTGAAGCGCAATTTCGCGATCCTAAAAACATCACTCTTACCGCGAGGCGACGCTTGGCAAACGAGAAAAGACGCGAAAAGAAACTTCAGGTAGGGGCACCATCTTGAGATCCTCACACCAAACACCGTGATGTCATACATCTTGAAGGCGTCTACTGCGTCCTACGTAGCTTCTAATCAGCAAAAATGACATGCGTTGCCGTCTTTGCGACCTAGCATACTGAATTTCAGGAAATTTTATTGAGTCGTTGTCGCGAAAATACCAATACATTTTGAAATTCTCGATGTCACATGTGCAGATTTCGGCACGAAATTTAAAATTGGAACTTCAACCATGGTTTTTTTTCTTTAATAATGAACTTACGACGGTGGAACGCATGGCGCTATACTTGCCAGAGTGCAGTCTATCAGTCTAAACAAAGTCATTGTTTCCTTTTAGTGCCCGTTTGAGGAGAAGCTTTTATGAGTTAGATTCCTATGATGGTGGCATCAGAGGTGGCATTTCTGACGAACAATTTGGTGCCAGAGTGTGTGCTCCTTTGAAAGATTCGCTGGTCACATTCATGTTTGTACGCGCAGTTTTCCTATAATTGATGTTCTCTCGGTAATGAGTTGTCTGCTATCAGTTGTGTCCGATATAGAAGTTTGATATTTTATTGTAGTCACTTGTCGCCTCACGAAGACACATTGCATTGTTGGCTTGAAAAAGCGATAATAAATAAAATATATATTGGCTAAGGCTGTATGGCTTACTTGCGGTTCCTAGGCAACCAATATACGTCGACAAAGGGGTGTACATTCGCAAAATTTCATGTGTATATTTAACTGTTCGCTTTTTTTTTACTTTGCCTTGTATGCCTGTAGCCTTCATCCGAGTAGTGTTCAAAATTTGCTTTACGATTAGCACATCATAAAAAATGGCAGCTATCCTGTCCCAACTCCTAGCTTTATTTTTCCAGTTATTGTCATTGCTTTTTCACGCTCACTTTTCTTATGGAAGGAGCGTTTACACTTTAGAGGTAAAAGTGTTGCAACAAAGACATGGGTGTTAAGGCAGACGCCCCTATACCCTACTGATACCATCATGAACAGATTTGTACGTTACCTGTCTATAATTCATCTACAAGTGACATTTTCATCGCCCTCACCGAAACAAAAAAAAAGGGATTTCTAACCTTCTTTTGGCATTTTATAAGAACTGGTCCACCTGTCTGTGCTGCCTTTCATGTGCGATTCTTAGCCTCGTGTGTCTGGTACTTTTATTGCTCTTTTCTTGTTGAAATAAAACTCTGTTTCAAAATTTAAAAAAATCCCGCGATATAGAAGAGAGGGTGTTTGAGGACGTCCGCTGCGTCTGTGGTAAGTGGTCGGGGGCTCAAACAGACAGCTTCTATTATCCACGTTCTGAATGCGCGCTCATTCTGCGGGGGCCATTCGGTGACGGCTCTTTTGAAGGACACCATGGTTGTTCCGCCGTGGACATTTGAAGACACGGGTATCCTTTGTCATTCAAATTAGTTCGACGCGAAAATTTCTTGCGCACGTGTTCGTTCGCTTGAGATCCGAGGCGACCGTGGTTTGCTTCGGGGATCAAGCATGCTGTATCGCTCAAGCAAGAGCTCGGAAAGCCGACAGAGGGCGAATGCACATATTGCGTATAGTGCGTTCGAAAAGAACCGCACTTTCAGTATTATGTCCACTTACGCTAGGTATATCTTCGAGCTGCTGTAATTTTAAACCCCAAGCAAGCTCTTATATCTGGTCGTGCGTGAATTCGTGATGGGGGTCTTGATCTGGAAAGACGCTCCGTTCTCCTCGTAAAGTTCATATCGGATTGCACCCTTCTGAAGGGCCTTTCACACTTCCGGAATGAGACGACGCCGATGAAAAGGCACGAGCGATGGCTAAAGTAGCTTCTGCGCGGTGTTTAGGCCACTTTCCGGGCGTTTCCTCTGACCTCAGTAGAATACAAAGCTGCATGAAACGTAACGCGACCAATTTACGACCAAACGCTCTCTTCCAACCGGCTGACTCAGGGGCGTATATTAGGTAGTCCATTTCCCTATCGAATTACAAAACGCTGAAATATGGTGTGTCCTAGAAACTTCGTGCCTGTGACCAATTGTATTCCTGTACACGTGCAGTACTCCTTTTTTTCTTTCTTGTCCCCTTACTCTCAGCCCCAGTGTTGGGTAACAAAGCTGACTCTTGTCTTGCTAACCTCCCTGCCCATCCTCGTCTCTCCTTCAAACTCTATGCCGTCTACTTTAGATGCACTTTATAAAGGCAAGGAGGGTGCCTCAAGTTTGAAAACAATAGGAAATATAGGGCAGTTTCATCCTAGCGGCGCCAAGAGTGACGAAATTCTGAAGCTGGTCAACCTTCTTTGTTTCTCTACGGCTTTCATTTGCTTTCTTCCCCTTTTTTTCTATTTTTCAGTTTTCTTCCATATCTTTTCATCTATTGATTTGAATTGACTTATATTTTCTCTCATATTTTTCTTCCCTTTCTTTCGCTCTCTTTCTATTTTCACTTGCTTACTTTTTTTTTCTATTTTTATACGTGACGTTGCCGGCGTTACGTCAAGCTACACGAGACGGCCGCATGCGACAGCCCAGACCGCAAAAGTGCTCCTCCCTTGACTAGCTTTCTCAAGGGACGACTATTGGCACAGATCACTATTTACTCCGCGATTTCAGGCCAGCCGCAATCTGTCCAACACGAAAACAAAAAGAAACTTAGGGTGGGTATACGCGCCACAGGAATAGGGCATGCCCCTCTACCGAGTAGCGTTAGACGAAAACGAACACGTCAGAGAGAGAAAGAGAAAAATAAAGAAGAAGATAGAAAGAGTATAAAAATTGAGAGAGGAAAGAAAGCGATAAATAGAAAGAGAAAAAGGAGAGAAATAACGGGAATAAACACATAAAAAATAAAGAGCCAGCGAAAGACTTGGAGAAAAAGAGATAGAACGAGGCAAATAAAAAAACTAGATTGATAGAAAGAAAGAGGAAATTATTAACTGATAGAAAGAGAGAAAGCGAAGAAGTGAAAATAAATATAAAACAGCTAGAAAGAGAAAGAAATACATACATAAAAATACAAAGAAAACAGAAAACGAGAGGAGGAATGAGAGAAAAAGAGGAAGATGGAAGGCTGTCCAGCTCCACTCTTTTTTCTTTTCATTGAAATGAAAAAAAAAAATCCGCAAGGCTTGGCGCCATATAGTGAGTGCATAGCTGTGATATTTGTTTTTTTTGTTTTTGTTTTTTCGTGCGGCATTGACTTTATGCCCAGACAAGTGCGTAGGTTGGAAATCATTTCATAACAACTCCCCTTATAACGTTTTGCATAATTTTATCCTAAAATCTTTTTATTGACCCTTATCAGTCATATCATCATCATCATCATCATCATCATCACCACCACCACCACCACCACTATCATCATCCTGACTACGTCCACTGCAAAACAAAGGCCTCTCCCATGTTCCGCCAGTCAACTCGGTCCTGTGCTTGTTGCTGCCAATTTATACCCGCAAACTTTTCATTGTCATCTGCCCACCTAACCTTCTGTTTCCTCCTAACCCACTTGCCTTCTCTGGGAATCCAGTTAGTTACCCTTGATGACCAGCGGTTATCCTGTCTACGCCTTACATGACCGGCTCATGTGCATTTCCTCTTCTTGATTTCAACTATGATATCCTTACCCCCCGTTTGTTCCCTAATCAACTCTGCTCTCTTCTTGTCTTTTAAGGTTACACCTACCATTTTTCTTTCCATTGCTTGCTGCGTCGTCCTCAATTTAAGCTGAATCCTGTTTGTAAGTCTCCAGGTTTCTGCTCCATAGCAAAATACAGCCAAGATTCAACTGTTATATACGTTCCTCTTGAGGGATAGTGGCAATCTACCTGCCATGATTTGAGAGTGCTTGCCAAATGTGCTCCGCCCCATTCTTATTCCTTTAGTTACTTCAATCTCGTGGTTCCGCTCCGCGGTTATTACCTGCCCTAAGTAGACATAGTCTTTTACAACTTGAAGTGCACTATTACCTATCTCGAAGCGCTGCTCTCTTCCGAGGTTGTTGTACATTACTTTCGTTTTCTGTAGATTAATTTTAAGACCCACCTTTCTGCTCTCCTTGTCTAACTCCGTAATCATGAGTTGCGATTCGCCCCCTGAGTTACTCAGCAATGCAATGTTATCGTCGAAGCGCAGGTTACTAAGGTACTCTCCATTAACTCTTATCCCTAGCTGTTCCCATTCTAGGCTTCTGAAAACCTCCTGTAAGGAAGCGGTAAAAAGCATTGGAGAGATTGTGTCCCCCTGCCTTACACCCTTCTTGATTGGTATTCTGTTGCTTTCTTTATGAAGCAATATGGTAGCAGTTGATCCCCTGTAGATTTTTTCAAGGATGTTTATATATACTTCATCAGTCGTATAGACGTGACTTATACAGCTGAGAGTAAACTGTTCTATTATAGCAAGTACAAGCTTCCAGCTAGTTTGCTTAGGCCTCTGACTGAATTTGATACCGTCTCGAAGAATTTTTTTTAATAATGCTTGAGCGATGAAGACATGTCTCCACGAATTTCTATAAGGCTGTGAAAACAGCTTCTTTGGGCGCTCGAAGATTAGTATGCATGATAAGTTCGAATACACTGCCTGCCTAAATGCCTCATGAACAGTGAAGCAGTTTGCACTCCTAAGGATGTTTTCCTGCCTATAAGTAGCTCCCTACAATAGGGGTGTTTTGGTTTGACAAAACACCTTTATTTTAGGGTGGTAGTTATAGCATAACCTCTTCTATAGAGGAGGTTATTGTTATAAACAGGGAAAACACCCTTTAGGGTGCAAACTTGTTTACAGTGTATACGCAGTTACACCATTTTACTTTCATGCGTAGACAGGCAAACAACCACGTAACAATATTCATAATATTATCACGTGCCCAGCACGGACGCACGGTTCTTTTAAAATGATCATAAACAATAATACTTATTTGAAATAAGTTTTAATTTGCAAAACTTTCTGGCAATACAGAATAACATATTCAGAAGCAATGCGCAGAGAGATGACATTTCTGATTTGAGAATCCACGCTGAGGACAGCAATATAAGTTTAATAAGGTGGCGAAGTAAACCTTTAGAGAGCCAACAATCTACTTCCCGACTAAGTGTGCAATCACCGCTTGCAAGTCGTCTCATTAATTTTATGCTCTGTACAAACATTTAAGGAACAGCGGAACGTCGTCTAAGACAAAATGATTTGCGTGCGGCCTGCCTGGGATGATGCTATCGCATTGGCTTGAATCGACATGACGCTCGGCTATTCGCTGCCGTGTTCTCTGATTTCACAGCATGGTAGGCAGTTCCAATGGTCACGTGACGAACCCAGCTCACCGTGATTGGTCGTCACTTGGAAAGTGTGCCAGGAGGAGGGATTAACTTTTTATTCTTTTCCGCTACGCTGGGCGCTTCTTTCAAGAACATGGAACCTCGGCGTCGTTCTTGTCTTGCTTTCTCGTTTATAATTTTGCTTTATTTTTTATCTTTGTTTCGTTTTGCAGGTATTATTCGTCATACAGCTTTTGGTTCCGCAGATGCCTTGCCTTTCCGAACGTTTCTGTTCTAGACCATATCATCTGTACGGCCTTTGCTCTCAATCTTCTGTGCGTTTTTGTCTAAATGCGTTCTGGTTTTTTCGACTTCGAGGATACCACCATCATGTCCTTCAGACGTCTACTATTGGGCGAAAGTCGTAGCCTAAGATGAGGAAAGGAAAGATGAGAACGGCTGTTCAAAAGGGCGATGACGATGAGAGAAGAGTGTTGAGACAGGAGTGACGAGAAAAAGAGAGCGCTAGGGATATCTCTCAGGAAATAAAAACTCCAAGGATGGAAAGCGGGGCATGGTCTGCAACGAAGACAAGATCGCAATTTCAAGAATTCCGCTCGAGTTCGCGACGAGAAAAATGACTGCTGGTCCAGCCCTATTTCTCCCCGTTTTCTTATTTCTTTTTTTGCTCTCTCTCGTCTAGCTTCCCCTCTCTATTCAACCCCCCCCCTTTTTACCCTTTCTTCCTTTTTCTCTCTCTATTCTGTTATTCGTCCGAAAATCAGATGCGTGCGTGCTGTGATCATGAACGTGGTGACGACAGAGGGAGAGGGAAGGGTAGACAGATGGAGACTAAGTGAGCTCCGAATAAAAACAAATATGGGAGAGGAGGTAGAAGGAGAGACGAGCCCGAAGCCATCCTTCTTTTGCAGATCCGCATAACTCATCTGGACGACAACCTCTCCGCTTCAAGTGCCGGCGTCGTCGCGAGTGAAACGCTTGGGAGGATAACTCTATTTGCTTTAAGACGTCCCCCGTCGGAGTTGGCGCGCGTAGACAGTTCCTTTTCGTCGAGTCTCCGCCCCCAAAATTTTCGGTAATCACGCAGATTAGACGACGTGCCTTCGGAGAACTTCAGTGTGTCCCGGGATGGAGCGCAGAGGGACTGCATCCGCTTCACGGCTACCAGGACGGGCAGTGCGCAGAGGCAGTGGCGGCAATGACATTTTTTTTTTTCATTTTCGTCGCGTGGTATTGACCGTACATATTTTCACGTTTTTCGACGATCACCAACGGCATTCAAGACAACAAGAACGAGAACTATGCGAGCGTGCATTCACGTACGCAGGGGCAGGCAAGTTTACACGTGTGAACATACGGACGCACGCATGTCGGACACACGGACACATATTCACGCACACACCATTGGCATACCTGAAATCTTTTGTTTTTCGGGGAGGGGGGAGGGAGTGAAGGGAGGGACGGAGCTTTGAGCACCCTTCATGTATACGTTCGTACATGCGTTTCTGCGTCCGTGTATATGCACACATAAAAACCTGAAGCATTTCCCAGTGGGGGGAGGAGAGGGGCTGGCTACGAAGTGACACACGCAAACGCATACGCACAGACGGGCACGCCTTCAAGTGAGCTATATACTATTTCCCGTCGTAAACATGTCGCATCGTTTTGTTTTGTTTTTTTCTGGGGCGCAGCAACTGATCAAAGTGTCAGTGTCGCACGCCCGTCGCGACGCGAGAGGCCATGATGATTGCATGATGAACGGGCAACGCCCGATCGAACCAAACGGCTCGCTGCAGCACGCGTATGCACTCATATATGCGTCCCCCCTCCCCCCTCCACGTACTCCAAGACGCCACCGTCATGCTCTCTTGCGTGCCTACACGACGCGCGGCGTGCGATCTGCATAACGCAGTGGCTGCGAGACGAAAAAAGAAGGTAAGAAGAAAAGGGGGAAAAAAGTTATATTAGTTGGCCCGCGCGACGCGGCAGAAGGTTATCGCTCATCGCGATGACAGATTCAAGGCGCACCGCGGGGGAGCCGGATCACGCCTTTCAAGTCGAGCCTATTGCCGTAGTTCGAGCCGAGAGAAAAAAAAAGTAAAGTCACCGGCGCATCTTTCGGTTTCAAGGCGATTGGTTTTGGGAGTTGCAGGAGTAGGAAGGGCAAGGGTATAACTGAAGTGATCTCCGGTATAGGTCTAGGCGGGACCAATCCCCCGTGTTAAGTGACGGGAGAACTATACGAGCACGAAGGGTGTGTAGCGTTGGAGAGAGAGAGAGAGAGAGAGAGAGAGAGAGAGAGAGAGAGAGAGAGAGAGAGAGAGAAGGAAGGAAGGAATCAAGAATGGTGCTCGGTACGGCGGAAGGGTTGGAACGTCTTTTCCCCCATCTTCCACAAAACGGGGAAAATCGCTCCATATGCTGTTATTTTTCAGGCCTTCTCTTCTGTCAAATGCACGTTTCGCACGTTCCCTACGTGCTTCTCTAGCTTACGCTGTTTTCTGTGATTTACCTTCCTTTTTCTTTTATTTTTCGCTGTCTCTGTTACCGTCATCTCAGCCTCTTCTTCTTCTTCGCGCGGAGGGGGAGCGCGAAAAGGGTTGAAAAGGGCCGGTAAGCGCATTGCGCCTTGTTTTTCAGCGCCGTCGGAATTCGCGCTTCATTGCGGACCATTGAATCACGACGCGGCGTCCGCAGGCGTGCCCCTGCCGCACTTTTACCGAAACGTCCACGTCGGGTATAAGTCCACGCAGGCACCCCCGTCCTGTATCTTCTTCTTCTTCGTGACTCCTAATGCCGTCGTCTTTCGCGATCGTCGCAGTACAAGCTCGTCTCTCCCGCGTTCTTTAAGGAAAACGATCGTGCTATCCTCGCGATGGATGAGGTGACGTATGGGTAGATGAGTTTTAAACGAATAGGAAAGTGGTGACGACGTGAGAAGGAAAGGGCAAAATAAGCAAACTCGGGTAAAAGTCACCGGCTAAGCTCGCTGGGCCGCGTTGTGGGTGTAAGAGGAAAAAACAAAGAGAGGGTGGTTTGGGTGGGGTCTTTCGCGCTTCGGGAAGCGGAAACGTTTTCATAAATTGGAGCGCGCGCTACCCGTCGAACTCGTGGCTGGCACCCGGAGTTTTGTCGACGAATTGCCTGGCCATTATTCGTTTCATTTTTCTCCCCTTTTGCTGTGAAAACAAAACAGAGCTCTTTGTCGAAAACGACCATGGCGCCCTCTCCTAACTCTTACGGCGACGCAGCCACCGTCTTCACAGCGCCCGTCTCGCGAAACCCTTCCCTTACGCACCGTTTGTTCTTCCCTTCCTCACCTTTGCTCTTTTTCCTGATATTTGTCTTGATGCCGTATCTTCGTCGAATCCTTTCTTGCTCTCCTGCGCCATCGTTCCAGTGACACCGCTCTCGCTTTCGAACAACTTCAACGTATCACTTGGCGTCTCTCTCTCGCTCTCTTTCTTGCGCTTCCCGAATAACGTTTCGGAATTGATTTTGCCGCATCTGTGTGCCTTGTTTGCAGCTCCGGGCCTTCTTTTTCGCAGAGGAAACGAGGCGTTTGTGACGCGACGTACGACGCCGCGGAAATTGATGGCGTCGCTCACGACGAAATACGCGATATCCTCGGTATACGCATATGTGTGTGCGCGCGCGTGCAACGGAGAGAGGTCTGCCGCAATTTCCGCTTGCTTTTCTCTGACTTTAAAAGGGAAAAGAAACTGAAAAGAAGCAGCTTACGGTGCAGTCTTCGAGAAAGTGAACGATTTCAAGCCCGAGTGCGCCTTGAGTGCCGCACCAACCCTTTGGACGCGGGGACGGAGTAAAAATAATGTCCGCAGCGCCAAGTGCCTACAGTTTGTGCCCGTACTCTATTAGGTGCTTCCGAGGCTGGAAGACACGAGAACTCGCCCGAGAAGTGTGAAATGCAATTAGCGTGCCTTTCGACTTTCCGCCGCCAACCTTTCGTGTTTTTTTGTTTGTTTTTTTTTTTTTTTTGTCTCCTGGTACGCAAGTCTTGTCTCGAGATGTGTTTATAGGCTTCGTTCGAAATTGCCAGTTCATGAGCCTGCATGCGATAGTTTCACTTGGCGTTCACAAAACTCCGTGCTTCCTTTTTTTTATTTTTGCTTTCAGCTATACCGGTCGACTGCTTGTCCGACGGCTCGTTTCGTAATTGCTACAACTCAACCTTTGTCCCGATGCGAAAAGAATTGGGTTCCGAGTGACTGCTAGACTTGCGCCGTGCTCCCGTAATGCGTCTGATCAATATTAATAGCCCGTTACTACAATAACAGATCTACTGAACGTGTTGTCTCCCCTGCCCTTTAATTAAACTAATCTTTCAACACAAGGATCTAATCTCACGACACACATGAAGGCTGACTTACGGATAACTTAATTTGTGAAGCGACAAACGTGGTACTTGTGTGCTAAGGTGTTTTGCTCGTATGTAAGGTGGATGGTCATGTTGCCAATATTGATGTATATTTTTTTTTTTGCCTTTGTGTCAGTGTCTTGCGGCCTTGCTATACACATTGAAAACGTTGATGGTGTGGGCAGAGTGCCAGAGCTCGATTTAGTTTGCTGCTAGCCTTCACTTTAGAGAGAATCGAACAATCAATTAAAGCCGGTCTACATAGTAACACCTGTATTTGTGAGTTTTATGTTCATACAACTCATCTCGTTCGCAGAATTAGTAAAATTATTCGGGTTTCATGTGCGAATTGATGACAGGCAAGCAAGGATCTGTGCTGCATAAATGATATATATTACAACGCTTTTCAGATGGCCACCCTCTATTGCAGCAGTTAGGACTCCGGAGGTGGGGCTTTTGTAGATTGTGCAAGCCGTAACATTGTGTTTTTTCTCACTCTACCTCGCCACAAAAAAAATAAACAAAAACAACACCCAAGTTTTGTTGTCAGTCTTTCGTAAACATGACCAGGACTAGGGAACATATGCACGTTGCGCCATATCTCGTGGGCCACAGCGGAGGCATGCCATATTTAAATGGAAATTAGGCGAGAAAAAAAATCACTTTTAAAGAAAAAAAGCTGCAGGTTATCAAAAGCAACTTCCGGTTTTATACGTCAGATACTTACTTGAACAGTCTGGCAAAGTTACAGTGCCTCACTACAAACAGCCTGGCTTCCCACAATGGCATCCCAATCGGATCCCATTATGAATTAACAATGGGATCCCAATGATCCCATGTGTTTCCATGGGCTTTGTTCAATTGTCTTGAGAATCCACACGTTTTGTAGTGCGATACTGCAATTTTACCGAAAAGGGCCAGTGGGTCTCTGCCACATATAACCCGAAGTCGTTTTTGATAACCAGCTTTTTTCAAGAGATATGATTTTCCCCACCTATTTTCCATTCAGTTATGGCAGGATGCCGTTCCCGCTGCCGAGAGCTGGCGCCATGTGCAGATGTCCCCGATTCCTGGCAACAAGATGCTTGATGAACTCCGCTTCTATCCCTCAGTTCCGCCCTGTTTTTTTTTTTTAGGATAACTTTGGCTTGTTTGATGGTTCAGCGAACTGGGAGCGCGGAGGGGGGTGGTGGTAAACACAGACACAAAGCAAAGCTCCTCTTTGCTTCGTGTCTGTGTTAACCCCCCCTCCCTACGCTCCTAGTTCGCTGAACCATCATGAATTACCAACTAGCCCACCTTTACATCCTATTGTTTTGCTTGTTTATTTCCTTACATCTTAAACAAGTACTCGTTACTGCCAATGGGTTGTCGCATTCACCACTTTTTTTCTAATTATGTGAAGAGCCCGATAATATTTAACTGTGCATATACAGAGGGTACGCGTATTCTACGAATTTCCAAACGAGAAAAAACCTACGCATCCCCACGAAGTAGCAGCTTGTTTTCGGCATTACCGCTTTCCTTTTCGTGGGTGAGAGCACTTTTGCGTTCGTTTTCATCCATGGCAGAAATAGAATGTGTGGTCTGAAACGCACTTATTCTCCATCGTCGTCAGTATTATCGTCATGGCGTATAGTGGGTACCGTGGGGGTTTAAATTAATGTTGCTGGAGTGGAGGACGCCAATACATACCAATTTGACGCAGTGAAGCCGCACCCCACGTGCCCCGGCCATCTTGATATAGGGCCCGATGGAAAGAATTCCTGGTCCGGTCGGTCAAAACGATTCGGCCAGAAGTGCCTCTAACATCGCCATCTTTTGGCTTTAATCATCTCATCATCTTAAGGACACAAATGTTACACAGCACGCCCTGACTTACTTCCCGTATATGGGTCCTCAATAAACCTGTCAGGAAAAAAATAATGACCATGAGATGTAAGACAGGTTGCGAGCTGTCAACCTGTGTTTCGGCTAACAGAGAAGTTTTCATCGAACTCGAAATGGGCTTCTCGCAACTAACACTTTATCCCAGAGCACCTTTTCACTTGATTTAGGTAGCTTTAAGCAATGCATTATGTATCATTTACAACTTCTGCATGCCACAACACCACAGAAATATCGAACGTCTGGGCGGCTGCCGTTGCTATAGCGAATAGTGAAAGGCGTGCTCTCTGGACAAGATGGTGGCGCGTGGCTTCACCTGACGGACGCCTCCTCCGCTGCAGCAAATTTCACTTTAACCTCCTAGGTGGGTACTGTTGCAAACAAATGAGAAAGGAGGGGTGGGGGGCACGAGCCGCGGGCGCTGGCTCACTGAGTTGTTCCTTTGACCTTCGATGTAGTCAGACGACTGCGTCCTGGGACCCCTTCTTCATTTGGGACACTTCGTTTTGGTGCCGAAACCCACCAGGTCGTCTGGCCCTCGACTTCGACAATGTAGCAACTCCGAGTACAGCACGGCTTCTACCGGACAGCCGTCACGAAGGACATTTCGATGCTCGACGCTTTTCTTGCCGACTCAACGACCCCCGTTTTCAGGCTCCAGGAGCTCCTCGCAATTATCATCGCGAAAAACGCCCAACTAATGAACCTCGACCGAAAGATCCAGGCTTACCTTCTCTACGAGCACTTGGAAGCGGGCCTGATTACAGCCAGTGACTTTCAGGACAAAATCATTTGCGCTCAAGGGAGAGCTCGCCGTGCAACAGAGTCATGGCGACCAACTCCACCAGCATCGGCTGACGTCACTACCACTGCACTCCGTAAGCCTCTCGCACTCACATCGCAGCCCGCCGCGACGTCATCTTCGTGCAAACATTCGACCCCTCTCGCGTCTACATAGAAGCAGGCAGCTACTTTGTCTTCGTCCAGTCTGTCGACTCTTTCGTTTCGATATCTGAGCAGGCCGCAAGTTCACCTTCGACCAGACTCTTGACTCCTATCGCTTCGACATCGGAGCAACCCGATACTCCACAGCCGACCACCCTCACGACCTCTATTATGTCGACGTCGCAGCAGACTGTGACTTCATCTTCGTCCAGTCTGTCGACTCCTCTCACTTTCTGGCAGCAGGCCGCAACTTCACTTGCGACCGGCCTCACGACTCCTCTCGCCTCAACGTCGCCGCAGGCTACGAATTTGCTTTTGACCTGCCTCAGAACTCCTCCCGCATCGATGTCGAAGCAAGTGACGACTTCGCCTTCCACTGGCTTTCCGACATCAGCGTCAACCAGAACTCCGATAAGTTTTGAGCGCACGCCTAAGCACCTGCCGCTTTCCACGCGATCCACGGTGCTTCGGTGGAAAGTTTCGTCCACAAGGTGCGCCATGGAGATCTCAATGTCCAAGGGAAACCCCGAGTACACCATGCGCATTGAGCACAAGGACCCGGTTTCCTGCGGTCTGAGCTGCAGCTCACCAAGACAGTCCCTCGTCCCAGACGAAGAGGGCAAGCGCATGTACTATCTGTCACGTGGCACCATGTGCCTTCAGGACTTGCCCCAGAAGCAACAGTACGTGAAGCCCTACAGCTCTCCCTACACGCTCCTCAAGCCCGATTCTAGCGGTAGGGTCTCTACTTCGTCTCCCCTCAAGTCCAAGCAAGCCAAGGATCGGGAGTGCGAGCAGCAGTGCTGCTACGAGCCACGCTCAACCGAGTACGTGCACCCCACGGCCGTCTACGATGCTACCACACATCATGATATGCCGCCTGAGACCACAGACCTGCACTGCATGTACAAGCGCCACATCACACAGCTCCAGCACTACGCCACACGCTACATGCAGGAAACCGGTGGTAACGAAGACTCTCGCGAAGCGGGACACACTGTGACCGACAAGTCGTCGGGAGACTCCTGCAGTGATGCCACCAAACACACCACCATGGCTGCGATTCTCACACCCGTAAATGTCGCACGCCGTCGTCCGCGATGTCGTAACGGACACCGACAATGTGCTACCAGCACCCGCGCACGTGGACGAACCTCTGCTTCCCTTGAAAGCGGCCGAGATTCCTGTCCTTGGCGAGGTCACCAGCCGACGGAACCAGGATGCATCGGCGTCATCGTTGTCCTCGTCGAGCGAGGAAGAAGCTTCGTCGCAGATTTCGAAGTCTTCATACTGGTCGAATGCATCTGAAAACCAAGCACATGCTAAATACTATTCGAACTCCCGAAAGGGACTTGCAGCAAATGACCGCGCAGCTCCTACAGAAGCTTTGGATGCAACACCAGGAGCAGAGGACGAATATCACTTTCAAGTAGTGCTCAAGTTATCGGAAAACCTCGCGAATCTACAAAAGCAAGCGAAGATCAGACTCAACCTACTACATGCGACGCAATAAGCACAAAAGTTCCCAGTATGACCTGAAGATCGCAAAGAACATGCCCACGAATTAATCTGGAATCTACAGCGACTATGATCGATCTCGTCCACAAGACAAGCCGCCTCCTCCCCAAGCTCCATCGTCATTGGCAAAGCACGCCATCGTCTCCGTGTAACACTAACCCCCTTCACTCGTTTCATATTCCCCTTCCACTCATTCGCAGCTTGTCCGCAAATGTTCGTCTGAACTTCTTCCGCTGTGCGCCCGAACATTGCCACGAGTTTGCCGGTTGCGGTATAGTGTGTTGCCGATAAAGGAGAAAGAAGAAGCGGCAAGCACGACAACGAGCCGCGGGCGCTGGCTCGCTCAGTTGTTCCTTTGACCTTCGATATAACCAGACGATGGGTCTTCTTCGTTTGTCCCAGGTACTTGGCATCTGCCCTGATGTCAGCGTACACACACACGCACACACAGATATATATATATATATATATATATATATATATATATATATATATATATATATATATATATATATATATATATATATAGAGAGAGAGAGAGAGAGAGAGAGAGAGAGAGAGGAGTAAACAAATATTAGAAGCGTGTACAAATTCTCGCACATTTTTTTTTCTCAACTCTTTGCCTTATTTCACTACGTTATCAAACTTAATGATGTCGGCGCTACTTCGCCATCTGCGCTCACAGAAATCGCGATATTATCCTTCCTGTAGCCTACTGCATTACAGCCTATAGCAAGACCAAAACACAAGAGCATCCCGAGAACGCGCAACAAAGAAAATGCGTCGTCAGAATTCTCGTATATATGCTATATCTACGCAGGACAGGACCGGCGTTGCACCGGCGAAACTTTTCCAATCTGCCAGCCTCTGGGCGAAGACCTTCTATCCGCACAGCGTATGGATGTACGACGCTGATTTGATTGGTTTCGAACACACACGCGTGCACGAACACACACAAACGCGAGTAACTGTGACGAAGCCTCAAAGCCACGACCGATGCTCGGGTTATAGATAGAGCCGTGACGTAAAAGGCGGGGAGACGCCTGTGCTCGAGGACGCGAAATGAAAATGTCGTTAGCGAAATGAAAAGCGATCAAAGTGTCGTTTCCGTGCGCGCCGCGCAACTTTCGGCCCGTTCGGCTGACAGGCGAGATGACTGGAGTCGAGGTGTGCGTGTGCGTGTGTATGTGTAGCACGTGTGCGTCTCGTTCCCTGCACGGAAGGCCCCGCCGCCATCATACCGGGGATTCCGGGAATCGCTGGCCTTGTTATACGGCCGGTACAAGTGTAGAGAAGCAGCGTGTTCCCATTCGCGGGCGAAGTCGCGAAGAGAGCCTGGATGGAAGGGGGGAGGGGGGGGGGGGTGAGGATGTACTATGCTGGCTACTCTGATGGGCGCTGATTGGCCTTGGCTGGCTGTGTCGCCATGAACGCCGACTTTTCTCTATCACCTTCTTTAACTTGCCCGTTCATGGAATAACTCCCGTCTGCACCGTGAGGCTGTAAGACGGGACTTAGTAGAAACTACTGCATAGGTGGCCAGAAAAAGTTGCAGAATAAAGCTAAAAAAATGATATTCTTTGGTCTTTTGAAGTACTGCATAGAAATCTTGTAAATTTCGGGGCTCGGAGCTGTTATCATCAACGTTTATGCCGAGATGTTTGAAAAGGTCATACCATATACCATACCTTGCATATTAAAAGGTTAGGTTCAAAAATGCATATTCGATTCGAATTTTTTTGTATATATATATATATATATATATATATATATATATATATATATATATATATATATATATATATATATATATATATATATATATATATATATATATATATATATATATATATATATATATATATATATATATGTCACAGCCATGCGGAAACATAACGAAGGAAAACAGGGTTGGAGATAGCGGTGTTGTTACAAACAATCAAGGAACGGAGAAACCTTATCGTCCATTAAATTCCTTTTCTAAATTCTGTCCATCTTAGTAGGATGTCATTGACGTTTCCTTTAGAAATGTCAACGCCAGAAAATTACCAGTGCCGCGCTTGTGTCGAATTTTTCACCCTGAACCTTTCATCACTTTACCGTCTGAGGAAACGCTGGAACGTATACGTGCAGACTTTATAGCAACATTTAAAGAGCACCTGCTTGTATGACGTAATCTTCCTAAAATGCTATTGTGATAGAAGTGCTTGCAGATTTTTTAGGCCTTTGTGCTAGCAATGTGTTAGCTTGCCGTGTCTGGAAGTACTACATAAGAAAATCAATTTTTAATTTTCTTTCACCATTTACTGTAGTGAAATGACGTCTAATTCAATCTTTATTGACACATATGCAATTGTTTTTGCATGTATACTTGGTTCTTCCCTATATATATATATATATATATATATATATATATATATATATATATATATATATATATATATATATATATATATATATATATATATATATATATCCACTTGGCAGTCAGCGCCCGTCCCTTTCTTTTCTTTTATTTTCCGATTTTCGAGGTGTTAATCGTTTGCTTGAGACGCGCACTTACTAGACGGTCTTTCACCGCTTGTTCAGTTCATCACCTCTAGCTATAGCATGTTAATACTTAAACAATAAGCATAACCTTTTGGTATAAGTGTGCACGCCCTTGTTTGTAAAACACGCAGCTAGGAAAAAGGGCACTTTTCACAGCGTATGAGGCATGGATTCAGCTCGGATAACCATTTTCCATTTTCCCCATAGGCCATGCAAGACCACCCACCGTTTCCGTCCCTGCAATAACACCGATTCTCTTGTTGTTCAATTGTTCATATTCCTGGTATAGATACCAGTGTGGGGATAGGAGGGGCCGTTTTACAACCCGAATACAGGATACCACGTGTGTGCTCCGTTTCTACAATCGAGCCTCGTCAACCGGCGATGAATACATTCGAGGAACGTAAACAAGGGCAATCGGAGACATCTAAGCCCACTATACGGTATAGTGCCTAATATCTGATACAATCCGAAAGTACGTGAAGAAGAGGTACGACTGTTGATTATCATGGTGATGATGATATCCTTACGTAAATTTCGCAAACCCACTCTGAGAAATTCGCTGAGACAGAGAGAGTTGAAGAGCTTGATTGAGGTCCTGAGGAAACGGATCATGGGGGGCCTTGTGGGCCCTCTTGAGTCAGTTTCTGCAGCTCTGAGTCGGAACTGGGAGACCGAGTCGCTCGGTGACGGCTTGGTTAACTTTGGGAATCAATGAGTTGGCCTGCCAGTTCTGTGCTTCTTGACTAGAAGTCCCAGTTGGTCTTGTCGGAGAGGGTAAAATCCATGTTTGCGCTGCACAGTCGGAGCCTGTGATCGAAGTTGATATACCTATATATGTTCACAGTGGTGACACATGGTTGAAACGTTGGCCTCTATTAGGGTAAACGATGTGGGTGGGGGATACAATCTAGTTTATATGAGTGTAAACGTGACTACCTGCGCTTCATTTAGGTTCACGTGAGATTTCTCATTTAACATAGACGGATAAGTTCTAAAACATAGTCGCATTATTTTCTGTCGTCTCTTTCCTTCTCTCGGCACGGCGTTCAACACTTTTTCCTTCCGACTGCTTTTTTGTCTGCGTAACTGTGCATCAGACACTCTGCGTGCGCTTGAGTGTTGTGTATTAAAAAAAAGAAAACAAGGCAAACATTGCAAGTTGCTTCAGATCAATAACAGAACATACCTACAAACATAATCTCGACCAAAATTTGGTATATTTTTTTTTCAAAAAAAGGAAAATAAACAGACTGATGGAGGAAACACTACAGAAACATCGCCTCCACTTATCTATCTAATTTATTGGGCAAAAATGTTTACTGCTTTGTGAGGAATAAGAAAAGTACGTTCGTAGTTGTATGTACGTCAGTTTTCATTCGAGGCTGAACTGTTTGAGACCCGAAATTTATGACGACTGCTTACTAGTTTTGAATTCAAAGCGTCTCAGCCGACTGGGCGGATTGACTCGATCTGAACTTTTCCTTGCAGAATAAAAAAAAACCTAAACAACAAAACGATCCCCGTCGTGAAGCATTAAATGCGGCGACCAAAGACAAAACGCAAGCAAGCCCCGAGTGGTGTCGCTTTGCTCTGGCTAACGAAACCAATATAAGCAGAGACAAAAGGTCCGGGACAGCCGGAAGAAGCGGAAGATTGTTTCGTTGCATCGAGCACGGGGGCTTGGCCTTTACGACTCGGACCTTACGTGCGAATTTTCCCTTCCGCGGGCAAACACGGGGAACCGCGACTCGGGTTTACGGCAGGACCGAAAATGGTCGGGCACCACTGGCTCGATTTCACTCGGGCCGATTGTCGGGGCTGCGCACGACACGACGCGCGCCACTTTGGAGACGCATTTGCAAGGCGCACATGTGTACTTTTGCGTGGTTCGTGCTGTAACTGGTTTACCACTGCTGGTCGTAATTGCACTATGCACCAAGAAGGAAAAAAAAAGTCACCGTACCTGGAGACAACTTTCTGTGATAGCGCAGCCGAAGATACAGGGCAAAACAGTTATGAGATGAATATGCAGCGCTTTCATTGAAAAACAAAATACAGCGCTACATACCACGAAGGCAAAGAGTGGCTAATTTTTACAACTGCAAAATATTTTCTGTTCTTTCTACATGGTTCTTATACATTATCGTTTTCTAAGTATTATTTGGATGTAGAATTCAAACACACTATAAAAGACAAACTGTAGTCCATTCAATTGTAGCATGAAGGTGCGGACAAAAAAAATATGTTGATATGAATTTCGTAGAACGAAAGCTTCCCAGTTTACGAATATACATTGAACCCTGACCTTGAAGATATTTTTTATACGCCACATGGCGTAGGGGTACATATATATATATATATATATATATATATATATATATATATATATATATATATAGTACTAATAATTTTTTATTTCTTATTTTCTTCTTCTTTCATCTCATTTCTTCTTTTTTTATTTTGTGAGCAATTTTGATATTTATATCATGGTGATCACATAGACGGCTATAAAGTAGCTTACCTTCCCATTTTAAGAAACTCGACCCGGTCTGCGACTCATATACCAGGGAGCCGGAACCAATAGTTATCGGGGACTGTCTTCTTGTGAACCACAAGGTCCACCAAGAGCTTGGAATATTGCAGCGAGACTGTGAATGAATGGACGACTCAATGCTCAGAGGACACTGAAACAGTTAAAACACGAAGCTATATACAAATAAAATACAGATCAGTGGCAGTGTTTCATTTTATATGTTCTATTTTCCTCGTGTACCTACCTCCACTTTGTGGACAAAACTGGCACGTCATCCGGTATGTTATTTGCCACATTAGCCATTTCGTTAATGGTAATAAACAACCATGACGGCACTGCTCGAGAAGAGTATACAGATGCCACTAACATTACACCACTCTGCAATTAAAAATAACTGCAAACTTCTCTCGGGTCGCTAGTGAATCTCAACGCCTCTGTTTTCAGCTATTCAACAGAGGATAAAACTTTCAGAAGACCTTGCGTTAAGTCTATAGTTAAAACATCCTATATAGTGGAACTAGCAGCGCTGCAATGATCACGGAAACTTTCCATGAGGCAAATAAAATCACACATGAAGCGCATCTTGCCGCTCATTGATATGTTTGGTACGATCGTTTGGCTATCGTCTTCTTGTAATCTTTGCAGCGCTGTTTATTCCACTCGAACTCAACTTTAATCTTTGCTCTCACTTGTGCATGGGAAACTCTGTACATGTTTGGAGTGATGGTTGATACACATGAATGTGGACACGCGCCACTTATGATAGTGGTATGCTCGAACAGCGTTCCTCAATTACAGCAACAAAAAAAAAAACTGTGCGTGTGTGGGGCGGGAGGGGCGAAGAAGGTAGGAAAGGGTGCTTCAGCTTCATTAACGTAAAGCCTGTGGAGGGGTAGATCACGGAATGCTTTCCAGCTCCTTCTCCTCCACTTTCTCCTCCTTTTCCTGCTCTTTCTTCTTATTCTCCTTCTCTACGTCCCCGGTTTCAGTTCCCTACGGCATGTAAGTGTTTTAGCTCAGCTAACGTCATCGGCTGTGTGTTGGAATGAGTGTTGCCTTTTACATTTTTAGTGGACCGTGGTGAGTTGTGGGGCTTACCCAATTTTTGTGGCGCACACCCGTTTAAATGACGGACCGTGACTACATGACCCACCAAGACGACATAGAGGCCGACATGCGGAGGCCCCAAGGTGCTTCGTCACGTCATGGTTTCATCACGATTGCGTCCCAAATTTTACCGACCTTGCGCTGTGATGATGCCATCATAGGATGACATCATCCCCCGTGAAGTTAACCTTTTGACTCAACGGGAGGACATCCCATACCGTGACGAGAGGAGACGTCGACAAGTCTAGCCCCTATAGCGTATACTTCCGCACATAGAAAAGAAGGGCCGTACCACGATGTGCATCTCCGTGAAGTTGCGTACAAAACGCTTCAGGAAAAGAAGAGAGGTCGTGAATGTTAGGATCGAACGCAAGCCGCCACTCCGACCATGGTTCCTTCCATCAGCCCGAAACCGACGGTTTCGGAAAGCTGACGCACCAATCGCAGGGACGGGAACGAGCGATGCGTGAGGTTCGGGCGGGGTCCGGGGCATTGTTGTCGCAGCGCGCTGAGAGACGTGGATGACATTTCGCGTGCGCCAGCGATTACTGATCACGACACACGGACAGCTCGTCACCTCTGATGGAAAGTGTGTGTGTGTGTGTGTGTGTGTGTGTGTGTGTGTGTGTGTGTGTGTGTGGTGTGTGTGTGTGTGTGTGTGTGTGTGTGTGTGTGTGTGTGTGTGTGTGTGTGTGTGTGTGTGTGTGTGTGTGTGTGTGTGTGTGTGAGGGCGTGCGTGCGTGCGTGCGCAATATGGACAGAATGAAAGGAGAACATAGACAGCCGGAGAGCACCATTGTGTGTGTCTCACAGTCGTAACGGCGTGTTGAGCGAACGCTGTTCCATCCAGTTTATGTCAACGTCATTGTCTCCTCTGAATGCTTCGCGTAGCTTATGTTGCCCACCGTCATTTCCATGCGGAAGTTTAGTGAGCTCCTTCACAACACAAAGATGCTACGTTTTTTTGTGTGTGTGTTTGGTGCTCCATAAATCACTTGCTCTGTTTAGAAGCTAATACTCACTGTGAATGCCTAAAAAGAGATTGCACTCCGGCACTGCCATGGTTTGCAATTTCGGTCTCTAAAAGTGCAGTATTAAAGTCGTATCCTACTCGGTATCAAATCGGTCAAAATTTCCGGAGCCCTCCACTACGGGGTCTCTCATACTCATATGGTGGTTTTGGGACGTTAAACCCCACAAATCAATCAATCAATCGGTATCCAATCACCCAGCGAGCGGTATCACTACTGTTTAGATGAACGAGAAATGAGTGCTCTTTAGGCGTTTATACTTAGATTTACGCATGTTTCGTTAACCTGATACCACGCTGTCAGTCAACATATTGGAAGAGAACCAAGGCGCCACACTTAAACGTATACATTTTTTCGGTGTCTTACAAACGTCTCGTTTGCAACCTTTAAATCCACCACGTTTTCCCTTTCAAGTAGCTATGCACCAACTGGTCCAATATCGTGCATTGTTGTTGAACGTGCAAAACAGAAAAAAAGCAGTGTGTTCAAGAAAATGAAAATACGCTATGTTCCCAGCACTCAGCTTTCGGGTATTATATGCCATGCAATCTGCTCTAATCAGAAGCACACGTGTGAATAAAAAAAACATGGCTGGTTCCTTCATCACAGGCATCCGTGTAACACGAATATATAACGTGTGCCTGCAGACACATTTGAATATTTACTGTGCAGTTATATAAGGGACATTGCACAATGGTGTTCTAACGTGGACGCCCCCTCGTTGACAGTTGGTGGTACATCTTCATGCCGACGACTTGCGTCCTTGATCAATGAATAAATCCTTGTGGCGTACCTACAGTGGTAAGCAGCGAGAGAGTAATCGTAGAAAGTTGGGGGACTTCCAGAAGAGCGTCGCTGATTGGACGCAGAAATTGTACTAAATCCGCCCTCCCGCGGCGTTTTAAAGAGTTTAACCCCATATCAGGACTTAAAGGTCGACAAAACTTGGGGAGCTCACTCAGACCCACTCATGAAATATGTTTTGAGCTTTGGACTCACTCGAACTCAGCCTCAAGAAACTTTTCTTCAGCCGGACTCACTCGGACTCAAACTCACTAAAACATTACTCACCTGGACTCACTCGGACTCGCAATTCAGGCTGAGTCACAGTTAATCCGAATGAGCCGCCTTATGAGTTCGGCAGCCTAGAATGAGCTTCTTCGGCCATGGTGTCAATGCTCTGTAACACCAGTATCTCGCATAATCGGTGATCTTCGTGGTGCCGTTTGACATATAATATCTTCGACAACGAGTTCTGAGTGCTTCCAAACTAATAAGGACCTTTTTCTTGGAGGAGTTTGACAACATAAGATGTAATCATCAAAAAAATTTCTGGAAGAGTCATTTATTTATTTATTTATTTATTTATTTATTTATTTATTTATTTATTTATTTATGATACCTCAAAGGCCCCTAAAGGAAGGGGTTTTACATGAGGGGTGGGCATATATTCAAAAACAGCTCTTCTATGATGCGTTTGACGATGGCTTGGTCGGAATGGAGCACTGCCTTGGTGGGAAGGTCATTCCAGTCCCTTGATGTCTGGTTGAAGAAAGAGGAGGCATGGGGGACAGTGCGGGCTTGAGGGGGGTATACGGTCTTTTCGTGGTTGGTCTGGCTTGAGTGGCGATGTGCGGTAAGTAATTCAGTTAGAAGTAATTCATGCCTCTAATTCATAAATATCAAAATGGTGTATGAACGAAACTGCTTGAGAATACGTGTGAGTCGACATGAGTGTAAACGTGAATCCAGCTGAGGCTGAGAGTAATGCTAAAGATGACTACATAAGAACGTAGGTCGGTGAAGCCAGCACGGCCAGCACGACGTAGCCAGCACGGCATATCGACAGACAGACAGACAGACAGACAGACAGACAGACAGACAGACAGACAGACAGACAGACAGACAGACGGACGGACGGACGGACGGACGGACGGACGGACAGACAGACAGACAGACAGACAGACAGACAGACAGACAGACAGACAGACAGACAGACGGACAGACGGACGGACGGACGGACGGACGGACGGACGGACGGACGGACGGACGGACAGACGGACGGACGGACGGACGGACGGACGGACGGACGGACAGACAGACAGACAGACAGACAGACAGACAGACAGACAGACAGACAGACAGACTTGACAGACAGACAGACAGACAGACAGACAGACAGACAGACAGACAGACAGACAGACAGACAGACAGACAGACAGACAGACAGACAGACAGACAGACAGACAGACAGACAGACAGACAGACAGACAGACAGACAGACGGACGGACGGACGGACGGACGTTTCGCCCCACTCATCATCCTTTTTTCCATGGATATGCTGTGATTTTATGTTTGTATGAATCCCCGCTGTGAGTGAGGTCGGCGCTAGGGCTAAGGTCGCCACCTCGCAGTGTGTTAAGGCGTTGACAAAATTACACTGTCATTTTTGAAATGTGCTGAATTTGCCGGTTGCGTAGCAACGACGCGTTGCAGAAGGCAAGTTGCGCTGGCCACGCTCATGGTTCATGGCTTGCCAGTCGACCAAGAGCGCTGTGGGAGGAAAGTGTGAGATTTAAGAAGTGCGTATGAACAGCCTCGGAAGTATGTGACCATTGCACAGTTGATTGCGTCCCCGGTTACTGCAGTGGTAGACCGAGAGGCCATATATTCCATGGATTCAACTCTCGTTAACAGAACTTTTACCCTTGAGATCTGATCGTGGACATTTTTGCGACGTGACTTCCGTGACGGAAATGCATCGCTAGTGGATACCAGCATAGAACATCTTCATGTTGAAAATATTGATCTTATAAGCTTAAGATTAACTAACAACGTTTGTGCTTTTAATGTTGCTAGCTGAAGTCTGGGCAATGTGGATATAGTCGGGTACGTAGTAAACAGTTATGATACTATGCCTAAACCATTACTCCATATTATGATTGCAAGATTTGCAGCTAACAACAATTTATTATTGCCATTAGTCCATACTAATTATGGAAAACACTCTGGTTATTTCACGTCCTTATCAACCTGGAACAGCCTTCCCCTTAACGTTAAGCAGTCTTCATCATTAGCTGTTTTTAAAAACACATTATTTACTTTTCTGCTGCATACCATAAAATTCTAAGATGTGCAATATTATCTACACCTGTTCATATTCATGCACTCTTAATGGTGCCGTAGCCACTCATCTTTTTCTTGCTTGTTTCGTTCCTCTGTTCATTTCGTCAATAATACTTGGGTTTTTCTTTTAATTTTTATATGCTCTTTGCAGTGTTTTGTTGTACTTATGATTGTTAAAATTTGTTTTTTTTAGTCTGTATTCCATTTATTTGTATAACTTATTCCACGTTGCTGCATTTTACTTGTGCATATTTATCACATTTTCTGACAGGAGGTCCCCCTTCAGCCAAGTGCTCTGGGACCTCCTTCTGTATGTTTATGTAAACATGTATGTTTTGTACGAAAGTAAAAATAAATAAATAAATAAATAAATAAATTACTCCACAGGACATAGTAGACTACAATCACACCACAGAACATAGCAGAGGAAACACAATAAATATTCGAAGATGTGCTCCCTGTCACCTGAGGGCCACTCGTCGTGCTTGGAGCTTTCTATAGTTCCCCATTCGCTGTACGCTTGATATTTGCTAATTATTGTACAGAAAGGAAACTTCACGGACACAGGATGCTTTAGCCGCGGTAAATCGGGCTTCGTATCTTGCCTCGGAGCAATTTCACCGTGACTGGCGCATGCCTCAATGTACGCGACAAACTGCGTAGTGTTCATTACTCTACAGTTCGGCCCAGACATTTCACCCGCAGCAGCGGCAGCGGCACAGCAGGGCTCAGAGTGCAGCAATCGACAAAGCACTCTAAGAGTTCGTGTGGGGAGCTTAGCAAGTTCCAGCATCACTTGGCGGCGGAGGATATTCGGCGGTTTCTCTTCCTTTGTTTCTCTCGCGCGCGAGCCGCGGCTGGGGCTTCCCACAGCTATCCGCAAGAATCGGCTGGTGAGATTGTCAGGGAAAAGGCCACGACTGTAGGGTCAAAAGAAGAAGTGGCGGTCGGTTCCAGTGGCGGTATAGAAGGCCGAGAAGGTGGAGGAGGGAGGGTATCTAAGGCCCTGGGTGCTAGTACGGATACGAGCTGTGGGCGCGTCTTTCTCCTAATCGGCACTTGGTGCCCTCCGGAATAGGGTCATTAAGCGCCGAGCATTTCTGTGAGCGCACGATTCGGACAGCCGCGGCAGTGGCGCATTGATTGCAGTGGTGCAGTGGCCGCTGTTAGGCCTGGCGGTCGTCGTATATATCCGCTGTCGTGGTTCCAGAACCTTCGAACCTCGTGGTGACACTTGTGTGGGCCTTTATTTCTTTTTTGTCTTCGCTTTCCTGCTGGCTCGGTCTCGTCTGCGTATATACGTGTGTAGGCCCAGAGCTGCTTCTTCGTCCAAGTGGCGGGCGTAAGCTCTCCGCGGTTCGCCACCATCAAACGCGATCCTCGGCCGATAGGAATCCATTTATCTGCCCTTTTCTTTTTTTTCTACGACTTCCTTTTTTTTTTCCTTTGTGACCACGTTTCTTCGCACCCTTGATGAGTTCAGTGCAAGCATTTGATCGGTCACGTTGAGCGGGGCTCAGACGCTTGTTCAGTCATTTATGTATACCTTGGCGCTTCCTTTTACTAAAAACTTCAGCATGCATTCTGGCCAACTTAAACGTACCTGTACAGTTGTGATGGCTGTTGTTAAGAGGTTATACCAGCCGAGAGTACTTACGTGTGCGCATGTATACGGTGAGCGCATTCACTTCAAGGAGGGGGAGAATGATAGGAGAAAGGCAGGGAGGTTAACCAGGGCTGAGTTCTTCACGGAAGGCGGAAGGGGCAACAACATTTTAAAAGGAGTACCGCCCTTAGCATTGAGTATTTTTTTTTTCGAAAAAAGGGAAGGGGGGCGTGGTTCTTGCATTGTTTACTTGATATTCAAAGCCTGTACGTGATAATCTATACAGCTACGCTCGCTACGTCTGTTCAAATGAACTACGAGGTAAAGGCAGTGTTTCTCCAACAGCTCACCTGCTTGGTCACTTTAATACAACACCACAGCATGACACCATAGCATGGTAGCACCACAGCACCAAAGCTGCCGATAGCATCGCTAGAACGAGTAATTTCCGAGGTTATTGGTGACGACGGTATTAAGCGAGAGAGGTTAAAGAGTGGACTTGTTGCGTTCAGTTTCCCCTTTAATAGATAGATGATTGAATGAGCAGATAAAGTGAGAGGAGTTGGCCAGATAACAACAGCTCAATCATTCGGGGTTGTGTGCGTAACGTGTACAAGATGTATTGCACTCAACATTGCCTTCGTTACACTTGTTCAGCTTCCGTAGTATAGCATATCCTGTATGGTAGTTGCGCCATTTTGACGGACAATTTTTAAGTAGCAGCCCGCTCGTGCGCACTGGCGCACGTGTGGGTTTGTCACGTGGTATTTTTTTGTTTCTTGCGGGCATTTGTAATTAGCAGAAAAACACTAATACCCAGCAGATATAAAGTTCAAAACTGTCTAATAAGACGTTTTGCGTACCGATCTACAACTTTGTCATTGCAATTTTTTACTCATCTTCGTTCCATCAAAAGTTAGTTAATCAAACAGGTTTAAATAAACAATCTTTAAGTACACAATAAATAGTCTGACTAACTCCAGGCAACGGTGAGCAACATGCATTTGGTCACGTCGTAATTACGTGTTCCGGCATATTTTTTAACTCTGGCTAAATTTACGTGGGACACCCTGTATATTGGCTGAATGTTTGACGTATATAAGCGCTGAAGAGTTATCGACAGTCTTGTGTGAAAGAGGCAGGAAAAGGAAACGATAAGTTAAGGATAGGTTGTGCCTAGTTTATTATCTTGCAATGGGGAAGGAAAAGTGGTAAATCGGGAGAAATGAAAGAGATAAATTTTATAAGGCCCGAGAGCACGCCACAGCATTTTTCTTTACTGTGTATTCGAAATCAGGTGTGTAGATTAATCGTTTTTGAGACGCACCAGTAGGGTTTCTGCATATATGTTTGTATGAAGGTGATGGTCGAGTACGTTTTCAATCAAACAAACACCGGGAACAACGCAATAGATTTCGAAAACGGTGAAGCAGCCCACCTGTACTCCAGGCCTCATTGCGAAATCTGCCTGGTGCTCGTCTTAAGAGCGCCTTTCATTAAAAGCGTACAGCAGAGACGAACATTTTAGGTGAGTGTTTCCAGCATCAAATTAGGGTCCAAGCCTTCGGAAGCCTATAGAAATTCAGCATGAGTGCACCTTGAAAACTTAATTACATTTTAAAAATTAGTTTTGGTTTCTACTGTACCCTGAAGTCACGATGCGGTAGCAGCCTATCGTCACGTGGTCACGCAAAATATCGTGACGTTTTCACGGCCAATTGTTGAATGGCCCTTTTGATTACGCACAAGGGCCGTTTATGAAGGAAGGAAGTGTACATTTTAGGGCTCATTTTCTTTGTTAAAACCTATATTTATGAGGTCTAACAGTAGAGATCTACTGTTTTTAATAAGATCTAACCCGAAGTAAGGTGCTATTCGAAGGTCGCCGGTTTGGTTCCTGCCCACGGCAAGTTATCATTTTGTTCATATATATTTCTTCGCATTTACATTACAATTACTTCAAATAATATCTCCTGAACTTTTCTTGGCATGATTGTCTGTTAGACCTCATCAATATGGGCCACTTTGTACGCTTTGCTGCCTCTATAACGTCAACAAAACTAGCCACAGTGGTGCACGAAGTCACCAGAATTGATACGGTTGCCTAACGGCGTGCTAAAGTTGACGTCAGTAGGTGTGTCATGCGAAATTTGACTTTGATTTCAAATCAAACATCATCTTAGCCTCCTCTGGGCTCGACTGCTCGCACGAAGGTCGTGGGATTGAATCCCGGCTGTAGCCGACCTATTTTTATAAAGGCACAAATTTTTTGACCCGTGTACTTAAGTTTAGAAGCACGTTAAAGAACAACACATGACCGAAATTTCAAGAGCCCTGCCCTATGGCGTTCTTTATAATCATTTGGTCGTTTCGGTAAGCGAAACAGCAGCAATTATCATTATTGTTAGCATTTCATGAGCTCCAGACGTCTGCAGATCCGTCTCTATATACAAGAAATTGATACTGAGGAGAAAAGTTAGCTTGGAAAACTGCTGCGAGTATCCTTTTTTGGAACTCGGAACACTGCACGTAATTAATGGGGGCTGCGCAGCGCTCTAGCAGCGCTAAGCACAGCGGCGGAAGACCTCAAACAGAGCCGCGTTTTCAAGAGACAAAAAGCGAGCCAGCCGTGCGGCCGGCGGCGTTCGCATGTAATCTATAGCGAGGAAGCGGGCGGGCAGGAAAGGCGTCGAGGGGAAGGCGAACTAAGCACGGGGGAAGGGTGCGGGGATCAAACGAGACTTTTAACGCAAGCGACAAAATGCGGCTGGCCGTGCGGGCACGCAAAGTGCGGCCACCGCTGCACACACGCACAGCAGCGCAGAGACTGCACGCAGCGCCCGGAGTACGCCGGCGTTCTCTCAAAAACCTCGAGCGAACCCGCACACACAGCAAGGACGCTTGACTGTGCCACCGCCGGCAGCGAGTTCATTAATGCAGACCGAGCGCCCGCCGCGCCGCTTTCGAAACGCGCTTCTTCTGCGCGTTCTCCCTTAAAAATCCCTTTGTTTGGGTTTTGCGTGTGTACACGAGCGCGCAAGTTTTCTGCGATACAGGCTTGGCGCGTTTTGTCCGACCTCTTGCTCCTCCTGCCTTTGCTCCCTCGCCGTCCGTGTCGCTCGCTTCCGGCGTGTTGTACCGCGTTTGCTTCGTCATAAGGGGCGTGGAAGGCACCCAGACTTTGGTTTCGATATTGCTTTTCCTGTGGAAGAGAGTCAAAAAGATGAGGAAATATACAAAGGTTATTGAGATATGGGTAACTGATTTGCTGCCCTGCGGGGGGGGGGGATGGGGGTTGAAAGGAGGTTGAAGAGGAGAGGATAATCCTTTTTCATCATCATCATCATTATCATCACCGTCATTATTCTTGTTGCACCCACTGCAGGACAAAGGCTTCTCTCGTGGTTCACCACTCAACCCGGTCCTTTGCTACCTTCAGCCACGTCAACACAGCGAACTTCTATATCTCATTTGCCCGCCCTCGCTCACTTGCCTGTTCTTGGAACCCAGTCGGTTACTCTTAATGACCAGGGGTTATCTAGCCTACGTGCTACATGGCATGTAGGCTAGATAACCCCCGGTCAATGTTTCTTGATGCTTTCAGGGGAAGCTCCTTATAGTGGCAACCTTTCGTCCCCCGTAACTGTTGTAGTGTGTAACAGGTATCACATTTTGACCCCCAAGGTGGTGCCGGTGAGAGATTTCTTCTGTGCGTTGTTAATTAATAAAATATAGTGCTCAGTGTACATGCCAATTGCCGCGAAGGGGGAATGAGAGACAGGAGCATTCGGCTTTTAGTTAACGCGCACGCTGCGATCCCCATTAGCAGCCATTGGCATGTACATTGAGCACTATCTGACAGGAAAAGGTTGCTACGTTATACTCGCTTGGCGTAACCTCCTTGGTTTTAGAAAGGTTTAGCGAGCGTTGGGCCGCAGTGCCAACTAGTATATACCATGAACTCGAGGTGGTTAAAGGTGGGAAGTAGACCCGAAGCGCAAGCCGTAAGAAAGTGTGCGTGTGCCACCTCTCGTTTAGTCCTTGGAATGTCCGCTGGATGGCGGTGCTTCTATATGGGGAATATATGATCAAAAGATGCGAGATGGTAATACTTGGAGTGTTGAATAGATGGACGAACGGACACACAAACAGATGCATGGACGGACGCATGAACGGACGCAGGGGCAGATGCATGGACGAACGCAGGGACGGACGCACGAACAGACGCACGCACGGACGGCCGGATGGACGCATGGATGGTCACACAGATGGACGCATGGACGGATGGAAGCAAGAATGAATGGACGGACGAATGCTTCGCCCCACTCTCCATCATTCACTCCGTGGATATTCTGCCAATTTTTTTTTATTTCCAATAGCGTGCAACGAATGTCTGCATTGCAAAAAATAATTTATATACTTTTTTTTTTGCATAACACGTATACATGGTTTGTCCGCAGGGTAAGGCAAAAGGGGGATCCAAACCTCTTGACCAGGCCCTACCACATTGGAGCAGCAAAACCAAGATGCCCTCAAGATACGTTTGTTCTCTGATCCGCTCTATCCTCCTATCATCTCTTAAGAATGAAGGAAAGTGTAAGTTTAAAGGCTCGTGTTACTTGTGAGGCACAATATTAATGAGAACTCACTAGTATTATTTCTTAAAGTTACACCTTCAGGAACCTTGTTAAGCATGCTTGAAACAAGCTTAAGGACCAAGTTTCAACAATGCACAATTATATATTCCTTGATTCCAACTAAGAGTATTCTAGTTGTACCAACACATCACCGAGGACCCGCCACCCTTATTGACTATTATATAGAATGCCATATTTACCAATGGCTATTTGTTCCACATAGCAGGGACAGCACTACAGCCTGTGATCACTGCGACGACAAAAGAAACGGTTCGAAACATTCTGTGCGAGTGCCCGCAGTACAGTGCTCAACGACAATCCTGTCGCAACGCGTTCAGCCCATGCGACGCGTTGCGAAAGGATACGCACGGGAAACGGCCTTCCCCTTTCTATGTCTCGTTATTTTATTTAACGGGGAGCTAACGAAGCTCGTAGACAGTACTTAACTAAACCTAACCTCACATAAGAGGGGCGTGCCTACACGGGCTTTTTACGATTTCTCAAATTTTAGTCGGTTACAACTAAAGAGTTAGTAAAAAGTACCTTCCGGAGCTGCAACCACCGTGACTTGGTGGTTGAGTCAAGACTAGAATCCATCCAGTGCCATGAATGTCTCACCCGAAGAGAAATATATGGACGTTCTATTCATACTGGTGGAGGAACATTATTTAAAATACTAGCAAAGCCTCGCCGTGATGGTCTAATGATTACGGTGTGCTCAAATGATGGCCCCAAGATCGCGGAATGAGACCCAGGCTCCGGCGGCAGATAAATCAGTTGTAGGGGCGTGCTTTAGGCTGTGTTTTTGAGCACGCGTGAGGGCATTCTCGTCGAAACTTTAATGTGCTGACGCACGAGGTCTATTCCAAAATTATCGAACTTTTAGTCAGCAGCAATATATTTCTCGATTAGACGCTGCGCAACTTCACTAACCTTCAATAGTCGCATCGGCTATGCATGCACCTCACCTGGCACTAGCGCCACTTTTTAAAGACATATATCTGGAATTTTTTTAGAAGAGTGGCCAGCTGGCCGATCGTTTACCGCATTATATCTCCTCTTAAAGGTTTCTGCAACACTTTTTTCAGTAACCCACCAACGGCATCACTAAATGAGTTTATTGCTTCACGAGTGACCGCAAAATTGTTTTTGAATCGGCCAATTTTGAGAGGAGTTTAGAGATATTTACCAGATGCTGTAATTGCTTCGTCTCTTCCCTTGTGTGGACTAATGCGCTGCAAGATAAGAATGGAGCGATCGCACGGGAGGAAAAGCGCTACGTCATGCGCGCGTTAGAACCTTGAGTACTTTTTTGTGTGTGTTTCGACCGTGCCACTAGCCACGTGATCGTGAGCACGCCCATGTGGCGGCCTCCTGTGGCAGGCGCTATAACTATGCAGCCCACGGTGCTCAATACAGACAACGGCCTTTGAATTTGCCTATATGCCATGGCCATTCAAGTATATCGCATGATTTGTAGAGAGATGAGGCGGCGGTTTCTCGCTCACTTTGAGAATTAATTGTAAATTCCAGGCAGCTTGGTGTGGCAGTCTTTGGCTCGCGTGTTCCCAGGAGCCTCGACCAACGAGCGGCCGCGTTTTTGGAGCATGCTGAGAAAGTGTTGTAGGGGCCCTTTTACTCGAATCGGTTTCACCTTAGGCATCACCATGAAGCCATGTCGGATAAGTTTAATGAAGCCCGACTAATTACTGGAGTGATGTGTTTGATGCATAAAGCAGGTGATTCGCAAGAAAGTGGCCACTGTTTTGTTACCTTTTCCGCGAGAGACCTGCTTAAGTTATACATGGAGAGGCATACTGCATGGGGTGAGTCACTCCGGTAGAACGACCATGGGCCGGGTCTGCCGTGCACGCTAATCTTGCCTGCGCCAACATCACCACCACCACCTCCAGAACACTTGAATGAAGCGGGCAGAATAGAAGGATGCGTTATCAACCTATCTAAATGGTGCTGCAAAGTGTTTTACTGACCACAGACCCGGTTGTTAGCGCCGCACATTAACTGGAGACATTGAGGGTACTGATTTAGTGCTTACCCTTGCTCGATTTTCCAAGTTGCCTGAGTCGGAACATCATGACTAAAATGCGCGCTTGGTCGACGACATTCTTATCTCGCCTGGTTCACAGTGTGCCCAAACGCGGTTCGCGCTGCCCACTGATGTGCGGCCATCTTTGGAGGGTTCAAACCGCTGTTACGTTGTACGTATAGTCAGGTGCACCTTAAATAAACCCTAGGCGATCAAAATTATTCGGGAATTTTCCATGCTACGAAGGGGCTCGTAAAGACATGTTGTTGTTTCGACACGTAAAAATCAATATAAATTATTCATTATGAGCTTTACGCATAACAGCCTCAAGTTCTTCAAACACTTTGCTTCCTTACAAGATCTTTAATTGTAATAAGAAACTCTAAACTTAATTCTTGGGCCGTAGTTCTCACGAGTCACAAACTTCACGTATATCTTTGTCCACCTGTATAGAACTCAGCTTGTTGTTTTCATTTGTTCTCTTGCGCTCAAATAAAAAAAAAACTAATTGCTTACTACGACACATGCACGGAGACAGTTTCTAGATAACCTCTCAAAAAATTATTTTGTTTCTGAAGACTTTTTTCGAGCATCAATTAACATTTAAAGGGGCCCTAAATATGCCGACAGTTTTACCTAACACTTAAAGAGCGCACAAAAGAAGCTCCCAGCTAGTGAGGCCGCGCATGGCGGTGCCACGACCCGCACACAGAGACGTCAGGTCTTTTCAGGCTGCTCTTTCTATTTAGCTCCCTGCACTTGCGTTCACGCTTACTATTCGCCATTCTCCGATGGGATAGAGCGCCGACTGCGGCGTGCACCGAACCGTGGCTAGCTTTATAAGGCAGATACACCGCCGACGTTTCGGCCGCCGTCCGTTTCGTCTTCTCACGTACACACGCATGCAGCAAAACGTGTGTGCTTGCGCGCCCACGTATGTTCGTTTTTGTTTATATTCTCTCCTTAAGAAAGGTTCCTGCGTGGTGGTCATTGCGGGTAGAAGAGGAGGACGTGTGCAAGGCGACGCAGCGCTTTTGCGCTACGCGCTGCAGGGGCGCCGTAATGTGCGGTTTGATGACTCACCGTCAATCCATGGTTCCGGGGAGTTGCACTCCCTCAAAAGGCGTTATGGCTACCACCCACCCTTGCTTCTATCTTTTTTTACTCTCTGTCGCTTTCTCTGCGCGCATGTGCGGTGTGTGTGCACAAAAAAAAAAGGGGGGGGGGCGTTGCACTTTGCTCAAAGCCAGCAGCAGTTCCGAAAGTTCATGCCGCGGACCTTTTTGTAGACACAACACCCATCGTGTCTGCCTTATAGACAACGCTCGGTGACTTCCTTCTCTCATTGCTTCTCTCTTTGCTTCTCTTTTTGCATCTCTCTTACTCCCTTTCCTTCTCCAATATTACGGGTGAGTGGCAAACTTCTGCTGACGTGGGCGAACACAGTGAAGCTTGCTCCAAGATAGGTCCTTTGTTTAGCGCTAAACCTGCGGAGCGACGGGCCGTGGTGTGCTTGGCAGCCTAAAACTTGCCCCCGAAGGGGGGCGCTTCTTTCCTTTTGTTACGTCTTCAGTGCGGCGAAGAGCCCCCGTATGTGTACCCACAAGTGTCCGAGCTTGTTAGTTGACTTTCTTGCTTTCTTTCCTTCTTTCTTTTTCAATGCCTCGTTTCGGCAGACTTCCAAAAGCTCCCCCCCCCCCTCCTCCTCCGCACACGTTTTATACCACGTGATTGTTATGTGTGCAGGCACGGGCTCGAAGAAGTTATACACACAGGTGAGAGATTCCTCGCTAGAACCGGAGCTCGGCCCCCTCCGCTGCCCATTGAAGCGGTGAATCAAATTTTAGCCTGTTCGGATGCCGGTCAACAAGGAGAGTTTGTGTATGGAACTCCTTGTAGGCCCATTCTTGGCCGGACCTTTTCTCACGGTCCCGAGCAGTACGTCAGGATGGGCAGTACTTTTGAGTGCGGCGGAGACCATGTGCCTGTAAGGTGTGGAACGGTGCATGGCACACACTCAGGCGTGGTTTAGAAGATGAAAAGGCTGCGGCACGACTGCTGACTTTTGCTTGATTGCGTAGGTGAAGAAACTCGCTTGCTCTGCATTCGGAAGGCGTTCGTCTCAGCTCTGCTTTGTCCTCTAAAATCGGATCTGTATGGCCTACTGCACAGCGTGTATGTCATTCCTTAAAGTTTAGCATGAGTGAACCGTGGATGTTTATTATTAGAACTTGTCATGCATTCCTGAGCACCGCGGCGCACCCCCTCAAGAAGAATTATGCGCTGTGTGTGGTCCTTGAGTGTAAGCGAGTGTGAATGCGTGAGTTTCTAAAGGTTCCTAAGTTGCGCTAAATCACTTACAATGTCACGTAGACTCTTCAGTGATTGAGCAATGTACCTCACGAAATGGTTAAGACTTACGGTATATGTCAATTGGGTACACTCTACCACCGTATTGACGCTGTCCTTTGTAAACAGTAATTTTCTTATCAGAATAATTTTTCTTCACCTGTTTCTCAGTCGATGTATTGATCATGCCCCATTCCCCTCCGAAATCTTTCTGCACATAACATGATTTTGCACGGCCTCTGTGTTCAGAGGCATTGCAAGCTTTGTACTTCACCTGGTGTTCCACTGCCTCCGGGATCAGTGCACTTTTGACAAAGCCATGGCTATGACGACGTCATGTGATGTAACGTTACCTGACGTCATAGTGACTTCCTGATTCAATCATGACCAAGTCAGAAAGTTTCAAGATCTGTGACGTCATATGATGACGTCATCAAGCGATGGTGATTTATTTTCATCTCTCATGTTGACGCAGACGCCGTCAACGCGGGACGACGGTGGTTAAGTTCCGCGTTTGCTGAAACATCGGAGGTTTTCACCTTAATGATGTTAGCTAAGAGTTAAAAGCTTTGCTTATAATATTAGCCAAGGCTTCTGAAGAAAACCCACCACACAAAGATACTTGTACATACGTTCTGTAAACGTGCGACCCGTCTTGTGCCGTCATAGCGGCAACAAGTTCAACTTGGCAGCTACCGTTGTTTTCTAGGAATGCGACGGGTCGCACCTTTATTTTTATGTTAATGACTGGCCATGAGAGCATTACCATATAGTAATACGTGTGTTCAAAACAAATGTTTGACGATTTAGAGCACGATGTACTCTACTGTGGGAGAGCACTAAGCCATCCCAGCTTTTGAGAGGAAAACGAAATTGTCTCAGGTTGAGACCAGCATGCCTAAAAAATTTTTAGCGATTTATAGCGTTGGTGCTCTACGATAGAGGAACAGAAAGCCGTAGCGCGGATCGCAGAAACTTGAAACTCTGCGGTGGTGCAAAATTCACGAATGTGCGTTTAGAATAAATGATCAACAATTTCGAGTACTTCGCACTCAACTGTGTGTTTAGAAAAAGTTTTTAACGATTTCGAGTACTTGGTACTCGACTATGGGAGAGCAGAAAGGCGCACCGGGAAGCGATTCATAAGGGTGTTTAGAGAAATAGTTCAACGACTTAGAGTACTTTGTATCACACTGTGGAAGTGCATTGTGCCGTCTCAGATACCAGTTACATCTACTCGTCCTGAAAGTAATAGGCTTGCTGTAAAGTTTCGGCTCTGTGTTTAGAAAAAGTGGCAAACGATTTAGAGTACTTGGTACTCAACGATGGAAGAGCATAACGCCGTCCCGGGGGCCCCACAGAGTGCGAAAAACTTTAAATAGTGCTCTTTGCACGAGTTAGGTAGGTACTTACCCCAAAAGAAACCATGATCAATTATGGTCAACCTTGACGGATGACAGAAAGGAATTTTATATAAACAAACAAGGTAATGTAACTATCATAAATGCAAAGCAATGCCATATTTCCTACACTATACTTGTGCCTTTTTATTTATTAGTCATAAAAGCCGCGCTCGGTAAGTTGTAACGGAGCCATATATATTCAGGAGTAAGTGTTGTTGAAAAGCAACGCAATCGTTCAAGTGAAGTGTATACTAAAGTGGTGTAAGCACTTCAGTTTCCCCCGACTTCATCAGTTTGTGTCTCATGGGTGTGTAATCGAGGAGGTTTGGGCGTAATATTGTTTTGTAGACGCATTAAAGCCAACATGAGTTTTAGTGGTCACATTCGTAGCAAGATGACGTGGTTATCTCGAGCGATTTTGTTTGCTAGACGTAATAGTTTTCATGTTTCCTTTCAATTCGTGAGTAGTACACTCTGCTTCCGAAAGATGCCACTTAGTTGTATTATTACGTCCTTATGTCCTCCATCGATGGCTGTGCATTCGAATAACCGATACGTTTCGAATATAGGACCTAAGTTACGTACGTGACTTTTCAATGGACTCTTGTGAAACGCTCAAAATTCAGTTACGCTTTAGCTATAATACAGGCGCACCATGGTGTACCACGCAACGAAACGTTTACAGTTTGCTATATTCTGCGCAATCATCCTTGGTAATGTCTTTCATATATAGAAACCTCCTCGCCATCATTTTTCGCGACTTCAGTTTTTTTTTTCTTCTTGTTATTGATAACTCCGGTCTCGAAGAGTTGTAGCTGAGTTATGTAGCAACTAGAATTTGCGCTTACATAGTGACAAGCCATGACGATTGAACCACTACGTGATACCTTAGAGACTAATGTCTTGCACAGCTGTGCTCGAGGAGCCGGGTTCAATTCCCGGAACGGCAGCCATATTTTATGGGGACGAAATGGAAGAGCACCCGTATGCTTAAACTTGGGGGAATGTTAAAAAAAAAGAATCCTAGGGAGTCAAAATCAACACGGAGTTTATGATTTGGTGCCTCTTAAACATATTGTGGTGTCAACACGTAAAACGCCGGAAGCTTTAGAAGATGACGCAGACGAGACATCTGGTCACACTTAAGCAGTATTTAAAAAAGACACAATAGGCCAAGATATTAAATACACAAAAGAAAAAAACATTCTCTTTATTTATTTATACGCCAACTCCACCCAGACCTTCACACGACATGCGACATCTCTGAAATTTTGGATATATTTTTGCCCTTGTATATATATAATTTTAAAACTCGCATACGTGTACCAGAGCTGGCATCGTGTGTTTCCTCTCTGTGTGTCTATAAATATACACGCCATACAAAAGAAGTCCTTCTATGGTTTTCATCACCAGCGAATAGTACGAGCGGCACTGGTCGGGTGGGCTGCCAATGGACGAAGCAGAAAAAAAAATAATAATAACGACAAAACGTCGTCACGCGTGACATACGTCTAGGAAGGCGCGCGTCTCTACGCGCTACGACTCCGAGATCAAGAAGCGTACGAGCGAACAAAAAAAAACAAGAAAGAAAGACGTCAAATGCACGCCGGCGAGAAGATGAGGATACCGGCAGCGGCGAAGTCATTGCTCGAACGTCCGTACCCACGCTACTACACCTGCCCAGCCTTCTTCGTTCCGCTCAGCTCTCATTTCCCTCTCCCCGCTGCTACGCTCCCTCACACTATGTACACATAGAGGCCAGCCTCTTTTACGCCCCTTTCCCGATTCACCGGCTCCGCAAGCAGCGCCTTCTGTCAACACAACACATCGCCGCAGTTGAATGGATTTGCGCCCCGCGAGGAAACGTCGCTTCTTCATCTTCTTTCTCTCACAATGTGCGACGCGGGCCACGCAAGCACCACGCACAAGAACGCCCCTACGCACTGTGTAGCTGTACCGCTTATTCACTTCCCTTATTTTTAGGTTCTGGTTTTGTTCCGCAGACGTCCTGAAAGGCCTCGGCTTACCGCTCCTGTGGCTTCCTAGGTTGGAGCTAGGTTATAGCGCACGTTGTTAGAGGCGCTTAAAAAGCATCGAATCCGGCGCGTTGTTTGTCTGTCGCCATCGCGTTCTTCTCGAACTATTTAGTTATGGCTACCTGAGCTCCACTTCACTTTTTCCACTCCGAAAAGTATGAATGTCACTTCCGCACGTTTGACTTTCAGAAGCCGAACAGTGCCTAACTGCAAGAAATCAGAGCCTTTGCTTCGTTGGTCGGTAATTGTACACTTTCGTAACTTGAATGGATTGATCAACTGGCTATGGCCATCTTCGCTAGTAGTATACCCTCTATCGCAATTGGCCGTGCTCATTTTTCGAACCACTCTACAGTAGGACAGCTTTTGGGATTTCTGGCTCAACTTTCGAATTTAAAGCTGCCACCTTTTTCGCTTCTTTAAGGACGTGACTATGTTTTGTACGCCACCCAACGGAAATCGGCTAGAATGTTGCTAGGCTGCGTGAACATCCCCTAGGATTCAGTTGGAGTTGACAGCACACCAGAATAGCCGCAGGAGTGCGAACAGTCTGACAGTACAGTGTGACAAAAATAGAAGCGAAACACGCATTGTCTCAGAGAAAGTCCTCGGCGTGCTGGGATACACGTATGTACAATGGATGGCACTGCACCTTTCCTTCTCCCTGACACAACGTCAGCAGCAGTTTTCTTCGCGCACACAGAAACGTCAGTGTCACATTTCCCTTTCAGTACGGTCTCCAGAGCGAAGAATCACCACTGCCACCGTGTCCGTTGGTCGCCGCGTTCGCAGAGTTCGGAGAAGAGCCCCGCGTCGCCGTCGTAGCACCCGACGCCGACAGCAGCGCCGTCGGCGAGCTCGTCGTCGTCACCAGTCCACCTGTCCGTGCACCACCACTCACAACACTCGGAGGCGGCGGGACCACGAGCGGAAGCACGGGAGGGGTGCCTCCGGCCGCTTTGCTTAGCGTCGCACCACCCGTCAACGTCGTTGCCGTCAGCGGGGATGGCTTCTTCCTGGCAACGACGTCGTCGATCATGGCCATCGGAAGAGGCAGAGGTGGCGGCGATATGCTCCGGTCGCTACGCTCCGAATCGTCTTGGGAGCGGGCGTGCTTTGGAGAGGAACAGCTCACGTCGCTGTCCATGGTCGGAGACGCCGTCGCTGACCTGTCGGGGGAGGACGACTCCCCGCCACCCAGAGGGTGATGGTGGCTCCCGCTATGCAAGCTGGCGGCCCTCAGTTCATTGCGCAGTAGCTGGAGACCAGGGTGCAGGCCCGCGGCTGCGGCTGCAGCGGCGGCAGCGGCCGCGGCCGCGGCTGCGTTGGGTTGGCCCACGGAGCCGCCGTAGAGTTGAGGGTAGAGCAGCGTCGGCGCCAGGGCGGGAGGCCACGTGGCGCCGTTGGCGCTGGCGTAGTACCCGTGCGGGCCGAGCAGTCCCGCTGCGTAGCCCGCAGCCGCGTGGCTCAGGTATGGGGCCGCTGCGGTCGTCGCGAGTAGGCTTCCGGTTGTGGTGTTGGGCTGCATTGCGGGGAAAATGGGAGAACCAAGTTATTCAGTACGCTTTGAACAGTGACTCAATGCAAGTCATGGAATGTTTTGTGCGGCTCGTACAAAGTGGTGTATCTTTCAATACCACATCAGATCACTTTGTCTCCCTAAAGGCCCCACAAAGGAGTATTACATAAGGGGTGAGATTAGCGTACGGCCATGTGACGTCAATCGGAAAGCGAATTCGGGACGTTACTTAAGAAGGTTGACAGAATAGTTATAGCTGCAATGTTGAATACAACGATGAATCGGTGACAACGCGGAACGTATTGAGTTCTCTATAGATCGAATTGCAGTATAGATAGCACTAACAATGACAGTAAAAGTAATTGTACTACTACTTCGAGTGATGGTGTAATGGTGATAACTGGTAGTAGTAGTAGTAGTAGTAGTAGTAGTAGTAGTAGTAGTAGTAGTAGTAGTAGTAGTAGTATCAGCCGCAGCAAGAAATAAGTTATGGGGATTTGTGTAGTATAAGAATAAACACCTTTTTTTCGTTGCTTGGAATACATTCACGATAAATTAAACAAGCAATAGACGGTTCAAGCGCCCCACAAAAGTCATATAGCCATAGTTACCAACCTGGTGCGCGAATGCCGACCCGCCGTTGACACCGGCGAGTCCCTGGCGAAGCTCGGAGAGCCTGTCGGAGAGGCAGAGGTCGACGGCGTTGCCGTATCGGCCCAGCAACAGCGGGTCCACCTTGAGACCCAGGTTGGCGGCGGCTGCCGCAGCGGCCACGGCCGACGGCGAAGGTTGTTCCCCAGCGCCGCCAGCAGGGCCGTTGCTTCCGACCGTTCCTCCGCCGCCGGTCATGCTGTTGCTGTTGGAGCCGTTCGATCGGTCACCTGCGATGAATAAAGCAAGACCGGTGTTGGCAAGGCTGTCCAGACTGCGGGTAACAGTGTGGTATGTGGGCTGGCGTACATGTACCAAGATATATGATTACGACGCACGCCTCATTGTAGTAAAAGGCGAAGTAAACTTTATTTGTGAAATAAACGTTTTCTCTCAGTGATGGACAGCGGACTAATTCTTGACCATGTTTGCTATACTTCAGCATACAGATGAATTGGACTAAAAAAAGAAGACAACAGGAAGAATTCGCCGTCCCATTACGTGACGTCATGTGCTCACACCACACAGTGTTGCCGTATTAAAGGCGGGCTGATCTTTGAAACACTGCGAAACCATGTGAGCAGAGAAAAGTTTGCAAGCCTTGGGTCCCGGAGGCAATGCAAAACGACGTTAAGCGCAGAAAGCTTTCGGGTGCAACCGACTGATAGGAAATGGATAGATTTCACCTTCAAGTAGTCTCAGTCAAATGCTTAGGAGACAGTAGTGACTTTATTACCCCTTCTATTGCCCTGAGCAGAGCCGCCTACTGGGCTTAGCCTTGCTTATAACCTCCCTGCCTTTCATTTACCGTTCTCCTCCTCTCCTCACCATTTGCAGCCCTTCTAGTCCTTGTTCGCTTCTTCAAGTCTTTTTCGTAGAGGATCCATCCCTCTCCCGTCCGATACTTAACTCTTCACAAATGCAGCAGTAGCAACGAATGGGTGCGAAAGCCTAATCAGAAGATTTACAAGCCAAGGATTGGTACGGTAGGGTATGAGGCCAACAAATGAAAAAAAAAAAGAAGCACAAAAGTTGTGACAGTTAAAAGTTATCTTCCGACGCCTCTTTCTGTTGACGAGCGTTGAGTGATTCAAGGAGAACCAGTCTCGAAATTCGTTACTGCGACTCCTCCAGCTCGCGAGACACGTACACGACAGAACCAATGGGTGGAGCCAGTTTTTCGGGTGTTTGACAGGCGCGCGCAGATGAAAAAGCGACGCCAAGACGTCGCGGCCATCGTTACGATGCCGCCTTTAAAACAACGAAATAGCAGCGGATCTTTTTTTTTTTAATTTTACGTTTCGCGTTTGTACGAAACGACCTTTCCTGCCATTCTCCTCAAACAAAAGTTTCAACACATCTTTCTCTCTTTGGCATGGGTATACGGCAGCGCCAGTTTTAATCAGATTAGCCGCATCGCACCCGCATGAGCGTGTGTTTATAGCATCGCGAAGCTCGAGAGAGGTTCACGCAAAAGCGTGCTGACTCTGCCCCACAAGAAACAACAAAATCAGAGCCACGTTTCGGGGCCCCATCGAGTGAAGAACGAAACAAAGCAACGATTCATTTCGGACTCTCAGAAACAAGCTAGGATTGGTTGCCTAAACAAAAAAAAAAGAGAAAGAAGACAACTTTCGAAGATGGAAGACAGGAGGGGGGGGGGGAGTTGTTAGCAAGGCTCCAGAAGAAAGGAAGGGGGGGGGGGGGGTTGAAATTGAAGGAAGGGTTGTAACGAGAAATATCGGAATAATAAGCAGTTTTCTCGGCTTTCCCGCCCCGAGAAGAAGCAAACGAAGTGAAGGGTGACAAATAAAAAGGAAGAAGAGATGGTGCGCGCTTTAACCCTTTTTCGGGTTTCCAGCGACCGCTGCCGACGCGCTCGTATTGCGAATTACCGTTGCCTCTTTCCCGCGTTCTAGTTTGCCTTCTCACCCTCTCGCTCTCTGATTTTGTTGTGCTTTTCATCGAGAGCTTTCTCGCGTACGTCTTGCGTATGATCCTCCCTTCCTCCTCACTGCTTATCTCTCTCTCGCTCTCTTTCATTCTTATCTTAGCTCACCGTCACTGTTTCGCCTGTGTACGCCTGTGAAAAAGAGGGTGAGGAAGTAGTGGGATTCCGTGCAAAGGCGACGCGCGTTAACTTTTCGGGGGGCAATTATTTGAACAGGGAATAAAGTGATTTGCGAAGTGGCACCGAAAATTTAAAAAAAAGTATAGAAAAGTGCGCGCTTCCGCGAAGCAAAGCGGCGGACGCGCCGCTGGAAAGCGGCAATTAAAGGGAAGGAAAGAAAGGAATTAGTGAAGTAGGAAAAAAAAAACAAGAAAAGGTCGCCAGAAGAAGAGGACAGGGTGGCGTTTTGTGGAGGGTCATGCTCATCGGCTTTGCGCGGAGCTAACCGCGGCCAGCCAGGAGTCCACTCGTGGAAGCAGCAAAACAATTTAAAGTGTGAGAGGGAAATTGAAGAGGATGGCGTGCCGCATAACGACGCTTTACGGAAAGCATCCCTCGCGCCCGCATTTCCCCATCGTCCCGATTTGCCTTTCTAGCTTTTCTTTTGGCGTTCCCACCTTTCCCTCTTCTCCTCGTTTCTCTCTCTCTTCTACTTAATATCACCTCTCTCTCACTCTTTCCTATTCATTCGTAGCTCTCCCTCCTCTCCTTTCAGAACCTTCTCTCGTTCCAGCGGTAACGGTGGTAGTGGTGTGAGTTTCCCAATTTAAAATAAGTGGATATCATTCGCGCGTCCCCCGATTGGAGGCGACACCATCGGGTTTAATGACGATGGCGATGCGGCCGCACTGAGGCACACGCGTGGTCGAATCGCGGGAGTGTCCGGGCAAAGAGAAAAGAAGAAAGAAAAACTGAGGAAAGAAACGTAGCGACGAGAAACGTGGCAGCATTTTTGTCTGTTTTTGTCTGTCATGTGTTATGTGTATAAGTTTTTCGTCTGGAGCCTATTACATATCATGCAATCACGCTCCTCCTTTGTATTTTTTTAAACGTAATATGATTCTCGCTTCCCCCCTGCGCGCCGTGTTTCCGGTCAATACTCGTACGCTTGTCGTTTCTTCATAGCGACTTTCTTGCTTAAGGCAGTTTTTTTTTTTTTCGCTACTGTTCTCGCCTGATTCATGGCCATCGTCGGTTTTCTGTCTCCTCGATCTTTCATGGATCTCTCTATGTCTTGTTCTTTAACGTGGGCACACTACAGCACCAGGGCCCACTGAGAAACCTCGTAAGCTTTTTTTTTTTTTTTGCTTACGACAGCCTCGGTCGGAGCCGCCAGGAATTAGAGGTTTCCAAGCGATTCATTTGACTGCGGCTGCGGGGCGGGGAAAGGTGGCGACGTAAGTGTGGTGCACCGCTGTTAGACGAACTAAACGCACAAAAATAAAACGAAGTCTCAGAAGAAGACGAAACATCAAAGACGGACACTCGGATGAAACAAACGTATTCCGGCCTGCAGAAAAAAAGGGGGGAGGGGGGTGTCGGTGTTAAAAAAAAAAAAGGCGAGCAGTTTCGATCTTCCGTTTGAGCGAACCCCTCGCTGAAAGTGCCACACACTGGGCTTGCGAGCGTAAAGCGAGGAGGAAGGTGGCGCTCTAATAAACGACCCGACAATACAATAAAGAATAAAGGAAGGTATCAACGTAAAACAAAAAAAAATAGAAGTAGAAAGGGCAACTGGAGGGCCATGGTAGATATAGGCATAGAGGGTCGAAATTAGGGAGACGGAAAAAGAAAAGGGGTAGTGAGAGTTGAGAGAGAGAGAAGGGGTGGGGAGGGTTTCCGCAGTCAAGCCTCCTAAAGGGGGGAGAAGTTTCAGCGGGTTCTTAATTTCACGGAGGTGTGCCGGCGGAAAGATTAAACACAGCGACGAGAACTGTGAAGCGTGTAACCTCACTCGGTCACCATCAGTGGCAGCGCGGTTCATTCTTCAACTCGACGACGTCGAACCGCTTCGCTCTGTCTCTTTATTTATTTAGTGCCTCTTTCTCAGTTTCGACCTTCTGTGTCTGCCTTGTTTTTCTGCACCTTCTTTATCTATCCTCGCACTGAGAGCTCGCGTTTTGTTTTCTGTGTCTTCGTCGAATTCCACGTGCTCACCGCAGCGACCACCTTTCATTAGGGAGCTGAAACTTTCGGCAATAGAAATGAAAAAAAAAGGGGGGGGGGAATTGGAACAGTGGAGAGGTGATTTGAATAAAGCTGACGTAGGAACCTTAATGATTGAAAACGAGAAAAAAAAAGATGGAAGTGAGAGTTCTGCAGTGAGAATACGTAGAACTAAATAATAATGATTGAGGATAAGGGATGGATTAAGGGGGGACCTGATTTTGCACTGCCTGTGTGATCGGCCCTATATTGACCGAGTTACGACGTTATCTGATGACGTCATGTTAGTGACGTAATGCTGTTTCACAAACGTCTGACATTCTCGCCGCGCGCATCTTCACCTTTGTATTGGGAAAAGACTTCCGGAGACTAATTGCCCAGCAACGGCGCCGCCGCGTCTTCCCTGCACCTTCAGCGACGGCGTGCGTCGGGGAAAATGACCTCGATGGTAGGCGTACGCCGAGAAAACGTTCGACTGCTTCAATCAATCAATCAATCAATCAATCAATCAATCAATCAAAGAACTTTATTTTCACCAAAAACAAAAACATTTACGGTGAAAAAAGGTGGCCGGGAAAAAAGCTGTCCAATGACAGCTTGACAAAGCCCCAGCCACCCATCGGTGGCGAAACGACAGGGTACAGCACCTGATAAATGTGGGGGAAAAATGCATAATAATAGTCGCTAAACATTTTCAAATTGATATCATAGTGCATTCACTACGGGCACAGGTGCACTACAAGGTCAAATGTACCTAATTATACACTTGCTAAAGATACACTAATTATACACTTGCACTTCGGCAGCTGTCGCTCGACCAGTGAGAAGAGTGGTCATCGGAGTCACGAGCCTCACGTATTTTTTTTAAGAGGGGCTATCGTCCCAAAATCACCATATGATAATGAGAAACGCCGTAGCGTAGGACTCCGAAAATTTAAACCGCATGGGTTTTTTTTTTTGCTTTTCTTTAACGTAGGAGGCTGCGCTGCCCTTCTCTAAGCCTGAAGAACAGCTCAAGCTGATCGACAGAGCTTGCAAGACGGCAAAGGCCACACGGGCCCTGGACTGAGGCTCCACCTTCACCGAGGAAAATATTTGTAATAAAGTCTTCAATTGCATTAACGTGCAGCCAAATCTGAGCATACGGGCCTACAGCATTTTTGCCTCCACCAAAAATGCAGCCGCCGCTGCCGGTATTCGATCCCGCGACATGCGAGTCAGCAGCCGAGTGCCTTAGCCACTAGAACGCCGCGGCGGGGCGCAAGTCTCGCGTAGCCGGCGAGCACGGAGTGCCCCGCGCTACGTATTGAGATGGCTGCAACACCGGGCACCCTTGTCGTCCGCCTAAGCTTGCGAGACCATCAACGGCACCCTGTCAACCCCTTCACGTGAACCACGAGCTGGACTGGTCCGTATGAAACTCTTTGTTCAGATTTTTTTTACCCATTATTTTAATATACCCAGCTTTAAATATTCAGTTGTGTGCGCTGCGTCGCAAGTGGAAGTTCAAAAGTACGAGCACAATCTTTTTGTGATTCTTTCTTTGTGTTACTTTTGATTTCCATCATGGTTTGTTTGTCCCGCCACAGTGGTCTCCAAGGTACTCGGCTGCTGACCCGCAGGTCGCGGGATCAAATCCCGGCTGTGGCGGCTGCATTTCCGATGGAGGCGGAAATGTTGTAGGCCCGTGTACTCAGATTTGGGTGCACGTTAAAGAACCCCAGGTGGTCAAATTTTCCGGAGCCCTCCACTACGCCGTCTCTCATAATCAAATAGTGGTTTTGGGACGTTAAACCCCACAAAATCAATCAATGATTTTCATCATGTTAATATTTTATTTAGAAACCGCGTTGTGTATATTTGTACTGGTATTGTGCTCTTGGAGCATAGTTTGTTTCGTACCTGTTCTTTTTATCGTGTTTTTTTTTTGGTCTCCTCTTAGTTAATGTTTGTAAGCTCCTGTCCTAACCTTGTTCTAAATTAATGCTCGTTTGCTTTTAATCGAATGCCCGTGTCTCCTCTATGAGCACGTCAGTCAGACTCAAAGATCACTACACGTGCAACACCGCGCGGGTCGACCGATCCGCAAATAAATTTGCAATGTACCACTTGAAGGCCTTTCAGGCGTCGCAGACCTAAACGTAAAGTGGAAGCCTGCGAGTATGCCGCACGCCGCTGTTAGATCGGCGGGGCCTCACCCGAAGTGTGTTACACGGTGGCTTGTGACGTCACCGATTTTCGTGATGTGAGAGTTCGTGGTGACGTCACGTATGACGTCGTCAAGTGATGATTTTTTTTTTTCATCACTCATGTTGACGCTGGCGAATGACTTTCGCGTTTGCCGGTTGGGCATCTAAAGATTCCGCCCTAAAGAGACCAAGTGCCCTGCGATCCTTTTACCATCCCTGCTTCGCTTTGGTTCGCCCGCAGCTGTACAGCGCCGGGGCGATGAATCGAAGATAGGAAAGCGGTCTCTGTTTCCGCAAGCGCGTTCTCGTTCATTAGCTAAATCTACACCACGGCGCGGGGAATTCGGTGCTGGCGACCGACACCAGACTGCTTTCGACAGAGCGCACTGGCTGGAAAAAAAGTAAAGGGGTTAGCTTTTTCGTTTCTCCCTACTTCGATGTATTACTGCACGCTTATTTGCCTTTTTTTTTTCTCTCTCTCTTTCTTTTCTTCCTTTCGTTCACAACTTTGGCGTTCCCCATCACAGCTTTTTTTCTTTTTATTCCTTCATTAAACTATCCTTTTCTCGGCCCAAGCTATAAAACGTTTGAATGCCCTCCTTTACCTGCTTTGAATTAATGATTTCGATGCACCCGTATTTGCTGATTTTGAAAACAGCAAAGTCTTTTTTTTTTGTAGGTTTCAATATTGTCTGCTACATTATTTCATTTTCTTGCGCGTATCATTCAAGTCAGTGTGTAAAAAAAAGTGATAAATGTGCACAAAGTTCTTCGGAGACTCATGGTTGGAGACACTCAGAGTGCGACCACTAGAAATAAAAACGCAGAATATAATTTGTCTCTAATTTACGCTTCCGCGTTCTTGTAAAAATATTTCTTACTGGCCGTTCACGGAAAACTTTTTGCGTTCACTTGGGCTTAGTAGGTTATCTTTTCTTTGCTCGCCTTAGAGGGGCTATATTCCTTTACAGCCCTCTTTTTGTACCTGTATAGGCACAATAGACCCTTTACTTTTCGTATTCGCTGAAAACCAGTAATTGTTGGAGACAACGCCTCGGTACCTCCAAGTCGAAAGCCTCACTTGTCACGTCAAACACTCAAAGAGTCCGGCAGCGTCGACGAAGTTGTCGGTGTCGGCACCATCAACACCAGTGGTGCAACAAATCATCAGCCTGTGATGAACTCATCATAACGTCACAGCGAACCAAAATTGTTACGTCATCTAGACGTCACTCAGCGTAAAGAAATGGGGAAACAGGAAGCCATCACGGCCTCATCCTGTGGCGTCAGATGACACAACGTCATCTGATCGGGTTATGACATGACATCGATCTTCGTCAAAGATATGCCGATGCATATCTTTCAGTCGTCTCAGGCTAATGCATGAAAGACAGCGTGCCTTTTTTTCCCCTTTTGTTCACATCAGCGAAAAAGAACAAAGACTGCCCTGAGAAGCTCATTTGGTGATTACATCCAAACGCCCTTGAGACGTTGTGACATAACGTTATCCTGTAGTTTCCAAGCTACAAGTCAACAAAGCGGCCATCTTCCGCTACCGTTATCCTGCACTATACTTTGCTTTCTACAGAAACAACCCGCTATCGAGCGTTCAAACGATGTCAACAGACGCAAAGCTTGGAAGCGCGAAACGACGACGAGCTAATGTATGCGCCAGACTCGACTTCGTTTCATCCGAGTGCGAATACGCAGGAGCCAAACTCAAACTCGTAACCAAATTGGCGGGCCTATTCGCTTTCCAAGTTACCACGCACTTTCCCGCGCGCCGCACTCTTCCGAGCATCGGGCGCGGTGCTATGACGCTCTTGATGAGGTAGAATCGGATCGTCTTCTCTTCAATTGGGCGAATACGTTATGAAGCAAAGAAAAAAAACACACAGGCTAACGAACGAAATCTCTAAAAAAGGCTGGAAGGATGAAGGTAGCAGTATACGGGTCGCCATAGTTGGAAGTTGTGAAAAAGTAGGAAGCGGGAAGAGAGTTTTTTTTATTGTTACACAAATTCGATGAGAACCAATTTCATTCGCAACAATAGAGGGACCCCCTCTGCGCTACTGCCGTTTTTCCTTCGATATACGCACACACACCGAAGTGAGAAGCCTGGCTAGTAGACAGGGCAGCTCCGTCTTACCGTTGGCGAAGCAGCTCACGGAGTGGTTTCTCTCACTTGATTCGTCAGAGAGTGTCGAATAAAAAAAAAAGGGGGGGGGGGGGGGGGCGAGCTGCTGGGAACCGGACTGCCTTCAGTCGGGAGCTATAGTACGTATGTATATGTAGGCGCGGCACCGGATATATATTCGAGCTCCACTTATATAGGCGCGCACCTCAATGGCGTGAGAGACGAAAGTGATGAGACCGGCCCAATGAAATGAAACGGAAATAGTGCGAAAGTTGGAAGAAAAGTCCTCTTCGCTGCTTTCGGCGAGAAGGCGAACAGAGAGAGACTACCGCATACGCATCCGTGCCTTCTCTGTCTCATTCGGCAACTCCGTCGCCTTCTCTGTCTTGCAGGGTGTGCACTTCGCCTCTGTACCATTCGTTACTTCTATTCTTTCAGTGAAGCTGCCGTTTAAAACCCTAAAAAAAATCTTTTCATTTGAGCTACTTTTTTTTTACCTTTCGTAATCACCTATAGGTTCAGGTATCGAGGGCGCAGTTGTTCTTGATTCGCTCCTGCACACGTCCCTTTGAAAACTGCGCCCAATGAACTTGAAGGACGACTTCTTTTAGCCGTAATACATGAAGTAAAAGTACGGTAGTGCACTATGTATGATGATAGTTTACGAAAGAATGGGCTTGATTTTCGTTTAGGGCTTTAGAGGCATCCTGCTTTCGACGTTTCTGGAGTGATACAACTAAACTGGCGAAACGAACTTTTAGGCTAATTAATGAGGACAGCCCAACCGCCAAGAGTGAAGATTCGTGACGGTGGAGCTCTTCACGCACACCGTCTTCGTGCGGAGTGAGCCCAAATATTTAGAGCGTTGATTGCAATATTTGGCACCGCACACGTGTCACACAATGAGGTGTGTCAGAAGTGAGAGGGTTGTTCCCAGCCAATAATGTTCGGGCGTATCACGTTAAGTGGTTATTAATCGGTAAAGCGAGCAGAAGAAATGTCCATCACTCCAGTCAGGCGTCATGCTCGGCTCTTTCGCATCGTGAAAGCAAAATTAAATTCGAAATATGGTCAGTCGGAACTGAACTCCGGATTCCCGAACGCCAGTTAGTGAAAGCCATCTCCTGAACAAAAAAGTGAAAGTGTCGCCGAAAGTGATCGTCCGAGAGTACAATTCCTGCAAGGCCAGAGCCTACAATGACCGAAGCACTCGGGAAAGGGCGACAGACGTCTCTGTCGATATCGTCCGTGTGTGTGTGTTTTTCTTTCTAAACACTGGTACTCCCCATTATGAACTAAACGGTACCTCTGCCACCGGAAGCCATATCACCGTCATAGTATCTAACAGCACGACTAACGTGGTTCGAGAAAAGAAAAGGGACGCACGACAAAACGCCGTGTTGTGTGTCTGCTGCTTTTCTATGTCCGTGTTAATCGCACAATCAGTCATGATGAGTCATAACAACACACACACGTTCTATTCTAGCATGTCACATTATCGATATGTATTTACGCGTATAGCTCACTCACCAGGGGTAAGTTGCGAGGCGCCACTGGAGGGGCAGGAAGACGGCGACCCGTCTCCACCAGGGGGCGGACCCGTCCCGTCGAGGCCCAGGGCCTGAGGCGCGGCGGCAAACGGGCCGGCCGCCGCCAGGTACGTCGAGTAATGCTGGTACGGGCCCCAGTGTGGGTCGGTGCCCAGGTGCAGGACTTGGCTGGGGTCTGGGTACCATGGCAGACAGAGAAAAATTGCAGGTGTTAGTCGACAGCAAAGTTATCTTCAAACATGATCGCAAGACCAAATAGGCATATCAAACATTGCTATCAAAACACAGTGTTTTCTAGCATCGCTTAAGCCATGCTGTATGAAGGGATTCGATGTCGACAAAAGATGTTCATTGAATTCAATTTCCGCGTTGACTCGCCTACTACCATCACTCGCTATCACTTGATAATATTCGTGAGTGGTCTTCGTTGCGGCTAAGGCTGGCGTAATATGTCTTAATGATTGTTGTCACTATATCGTGTTATCAGCTCTCGGCTAATGGCCATCATTGCCTCACGTCAGCTCAAAGGCGGTAAATGGCGTTATAACAACAATGGTGTATAGATTCAATGCCAGTCCGATGATTGATTCGGTCATTTACCAAACCTTCTTGTCGCATTGTTTCATTTTGCTAACACCGTCAAAGAACGGCCGCTCCCAGGAGTGAGAAATCAGATCAGAGCCTTCGTTATACATCTTTTACGCTTAAAAGCAGGAAGAAGTGAAATACAATTTTGGTTGTATAGCATCAGAAAAAACGTGGTCAATTTCTAACTCTGAATTTCCACATTATAAATGGAACATTTCATTACGAAGCCACATGGCGTAGTTCCAACTTGACTTTTTGTCACCCCCGCAGTTTCGACCGTCTTAGCGCCTGCCCCGCCGCGGTGGTCTAGTGGCTAAGGTACTCGGCTGCTGACCCGCAGGTCACGGGTTCAAATCCCGGCTGCGGCGGCTGCATTTCCGATGTAGGCGGAAATGTCGAGGCCCGTGTGCTCAGATTTGGGTGCATGTTAAAGAACCCCAGGTGGTCAAAATTTCCGGAGCCCTCCACTACGGCGTCTCTCATAATCATATGGTGGTTTTGGGACGTTAAACCCCACAAATCAATCAATCAATCAATCAATCTTAGCGCCACAACACAGCTACCGACGGGCTCCTTGAGGCGCAAAAAAATGCACGACCAGGACTTGTGTTATCTGACGCGAACCAGGCGACGTCGCGATGACCCAACACATTTACAGCCTCGTCGAAGGCGGTGAGCCGAATGTGAAAGCGGAAAGAATATGCAGCCCTCGCATTTACACTCTTTCGTGCCGCCCCGTTCCGTTATCGACGCTTTCGCTGTTCTCCGCATTACAGGGGATATTCGCGCGCGCGCATGATGCATCGCTCGCAGCCGAAGCTTTTGAACCAGGCTTGTCTCTTCCTTATGGTCTTCCTGGTCCAGATAATAATCCTCTGGACACGCGAGCGCGCATACGAGGGCGAAGCCCGCAGGGCTCACCGCTGTATAGCAAAGCCTGGTACCCGCGTGTACTATACATTATATACGACCACGGGCCCTGCACAGCGCTTGGCTGGGCGTGCAAATGTTTGCCAAGATCTCGCCGACACCTCGCGTCGAAACACCGGGCACACCGCGTATCGCGCTTCTCCGTGGTTCATGTGTGATTTTTTTTTAGGCTTGTCCGTATCACGTTTTCTTGCCGCTTTTATACCTTATACCCTTTATTTCTGTTCCTTTCTCTCGTTTCTCACTGAAGAGCTGAGTCGCAGGATAAAGGGGAGAAGGAACGGATGCCTTGGTTCCGGCATGTTTGCAGATCTCGGAAAGCTCCCCTCGCATCCTGGGAGCCGCCGGAGCGCTAATGATAATTTTTATTAATGTCGTCGCCCTTATCCCTCCAGTGTCTCCCTCCGCCACCTCCATCACTCCATCTATTATTCTAACATCTCTTCTGGTTAAGCTGATGTTTTATCCTTTTTTTTTTTTAGGTCGCGCTTTTTTACTGGGGTGAGTGGCTGAGTTCTTGCATGTCGATGTCTTCGCCTAAGCGGCTTTCTCGAATACATGCCATCAGCCACTCTCCTTTTTTTTTTTCGTCGCCAGGGTTGCAAGTAGCGCGATCGGGAAGCCGCCGCCACCACCACTACCACCGCACATAGCCCTCAAAGCCCCTCCCACAGACTTCTATCCATTTTTTTTTCTCACCCTCTTTCTCGACTGCGCTGTAATCCTGTCTCTCCTCTCGCTCCGCTATGCAGTCTTTGTCATAATGTATTTATGTATTTATGTTTTTGCGTGCGTGCGTGTCAATGCTCGATGCATTAGGAAGAGTTACCCCCCCATATTCGGCTCACCCCGAGCGCTTTGTCTCGGCGCGTGTCAAATTATTTAGGATTTCAGTCTCGGAGCATGCGCAGTGAGACACCGACGCGTGTGGTGCAATGTCCCCTTCACCCGGCCGCCCGAAAATATTGCCTTTTTTTTCCCCGAGACGGTCGCGCTGAGGAGCTTACATATATTTTTCATTCTTTATATTTTTTTGTTATTCTTCATCGCTACGGGCTTCGTACCGTTTGACACAACGCTCTTTTTGCAATGCCTCGTGCACTTTACCTTATCAATTGTCTGCTGCTGCTTTCGCAAGATATTCCTCCATGTATGCGTCCCGGGACCTCGCCATCTTTTACCAAGACTCACTCAAAAATTTGCTGCTTCCTAACTACACGTAATTACAAGTAATGTGGTGTCGAGGCCATTATCACGCTCTTTAGTACTGCCACTTTCCATATCTACTTCTGTTTCTGCGTTGGGAGCTTTCCGATAAGACAACGTCGCCTGTATGCGTATACATACTTGTCGCTACAGGTGATAACCTTCCTATTGTTGCTGCTTATCCTGGGTGTTTTACATCCTATATGATTATGAGAGGGGCTGTGGTGGAGGGCTCCGGAAATTTCGACCATCCGGTGTTCTTCAACGTGCATTGACGTTGCACAGATACTCGTGGATGTATCATTCTCACCTCCACTGAAATACGACCGCCGTTGCTGGGGATCAAAGCCGCAGCCTGCTAGTTATCAGCCGAGCCGAGCGCGACGATCACCGCTGTATATACCCCGGTGGACGCTGTCGAAACGGACGCAGTACGGCGTGTATTGTATAATGTGATAGTTAGAAATTAGTTTACAGCGCGTTTTGCATGGCCGAGTAATAACACCGCGTAATCTGAATGCACTCGTTCCTTCGTTTAACAAAAACTAAAAACAAGTACGTAAGGAACACGATTTTCGCTAATTGGCCGCACCTACTCCAGTTCTCCCACTTTCGTTCAAACGTTTTACGCTGAATCTGCGTTCTCGATTTCACGTACGTGCTTAGAACAGAGGTTAAAAAAAAAAGTACCCAGACTGTGTTCTTCCGGGAGATGTCTTTTTCAGCTCGCGAACTCTTCCCTCGAAATACAAAGAAAAAGAGGAATCTCGAGCGGTACAGCTAGCGCACGTTGCTTGGGCCACGCCTCGCTCTTTTTACCCTTCTTACCCCTTCTTTTAATCCTGCAAAAGTTGGTCTACCGTGTGCGGCTAAATTATTCGTTGCGGCCGTAAATCTCCCCGATAGCCGATCATGCGACAACTCCGACGCCTGCGAGCGCTACACGCCTGTTCTGCGCTATGCACTATACACGACGAAGTTGTTTGCATAATTGACGCTCAGGAATTGAGCTAAAGAAAAACAAACTAATAAAAGGTTTTCGGCGTAGTTCTCTATAGAGCGTACGCTTTGGAAGCTCAGATTGCCACACGTGTATACGTACACAACATCGGCAAGCGTACAGTGGCACGACCAGAAAAAAAGATGCGTATGTATACACAAAGAACGGTACAGCACGTGTTAAGCGCCTTTATACCCTTTACCGCCAGTGTCGTTTTCTTTCATCATTACTCGACTCCCGCGCAGCCACAGTCCCGCCTACTGCCTCGACTCGCCTCCTTTTATACTGATAGACCGATTTCCGTTTTTTTTTCTGCGAAGAGAGGTGTTCATTACTCCTGATTAGATCCCGGAGCGTTAAAGAGCGCCCTCTGTCGCTAATTACCACACCACCCCCCCAACCTCAGCTCGTCGTTCTCTTGCCCACCGTTCTTGCCATTGCCCGCCTTTTGAGTAAACCTTGCACATACTCCGGTAGACACTGTGTTCTAACCCGGTCCTACAATCCGTGGCTGCTACTCTTCTTTAGTAACCCGCCCGATTCTTTTTTTTTTCGTTTCTTTCCTGTTTTTGACTCCTCTGTTGCACAGTCTCCGTCTATGCCACTTCACTTCCAGCAAGCTCACAGTTTGTTTGCGAGAACCTTCATTTATTTACCGCGAAGTAAAATCAGTGCCGGAAACCAACGCCCTTTCGGCGAAGTACAGTTGGTGCCGAAGCAGTATAGTCTTCTCCGCGCACCTCTGTTTATTTACTTTCTTTTTTTTTTCATGCAATCCCGAGAGCCCACTGCGGCCGATACTTCGAACTCTTCCCTGCTTTGTTTTCCGCTCTCTCAGTCCCTGTTCTTACTTTGGGCTTCCTAACGCGCAAACCCGCATCGACAGAAGCTCGTTCTAACCTCATCAGCCGATTCTGCGCATGTTTGTCCCGCTTCTTCACTCATGCACACCATTACTCGCCCCGTGCTTTGTTTATTCGCTTTTCTTTAATTGTGTGTTCTCCATCCTCTAAAGTCTCCTACAGTCTGCTTTCACGTTTCACAGTGTAACTTCGCGAGCCCGGATCTCACGCTAGTATACGCTCAGGCATAAAGAGAACTTAGCAAAGCATAGACAAACAAGGTAACAAATATTTAAAAAGTGCCGCCACATCCACGAAGTGAATGATGATGAGTGGGCGAAGCTCCGGAGGTAAACCTGGTAAACCATGAATCCTCCGTACATTTTGCCCACTCGATTTTATTGCAACGCTCCCCCTAGCGTACGTCGCCGCACTATATCGAACGATGACACGCGCCATATGTGGCATCATTCCTATTTTATAACACCTCGCATCTTTCATAATCAACTACACGTACCGCCGTCTAGTTTATAACATCTTGCATCTTTTGCATGGACGGACGGACGGACGGACGGACGGACGGACGGACGGATGGATGGATGGATGGATGGATGGATGGACGGACGGACGGACGGACGGACGGACGGACGGACGGACGGACGGATGGATGGATGGATGGACGGACGGACGGACGGACGGACGGACGGACGGACGGACGGATGGATGGATGGATGGATGGATGGATGGATGGATGGATGGACGGACGGACGGACGGACGGATGGACGGACGGACGGATGGATATGGCTGTACCCTTTAGATCGGGCGGTGGCTACCGTAATACTTAATGCCGTCAGCTACAAGTACCGCCATCTAGTGAACACTGCAAGAACTGAACGAGAGGTGGCTACATACAGGGGACGCCCAGCCCACGCCTTAAGGAGCTTCGCTCTTAAAAAACATGCGTGGAAACTCCAGCAGCGTAGAGTAGCAGTCGTGTTACCGAACGTGTGGGAAAGAGTGTGTGGAGAGAGTGACTGTCGAAACGAACAGCGATTGGTTAGGAAGGCGAGCACGCGGCTCTACAGCGTAACTGCGCGCATTCGGAGTTCGCGGGAATATGTTTAGGCGTCTACAAACCTTCAGTTTAAACACGCGTTCAGACTACAGAGACTCGCTCGCTAGATTCCGTGCCGACCGGTTGTGCACCCGCGATCTGGCCGACTGAGTCGCCCTACGCCATCTCCTGATGCCGACAAGAGCTTCGAGTCGCTGAGTGCTGCCGCGTCCTCGGACTTCTGCGACCGTGTCCATCTTTCCTATCTTCTCCTTACTTCCGTATTTGGCTGTCCCATCGCCTATTTCTCTTCCTGCTCCTCTCTTTATACCTATACGTTTAATTCCTCCATATCCTTTTTTAATCCCTCCCTACCCCCATCCCCTGCGCAGAACTGTGGAGGTGCCCTTCATTGAGAGAGAGGCAGAAACGGAACTGCGCTTATTTCTTCCTTTCCCCATTTCAAAACTCACTTATAAAACACGCGTTCAAAGTAACGAAAGTAGAAACAAGCGTGGAAGCTGCAGTGGTGTGCAGTAGCAGTCGTGTCTTTGAAAGTGCGGGAAGGGTGCCCGTGTTAAGAGAGTGGGCGTCGAAATGGACAGTGATTGGTTAGGAGGCGCGCACGTGGCTACAACGCCGTATAAAGCAACTATATACGTGCTTTATGGAGGCGAGGATGAGCTGGGGGGTTTGTTCGTGGCGACACTCCTTCCGACGCCAATGAGGCTTCCCAGTCCTTCTTACGTCATAATGCACAGACTTTGCTTTTCGTTTAGGATTGCGGCGATGCGGCGTCTTAGAAGTGTGGCAGCTTGGGCTAGCATGGCATGACGATAGTTATAGCGCGAAAACAAAACGACGACACAGAGACAAGAAGGACGCGAAAGACACGCTCGTGTCTTTCGTGTACTTCTTGTCTCTACGTCGTCGTTTTCCTTTCGCGCTATACATATCGTGATGCGGCGTCCTTTTGGTGTTTGTTCGAGAAGTTCTTTCAATTTTTGTATTTTAACTTTGGCTAAGTATTATTAGTTATTTTTTACACTTGGTGCCAAACACTCGAGCAGTTGGGCGCGATCTCGCATAACAGTTTTTTTTTTTCGGCCTGGCTTTTATACGACCACAATTCTGTTTTTTTTTCTTCACTTGAAGTTTCTTGCAGGCATGTCGAACGAAATATAAGCATTTGCCAATGGGATGATAAAGGTATTTTTTCTTTCGTTTCTGAGTTTGCGTATGACGGTTTTATGTCCTGAACCCCGTTTATTTCAACAACTTGGGACTTTTTATTCGTGTCGTCATATGACACAATCGTACGTATTTACGTGCGTGCGTACGTGCGTCTTCCTACATAGTCCATTGTTTTACTTGGTTCATCCTTATTCAGTATTTGCTCGTTGACATATTGCAGTTCCCTCACCCACTCCCAATTTTTTTTTCATGGTTGATGCGCACATCGTATGTACATTGTTCAACGCATGTCCTCATTGTTTTGCTCGTTGAATCTGTGCGACCATGATTTTCGAAGGCACCAGCCTGCATGCATGCGATTGAGTTCCCGGTGAAAAAAAAAAAAAGAAACTGAAGTTTGGCTCCTGTGCCCTTGTTGCGTTTTAATTTCATATAGAATGATTTTTTAAGGGTTCTCTCTTTGGTCTACCGCGTACTGTGAGAAGGTGGCTGGCAGAATTCACCCTTTTGTTCTTTCTTTTTTTTTCTCTTTTGCGTTGGTCCTTCGCGAGTGGCGAAGATCGCTAAGCATGACAAAAACAGCTGAGGGAATTTCGGACTTCGCAGTTTCACGGTGTTGCGTTACACAACCAGAGGAGCCTCAAGATTATGAGCAAAAAAAAAATAGTCTGGTCTTTATGTCAAACATTTACTCCAAACTAGCTTTTTTTTTTATTCCGAATCTGCGATTTCGGTTGGATTATTTCGGTATAATGCTTCTTTTTTTCCCCCACCAAGTATACCCGCGAAAGAAGTCACTTTAGTTTGTGATTTTCACACGCACCCCGAGTATGGATGTGTGCGATATTTCGCCGCACAACCCTGTGCTTGCCCTTGTTTCAATATTTTTTGCTATGGCACGTGTTACGTTCTAGGCAAACGCTTTACTTTACATTCTTCAGGCATTCATGCACTGAAATTTCCACAGGAGTTTGACACTTGCCGAAACATGCAAGCTGTGATTGGCAAAAAAACAAGAAAAAAAAACACCCTAACAAGCTAAGTGAGCCCTGTACTGACGTCAGTGCGCAAACAGAAGTGTTGAGCGTTACAAAAATGCAATAAACAATGAGCAAACTGTCAAAATTCTTGCTTTCTATATAGACATAGCTTTCTTTTCATGAATTTCCGCACGTAAGACTTCTGTTACGTCAGTGGATAATAGTCGCCGGGAAGTTTGTTTCTGCTGTTCTACCGATATTTCTAACGCACTGCCAACGAGATAGTTCACAGACGCCGACAGACAATGGACGACAGAAGGGACAGTATTATAACAACTCCACATGCTGTTTAGATAAAACATTCGTCGTCACAAAAAGTTCATTGACTTCACGCAGGTAAGCTGAATGAGATTTTATGGCAACATATACGTTAGCACGTTAGCACTTCTTAACGATCATCATAATACCAATTTGTTGTATAAATACCCACTTTGTCTAAAGTAAGTACGTATACGTACCAACTTGCCAAGCTTTTTGCGCTGATTGTAATACTGATTCATCTCACTGTTTGATCGTCTGCTCTGCTCCTCTTCCTTTCCTCGCTGACGTTTTGGAATTTTTCTCTAATGCCTACTTTTTTTCATTTTCCTTGATTCGCTGAACTAATTCTATATAGTGTCCAGCAGGGTTCAAGAGCACCGTCCGTTCCCGGACACCATCTGTCTTTATTGTTTTTCTTTATATTACTCCGCCATCTTTCCATCATCATTCTTTGTTACAACTCACCCCTCGCTGAGACTCCGCGTGAGTCGACCAACACGGTTTGCCGAAGTGTCCTTTTAATAGTAACAGATCGCGGCCCGCAGTTCGACACCACACTGCTCGCTAACAAGGGAAGGCGCTTTGAAAGTGAATGAGTGTGAGAGTGCGTTAGAGGAAGAGTGGGTCGGTGTGTGTGAGACCCTGAGGTGAAGAAACAAGACCCGGCCGAAGGCGCCCTCCGAAAAACCGAAACAGCAATGGTTTCGTGAGCGCAACATCACGGGCGCTTTTAATCTGCCGACAAGGGGCAGCAGAGGACCTGCTGTCCACTGGAAACCGAAGACAAAAGAGCTTACCGGAAACTAGGTCTTTCAAATTGCTTTCGGAGGTACCGAGGCGAACAAACCATATCATTCAGTGGGGAACACTGATTTATTTTGCAGAGGATCTCAGTCCGCTTTATACTCCTTATTCGAAGAGGATGAACGTGCTCAGAAATTGTGACCTCTTGGAGAGGATGTTTGTGTTTTTGAAGCGCGAAGACCGACCGAGGGCCGAAGATAAGTGAATTGAAAATTTCTGTTACTTCCAACACCCCGACGCGATTAGTCGAATACAGTTGCTCTGATAAGTTTGCATAGCGTCTGTGATCTAAATCGCAACTGCGTTATACATAAAGAAGAAAACAGGACATGTGTAGCCCGGAGTGATAATGTAATCTCGAAGACTGCTTGAGGAAAGGTAATGCATTGGGGTTACCACTACGGAGTAGTAGCAATCAATGCTACTAAAGAGAGTGCGCCATAACAACTGCTTTCACGTGGTGTAGGCGAAGTCCAAGCCGTGCTGATTGAACTAGAATTAACAGTTAGAATAATAAACGCTATGTATACTGCGAACTCTACAAAGGGAAAAGGCGTAAAGAGATGTTAAGCAAAATAAGGATGTAGTTGTGTCGTAACCTGCAGTGCTAATATAACGTGTTTCCAATATGTCTTACAAAATATATCGGGGGCACAACTTACTCAGGCTATATACTAACAGCATGAAACACGGTAAACGTAACCTTAGTTGACGGCCCAGCACGCAAAATCATGGCAAACGTACAAGTTTCAATAATTCACGCTTGAAAATTTCGGACAAGTATGAAAAAAAGAACGCAAAAAGTCTTGGTCCCATTGAGAAAACTGCAGCATACACACACGCTGAAGAAGCGGCGAGCGGCCGCCGGGGTAAAATACTTCATCGAGGGCACAAAGGACACCTTTCGAATGAAATGATCACGCCACCATAGCTTCTTCTTTTCCTACACATCTTCTCTCCCCTTAGAACAACTTTTCCGTTTCTTTCTTTTCTTCCTTTATCTTTCTGCGGCTATTTTACTTGTCGTTTTCAATAGCGAGCTGTAAGGAAGGCGCCAGAAATGGGCGGCTTCTTGGGGTTAGGGACGCAGGGTGGAGAGGGGAGAAGATGTGTGATACTAAGGAGTTCTCGAGCAAAAGAGAGAACTGTAATCGAAACAAAGCAGCCATTAAGTTTCGATTGGAGCGAATGAAGAGTAATAGGACCGGGTTTCACAGCTCACGACGCGCTCGTGCCGGTACCTAGAGGGGGGGGGTGGGAGGTGCTACATTGAAGCACCAGTCAACCCCACCCCCTCCTCTTTCTACCTCCCCTACCCCGTTTCGCCCTCCTTGCAGCACACTTTCTTTAGTTCTCCACTGCTAGCTTGTCTGTGGCTCGTGCGTCTATCTTCCCCACGCGCGGCCTTCCCTTAACTCGGCTTCGTTTGTTCATGAGCGCATCGCCCTGCCGGTGCAAAAGGAGGTACCTGCTGTAGCTAAAGCAGGCGGCGGCGGCGGCGTGTTTTTTCACTTGTTATACGACGCCTGAAGGCAGTGGCCGCGCGTACGTTCGTACACACCTCTACCTTTCTCCGCATAGAGAGATTCGGTGGCTCCCGCCTGACTAGTTTTCAGGACACTGAGTTCAGAGAGAGAGAGATAGAGATACGGGAGAAAGATGGAGTGTGTTGGAAGTCCTACCAGGGTCTCTCTGTCTCCCAAGCTCCCAACAAGCCGTTGTTAGAGAAGAAGAGGTTCGTCTCTTCCTTTTGCGTCTACGTTTTTCATTTCGCGCTACCAGAACAGCAGTATATATAGTCGAGGCGCTGCGTCGCTTTCGGAGAACATCTACAAGGCCTCCTTTCCTGAATTCTCTCTAATGTTTTCGCCTTCCCGTTGAGAAGGAGGAGGTCGACGCGGTAGAAGCGTGAGCGAGGTTTCAGGTAATTTGATTTTAAGGTGCGGTGATCTATGTACTGCTACCGGTTCCTCCCCAGCTGTCTCTCTCTGTGTGTAGCCGGAGCAAAGCAAGGGTGTGCCGGATCGGGGATGTCTATCTGACTTCGGTGAAGATGAACTGGAGCTTGTGCCATGGGCTTCTTGCGTGAAGTTTACAGTTCTGTTTCGCTGAGGGGGATGGGGGGGGGGGCACAGGCAGAAATTTTGTCAAGATTCTTTATCAATGTGGTGGCTGGCAGGGATATTCCCACCATCTCGAAGTTTCTCGCCTTTTTGGTTGGCAAGAGTGCTTCTGCTTGCGTCTACATTCGGCACTCTACGATATGAGCTCGCAAGCGGCAAGTTTGTTGTAGGCGTTCTATCTGCGATCATCATACGGCAATAAATCTTGGCGGCTTTCAAGGAAGTCATGCTTTGTTTTTCTTTGTTATGGCGGCCACGTGAAAGCTCGATCAATGATTTTCTGAGAGAAGTACATCCTATGAGTGATATCACCTTATTCAGAACTACGGAAGCAGTATAAGCTGCTCATAAAGACAGCGTCGATGTTGCGTGATTGTTAGTAGACCTGTAAACAACATAGCAAAAGGTAAATAAAAGTAGCACTGCTTTCCAGATAACCCAGCTTTCCAAAAGCGTCTGCAGAGGGCACAGCAGTGCAGGAGGCCCGAGCGAACAAAGAGTCTTGAGCACGTACAGTCTTGCAAAAGCACCGGCAGACCTCAAAGCTTCCCCGCAACGACCATAAACCTCAGGAGGCTTAACGGTCATTGCGGCAGAGCTTGCAGCACAATGAACGGGTCATTGTGTGCTCTCAACGTGGTGGGCCATTGTAAGGAGACGTTGGATTCTGCGGGCTACCGGTCGTTTGTTACTCAGTCCGTTCAATGAGGACAATTCAAAAGGAAGAGCTCCGGAGGGTTCACTGCTGAAGGAGCAATGATAAGCCAGAAGAAAGAGAGTTAATGAACGCTATAAGGCAAACAGGGTGGCCAGTGCGATATAGGTTTAACCTTTTTTCCGTGACCTGGAGAGAGACTCGTAATTGCTATGCGGATGGAACGATGACTGATGGTTGAGAAGAACCTCGACAGTTCCGTTAAACAATGCTTAGCTGTGCGTAGGTTCAATGGGCGCGCAGTCGTTTCAACGTTGCTCAAGAATCACGGCGGGCGTAACCCCCCCCCCTCTCTCTCTCTCTCTTTCTCTCTCTTTCTTTCTTTCTTTATAAATGACAGCGTTTGTGTGATCAACCACGAACATTGTTCTTTCTCATGCATGCTCTGTATATTCTACCTGAGTAAAGCATACACAGTCGAACCCACACTTATCGAAACCACATACTGCATAACGAACTGCTGGGTATATATAACATTGCTGAAGACACTTTGAATATATTTTCGATGCATTATTTTGTATATCAAGTTAAGCCGCATCGACTTGGAACATTTGCGTGAGATCCTTCGTATTTGGCTTATCTGGGTTAGACTATACAGGCGTCTGCAAGGGCTAGGTGCGTTAGAAGACTATGAAGGGACTTAGTCCAAGAATGACGAGAGAGCGAAAAGAAATTACACAAGTAAAAAAGCGGTAGATGCAATAGGTGCACAGCTAAGTTCCCCGCGAAGTCGTAAGTCCACAGAGCCACGCCTGCAAGCGCAAGAGCACAACGCAGTGAGCCGAGAAAAGGCGTGGTCGATGTTTACGCTGTCTCTTGACAGACAGAGGTTGGTCGTCTAGACGGGTGCTTACGAACAACTCGAAAATCTTGACCATCGGAATGTTCTACGTTCGTGGAAGGCTTAGGTCTGTGACTGCGTGCGCCTGTGTTGAGCGCGTGGGATGTCTGTGTCGCTTGATATTGATAGCTTGCACGTGACGTCAGGGACACACGTTTCTGACGTACCGATACTTCAACGTGCTGGTTCTTATGACATAAAGAGCAGCATTACGTGACGATTGACACGTTACAAGAAAGTAATGACGTGGCCACAGTATGATTGGTCTCTGTGTGTTACCAACTAAATAACTTGCATGTGATGTACTGCTATCATTAACGTGACATCAAAAGCGCGGTGTCCCAACATGCATTGCTCCAGCATGACACTTTCAGTGACATCAATGTAAGCCATCTATACTATGCGCAAAAATTGGCTCCATCAAGCGCTGGTCGCGTGTCGAAAGCCCAGAGTGGGGTTGTCATCGATGAGTGACGCCCATAAACGTCGGCAGTACTCGTCTGGTATCCTTCGAGAAGACTACAGAGCGTGGCAGGCGGGCGACGCGCTCTTGACAAATGGACCTGCCAAATAGGCCGCCCCCTCCTATTTCGCTGTGACTGCTTCGGTCCAAGCGGGAACACTCAGCGGGAGGCAGCACACCGTTAGATGAGTGGACGCTTTCCAGGTCTCCGTTGTACTTGTGTGTGCTTGTGTGCTTGTGTGTACTTGCGTGCTTACCCGTACGATGGATTACCGGTTTTCTCCAGATGGGGCTACCTTCCCGGGAACCTTTAAGGCGAAAGATCTGCATGCCTCATCAAACATGAAAAGAGGCTATCGGCGTAAACACCAGTGATGCAAAAAATCGTCATCGCGTGATGACGTCCCCATACGACGTATACGACCCTGGAGGTTACACGACGACGTCATCACAAGACTTCCTCCCTTGTTCGTGTGTGGGCTGATCACGGAGGCTGTTGGAAATCCCGTTAGGTGCATGCATAAAGCTTTGAAGAAGGGGCTTGGAGGAGCAATACGGAGAACGAGAATGAAAAGGAAATGGCTTTCGCCTTGTGGTTGTCTTAGGCGATTGAATTCGGAAAACTGTGAGTCTTCGTTCTAACTGGTTTGCTTTGGTGAGATTGAAATTCATGTTACCTAGACTGCTTCATTTCTATACGTTCTGCAGTACAGAAAGAAAAAGCGGTTATTCTATTCAAAAACAAGAATCGATTACTGTAAGAGAAATTCGTGTTGCGTTTCACCTAGCGGCTGTAGACACGGACAATGAAGTGAGCGAGCGAGCGAGCAAGCGAGCGAGCGAACACTGAGCTTATGTGCTACCACTGAGCTTTATGTGCTAGTAACACTGAGCTAGTTAAAGCGAGTAACACTGAGCTTTATGTGCTACCAGAATTGCACCATCAATGCTTGTTCTAAAGCTCTCAAATTTGTGCCGGACGCAAGGAAAAATCTTCAAAAAAACGTACCCTCACCGAGTATGCTCGTTGGTAATTAAGCACGCTAATTAGACGCAAGCTAGGTTATGGCGAGCTAGGCGATGTCGTTATCGAGTCAAAGGAAGCGATCATTGGGGCATTACTGTCAACAGGAAATACGCAAGATTGAGATGAAATTCAAAAAAAAAAACAGGGCGAGAACAACAGGTGGGTAAGTATTTAGGCTGCTTGGTTGATGATTAGTGAGTCTCTACACAACTGTCTGTCTTCTCCGCCATCTGCCCGATAACGTATAGAAGGGCCAGGGTAGGGGCTAGTTGGTTGTACATGGTTGACACACGCGACGTGCTAGAATTGAACACTAAAAGACACACTGAAGCACAGGTAGGACACAAAGTTCACGCTCGCGTCTGCTTCAGTGTGTCTTTTAGTGTTCAATTCTAGCGTGTCGTGAGTGTCAACCGATAACATATAGCACTTAAGTGCTTAGGCTGAGTCTCCTATTTGCATTTGAAGTTCTGACGGCCTAATAAAAAAGGTAAAACAAAGGAGAGGAAGAACCGCTTATTTGCAACTCTCTGTGAACAAGCGAAATGAAGGACGTGATTCCTTCAACCTTATTTACAATCACGCTGACTTCCTATAGCTCGCACGCGCGAGGCACTTCCCCTGCAGACTGTTTTCCATTAAACTCTCATTTCTCCATTGCCATGACGTCATATTTGTTGCATCATTGTGGGTTTTTTTTTTGTTTTTTATTTAAGCAGCCATCTATCTCTCTGGGCGATCCCCGAAGTGGCGTCGGTATCGTCCGCTCAGAGCAGCATTAATAAGACTGTCCGGGAGCTGCGAATAGCTGTGCGCGTATCGGGGATGCAGCGTGGTAAAATCATACAAAGGGGAAAACACTAGTAAAAAGAATGCAACTCCCTGGTTTCCATTGTTGGGCAGGGAGATGCTCCCTTGAGCTCTCGATTGAGAGGAAACAGAGCGCAAGCCCACCGGCCTTGCCAGATTGGAGCAGCAATCCGAGTCGACACACACACACACCCAAAGAAAAAAGTACCGGCGCAACTCCCCATGCCCTTTCCCACACCCAGCATCCTTCACTCGAATGCATTGTGAATCGTATTCACACAAAAGAAAAGAACCTTTTGCTGAAAAGTTCGTAAGAGAACATTTTAAGCCAATCGCGATGCAGTAGTGACACCGGCTTACGGATGTGAAAACGAGCTTGCGAAAGCCAAGTTCTGCTGATTCGGCCGCAATTTCGTGCGTGGCCCGAACGCAAGTCGAAATCACGGCATCGCCACCGCGGCGTGTCATCCTTGCGGCAGCTGCTTAGCCTCCGCGGTTTGATGTTGCGCTGATTTTGCAGGTATTCTTAGAAAGTGGTCGAATGAAGACAGTGGCGCAAATTTTACAATAGTTTGTGAAAAAAAAACTCATAAGGTCCATCATTTATTAACAATAGACGACTCGAAGGTGAAACCCATGTTTTAATAGCGAACCTGTTTAAGCGTGAGGTTCGCTACGAGGTGTAAACAAAAAAACTGTCATCATCTTGGACGGCCCATACCTTATTTGACGCCTTGCATCGACTTGACCCTGTATTCTCGGCGCATAGCACGCACAACGCCTTAACTGGGCTTGCGCGCTCTCTCTTCACCCTCTTCTTCATCTCCTGCTTCGTTCCCCGCACATGTGCTCCCGGCACGTGCTTTTAGGATGGGTCGATTTATCCGGCGTGGGATGCCGTAACTTTGATGGGCGATGAAATCACTACACAGAAACATAACAAGCAAGGAAAAGAGAGAAAGAAATAGAAAAAAAAAGATGAAAGATCTGGAAAGAAGCAGACAGAGAGAGCAGGGGTAGAAAGAAATAGACACGAAAGAGAAATAGAAGAAACGGAGAGCAAGACACATAAAGAAGGAATGAGAGAAGGGGGAGAGAGGAAAAGAAAGAGAAAATAAACACGAAAGACCGCCCAGATTCGCTGTTTCTTGAGGTTTGGCACGACTAAGGCGAAGATATCTTAATATTCTGGCTCCCGCAAGCCCAAAACCGAACACACATTTTTCCTCTATATATCTTATATCGGAAGCTCGTATACCACAAACTCGTGATGTGATGCTTGCTTAAAGATTATACATCGAAGAAAAAGCACTGTATTTACGTTTTACTACCAACCTGAAAATCATCAGTGTTAATAATGTAACTGATTGCACACATTTTGAATAAGCAGGGTGATCATGACGTTTGTTTACCAGGACATAGAGATAGCGCTGCGTGTCTAAAGTGACTTCATCCAAAGCCGTGGGGAACTAACTTGGTGAAATGCATGCTACTGCTATGTTCTATTGAGTACAATAGCAGTGTCCGAATAGACACTTATCAAGTGTGAGGCCCACGGGACGGCTATATTCTCTCCCATAGTTGAGTACCAAGTACTCTAAATTGTTAACCCTTTTTTCTAAGCACACTTTGCCGTGCGCACGAGCCCCACGGGACGGCTCTATATATGCTCTCTTATAGTATAGAGTACCTCGTACTCTAAATAGTTAACAACTTTTTTCTAAACAAGATACAAACGAGTGCCGCAGAACCCCTATATACTACCCTCAATCGTGAACATATGAAATTCGTGAGCTTTTCAGTGCCGTCTTCACAAGAAACTGTCTGTCCGTCTCTCTCACAATCACCACCGTAAGGAAAGAAATGCATAACGCAGTGGTTTTCTTAGCGGCGCAGGGTTTGAAACAAGGCGCCCATCGCGCCGCGAGAACATGCGCCTTAACCAGTGGGTCACACGCATGCTTGCATAATGTCAAAAATTACACTATTTGCCGGGACCATGTGTACACAATTCCTAACGTGCGCGTTCAATAAAAGCGGACTGAGGGTCTTATAGTGTCCCATCCGAGTCTTGTGTCTCTCAGTGCAGCAATTGGCATGCTCCAGTAGGAAACGACACTAAGACCCTCAGTCCGCTTTTAGTGAACGCGCACGCTACGAATTTAAGGGGCGAAGCTTCTTAGGCCGTGAGTCGATCCCTCCCTCCTCTGTAGTAGTAGTAGTAGTAGTAGAATAATTAGTAGTAGTCGTAGTAGTAGTAATAGTAGTAGTAGCAGTAGTAGTAGAATTAGTAGTAGTAGTAGTAGTAGTAGTAGAATTAGTAGTAGTCGTAGTAGTAGTAGTAGTAGTAGTAGTAGAATTAGTAGTAGTAGTAGTAGTAGTAGTAGTAGTAGTAGTAGTAGTAGTAGTAGTAGTAGCGGTGGTGATGGTGGTGGCAGTAGTGCGTTCAGCTCTGGTGCACGCGAGTAGATGGGTAGTCAATGAAGATATAAAACGAAATTATCACGACGATAATGCCCCAAATGTGTGAGGGTGCGTATTTCAAATCTAGCGGTGGATTCACGACAACACCGTGTCCTTGCTAGCCGATCACAAACCCTATCGCGATTACAGGTTTACTCTCCGACGGTTTTCGCAGCATGCAACTGGCTGAAATTTTCTTCTCCTCCGTAGATGTGTCGTTCCTCCCTCACCCTCCTCCGAAAACTTTCTCTCGCTATTTCTTTGCTCTTCTAACTTTCAATCTACCCCATTCCACTAACCCTCTGCAGGGTGACGTACTGATTATTCTAAAGTGATTATCATCAGCCTCTCATCTCTCATTTGAACAGTGAACAGTGAACAGTGAACTTTATTGACATCATGTACATAGTACACAATGCCGGAGGCCGGCAGAAAAAGCCATCGCAAGGATAGCTTGACGAAGCTGCGGGCCCCCGTTTTGGCACCAGCGTACAACGGTGTTCTCAGTACATAAACAGACAACAACAATAACAACAACAAGAGAAGGAAAAAAATATGTACTGAACAGATAAATCACTTAGTACAGGGCCCGAAGGAAAATGTGAGCCCACTACAAATAACCACGTCTTGCGTACAAACCATACACAAAAAAAAATATACACCAACGGATGTACTAAATAGCTCAGTACATATAGATTACCTTCATAATACATGCATACAGATTAACATAACTTTGTAATTTACATAGAGTACACTATAGATATATAATTGCACAAATCATTCAATACACGACCGAAAAAAATTATGAGAAAATATGAGAAAATATGAGAAAATATGAGGTGGTTACAAATCGCCATTCCAAGGACGACTCGTAGATGGCAGGCGTGAAGAAATGGGCAATACGATATCAACCCATTGTTATAGTAATAATTATTGGGTTTCTCTTCCCCAAAATTTGGGCTTTGGAATTTAAGAGCGAAGCTCCTTGGGACTTAGCCTTGTCGGAGTTCGTCACGCTACGCGAAACCAAAACTGCCCTCCTGCACAACGAAACACGAAAACATTTGTGTATGTGCACATCAGTCAAGTATATGACAGATCAATGCATGACCACCCCTGCCGTCCGTTTATCATTTATACTAGTCGGCGACTGCAACGTAAACATTATGAACCTTAAGACCTTGCTTCGCGCGCTCGTCATCATTCACTTCAAGGAGGTGTCCGGATTTTTTTCTCCTTCCTTCTGCATCTAAAGTGATCTTTCGCTGCCTCCATGATAGAAGCATTGCAAGCTATTCCACTTCACGTCGCTTTGTACTGCCTTGAGTGTCAGCGCGCGCATTCGAACAAGCGATGATGTCACGCGATGACGTCATGTCACGTAACGAGATGCCATGATGACACTATAGACTTTAAGTGATCTGCGACGCCACAGTGATTTCATATGGCGACTGATCACGCGGTGGTTATTTAGTTATTTTTTTATCCCTCGTGTTCACGCCCAGCAACACAGACGCCGACGGTCAATTTTCATATTTGATGAGATATCTTGAGTTTTTGCCTTCAAATTAACGCATTTAGCGCAATTAATCAGCTCGGGTGTCACCGGAATGGTTCTACTGTATCTCATACCTTAAGATGAGGAAGCGTGTTATATGTTCCAGACTGAATGTCTGCGATCTAAAAGTTCAGTAAACAACAACAGAATGACATACTTATGTTTCTCGCGCCCATTTCCAAAGTCGTCGCGAAGGATGGAACATGGGGTACTTTAATAATAAACATAAACATAGTACGATATGAGGAGTACCAGGTTATTGGCGTAATCTACGGCAAGAGTACGGCCAACAGCACCTGATTAGACATGATTTGACGAGCGAGCATAGAAAGCTAGTATATAATGCAATGAGCTATCAAGTTATGCTTCACTGTTGATTGAAAGATTTCCAGTACGTTGTTGTTAGACCGAGCGTACTGGGGGCCACAACACGTGGTCCGGTATCTTCCTTCGACAAAAACACAGTTTATTCTAAGTAGATTTCAAGTACACTGTAGTTATATGAAGGGTCACATAATTTCAACACCTGCCTTACAACCGTAAGCGTGAGCAGTCTATAAAAATAAAAAAAAAGAAATTGGAACTCTCGAATCCCTTTTATCCCCTACACCCTTCCATGAATTCCCCAAGAATATTCCCCAGTGAGGAAGTCTACCCCTAAACACCGTCACAGAAAGAACATCTACTCATAGTTTTTGTTCTTACATATGCTAATAAAGCGCGCATGTACGGCCTCACCATCACCATCCACCATCATCTCTATTCTGTTTCACCATTTCTCTTTCATGTTTAACACTGCCACCTGACGCACAATGTGTGTGTATACTCTAGCGCACGCCAGCGCCTCGACTGTTCCCGCGAATGCCATGCAGGATTTATATCCATCAGCGAATACCGGCCGTCGTCTGTCGTTTCCCACCGCTCTCTTGCTCGCACATGTAGAATTCCCAGCCCCACGATCAAGTCAGCGCTTCGCGGGCGACAAAATGCGCTCTCCATAACCTGCATCCTTATGCCTCGACATACGCTACGCAGTACTATGCGTGTACAACATCTCGACGCATCTATCTATGTGTACGTCCTTTATATACAGCGCCGCGTACCCTCTGCCTTCCCCCAGCCCCCCTCTCTCGGCCGACCACGGCGCGATACTCAACTCGCCGATGATGTAGAACACGGCTTTTCACTTTGGAGCGCGAAGAAAGGCGAGCACAGAAGCGGTAGCGTAGTATGTATATGCGTTACAGCGTCCTGGAGAAGGACGCGACGCGCATTTTTGCGCATGTATGAATGTATCGTTGGATGCACGGTCGTTTTTGATCGCCTTCTCTCTTTCTTGCACTCACTCTCCTTCGTCGCGCAATTCACCTGCAGTTTTCAAGCGGCCCGTTGCGTCGTGCCTGTGTAACGACGCTCCTGACATCAATGAGGGCGACTTTCGTGAACCCCAACCCCCCTCCCCTTCTGCTACCCCCCGCCCTCCATACACGTTTTCCGCGCGTTCCCCCTCCCCCAGCAACCGTAGCAGCCGCGCTCGCAGAGGACTTCATGGCCTACATGGCCTAGCTGGCTACTGTACTCCGCCTCTATCACTCCCGCCCCCTACGAACGATCTTGTATCCCACTTCCCCTCCATCTTCCTGCCTGGCTTGCAAGAACTTCTTTTGTTCCTCCTCTCTCTCTTTAATTCACTCGCTCTTTCCTCCTTCACCGCTTTGAATCAAGAGCGCCTCCTCCTCCACTCGTAGAGGCCGTTTTGAAGTCGGCCGTGTGCGCTCATGGATTCATGTGTCCCATCTGTGCAAGTGCTGCTGTTCGGGTGACTGTTGCAGCTAAACCTCAAGTACATAATAGGAGAGCTGGGCTAGTTGGTCTTTCGATTTTGTAATTGAGATCAACAGCGCGAGATACTACACGCACGACAAATGAGTACACGCTGACAAAACTTCTCTGTCGTATACGCGCATCGTATTTTGCACGTACAAGTCAACTCGAGCACATCCTTAAGCCCTAAGCAGTGGTGCTCTAAAAGCTAGTCTCAAATTAAGTAGCACTGCGTTCATTCGCTGCTGAGACAGCACGCTGCGGGTGCATGCACGTTATTTGGCAACCTGGATTTGCGTTTGCTTTGTCCCCCTATGTGTGTCCCACTTTCGCCTCTCCGGATATTAGTGCACTATGCCAAGTGTGATCATGCGAAGACTATGCCTCTCGCACGTTTCCAGCACATTTACGACCGTTGGATCGGTTGCTTCATATAGGACAATGTACTTGGTACATTTTCTTTCACTCTTGATTTCTTTTTTTTAATATACCCTTAATGTATTATGTTTTGCGTCAGATCCTCAGCAAGCGTGGGATAGAGGCAAGCGTTAATCGCAGATAAATGTGTGACTGCAATGATACCTGAACACTCCCAATGAACTCGAGATCACAATATATCAAACGTGCATATATAGAAATTTATTCGAAAGTAACTGGTCACTTTGACAGTTTAGCGCACATACGTGTCACAAATTATGCATGATTAAACAAAAAAAAGAAAGTTGCTGATTTCAAGAAAAATATAAATATGTACATGTTGAATTCACTTTGTCGCTACATATTCCCGACATCGCATACTGTCGTGTGGACTTATTTGGTGTTTATGTAAACTGGGCGTTCCGCTGACTATATACAGTATTCTGTGACTCGACTTCACTTCGTAATTTGTGTTTTTATTTTGCTTTCTTTTTTCCCCACTCAGCATGACTATTAAAACCACTGTTTTACTGATTCGTACGTGGTGATTTCAAGTTTGGGCGCGATTTTATACGCTTTTATCCCGTCCCGTGGAGATGTGTTATTTTTCGATGTTCTGTGAAAAGTAGCAACTGGTGCCTTCAGAAGACGTTGACGTATTCTACTATTCATGTAATAAAGAAAGTGGTAACATTTTGTTTCACGTAGGAAGCGAAATATTCAGCAGATACATGTACATCATAGAAGACTAAAGCAAAATAAGCAACATGATTGAAAAGTTTGGTCAGAGAGTTGTTTATAACACTCCTGTCGTTATACTTACTCTTATTATATAGTAAATATTATGGCATCGAGCGGTGCCGTGTAAATACAGCCGTGTCAACAAGAAGCTAAAGTCTAATCTGTTGCGCTAATCTGACGGAGCTTAGCGCAACACGGAGCCGCCTGTTGTTTCGCACGTTCGACTCAGACGAGTTAGCACACTTCGGTTAAAACGAACACTACATGCACAAAGGCTTCGAACGCATTCGTGTAGCGGTCAGGTGATACAAAGTATCCTTCTAGGTAGACACGGCCTACGGTGAGGCTAAATTTCCCCTACACTGCGTTTCTGGCGGTCAAAAAAGCTTCATGCTGGGACGCTTTCATGGCAACCATCCGTGCTTCGTATTACATGCCTGGTTGGCAAAACTAAGTGCACGTCATTCATTTTCTATGTAAACCTTGTGTCGACTGGGGTTGCCTTGGAGATTCTTAAGAGCTCGTGCGGTACCTAACGTACATCAACTGTGTATACGGTTCAGCACCGGCGACTCCTTGATGGCAGTTCTGGGCCTCATAAATGGTGTCTTTCCTGTTTTGTTTCTTCAAAAAAGTGAGAAAAAAAACGTGGCGTTAGGCCTCAGTGCACATGTAATTTGACGTCGATTCGTCTCAATCTTTGTCCTACGCGTGGTTAAAAACAAGGGCTTCAGAGGCTATGAGGTCCTTCACGCCGATTATGTTTTCTGCGGAGGTACACACACATACTCTCCAGAGAGTCCAACATAAGTGTGAGCATGTGTCTGCCGGCCCGTGTGTGTGTGTGTGTGTGTGTGTGTGTGTGTGTGTGTGTGTGTGTGTGTGTGTGTGTGTGTGTGTGTGTGTGTGTGTGTGTGTGTGTGTGTGTGTGTGTGTGTGTGTGTGTGTGTGTGTGTGTGTGCGTGTGTGTGTGTGTGTGTGTGTGTGTGTGTGTGTGTGTTTATGTGCTTGCTTGCTTGCATATATGGAAAGATGAAGAGGCCGGGGACTTGGTAACGTGATAAACATACTGGTGTGCACATTATATTTTTTTCCTTTTATCTGCATAGTTTCAGGATGTTCAGCATAGGTGGCGCCATCTGTCGTGAAACTCTAGGGACTACGCATAGATGACAGGCGTGAAGAAATTGGCAATACCATATTGGCGCATTGTTATATTATAGTAATAATTATTGGGTTTCTCGTCCCGAAAACTCCGATATGATTAAGAGGGACGCCGTAGTGGAGGACTCCGGAGTTTTCGGGTATCTGGTGTTCTTTAGCGAGACCATCACTCTGAATACAGTGAACTCAAGTATTTCGGCTGCATAGAAGTGCGGCCGCTGCTACCGAGATTCTAACCCATGACCTTCGCATTTCAGCATCACTACCGCGAGACCACCGCGGGGGATATGCGCAGTGACATGTACTGACCGTGATGTGCTCCTGCTCCGGGTATCCTCCGTGGGATGTCCAGTGCCCACTGTTCAGCCGTTTTCCTCCGGAGGTGATCCCATTCGCGTAGCGGGTCCAGGAACGGAGGTCGTTGACCAAACGCACTCGCGAACGCCCTTAACTGCTGCTGCTGGCCTGCGAGGAAATGAAGAATTTGGGTGAACTTCAGAGCGATGGTTCGCTGGGAGAGTTGGTAATGCATCTTGACGTAGCCTGCATGTGAACTAAAGAGATAAACAGAAAAAAAGACGATAATAGCACTGTGATCGTGCTTGCCGTTTTTTCCTTTGTTTTAGTCAGTTTCATGCAGGCCAGTCAAGATTCATTAAAGTTGGGCACACCTAAATGCATGTAACTGTAGCAAACCTGTCCCTAAGGCGGTGTATATATCGTTTTTTTTTATCGGAATGTGAGCAGAGGAAAAAACACTATATGCACTGTTTCTCATGATTCATATTCAAAGCTCAACAGAAATGAATTGAGTTGCTCTTGATAAAGATGCTGGGGGACAATTTTTTTTTTTTGGACTGTCCGCGCACGGTCTTCAATATTTGCTAGAATTATTGGCGTAACTGCGCAGCCTGCGGGATCTAAACGAATATTTTCTTTGTTATTAACCAATGGCGTGAGCGTCAATACCCACGTTTACGACTAGCATGAATCTCAGCAAAATAACTTGCCTGACATCTAATTAAGCCTGACATCTAACATAATTTAGCCTGAGTATCTGAGCCAACATGGACCACAAGAGATATCGCAACGGCACTAACATGTTGCTTCTCGAGATCTTGCTTGTCAGCAGAGACAGCAACATCTCCAGAAGCAATATAAATTATTATATTTTGTCCAGAATTCCGTGAAACGAGGTTTATCTTCGGAGTTTAAATTCTACAGAAGTTAGACAACTTGTAAGGCCATCTGTCAGACCACCCAAGAGTCATTCCTCTTTTTTCTACTTGTTTGTTTTGCGCTTGCAGGTAAGCTTAGTAGGAAAGTAAAAATAGGGAGATTGGCGAGATATATTCTTGACAAGATAAAAGCGCAGCGTGCTCAGTGCGCGAAGAAGGGACGGTATTTAGGATGAAAAACCAACATACTTTGCAGTTAGCTACTTATGCTAAATAAACAGTGAAATCTACATAACAAAACAAAAAACAATCGCAGAGCACGTCGCTTTGTTAACTTCTTTTTCTGTCAGACAAGTCTACGCTAAACAGATGTTTGAGGCTCTCTAATCTCTGCGATCGTTCGTGCGTTTTGTGACATAATCACGCGATCTTTCACGGTCGCATCCTGACGGCTGTGAACCTGCGATAAGCTTCTCCGAGGTTCCGTTTTTCTTTTTGACCCTTCGTAAACCTGAAGCTGCGGGCGATGCATAATGCACGCTAGACAAAACAACAACGCAAAGTGCAATTGGCGCACTTTCGCAATCTCGAGATAAGACAAAAAGAGCGATTGCCCAATGCTTTCGAGCGCACAACGCGGGAGCCTGAAAGATCGAACATTAGCATAAGCACGGGTGGCGGGCGAGCCTGTCTATATATGCAGGAAGGAAGCAAATACAGCATAACGTCCAAGCAAATGTCGGCAACGAGAAAACGGTTCGCGCTGAGCAAATAGTGCTGTAATATTGGTATACGGGGACGTACGGCACGCACTAAAGTAAATATGCGCCACAGGACCGACGTGGTTCGCTCAAGACCCGGCACATGAGCCGTTAACCTGACGAATATGCGTTCGTGAAGTAGGGCCATCTATCGACCAAAAAGACTTTGGTGGGGGGCTGCTTTATCAGAGAAGAGATCGCGAGAGGCGATATCGGTCTCGCATGTGCGCCCTGTGTACACACGAGCACACGCGATCGTACACCCACGGCTGAGCTGAGATTAGCCAAAGTGAGCACGCCCATAGGAAGGGTAGGGGGCATCGGTTGCGCATAGAACAAACCGCTCGTGTATGCTTCGCACATGCGTGCGCATTCGCTTGCACGTTCGCGTGTGCATGGTGGCTGCACTGTGGCCGCGTAATTTGCCAGTTCCTTTTGGTCCAGCGCAGGAGGGGGCCGGCCACCAGTAAACCGCACGATGCTTCTTCTCGTTTCGCCATGTGGGTGGCGGGAAAAGAGAAGCATGGTTAAGTGGGGAGAGGGTGCAGCCTAGGGTGCCGCGGCGGGAAAGGGCGATACCACGGCTTTTCGAACGCACTTCGATGCACGCTAGAGAAAGGCCAGTCGGTGTTGGGCTGTGTGTTGATACGTTCGTGCTGTTGGAAAATAGCTTAGTGCGTGAGCGGCCGGCTTGCGAGAGCGACCCGGGTGGGCCAGCCTACTTAGCGCCAATCGCTCATCCAGATCGCTACAGCCACCGCCGTTGCATCCGCAGACTGAGGGGATTGTGGGGCTTGATGAGGGGGTGCTCGGCGTTTGTTTTCGCGGCGTTCTCGCGTGAAACTGGCTATGTTGGTGTTTTCGGGATTCAGAGGAAAAAAAAATCTCGAATACGCACGAAGAAGCTCCACGGGAATGACCGTCAACTTTGCTGTAGTGTGTTTTTTGCTCGTCTACTCGTTCACATTAGTGTATACTCGACTTGTATCGGTTCTACGTTTTCTTTATATGCGCACATCTTGTCTCTAATCAAGATAACGCTGATTTGTCAAGTTGAAATTGTACATGTGACATGATTTTGGAATGGCACTGCACTGGGCCGGAACGTCTCTAAGTCACGTTGCCTTGTAGACGATAAACAACAACAAAGGGACGTTCCTTTGCGGCTCTTGTACCTATTGCAATCCTCCCAAAAACTGAATATGTGCATCCCCAAAAAAACACATTTCTCTGCGCAGTCGTCACCAACTCGGCCTCTTCAGCGAGTTCACCAGAGGCGGCGCGCGTACGGCAGAAGAGCTCGCTGACAAGCGCAAACTTTTTCGTATAGAAACTGCTATCTCAGGCAGTTTTCGTGCGCGCTGGGAAACCCAAACAACAAACGCTTACGTACAGGAGACAAAAATGAAAACGTGGGAGTAGACGAAGCTCGCTAGAAAACAAACAAAGCAACGTGTCGGAGAGCAGAGACAAGTACAAAGTCGGTCGGCCCAGGAAATACGAGTGTGGCTCGCAGATTAACGACGATAGTTATAGCGCGAGAACAAAACGACGACATAGAGACAAGAAGGACACGAAAGACACGAAAGTCTCTGTGTCGTCGTTTTGTTCTCGCGCTATAACTATCGTCATGCCATACCAACTAGCCCAAGCTGCCACACTTCTAAGTCGCAGATTAAGACCCAAACCGGCGGAAACCCAGATCACCGCGCTCGACAACTCGGTGGTAGCCACGGCGGGACTTACGCGTGCATTAGGAATGTCGCAGCTTGGGCTAGTTGGTATGACATAAAGATAGTTATAGCGCAATATCAGAACGACGACAAAGGGACAAGAAGGTTCTTCGTGTCCTTCTTGTCTCTTTGTCGTCGTTCTGTTCTTGCGCTATAACTATCGTTACGCGTGCCAGTCACCTGAGTGGACGGTTGGAAAGGGAAGCACGCGGAGAGAAAGGGCAGCGGAGTGTCGAAAAAGGGTGCACACGCTAAGAACGTAGGGACACGGTAGGGAAAGGGTCCGCTGAACACAAGGGCCGCTTGCTGTGCGCGCCGGCCGCGTTTGCGGCCTGAGCGCTCCCTGTTCGTCGTCGCGGAGAGGAGCTGGCTTCCATTTTGTACCCCTTTCTCCCTTATACACCTAGGACTAGGTAAACAGGGCCGCTCATTAGGCTGTCGTGGCGCTAACTTGATTACCGGATGAATGAAGCGGCCTTCGCCCTCGTATACGCCTGCTCTCCTGCGGACGACTGGCATCGACGCCGAGCTGCTTCTGTGCACAGCAGTTCGACCGCACCACACTGTCGTAAAGCATTGTCAGTGTGCCGTACTCTTACGGGGTTCCCCACGAAGTTTCGAATGTTGCACAGAAGTGTGGCAGTTTTGCGCTGGTTGGTATGACATGACGATAGTTATAGCGCGTGAACAGAACGACGACAAAGATACAAGAAGGACACGAGCGCTCGTGTCCTTCTTGTCTCTTTGTCGTCGTTCTGTTCTCTCGCTATAACTATCGTTGCACAGAACTCTCGCGCTGCGCAACTTTCCGAGGGAGCGAGAAATTCATACTGTATCGTGGCCGAGCTTGGTTAGGTTAGCGCTAACCAAACGCACGACCTGTTTTTTATTATTATTTGTTGAATCATACAATACAAAAGATCATCAGACTGCTTGGACCCGTAGCCAATGGCTAGTCCTGGTATTCAAGGTATTCAACCGACACGTTACCTAACGGGAATCAAAGTCACAAAACCATTCTTTCATAAATGTTCTTGGCTATAGTGGCTGGGCTGACAGCATTCGTTAATGACAAATAATTGTCACAACATGCCGCGGTGATCTATAGTGACTGTGCTGCTTTACTGCTGACCAGTAGCTCGCGGGATCGAATCGCGGCAACTGCGGCCGTGTTTCGATGCGGGTGCACACGGCTATGCACACGGCTCCGTGTGCTTAGATTTACGTTCTCTTTGACGACTTCCAGGCGGTCAAAATATCCGGAATCCTCCACAACGGCGTCTCCAACAATCATATCGTGGTTTTAGGCTGAAAAACTCCAACTATTATCATGATGATACCCTAAGTATCTGGGTAGGCTGATATGCTGTCTTGAACACGGTACTATAATGAGAAGCTTTGCATAATTCGTGCCCCGAAGCCTGCTTTTTCGTGCAGTTTTCGGTGGCGGTAAAATCAAGTATGCTCTCGACGTGCGCAATGTTTTTCTCTGTGGCTGCGTAATGTATTTTATGTACTTCTTGTATATTCGATATGTATGTATGTATGTATGTATGTATGTATGTATGTATGTATGTATGTATGTATGTATGTATGTATGTATGTATGTATGTATGTATGTATGTATGTATGCAGTGAAACCCTCATGGCGTCTAGGGAAGGTAGGGTTGAAGATGAGGAAGCATCAGAAGAGGAAATTGGAAGGACGCACTGAATCTGAATAGCAGGCTGTTCCTTAAAGGCCCCAGGGTTGTTAATAAAGAAGAAAAATATTCATAAATTTACTGTCTTGAACTTCCCATTCAAAACATTCGCGCCAGACGTTAGACGCCCAAGCTACTTATGTACGTTTCAGCCGTTTCTTCCCATGAAATATTGCCAGAAAGTAGCCCCACGTTGAATCTTTTTTATATTTACGTACACAACCTAGCGATTGTGAAGCGATTACCTCAGCCTTTACGCCATACTTGATAAGTGGCAAGCAACGTTCATGGTGGTGCTACCAGCACCCCTATATATATTTTTTGACGCACATGGTATGGCTTACGAAACAAGTGTGTGTTTGATTCACAGTTTAAGAAACAAGATCTTCTCGCCTTACTCTCACTAACATCCTATTCAGAAGAAAAGCTCAAAACGTGGTTATTGCACTGTTCGCAGTTGAACCGCCAGCAATGCGGTTGCCACATTCCCGAACAATAAGCCTACATATAGATCTGCCGGAGTGCATCGATGTCGAAGAAAATTGGCGGGAGCCTTTGTTGCTTTCTTTGTATTCAAGAGCGCCGCATTTATTTCCTTCGCATCAAACCTCCCCAGAAGCCGCGCCTTCGACCACCTCTGGCCTCAAGAAAAGAAAGTTTCCTTTTCCTTCGATTACGCCCGACGGTCTTTCTTCTTCTCACCTTTTCTATACGGCCACTGACTCGCCTGCCGGCAACTTGGTCTTCGTGGTCAGCTTCGGGCACCACACGAGTGTGATTGCCGTGCGCCGACTTCGTGCCTTCGCATTGATCGACCCCAAAAGCCAGGAATGAAATGGGCGCGGGCAGGAACAGTCCGGCGACAGGGAAGAAAAGGAGGTGGAGGGGTCTGAACGTCGTATCCGAAATTATCGCGTCCCGCTGGCGGCGACGGCTTCTGCGACCGAGCAGTCGTATCCATAACGCAGCGGCGGCGGCGGCATTGGCGGTGTCGTAGGGCGGCAAAGGTGCAGCGTCGGTGTGGGCGAGTGCGAACGCGACGGAGAGTACGCCAGAAACGTTAAGGCAGCGGCTGCTACATCGGCGCCCTATTGATCGGAGACCCCCGAGCGAGTGAGTGTGCCCCGTGTGTGTGTGTGTGTGTGTGTGCCGCCGTGTTGATTCGAGGCTCCGCCCCCCCCCCCCCCCTGAACCTCCCCTCTTTTTCTCCGGTCGGCTTTCGCTCTCCGACGTTGCTCCAACAGCAACAGCCGCGGGCGACGCGTCCCATGGTTTCGCCGCCGTCGCCAGAGGCGTGTGGCGCCCCTTTTTTCGCAGCGCCATGCATAAAACATCAGGTTCATGCTGCCGTGCACCCCCTTCCTTCGTCGACTCTCCACCCCCGCACGTGTAGCGCGACTGCGGTGGTGTGGCGCAGGCCGGGGCTCGGCCCCGGATATGTCAGCGCGTGCATGTGTCCGAGTGGTGTTTATACACGAGCTGTGTATACGCCACTGCATGTTTTGGTGGACCCCTCCGGCCCCACCTTTCATGGCTGTTGCTTTATTCGTTCTTCTTTAGCTTCCAAGTGCATCGAGCTGCGGCGATTACCTCGTCGCCCTTATTCCGTTCAATGTTTTCACGTCTTCGGTGACGAAGTAGTGAGGAGTGCAGGTTGCCGTCATGCTGCAGCGTAACGTGCAGTAAGCGCCAATCACTTTGAGTGACGGCAGTTTGAAGAAAGAAAGAAAGAAAGAAAGAATAAAAGAAAGAAAGAAAGAAAGAAAGAAAGAAAGAAAGAAAGAAAGAAAGAAAGAAAGAAAGAAAGAAAGAAAGAAAGAAAGAAAGATGCCGAGAAAGGAAACATTTTGAAAGAAATTAATACACGCGCTCATCCAGGGTTTCCTGGAGCACATGACGATACCTGGACATCTGAATTTTCGCTTCTAAATAGAGCAAATCTCACTCTGGAACAATAATCTTACCCTTGCTGCGAAAACTAACTTCTCCTTTTTTTTATGAGAACAAAAAATGACCCCCGAAATTAAGCATGACCAATAACAATAGCAGTGTAACAAATAGCAGGCGGACGACGTCGTGCTGCACAGAGCCGCGCATCGGACACGATGTCCACGACTGGTGTTATTACGAAATTTCTGTTAGATGTAACTTGCGTCTCCTGCGCTAGAGGTTCACAGTCACATCATGGGTTTATCAAAATCATGATCGGTGTCTTCGTCCACAATATGCTATACGGAACGAGCCAGGGACGGCTCCAGGTGTTGGGTGGTGCTTCTGTGAAATTTTCATGAGTTTCCCTGTCTTTTATCTCCTCTTCACAAGCGGTCGAAACACAAGGCCTAAGTTATCTACACAAGAGTGTAGAGAAAGTGATTCAATTCCTGACTAAAAGATACGTTATATCTCACAGTGATACATTTTGGCCAATTACACGAGTTAGGAAGCACTCTGGTGCACCAGTGCACTGCGGAAAAGCATCTTGCAAGCTGTAGCAGGGGCTTAGTGCGATTACTGTTTCTATCATCACTGGTTACGCATCATTAAAGCTAATCGATGCATTATCTATTACAAGCTCACAGTAGTTCAGTAAATTTTAATTGGACGTATTCACTGGATTAGTTACTTACGTAATGAGACTGTATGAAAACTAGCATGTTTGTTAGCGTAAAGCCCATGAATTTACAGCGAAAAAAAAAAAAAAAAGATTCCTCCACAAGTCAAGATCACCTGTTAACGTAGCGTAATGTTTTATCCCTTCAGTGCAATTACGCAGTACATGCCCAATTACGCAGTACGTTTCCAATAGACTAGATCATATACATAAAGTCGGAATGTCACCATGTAGAACTCGCGCATTTTTAAAATTCATTTATACCACGTACATCAAAAGAATGGAAGTGCCTTCCTGCACCAACGGTATAAATTAGTGACTCTAATTTATTCAAGCGTGCTTTACCAGTGACATCACAGTTTTCTTTCCACACTTAGCCTACATGGTGTATATGCTATGTGTCATTTTACGTGACACATGGGCGTATTTCAACTTTCACTGCTTCATTGCATTACTTTTATTTCTTTTCTGTGTTGTCCTCCACCATTTGCCAATGTATAATGTTGCTGAGTTACTTATCGTAATATTTATATTGATAATCTTTACATATTGTGCAAAGTTATTCTATTATTGTATAACTGCGACACTTCTTTTGTAAATATAACCAAGTTCCTTCTGTAATGTCTACTGACCCTAAAGGTAAACAACACAAAAAACTCATTCACAGAAAAGACGAGCATGTTCTGAGAACTCGTTCCTTTTTTTTTTTGCTCTATTTATAATTCGAAATGAACGCAGTGTCTCATTATCTACAGAAACTAAGCGCGTTTTAGTTATCCGCGCGACAACGGATGCAAATGGGTTGCACGCGGTGCAACCAACTTCTATTTAATTAGAAAAGTAACGATGCTACATTGCCAACTGATTTATAGACTCACGCTAAATGCTCACGTATGTGCACAAAGTTTTTTTTTCCCTATCTTTTTTCTTTCTCATCTTTCTTGTCCTCTTTCTTAATCTCCCAGTGTAGGGTAGCCAACCAGATGTATTTCTAGCTAACATCCCTGCCTTCTCCTTTTTGTTACTTCCTGCCTTCCTTCCTTCCCATCGGGGCAACACCAAGGGGGATGTAACTGCTCACTGCGTGATCTGCTTGCAAAGCTATTAGCGTCAACGTCAGGACACTTTACGGCGTATCCACGTGCCAGTCCACAGCGTTTTCTTGTGAAGGAAAGACGTGTGAATTCAAGTGCTCGTTTTTTTATAGACACAATATTATATAGATACAGTCTGCCACTTCTCAATAACGTTTTCTAATAGGAACACGAGCTCTCTCGTTCGAACATGATATGACCCCCATACTACGCTCAGCCACGCGCGAACTATATGCGCTGCAGATCACGAGTCATCGCAGGGGAGGTCGGCCTTCATGAAACACTAACGCACGCAGGCTGCACAAGCATCACGTGCACGTGATCGCTTGTATACGCTCGGTTCGCGTGTCCGAGCCGAGCCGTGCCCGGCCTATCGCCCCGTCTGTTCCAGCAGGTGTCCAGCCTGGCAGCAGCGCCACGCCGGACCACGCACCGGATCGATGTCGTCGCCGTCGACTCTTGCTGCTCCCGCCTCCCCTTCACTCCCAATCCTCCGGAGCATGAACACAACATCTCTCCCGGGAGAGCGCGGCCCATCGCCCGTCACCCTCTCCTCTCGTCTCCTCCTGCTGTATATATCAGCTCTTGCGCCTGCCCATCCGGTCGGATATTTTACAAGCCGTGGTACCTCCTGTCCACGCTGGACATCGGTTCGGCTAAACACGCTCGCTTCTGTTCGCGCCGACGCGGGCGCCCCCCCCCCCCCCCTTCTGAATACGTGTCTCCCACAGGCCACCACTTTCGCAGTTTGTATATATGCGTTGAGCGCTGTGCCTGTATAGTAACAAGCGTTAAGTTAGCACACCGACTGCGGGTAGCAGCAGAGCGTAGCAGCAGAGCGGGTAGCAGCAGAGCGGGTAGCAGCAGAGCTAGCAGTAGAGCGGGTAGCAGCAGAGCGCCGAGTCGATTTAGCTGCGGGTCGGCTTTCGATGGAATTTAGTCTAATGCGTGCACTTCACGCCAACTTTTCGTTGTTGTGGTCAGCGCTAACTTTACGCGACAAGGAGGGAAGCTCGAGAAAAAGTCGTTAAATTAGAGAACGTTCGTAAGCGACACAAGAGCAGGAGTGTTACAGGAATCTCGCTTCTCTTGTGTTTTAGAATATAGATACAAATTTTGGTTACACAGAGGAATGTAAAGCGATAATTATCTTCTGACGGCGTAAGACAGGCGAAGTTGCAATATGTGAAATGCGGAATTTCGCAGCAAATGGAAAACTAATCGTTTGTCGATTGTACAATTCGCGTAATGATTTTCCGACAGATTCTTGGGGATTCTTCGAATAATGACGGATTGAAGACTTTTTTGTCTCCCTTTTATTTCTGTTTTTGTCTTTTATCTCTGGACACATTTCTTCGTGTTGAGAATGTGTAGCCGTAACTGCCTCAGCTCTTCGCAACCACTTCTGAAAGATAATGACGAATTCAAAGACCATTTACTTGAAGCACCCTTGGGAGTTCATTAATTACTTGGCGTTCATCAATTTATTCTTGTTTTTTCTTAGATTGTGAATCCCTGTAATGATTAACGCAGCCCTATAAGCCCATCGTGGAATTCCTCTTAAGCAGGAAATCTATGCACCCGCTAATGTGCGTCTGACACACAAATAGAAACTGTAATGATCGTATTTCTCTCAGCTTGAGAAATTGTTCATCTCAAATAGGAAACAAAGTTATCTCCCAAGGCGCTAATTAATTTTCGTATTTACGGTTTCACAGCTCAAAAACATATCCCTACTTCTAACCTATAGATGACTTCGTGCGAAAGCCCACAATTTCTTTATACTCTAACCATGAATATGTGGAGAATAATACGCTTCATAATATGTGCTCTCAATATATAGTATAGTTAATTGCGTTGCTTTTTTTTTACTGGAACTGTTCAACAGACCACACCATCTTGCGTTCACTTTGAGAACTCTATCACGATATAGCTCTGTCTTGAATCATTTACGTAGCTTAATTCTGTTGCTTCTCAATTCATAATAGACACGGATATGTGATGTCTTTACATCATGCGGCGGCGCCCTTGGAGACTGTTTCTACTGTTTAGCTTTCTTTGATTTACCCATCATCTTTCGCATCTCTCTCCACTTTTTTTTTTTCAGTATACTCAGTAGTCAACGGAAGACATATTGTTAACCTTCGCTTATTTTATTGTTCTCTCTTTGTCTGTTCCTTTGTCGCTTCCTATGTTTAACATTGGGTTCTCTAAAAAGGAAACGACAGTGATGGCTCCTAGACCCCTTCGATCACTTGAGGCCACATGGAATCCCCGGAAACTGCTCTTTCATCAATCGTAGTAAGCACTAAGCCAGAAATTTTTTATTTTCGGCAACTTCACTGAAATGATCATTAGTGACACATTGAAACCAACGCGTGCGGCTTGAAACACACCATGCGCGACTGCATACCACGAAGCCGTTAACGCTTCAAACGTCTAATAGCACACACAGCTGGTATATATAGTCAGTGTTGCAAAAGCACGGCAGTGGCGTTGTGGGACAGTGCTCGCGACGGGTGACAAATAGAGCAAGTAGGGAAGCCTTGATGGGAAACAAAAAATGAATGCTTGAATGAGAAAGATGGTAGATAGAAGGGAGGATGTGGGTAGAGGAAAAGAGCATGGGCGGAGGGCTGGTCTAAAATCCTGCGACAGGCAACATCCCGCTGGAACCTAACGATCGTACAGGCAACTGAACCCCAGTGTACTCAGGCCGCGGCTGTGAACGGGGCGGGGAAGGGAGACGCAATTACGGTTCTATCGGGGAAGCCCTGGAGTATCGTTGGCCACCCGCGGTTCAAATCCCCAGCACCCGCGTCATCCGTGCGTCCCACCCGTTTTTTTTTTTTTTTCCTGAAAAAACGAACCCGCAGGCGTTTATGACGTACACGCAGAGACCAGCCGTGCACTACATACGCTACTTCAATCGCACACCCCGCAGCATCTTCCGCATCCTGTGGCACTCGTCCCTCTGTCCCGGCTTCACGACCACGTTGACCTCAGCGACTGCCTACAGGCGTGGCCTCCGCGACTAGCTCCAGCAGCGCGCTGCCGGATCTTATCGTGGAGGCCACGGTTCAGGTATCCGTCCGTACGGCTCACCACTCTCCCCCGGCTAATCGAGTAATGTTTTGGGACGGAGAGAGAATGTCGTTTGCTATCTTATGACGCCGTAATCTCTAATGGTTCAGCGTGTGCTTACATGAATGTGAGACTGTGCGGTGGAGGCACTTGGACGTTCTGTGGAAACGACAAAGCATGCCAGGGAAACAACTGCAGCTGAAGCGCAGCAGCTTTTTGGGGAGAGCCATAGATAAAAGTGGGTTGCCTGAACACAAACTACTGTTATCATGTAACTTGTATTTGTCTTTTCCTAAATGCGCTAAGAAGCCAGCGCTAGAGGTTTACCCAAAAGAATGGCGTAAACAACTTACAGAAAATCAAGCCCAGCTTTGCTTTTGTCTGCCGTGAAAGTTTTAGGGCCGAATTCACAAAGCTTCTTTTCCGTTGGCGCGTTTTTCCATTTGTCCGATGGCTTTGCTAATGTTGTGTCGCATCGTTATCGGATGAAATATCTACTCGAGAAAATTTTTAGTGTAAGACATTTTTGTCAATATACGGACCCTGAATTTTCACTTGTGTTAATTCTATCTATTTGTCATCTAACGCATTCAGCATTGCAAATCCTCCCGCGCGCAAAACACGCGTTTTACGAGCAACACACGCAGCCAGTGCAATCTCGATTTTCCCCGTGGTTTCTTTTTCCTCGCGTTACGCTTATCCGGGGTGATCAAAATCACGCAGCTGTGGTGTAGCATGCGGTACATTTTTTTATTATTATTTCTGCCACGAAAGTACACATAGAGAAAAACCGAGCAAAAACATAAAGAAAAAATGGCCCGGGGCCTTGTCGCCTATATACTCACAGTCGCGCGGTCGCCTGGCGTCCCCCTCTTGTACACGTTCGTGAAGTTACACTCATTTTCGGCACGCTCCGAGCGCGCATCCCGGGCGAGCCCTCGAAACACCCCCGGACATGCATGCAGGAAGGACCCAGTGTCGCGAACTCTGCGTGTTCAGCGCCAGCGCGTCCCTTCCCCGTCGACGGGCCTCGTTTTCCCCAGAGCCCTTTGTCTGCGATCCGGCGGGAGGAAAGCGTGCAGCCCGCGGCGGCGGCTGCAGCAGGAACGTGACTCACCGCGCCCGAACCCGATAGCCTCCGTCCACACGATGTGCCGCGTACAGGGGAGACGGGATGAGGCTAGCGGGCAGCAACGACAGAGGCGCACTACGGGTATAAAGGATGTGGAAAGGAGAAGGGAAGTTCGGGAAATAAGGGAAGAATCAGGCAGAGCTAGCTCGACTTCTTGCTTTTACGCGAGATCGTCATTCGATTTACATTGAATGGAGACCACGTGACTGTCACAAGCAGGATTTGGCCGAAACTTGCCACCATTTCGGCCGAATGAGGCATTTGCGCCGATTGTAAGTCATTAACAGTCACCAGTATGACGCTACATAATGAGCATGACGGTACGTTATCCTAGCAGCTGGAAAGCACAAACTATTACGAAAGGACGAAAATACTTGAACTTTCTTAGTTAACGACAGTATGGGAAGTTGGATGCTACCAAAGCGACGAAGACACGTTAGCACACGTAAATTAAGCGCGCAACACAAATACTGCCTATATACATGTACGCGCACCAACCCAGAACGTCCCGTAAACAGAATCTCGCTAAAATCAAACATTACAGACCCAATTCCGTGGCTTTCATAGAGTGTCTATGAAATCACGCGGCTAACAAGAAAACAGAAGAGACAAGCGAAGGCAAGGCCACGCAAGGAAAACGGACGCCGGGGCGCAGATTAATTTTCAGGTCCACGAGGTCGCGGGTTGTATACGCGCCCGCCTTCGGTCGCCGAGACCCGGGCTCCACACTATACGGCCGACGGTGTCCGGTTCTGCGGGTTGCGAGCTCGCGCTTTGTGGCTCTGGTGTCGAAGCGCGCGTCAGACGACCGCTTGATACCCGACGCCACGCTCAATTCCCCGCGGAATCTAAGCTCTTTGTTGTGGCGCTTTATTCGTCAAAGCCGCCTCGCTCCCGTGCCTCTCTTCCCTGCAACTTACACTGCGTTTGTGTGCGAGTGTGAGATTGTTTTGTTCGGTTGCTGAAGCTGGCGTAGTCTCTTTTTTTGTATGTGCTGCTTGATTTCTTTTCTTTCTTGTTTCGGGATATGTCTTCGTACTTTCTGCTTGCCATGTGCCCTTTTAGTGATGATGAAGTTAGAGGATGATATGCTCGACTGAGCTTCAAGTTTCCACTGTAGGGGAGAGGGAAGAACAGAGTAGACGCGAAATGCACGAAGGTTGGCCAGAAGAGAAAATTCGGCATACTGCCTTGCATCGAGGGGCAGGAGGAGAGATTATTAAAACGTGAAAGGGTGAAGTGAGGAAGAGGGAGAGAGAGCACAGCTAATAAGGAAGAAACATATCGGTGAATTCGCTGGTCGGTGAGGACGAACTTTTGGCTGACAATAGACTACATCTAGCTCGAGAAACATTACCAAGTTGCCCCTGCCATCTGCCGAGTGTGACTTCGAAAGCAGCCCCGATGGATTTGACCACCTGTCCCGTGAAATCTGCCTGCAGTTGTTTATACGAGACGGCAGCATTGCGTGAGTATCGGCGGAAGTCTTCTTGTGCACGGCGCATGCGGTACACGATGCTGGTCGGAAAGATCACATAACGTGATAGGCGGTGTCCCCCTACGTTTACACCACCCCTGATCGAGCGACACCCCCTGCCTAGAAGCTGCAGAGCTATCACGGCTATGTATTATTATTATTATTATTTGATTTGCACACACAGATACACAAGGACACAGAGGAAAGAGGGAGAGAGCAAGCTGGCAACTGCCATCTGGAGGGGCACAATGCCTGCTCACTCTTTCGGGAGGAGAGAAAAAAAACAGAGGAAACAGAGATAAAAGGGAAGAAAGAGGAAAGAAGATGAGGAAGAGAAAGAAATGACGAAGACTTCAACGAGTATGAGGGAAAAAAACATAAAAAAAGACCGTATATAAACGAGTGGCCAGGTCCGTTTGTTCATAAATGTAAGGAGAGCTCGGTGGGCCTGGTCGCGTCGGGAAGCACAACTCGGAAAGAGGTAGTCTTCTAGAGTCGCGCACTTAAGTCCTAGGAATTTATATTCCTTAATCAGCGAAGACGGCTGCGTAGCAAATGTGGAACAGTGCGCTACGAGATGCTCAAGTGTTTCGTGTAGTGTCTTCGCAAGCCACGCATGAAGGCCATAAATGCGGTTGGAATAATATTTTAGCAGTAGGCACGAAACCCGAAAAAAAAAGAAAGCGAGGGAGGTTCCAGTGTTTTTTATATATAGTGTTGCGTTTCATAACTGAGAAAATACATTACGGAAAACTTTATTCGCGATAGAATCCCAGTAGGCACTATGACGATTCATGTACTACGTGTAGTTTTCGGGCTTTTGAAGCGAAACAGGAGTAGAATCGACAGGAAACTCGCTGCCGCCATGTAACAATCACACTGCACATGCTCCGGAAGCATATGAAAGGTCAGAAATGTCCCGTCGTCACACGTTTGTCCTCTTTGCTGCTGGCCGCAATCCAAGGCAGACAAACAGTAGTTATGAAAGTTTGAAGATAATTTTGTAAAGAAGCTATATAACGCAACCAGTGTTTCAAAATATAGTTGTATGAGTCCAAGAAGTAAGCGCTGCTGGGCTAGTCGAGTCATGCCTGGCATAGTCGGCTCACGCGCTCAGCTTGACCCCTTCTTTCGTTATTTCTTTGCGCGAAAATGGCCATACTTGTGTGACTTATTCGTGAACCACATAAGTGTTCCCGTACGTCTCTTCCGAATGCGGCGTTGTACTTGTATCATGGCTTGTATACGAACGAATAAAAAAAATAAGGCGTACACACACGCATGGCACTTTACAGAAATTTTCGACAAGCGCCTCATGAAGTTGAGCTTCGTGCTACAATGGCGTTCGCTAATGAAGACTCTCGAGGGTCAGTGCGCCGTCACGTTAAGTTAGGCCGCGTTTCTTATCGCCGATTTCGAAGCATCTGGTCAGCCGGCCATCGACACGGAGTAAAAAGCAAAGCACACACTTACACCGACAGCTGTCGCGTTAGAGAGCTCGTTCGAGAGGAAGCCGACGGACGAGCTTTACACCAAAGAACGTTTTCGGGTGGTCACGTGACACTGACTGACGTCGCGATCGAGTTTTTCAAGGTGCAATTTTCTCTCCGGAAAAGCGTTCGCCGTGTACGTTATATACAAAGGAGGGGCACCGTATACTCGAGAAGCAGCGAGATTCCACGCGAGCCATACGGTTAGCGAACCCGCGCCTTTCTCTTTTTTCCTCGAAACGTAATTGCCGCAAAAACGGAAACACTGCCGGCGCGCCGTAACCATTGCGCCACGCCCATCGCCGCAAAACGGCTCGCGTTTAAACCTTCTTCGCGAAAGAAGAAGAGCTGCCGTTTCTTTGCTTCGAGTCTACAAGCCGCGGGGCGTTTGGGGGCGTTTCCAAGAGATTCTGGAAAGACCTTTTGACTCCCGCGCTTCCAGCTCTATCATTGGTTGTTGTTGTTTCTTGACCTGTTAGCCTTTAGACGCTTGTATAGAGCGTAGCTTCTCCTGCACATCCCCTCTTTCTATTCTTGTTTAACCCATCGCACTGGTGTTTTTTTACCCCGCCCCAACGCGAGGGGTCTTTAATTTGCGCCCAGCTGCACTTTTCCGGAAAACAAGCCCTCTTTGTTCCTAAGTACGCCCGTGGAAGAATGCGACTTGTTTCGGAAAAAAGTAATACATCCTGGGTACCCGACAAACTAGGCCGAGAAAACAAGAACCATGTGGAAGAAGAGAGTGTGTTATTAGGACTGAAGAGACTGAGAATGTTAATGAAAAAAATACCGGTATCGCACCGAGTGCCTTTAGGCCAACGAGGGTAGGACTGTTGTTTCAGTTGCACATGGGATGTTCTCGATAATAATTACGGTTGGAGTTTTACCTCGCAACAACAAGATTTGGGATATTCGTGTTGTTTTCTTTGGAGGAGCTTAAGCATCAACCGACCATTTTATAACGCATGGCTGCATGCAATGAAACAGAGTCAAATGCACCCTCATACAACTGACGTGAATGCTAGATTATCTTGTGGTATTCCAGTTACTACACGTCATCTTCATATGATCAACATTCGTGTTCGCTAGCTCTATTTCGCGTGGCAACACTATTACGGCCACGTTTTTTTTTTTTGTTTATCGAATGAAGTGGTGGTGGTGGTAGTGGTTAGAAGAAGAAAAGCGCCTAATTTCTGCCGCCCGGCAGAGAGCACGGCGTATAGCGCCTGCGAAAGAAGTCTCGTTTCACGTACGTCATTCAGTGCTCAGACTGGTGGAACGCAAGGAGAGACAGAGAAAGACAGAAAGGGGGGGGGGAGGGAGAGACAATTTTACGAGGGAACGTAGAGAAGTTCGCACACTATACGATTGCGCGCACGCACACACAATACACTTGTTTCGTTCTTTCGGGAGGCTTGCATGCTTGGAGGCGCCGTGGAATACAGGAGGAGGACAAGAACAACAAGAGACAAGTCCGGGAGGTTAACCAGGCACACGCCCGGTTTGCTACCCTACTCTAAGGGAATAGGAAGGGGGCAAACCTTTCTCTCTCTCTCCGTGGAATACAAGTAGCGAACATTGCCCCGAGGACAACACCCGCTCGGTGGTCACGCAGGTGTCGCGTACGCTTACTGCGGTGAAGATAATTTCACAGGGCACGGCTCCCAACCACACGCGCTACAACCGAGCGAGTCCATGGGCATCGATAAACATAGCCGCCGGTCTGGGAAGGGCGCGCGGCTACCGGCTATCTTCACGAGCGAAAAAGAAAAACGCGCGCGCACATGCGGGCCTTCGCCGGAGGCCGACGACGACGACGAATAGTGAAAAATGGCGCGCATTCCTCCAAGTAGCCGCGTCCGTACGGGAGTGCCACCCGTATAAGGTGACTATACGGCCGCGCAACAAGTGCATCGCTTGCATGCATTTGGAGGGATCGAACCTGGAGTCCTCATGCTCGAAGAACAGGGGACTAGAAAGAAAAAAAAAAACCGAGAGTCCATGTGTCGAACCAGTACGTCCCAAGAGCAACAACAAAAACGCTGTAAGAGACACACGGTAAGAGTGAACGTACGTTACACGCGCGAAGGTGGTCAGAAGGGGCTTGAAGAAGCCGAGAAAGAAGAAAGGAGGATAGTGCGGTGATAGCAAGGGTGGCCGGTCGGAGCGCAATTCCGAAGCTGGCGGTGCTGCGATGCGGCCCGAGTCTGTAATGACCACCGCCACCACCAAGCCACACGGGACCCGCTGTAGTACCGGCGGCCGCCGGCGGAGGGCGCGGTGCGGCATCCATCCGCGTCGCCTTGCTGTGCCCGACTTCATTCCTGGTCCGTCCACTCTATGGTTAGGCCTGCGCCGCGGCCACACGCTCCGTACTGCATGGGACCGGGGGCACGCCCCTTTAATTGCGGCTTGTTTTGCGGCTCGCGCGATTTGGGCGACTTTCGCCCCGCGCCTCCTCGCCAGGCCTGCGCCATTCACTGCCTTCTCCTCTTTTTTTCACTTTTTATCTCTTTCTTTTTCGAAGTGAGAATAGGAGAAGGAAGACTAGAGGTGTGACGAGAGGAGGAACATTCGCTACCTTACTATAGAGGCCACGCGATAGTGTAGAGAATACAACAAAAGAGTAAAGCTTCGCGCCTAACGAAGTAAATATAAGTCGAGCGATAGCATCCGCTGCTCGACTCGGAAGAAGGACCACTGAGAGAAGAAGATGGAGAGGGTGGCGATGAGTGAAATAAAGAGAGACAACGCATCTATATAGTAGCCTTGAGGTAAATATGAGGTATGGACGAATGAGGGGAGGAAAAACGGACGAACCACTGTACGACACACCCATTTCTTTCTTTTCCGTAACTTTCGTTTTGTTTTTCGTTTTCGCTTGTTTTCTAGTTCGCCACCTCATCATTACTTGCGGCTTCGGTCTTCAGCATCACTTCACCTCCCCGCCCCCCCCCCCCCAAAAAAAAAAAAAACTAAGAAACGAAAACCTTAAGGGAAGTCCTTTATTTATTTCTGACCCTCTTTCCCCGTTTCCTGCCATTTTCCCCGGGCAGTGTTTATGAGAGGCGTTCCGCGCGGACCACGTCCGTTTTGTACACTGCTCACTTTCTTCATTGCCTTTCTCCCTCTCTCTCTACTTTTCTCAGCCTATATCTATCTCTCCTCCTTCTCCACTCAGTGATCCTTGCACAGCTCCGGAAATTAGCAGCGGCCAAGTGGTAGCAGTTCTCCGGTCGACTCTTTCTTCGTTTAGCTCTTAGTTGTTCTCGTTAGTTCGTTCACGACTGCACACTCAAAAGCCTGAACTACTCACCTTGAGCGAGCGAGATGGAGAGAAACGCCTTTCTTCTTACGTGCGCAGTATGCGCGAGAACATGCACGCGCATCATCAAATGACGATGCTGTGTCCACGGAGCGGTGGCCACTTCGGTGTGTCCTGTTACGGCGAATGAACGTGACCCGCTCCGCGGGAGCATCTGCCCCGTAGTCTTCCGATGTTTCCTTTTGAGCGGACTACTAATTGACTTCGGGGACGTCTTCATAGAATGCGCGCGGCCGCGACCAACGCGGTCTCCGGACGCACGTATATACACGCCGCGCGAAGCCTGCGTCTTGGTCACCGCTGCCCGCAGGTTTTTCCGGTCCTCTCGATAAGTTGGCGATTCGCTAATTCACGTCCCGGCCTCCGCCCAAGCGAGCAGACAAATTGCACTGCCGGTATACGAAATAGCGTTCGTTAACGTGCGGTTTCATATATACGCTGGGTAGGGAGAAAGAGGAAGACCGTTTAACGATAACTGGTGCAACCCTCGAGGCGATGTTCCGACCAATGTATGCAGCACTGACTGTGGCGCTGCGTTATTTTTTTTTCTCTTTCTTACAATTATACAACCAAATTTGCGTCGCTAACGATTACAAACAAGCGCAGTAACTCCGCTCGTGGAGCTGTTGTTTCCATCTACACTATATCGTGCTCCACACCCATTAGTGTCGTCGCCTCGGCGAGGATTTCCCGTGTGGTTTTCTCCATTTTCATAATTGCGTATATTCCCGCGGATCTGTGCTCGAAACACTCCCATGGTACACTTAAGGTGTGTGTGTGTGTGTGTGTGTGTGTGTGTGTGTGTGTGTGTGTGTGTGTGTGTGTGTGTGTGTGTGTGTGTGTGTGTGTGTGTGTGTGTGTGTGTGTGTGTGTGTGTGTGTGTGAGTTTGTGTGTGTGTGTGTGTGTGTGTGTGTGTGTGTGTGTCAGATAGAGAGAAAGCCGATTTAAATTCGTCTCTGTGAATTCCCAAGCTGGCTTATTTACCTTTTTTTACGTTCATTTAGGACCACTCACCAGGATCTCAATATATAAAAAAAAAATGACCGTAATGTTCCCTCCTGATATTTCTCATCCTTCTTGCGCACTTCTATGTCGCAGACAGCAGTTCCAGTGACGTGCTGTGCATGTTCTCGTGACATGCTGTAGTGTACACGTTCTCGATCGGTTCAAATATGCGAAATATCAAATGTGATTTGTCTCCTGTACCGCTTTGCCACGCAGTCGCCCATCCTTTCCTCTTACCCCCGTATTCACAAGCGCTCCTCGACTCGACTTTGAGGAGTTAAACTGATTCACTTATATGCACCGAAACGGACGCGTTTGCTGATTCGCCGTAGCGTTGCACTGTAGCGAGCCGTCACAATTAGCTAACGCGTTTAACCACCGCTGTCCCGCGCTTCCCAATGACAAGCAGCCGCTTCGATGAGGTCATCACTGAAATTCAATAACAGCCTCGGCGGGGCGGAAAAGATCCCGGGAAATGACATGATTGGTCGCGCACCCGCTCGCACCAAAACGTTTCCGCCTCGCAGCCTTGCGAGCCTCTTTTCCATGCAGCCGTGGTATGTCTCCGCGCCTTTAGGCAACGACACTTGCTGTACCCTCTTCGGGCGCGACCGACAGCAACGATGGGGCTTATAATTCTCCAGCTACCGTGGGGGATACACACCGCAGTTCCGCAATTGCCTTATTCGTATAGTTTTTGGCGAGAGGCGATGCCAACTGTTCTACAGTACATGCAACGACATAGTTTGGGAAGCGTTTAGGCGGCCCGGTCCGGTTGCTAATTTCAGGTGGTGTCGCGCGGTAAGGGACGCAAAGACAGATGGTGACTGGGGGAAAGGGTGTCTGAAAGGGCGCCGAGGGGCCGCAAGGAGCGTCAGAGGTGTAATAAAGGTGTAATCGCAAGAGGAAAGAAAGCACACACGGAATACTCCAAGCCGAAGTTGCGCAGCTGAAGTGAGGCGACTCATTAATACGCCGAGGAGAAAGAAAGTATGGTAACCGAATCAGTGCACAAGTATTGCGGGATACCTATAAGCGCACTAGAATACCCCGGCTATACCTTTATCCAAGGCGGACTATCTTAAAGGGGTGCGACAAACATTCATGAACTGCATATGCCTCCGAATGTATAGATAGACGCGCGTGCACAGCGCGACTCAATCGTTAACTCGCTTACGTTTCGTTTGGTGCATATTTTGACCCTCCCTCTCCCTGGAGGACGGAACGGTCTAGCTCGAGCTATCCGGACCGGACACGTGAGAAGGGGGCAGACGCAAGTGTGAACGCTGTTGCCGCAGCCGGGAGTCGAGACATAATTGGCCATGTCGAAATCCATATGCGTCCTCAAGCGAAAAATCACAAGAACGAGTCGGGCGCGCACAACGATTTATGGCTGCGAGCCACGGAGACATCTCCTTGTGCGTTCTTGAGGAACAGAAGCGAGCAAGGGGGGGGGGGGGGGGGGGGGGGACCGCCCATGGTTGCGGCGAGGGTAGCATGCCTCGCGGTGCGGCCCAACCCAGGGCTGCCGGCCGCCACTTAACACCAACCAGGACCGACGCCAATTATGCGCGGCCTTCCTTCCAAGCGGCACCCGCAATACGCTCGCCTGTTTGCGCCAGCCGCCGCTGCTGCTGCTACCGGCGGAGATACGTATTTCCTTCTTCGGTACGGCATATGCGCCTTGTATCTTAGTGTGCGTGCTTATAGTCAGCTGCCGTTCGCGCGTGTATCAAGGCGCGCTGGAGAGGAAGTTTAACTACTTTATTTACCACGCGGCACATGCGACGTTTCCCTCGCACCTCCATCTGCGCTCCCCCCTTCTCTCCCACCTATTACTGTGTCGAGTACGAACGGTTTTTCTTCTGAGGCACGAATACCTAGCAGGAGTGTCTTCTAATAAATATATACGCCTGGAACGTTCAACGCATGCATATGCACCCGAAACCGCTACCGACGCTGTCTTATAAATGGTCGGGTGTCTATTCATCTTCTTACTTTTTCTCACTCTTTAATGTTATACGATACAAACTGCTGTCGCGTTTAGGTCAAGCCAAACTCGCGAAAGAACGTGCCCCTGAGGCCGTGAATCTAAGCGCCGTACGGTCTCTCCAGGGGTGTGGGTAAACCCTCGACGCAACGCGAAAGGGCGAGGTCGTGAGATGGGCGTGGAGTCGTATCCATATTCACTCTTCTCGCTTTATGGCTATACACGTGCAAAAAAAAAAAAAAAAGACGGACATTGTGCCCGAAAGTGCAACTCCTCTACGCACCTCCGGGCTTGTGCGGAATGCGCAACCGGTAGCCCCTTATATCATTCCCACGGACCGTGCAATTATCCATTAAAACGCTCGAACCACCCTCAGGTGGAAGTACACAACACACGGGAGCTGGAAACAAAAGTGAAAGGATAAAAGAAAATAAAGGCAGAGATATGACCCATCGTTTAGAGGATGTTGTGGGGTCACCGGTCATCGCGCGGTTGTTTTGAAGTATCCGCTCTCCGATTTCGGGGTAACCTGATCCTCCCGCAGAAACCGTACAGGCGAAGAAGCCCTTAAGCTGTGGAGATTACAGTATCAAAGCAGATGCTGGCAAAAGATTGTGATCTCGTACGTGCATATCATTAGTGAAGACTGTCAGTTAATATGGAAGACAACTTCTGAACACGAAGCTTCGGGAATTCCACTCCAGGTTCCTTTGATTTCGATTTGTCCAGTTCTTTTACATTTTTAACCCAATGTTTCTTCACAATTCCTTGCTTTTTCTTACAGATCCTTTACATTTCCAAACTACAGTGACGTAGAAATTAATTTCTATTATGACAATAGGTGATATTATCAACTGTCTGTAATTTTCTCCAGTTGGGAAAGATGTTATTACAGGAATGATGTGCAATGCAACCAACAATGCATGAACAAAATATGCAAGTCTCTATGTAAAACCGGTTTTTTGACGAGGGTACTCATCTTCGCCTTGTCGAAAGTTAAGCTGATTGTCCAAAACGTGGACTTCAACTGAAGTCATACTTTTCCGCAACAGATGCTCGTCCCTACCTTTCGGTGAACTTTCATTTGAACGTGCACAGCAACGAAGACGTGCAGGCCATAAAATGTTAAATAGTTCGCCACAGTGAGTCAGAGTTGACTAACTCCTTACCTGCTGCCGGCATAAAGTTTCCTAAAATTATCTGAATATTTCCCGCATATTCGCGGTGCCATGACATGCAAGACATATACCTCCACCATACCGAGGGCTATAGCTTTGAACTATGCACAGCAGGTGCATTGCCCTTATCGCCGCATTTCATAGGAAACTTCATCTTTTTATGAATGTAACGTTGCGTCTCCGATATTATGACGTTCGTAAGCAACGCCTCTTCTTTTTTTAAAATGTAGGAGGTAATGCCGGGACAAATAATCGTGCAAGCGATCATAATTTACGAAACCATACTCCGCATTGGGGCTGCGCAACTTTTCAGCGAGGCATTCCAGAGCCGTACTAATTGGGCCCAAATAAGGAAGCGGAGATTATCTCTCCCAGCGACGTCAGCTTTTTCAACTACTTGCGGTGACGTTTGGCGGTAAATCAGTTAGCGGTTCTCACGCCCCTGTCTTCGCATCGGTAATACACTCCAGCTGGAAGCTCGCCAATAAATAAAAATCGTTGTGCTTACCGGCTTTCGGTTTGCCTGTACGAAGATTATCACCTCATCTCTTTCTCTCTCTCTCTCTCTCTCTCTCTCTCTCTCTCTCTCTCTCTCTCTCTCTATGCTCGGAAGCACTTATTAGCCATCAATAACCAATCACCTCGTATACCCGCGCAACGAGTATCCACGGGCTTATACCAGGATATACGACGCTTTAAGTCACGATCTTATAAAAGACCAGCTCCCTTTCCCCGACACCTTTGTGCAATAATTTCGCGTTGTTCGTAGAAGCCTCGCACGGTGGAGCCTGGGAACTACGGTGTAAAAAAAATGACACAAACAAGGACATGACAGTCTGCGATGGCTCAGATCTAGAAATCGTATCAGTTTGGACCGGTTTTTCGTGTGCCTTTCTTGATTTCTTCGCGTTTTTTTTTTCCCTCGCTGCTTCGTACTAAGAGGTGACCATGGACAGCGAAGGACCCAACAACCCCTCTTTCCTCCACCCGAAAAAAAAAAGAAAAAGAAACGATACCGTGGGGACGCGTCACTACCCCGCGCGTTATTCGTATTACATTAATTATTTTCTGGCTAATCGGGAGCACCGCGCAGTACGCCACTGCGCGTTGTTTATGTACCCCCGTATACAGTTCGTGAGAACGGCGAGCTGCAGCCGAGCTGGCGACCACACATAACTCACCGGTCACTTCCCATTAGGGCAAGAAAGCGAACCGCCCCGAGCGTCAGTTTCCCAGCACGCATGCACTGGTGGCGCCGATATACATACTGCACCTTCCCAAACCAGCCTCAGCGCTGGCTAAAGCCATGCCTCCGAGGCAGTAGTGCCGGCCGCGCGGCGCCTACGTGCGGGCTTAGCTCCGAGCCGGCCTTCTCTCACGCCCAAACTCTCAATCCCGGCATACGATATGCCACCCTTCTCCCTTCGTCTGGGAGCTTTTGCGAAAGCCTGCGCTCGCGGTATATGGTGTATACGGGGACTGCAACGGCTACGGTAGCGCGCGGCTTTTAAGCAGGCGCGTGATTAATGCACGATTCCGACCGAGAGGGCCGACCAGGCCTGCCGTTGTCGTCGGCGCCTATCGCGGTGTGGCTACCGTTTCGCCGCCGCCTCGTCGTGGGAGCGTGATACTACTGTATATTGCGGACGCGCGCGTGTACTAACTGCTACGTGTATCTCGGTATTTGACGCAGAGGTCTGGGCGTAAGACTGTGGGGAATAAGCTTGTGTGTCGTACGCGGTGGTGTATGCGATCGCGACACTTATTGGCGGGAAACGTGGAGCTTGAAAGAGCTAATAATTTGACTAGGGGACGCTCAGTATGGGGTCCCTTTCTGAACGCTTAACGCGCTTTGTTTCTCGGTGCATGCTCTCCTATACACCGACAACCGTTAGCTGCAGTCTATTGTCTGTTTTCTATGGCTCATGTAGCACAATCAATATGTCATCAAACAGTGATTTATTCACAGAAAGGCAAAGAGCTTGGCTTGAGCGATAGTATGCTTTATAGTCTGCTGCTCTATACTGGAGTACGGGAATCGGGAAGAAAAGAAGTAATGGATTAAGATGCGGAGGTAAGTAGGTGACCATGTACAGTTCAATCAGGTTGGTGCAGTGCTGCAGACGCGCATCCAATAAATATTCTAGGTACTGTGGAAGAAATGAGAGGCGACGCTACGGAGATGGTAATTAACTGATACATATGCGGGTCGTGTGAAGCTCCAGGTGCAGTATTTTTATGGCCTTGCAGATAAAGTCGGGATATAATTTCAGTCTACTTTCACTATTCGGTGACCACTGAACTGACCTGTTTCGTATACCAATATAGGCCCTGTAAGATAGCTAATCTCAAATATTTCAAAGCTTCACGGGACGTGTGTATATGGGAGCTCTGGACGTATGTCTTCTTTACAGTTCTCACACGCTACATGGTGAAACACCGATCTAAGCATGCAGTGTCGCAACCATGACGAGTTACAGTAGCAACCAACGCGCATAGTTTCGCTCCACTGTCTTTACCTTTGCGAAAACACTTTTGATAGTATAAAACCAGGGAGCGGGTTTACCTTCACAACCATCCGTAATGCGCTTTGATTGTCGGTCGGAAAGCCGAAGGTGACCACAGGTTGGCCTGGGCTGGTATGACTGTCCTTCGTTTGCTATCTCTCCAGTATATCAAACGTTTACAATAGCGTTTTTATGGGCAGCACTGAATTATTACGATTATTACCACCGACATCACAAACCAAGCCAGAGCAAGTGATCTGAAATCCTAACCAGGAGGTTGATGTTTGTGCGTCCATCGAGAAACTCTGCATGTGGTTTCAGTCTTGAAAGTCACATATTGGCGTCGCCGCCCTGTTCTCCTCATCACGACGCTCTGCGAGCGTAATTCCAGAACCATGCGTGCGCGCTCTCGATCCGCAAATGACAGCATTAGCCGCCGGTCGCCGCCGCCGGCCGCGCCATGCATCTATTGCACGTGTCCCGTCTATATAAGTACCACGTCACGACCTCGGCCGTGCGCATGCGCGTATACACGCACAACATACACGGGCGCTGGCGAACAACACGCCGCAGACGCTTCAGCCGAACCGAGCGCGCATGGCAGCTCACACGGCATCGCATGCGGAGAACGGTGAACATAACATATCCACGCAGACCACGAGTCCGCCGGCAGTATACGACGCGTTCCTGCGGGTACCACAATTCCCCTATGGCGTGTGATTGCACTTATCTTAAAGTCCGGGTATATATCGTCGTCGGTCTATCATTTCCCGTCCGGTCGGTGCGCCAAGGCTTACACCGTTGTCACTGCCGCCTCTACGTTCTGGTTCGTACGCGCATTATAGGAAGCTAATGAGGGCAACACCACAAATAAGGCTTCCAAAGCAGTGCGCTTCGCGCCAAATTGTATAATAGGTACTGCGTTCCCTCCACTGCTGCTGCCAGGGGCGCCACATACGTCCACCCTCTCAATTTATTTCGGCCGTCCTGGTTGTCAGCCGCTCAGACACGATGCCCGTATGCATGTGCCACTGCGGTGCGGAACTAGATTGCGAGGGTCATTATGACGGGCATGCCAGTGTGTGCTACACAGTATTCGTGCGGCACGTTCTGGGAGAACGAGGTGACATAAAAGGAGCACGCGCACATCGTGACGGGTGACGTCTAATTCGCGATCGTGCGACGGGTGAGGGTAGCGGTGCGGGTTCTTGGCGATTCAAATTCATTTGCGTAGCCGCTGCTGCCATTTCACCGCACCATGGCTTCCGAGTAATCGGCGTGCGACAGTGAGAGAGAGAGAGATAAAGATGCAAAGAAAGGCAGGGAGGTTAACCAGACACATGCCCGGTTTGCTACCCTGCACTAAGGAAGGGATAAATAGGAGAAAAGAGGTTGCAACAGAATGCGAAGAAAACGTCCGACTTGGTGGGCGCGTGCACGTGTCCCTGTTTGAATGTTTGTGATTCGGACGCGTTGTCTCGGTATTGTTCGCAGGCTGCAAGAACTGCGAGTCAAGTTCATACAAGAACGCTTGTCGCGTTATGAAACTTTGTGGCGGCAAACTATTCTTGGCACGGATCGTGACTGTAGGAGGAGGAGTCGCACAAGAAAAAGGCTGAACATGTCGGCTGAATTTATTGTCAGTTAAACGTTGTAAGAACACGTATTGTGCCGTTTGACCAAACGTAGTCTCAAATAGCCGATAAATTAAAAGTTTTCACAGACTTTGTGACTTTCGGCGCCAACGGTGCACTCGATCTGATATGCGTATAGGTCTACAGTTTTTCTTCTTAATATTGCATCACAACGAAAAAAAAAAGAATGATTTGGTAAGATCCCGCACACTTCCACGATATACACGCATGCAACTCTCGCGCTCGCTAAGACAGCTAGAGATACCAGCTCTAGCATGGTAATACTAATTACATACCAACTGCAGCCCAGCCTACTTTCGACAGTCCAAATTTTTGGACCATGACAGTACGCTTTGACGGCGCAGAAAGCAACGAAGGCGCTTATAGCGTATAAGTGCGCTCGGCAGGTCTTCACGACCGCATTTGGATTTGAAGAGGTGAACGTTCTTGAACACGGGTTGCCGCTGAAACCAATGTCTCGACCAGCGATCTCGTCTTCTTCAAGTTCTCAGTCTTTAAGACAAGACCACCTGAAGAAGACAAAACCCCTTGTCGAAACGTAGATTCCACCTACACCCCGACAGTGTTAGAGAATGTTCCCTTCTTCGGGTTTCCAATTTGTAACTTCTGCCATATTTGTATTGCTTGTAGACTCGACGCTCAACTTCAAGTGCGTGCGCGACTAGTACTATCTCTGGCTCTTTTCCTTTCTTTGTAGTCTCCTCTTCACCTTCGATTCCTTATACCCAGGGCAGGGCAGTACATCGGACGTGCGTCTGATTAAACTCCTTGTCTTTCCGTCTCTTTTTCTCTGTTTCTCTCCCGTAAGTTAACTTCCGCGCATAGTTCTCTGACCGATGCGCACCAACGGACCCGACAGTCATCGTATCGAGCGGTTGAGCTGACGGAAACTGTCACATGTGCGGCTCTCATGCAGGGTCGCGGTATATTGAAGAGTTGGCGGAGGGTAAGAAGCGACAGTGGCGCAGTTGATAAAGGGGCGAAGGCAAAGCATACCCTCCGCGCGTAGAGAAGAGAGGAGGAAAGGTGGCGCTAATTAATCTTCCCGAGCCATAAATGAGTTTGGCTGCATCGGACGACGACGACGACGACGCTTGATTAAAGGTGGACCACGCGTTGGCGGTGGCCCGCGGCCGGCTCCAATTTCGAATTCCCTGGCGACCGTATACGTTGGGCGCAACGTGCACGTAGCGCCCTACACCAACTTTCAATAGCCTTCCACGCCAGCTCCTGCGCCCTGTGCTATATTTGTATAGGATGGCTTATCTATATATGTACGAGCACACAAAAATCTCACGGCGTCACCAATTTCGGCCTATAGTTCCATTCACATCTCTGTAGTGGCTTGTGGCCGCATATACACCGCAATGAAAACCGGCATGGATTAGTGGCCGGATAAACAAAGTGAATGTATTTGCCGCTTCTGAACTGGTTAATAAGTTTGAAGCCTAGCAAGAACTGCATACCTACGCGTTATTTAAAAATTTAATTATGTACACTTTGCATGCTGTTGCACCCCCTTCAAATATTTTTGCATTATAAGGAAGAAGGTGCAGTGGCTTCGACGTCCAAGCATTCGCAGCTCAATAGAATCATTTGTAAAAAGTGATTCCCTCTTCTCGTCGCTTAGCCTACGCAGGTGTGGTCGTGGCAAATAAATAGTCTTTTTATAATTTACTAACAATTTAGTTTGCTCTATATATTAATGAATTCGACCGCGTCTCGAATCTGGCCTCCTCCTATTATGTGTGCGCTATGCACAGGTATGCATCCGATTTCCGTTTCCGGCGTCATGTGGAGTGGAGCCGACCGAACTGGGAAATCGCTTTCGACCTATGCCTTCGACCTCTGTACGCGTATTCCGTTCCCACGTTACGAATAGTACGTGTACTCCAGAACAGCCGCAATAGGGCGTCTGCAATGCGAGGAACCAACAGCTGTCCCTTAATAGTACAATTATGATTTCATATAGGCTGTATCACCTTCCTTACATTTCGTATAACTTTTAACATAAGGTGCTGCCTCTCTGTCACATATAGCATTCAGATGTATGACTACTGCAAACTATTATGCTTGAAATCTGATTTGAATTTCTCCGTCTTTTCGAGTTCAAGCATTGAGAAAGACAAGTCCGGTTTTAGAAACATCGGCTCGAACCCACAACCTTATAGATGTTTAATTCTTTCTTGCAGGTTAGCGATTGTGATAGTTGCTGATTATACATACACCACTCGAATTATCGGCATTGAGCTTTATTTACAGCTTTTGAAGTTGATGAACAAGCATAGCCAGGCTATATATTTGGACCAGTTATCCTGTTTCCGTTTAGAAACGGGCAGCCACGTGCATAAAGTACTGCGTTCCTGTGTTCTCATAAGGCACGATTCCAGTTGGCATTCCTTTCTGGCGATTCCACTCTGCGAGCTTTACTCGAAATAAACGATAGTCAAGAAGCAGTGAGCCCCCTCTACTGATCATTATACAGGATTTCGAAGATACTTACAACCTTGCTATTTCTGGAAGTGTGAGTTTTTTTTTTTTTTTTTTTGCAATTCAGTGTAGATGCTCGTTCTGCAAAATGCTACGCTGCGATGTCCTTTGGAAATCAGTGAGGACTGCTCATGGCCTGTCGGTCCGAATGAACCCAGTTGGTTGTAATTTGAATCTCGATCGAATAGAAATGGAATCGTGTCAAAAAGAAATACCACTGGTGGCCGCGGTCCCGTCTTTCGAGGAAGTACGTACGCGTCTTACTGCGTGGTTCCCGGGGTCCGTCGACGGTGACCTTGATGGCCTTGGTGTACGTGGCCACTTGCGGCGGGTTCGTGCTCAGTGTGATGGTAATGGTGAAGCTCTTGCCTGCACACAGAAAGGAGAGAAAGAAATTAACAACAACTGTGAACACTGTTCGCAGAAACAAAGATACTCGTAGAAACCAAACTCACAAACCCCAAGGAGAGTGCCATGGCCCTTTATCTAGATAAAGTTGTCGCAGTGCCATTCAAAGTGACGTCTACAACCACTGCACGTCTACAACCATTCACAAAGCTGGCGTGCAGCTTCGCTTGTGATCGACATTGCGTGGGCATAGAGATGCCGTAAGAAGGACCGACGGGACGGATAGACAAAACCACTATCGAGCACAAAAAGATATCGGGACTTTCCAGAAGGACTGCCCTACACTACTGCTCTCCCAAATCCGACCGCACGCGCCACAGAACATCAAATATTCAGAGCGTGTACACCGTCCTTTCCTTTGTGCCCCATAGACGTGTGTGCGTGCTTAGTATAATCTCCCCCTGCTCCCTGGTCGCCAAAACGGAGCTCAGCAGTAAAACGTGCGCACACTTCCCAAGTCTGAACATGTTCCACGGGTTTCCTACAAGAAAAGCCGCGACGACAGTCCGCACAACAAGCTCTTCGGGTAAACAACTCTGACCGAACTGCGGCTGCCAACCGGAGGGGTCGGTTCGGTCACACAAACTCCCGCGCGACCCTCTTAAACCCACTGCTAACACTGCGGCCTACTCCTCTTTGCTGTTTGGGAAAAACGCGACTCGAAACAGCCCCTTCTAGAGCGAAAAAGCGAAACAGAAATATTTGCAGACGAAGTGAACAAGATCGCTCACTCGTCTCCGTTGCGCGAGAAGCGCAGAGACTGATCCCGAATGCACCGTCCGTCGCCGAGCCCGCCCCTCTTCTTCTTCCTTTTCCACGACAGAGGACTCAAGCGGGCAGGCAACTGCAGAGACCAGGAGAGTTGTCTCGGTGCTCCCCTTTCCAGGGAGTCTCCCGCCATTCCTTCCCTTTATTCTCTCTCTTTGTTTCTTTTCTCGGCACGGGAAGCAAGTGTTGTTGACGCTGTTTAACACGGGTTCGGGCCGAGGACCGAGAGGCGGCGTTCCGAGGGCGATTGTGTCGTCGACGCCGCTTGCCGTCGTGTATAGGGAGGAAGAAGAAAGGCGCGCGAGCGCGCGTGTTTGCGTTGGCGCGTCGGACGACAGGCTCTTTAACGTCCCGACGCGCCGTAGATCTTTCCTTATCGCCTTTTCGTCCCCCTCTTGGGGAATCTCCCGACCACGCTTCTCCCCTGCCTCACTTGCTCGTGAGGAAGACGCCGTAGCTGCCCGAGCCACAGTCAGTGACCTTATATACCGCGGGAAGACGATGTGTGGTGGGGCGGTATGGACTGTGCTTCCGGATGCGCCGCTTAGAAGGGGACAGTTGAACGCTTTGTGCCCAATATCTGTCAACAAATTAGAGACATGCGTATTGCGGTAGCAATCTCACAAGAAATCAGTCGCGCCCCATTGATTAGCTGCGCTGTTACACGTTCAAAGCTTGGCAGATGCTTGCAATATTTTCTATAGTCGATTACAACCCAAGAATATATATAAACTCGGCCCACAGAACAGTTGCACGCTTGCCAATAATCTATGTAAAAGAATTGTGCAAGATGGCTTGCTTTGGAACCATAGGTACTTCTTCTGTGCTACTGTAAATACCGCGCATATCGAAAACTATCCCTTAAATTCGGATATAGAATGGGGTGTTTTACCGAGGAAAAAATAAGAAGCATGTGTTTTCAAGGCCTTCAACAAGTGCTGCCCCTTCCCCTACAAAAAAAAAAAAACAAAAAAAACATCCAGCGATGGGCCTGGGTCACTATAGCATGCAATAAACTTCCCCGTGTGAATGGAACGTCTATGGAAATTTTCTTGGGGTGGGAAAGTGGTGGCTGTGAGTGGAGACCGTACTTATTCTTAGATTGCAAACTATAGCTACAGCAAAGATGACCAAGAAATAGCTGAGGTTTTGCTCTCACAATAAATTTAGAAGTTCATCGGAAATTTTACATTGGAACACAATAAAATACAGTTCCACGGATATGCCCATAAGGTACATACATGACGTTTTTTTTTTAATCATTTTCCAACAAGGTTTACCATTTATCTCCCGCGAACAATTTAAATATTTGAGCAAATTGGAATAAAGTTGCAAAGAAGGTGTTTATGCTGCAGAAGCGGTGAGACTCCTCTTTATAAAAAGCTTATTTACATTACGCACAAGAAACGAAAATTTCATAGCATTCTATTTATGAGGGGCACATACACATCGGCACATGTGTGTGCCACGACAAACATTGCAATGAAACACTTACGCGGTGTGCGCTGCATGTGTTAATCGTACTACGCACGCTTCGTTTCGTTTCAATTTGTGGTATATATATATATATATATATATATATATATATATATATATATATATATATATATATATATATATATATATATATATATATATATATATATATATATATATATGGTCTTCTTTCACCACTTCAGTAGATAACTCCAGACAGAGGCCGCGTGCAGCTGCTATTATGTCTTCGTGTCACCGTAGCTCCCTTTCGGACTCCTTCATCACTTATTGGTATATCTAGCATCGAGAGCTCATTTGCCATCTTGTGCTGATATCCCCAAACCATCTTAACGGCCCCAGTTTCGCTCACAAATTTTTGCAACTTCCCGCTCGAAAGGTAACAGTTTTGTGGATGCAGAAGCGTATAGTTATCACCGTATATCACGTAGCTCGAACATCTAACAAAGTAAAGGAGTTCGGGCTTTTATAAAAAAATATATCGAGGTCTTTACCTCGGAAGCTTGGAAAGTCGTACTATAAACATGACACGAGCTCACAATATTTCTCAAATTCAGTGCCCGTTTTATTATCCTCATTGTAAGGAAGGGGAAATTGATGCTCGTCACACAAATGGAGTCTTGCCTAGAAAAGAATGTAGAGTCACGATTCGTGGTCTGCTCTATCATTCTTGCATTGGCTAAACGGACAACTTGAATGCGAAGTGAATACTCTAGAATGCATCTCATCACGTCTGTCGGTCAATATATTATGGCAAGCGCTTCTTGGTCGGAAAGCAGCAGTCATTTAGAGCTAAGTTCTGGTGGCCTGTTCATGGCGGATAAACCCAGCTCCTGTTAAGACAATGCTAGACATGACACAAGCAACTGCTACGCAAAGAGGCGAATTGCATTTCCGTTCTGCAATTCAATGTAACTATATATACCCTGGGAAAGTCTTCGAAAACGTCTGTATAACGTTTTGCAAATCACCGAGCGAACAACACACTGATCAATGTAGCGATGGTGCCGTGGTGATCTTATTGACTACCTCCTTGACAAGTACCAAAGTCGATATCGTTCGAACGATCCCTCACTTCTCTCACGCAACAAATTAAACGAGCACGCGAGAAAACGTCCTCCTCGCGAACGACAAGTAATTGCGTCCCAAACGCCGGTGGCAAATCATTCGCAGCTGAGGACGATGCCTACGCGTGTACGATTCACATGACCCCTCCCACCGTTCCAGCGAGCGATTCGCTTCGGCACCGTACGGCACACGTGCTACTTCGCACCTCTCGCGCGGCAACCCTTTTTCTTTTTCCGCGTACGGGACACAAACCGTACACGTCCGCAATTATCGGCCGCGGCTGCATGCAACGTCGTTCGATCCAGCAGTCTAGGCGGAGAGTTCAATCGCGGGTTCCGAAACAAAATCATCCAGTATAGAGCAGCGCCGCCGGCACCACGTGTACACGCAGATGCACCACTGACGCACTATATATAAGTTAGCGCTCCGAACAGTAGCAGCCGTCGCTGTCCTTCCCAGAACCTTTTCTCACGCTCCCGACGCCGAGCGTAGCGAAATGGCAGGCGCCGAAACGTGTTCATGCGCGCTTTATGAAGCCGCACATACGCGCATACACTCTCCCTCGGCTCGAAGCAAGAAGGCGAGAGAGAACGCAAGAACGAATGTATGCTACGCGCTTACGAAGTGTGTGCGAGGAAGGGAAGCGAGCGAGTTGAAGACCCGTTGTTTGTACGCTGTACATATTTGCCCGGTCCCTCGCAGTTTGCGGGGCGTGCAAAAAGGGGTGCTCGCTGGTTACAGCAGTGGGCCCGGCTCGCCCAGAGCGTTCGGGCAGGCCGCATTGATAGATGCTGTACATATGCTAGCGCATTGCCAGAGGCGACCGCGTCCTCTTCGACGTCAGTAGACCGTGCCGTACTTGTCTCTGCTATTTGGGGAGAGGGAGAGAAGCAGATCGGCGACGTCGTTCGGGCCAATAAGGTCTCTCGAAGATGGTGCGTATGACCTCAGGGCGATGTGGAAAGAGTAGGGGAAGAGGAGGAGGTTATGGCGATAGGAGGGAACGGTAGCCATTTTTAATCTATCAGCATGGCCAGCTTCGCCAGGAGACGGTCGCATAGTGTTCTCAGCACCACCAGATCTTCGAAACGTAAAGAAACGCAAGGAAAAAAGAAAACATGCAAAGAATGAAACGAGAAGAAAGGCGACCCAGGTAAAGAGGAAGCAAAAGAAGAAGACGGTGCGGAGGAAGCAGATGCTGCAGAAGCAGCGAGCGATATTGAAAGAAGGGCATGCGATCGCTGAGAAGCTGCTGTTGAGGTGGGAGCTTGAGGGGAAGGGGGGAGGTAGCGTCGTACAGTTGACCTTCCCCGAAGAGCTCGCTGAGCATGGGCACGTTGGGCAGGTGACTTCGGGATGTGCGGCCGCGTCGCTGGACGCTTCTCTTCGTGCGGCGTGTCATTACCATTAATCCCGCATTAATAATAGACGGGGGACAGCGTGGCACCTCCATTGGAAGAAGAAGAAACCAGAGCGGGGACGCCTTTACCGGTCCGGGAGTGCCATTAAATTATTCCTTCTCCTGCACCCACATGCTCACCTTCCTTCCTTCTTCATTCGAGCTTCTTTTATGTCCTCCCTCACGCGCGGCTCTCACGGCCGCATGCGATATGCCCCTCCTTGTTAGTTGTTTTTGCCGATGAGAGTAAACGAGCGGTTATGTTAGGTTGCGCACGCTGCCGCAGCATGGAAGATTACATGCCATATGCGTTGCGTCAGGCTGGGGTCACGAGTATAGTATGAGGAAATGTGAGCGACGCCGGCGTGGCTCGTATAACGCATCATCAGATTTGTCATTTTGTCAGCAAAGCATACAAATATCACAGCATATCCACGGAGTGAATGATGATGAGTTGGGCGAAGCGCCCGTCCATCCATTCATCCGTGTGTCTGTCCGTTTGTGCATACGTGCATGCGTCTGATCGCGTTCGAGAATGCAGACGGCGCGCGGGCAACACCGACGAGACGCGAGCCAAGGAAGTCGAGCGTCTTCAACGCGCCCGCCGCTCTGCTTCGTCCATGCCCCACCAACTATCCGCCACGTACGGCGACTATCCAGGAGACTGAGAGAGGCACTCGTTCTCCGTGTATCCAGGCACAGCCCGCGCAGCAGCCAATCAGAGAGTAGCGGTACAGCGCCATCTAGAATATTCTCACTCAACTGCAGTTTGTATGTACTTCTAAGAGACAGCGCCGTCGATTATATTGTTCGGGAGATGCTACCTTCTTTTCTTTCTGGTCTCTTCTTCTCTCGGTTACGCATGACGCATGACAAGGTTAGACTAAGAGGGGCTTCGCCCCTAAGATGTGTCCTTAGGTCAGAACTCGCGTTAGTGCAATGACTTAATTTTTGTTTCAAACGCCTGTGAAGGAGGTTTCGACTGCACACTGACGACTACATGATGTTAACTGATCGTCTACGTTGATAATTCCAAAATATACATTCATATAGGGGTATCTACCTGAATGTCTTAGCAGTGAGGGCGTTCTGTTGCTGAACGAGCTACTTCATATAAATCCTACATACAGTTCAGTCCCATTCAACCATGGTCGTCATATGTCAGTTCTTTTGGCATCCCTTGAAGGCTATAGAGAAAGTAATAACACGCAATGTCGTTCAGAGTTTGAATGGGGAAAGGTGAAAAGATGGTAATAAACAAAAGCGAGTGATGAATGTTATAATATTCATCATATACGCTTATCAATTAAATACCTGCACGCAGTGCGTGTTATACTTCTCGGCAGCCTCCAGGGAATACCAGAAGAGGCGACAAAGAAGTTAGCCTTGGGGATGCACGGAAACGTCGCACGGCTATAGTTCGAAGAAGCGTATACACTTCAAGCCTGGATAGATACTTGCTGACAGCGCGTCAATACAAGTCAGCCACGACGAAAAGTGAAGGGACCACCCAGAAAGAATGCTCGAACAGAAGAATAACAGCCCGGCACTCACTTCGATGGCCTCCGACAGCCCAAACGAGCGTCAAGTGTCCACATCTTTCGTTACATTACACCGTAGACACGCCATCAGATTCCCGCAGGCGGACAGATGTGTGCTCGCTCCCCGCGGACGCACGCAACGTAGATTACTTCCGAACTTCTTCCTCGCGAACCACTCGCACAATCTTCCGCCTATTCGCCTGTATATGTTGACGCTCATTCCTAGATGTTTTCTCGCTCTATCCTTTATATTTTCTCTTCATTGTGTTCCTATTTTTTCTCCCGGCATAAATCATTCTCTCCGACCACCGTCCCTTTCACGTGCGGTTAATTCCTCTTCTGACAAGGGGAGGTGCCACTCGGCAGCGGCATGAGCGAGGTCTGGTGAGCAGGCTGCAGCTCCATGCACCTCCCCCCCAACCCCCCTCAACGCCGCGGAGAAACGCCGTTCCTTCACAGCGCTAATCTCGGCTTCTCGAAAACGGCCGAAATTTTTACAAATGGGCTCACGATTTCTCGTGTCCGTCTCCGCGGTCAGCATCAGCAATCTCCTCTTCCTCCTCCTCCCACCGCAGGCAAACTGGGCACCAACAACCACACTGCCCGCTGTTGAGCTTCAGCTCCATGGATGCTCAACCGCCATCACCCAGTACATGCGTATACGTACGTACTAAAGCCGTCGATTTCCCGCGCAGCAACTCTTCTCTTGTTTCTCTTAGCGTCCGATATAAACGGCCGCTCAGGGAGGCTCGATGCTCCTCACGCCCGGCCGATCCGTCTCATTCACGTGCGTGCCTCCTTGGGTGTGTGCGTGCGTTTTCGTACCATTTGCGTTGCGTGCTTATACGCAACGCACGCACGCACATGCGCGAGACATTGCAGCGGCCCGTCGAAGCACGTACGCGTGATACCACGGGATATATACTTAGGAAGGCGATCCGGGGATAATCTTGGGGTCTCCACTAACAAGCCGGCGGTCCACGAAGGAGAAAACTATAGCTGCGAATACATACGCACAAAAGACGGGCGCACGCGCCTGCTCGAGTGAGCCGGCGCAAAAAACGTGGCCCAGCCACACACACACGCATCGCCGGCCGCAAAATGACCGCGCCGCCAACTTCTAATACCTTTACAACTCCTCCCCTTTCTTGCGGCGTAAGCGACCACCCTCCTCGGCAGGACGTCCGAGCACGTTTCTCGGGACACGTCATTGCCGGGCGTTCTTCGGCACTCCGTCCCCAGCCGCTGCTGCCTATAAGCTGACGATTCGGTCTGGGTTTGGCTCCTGAGATCTTTCGGTTTTTTTTTCTTTTCCCATACTCGTTATTTATTTATTTCATTGTCTTGTCTGTATGAATTTAGCCATTTTTTCTTGCAGGCCTGGCTTCGGTGCTATGCGCAGGCTCACCTATTTTTGCAAGGCATTGTCCGACGAGCGCCGAATCGAAGAAATATATAGGATCACACTAGATCGCGTTCGCTGTGAACATTGCTTCGTCGAGTAATGCTATGTTCACACTACGGTCGTAACGTGCGTAACAGCTCGTTCGGCGTATCGAACGCAACGGCTATAAAAAGCGTTACCGCAGTTAAGCCGATACCTTTGTTCACATTTACAGCTACGTACATTACGATTTTTACGATAGGCCAATCATATTTGTCGCTGTAGAATCGACGTCACTAGCGGTCCAATATGGCTCCCATCAACACGCGAGCGCTGGCCGAGTTGGAAGAAATTCACGCTCAAAATGAGCTTATAGTCGTGTATTCAATCGCCCGAAGACGGCGAAGGCGACAGTGAAGAGTTTGGGTGCGCCAAGTATTCCTCGACAGGGCCGTGGATGGCGACTTTCACAACCTACTCGTCAAGCTCCGACTTGGAGACGCTGCGATGTTTCATAATTTCATGCGCATGTCACCCCAACAACTTTTTACGCACGTTGCGAGCAAACAAAGCCAACCCAATCGTCACCGCGGAATGGCGAAGTAGCACTTCCCGCGCCGGCAGCTGCCGCCATCGCCTCCGCGATGCTGCTGCAGCCGGGAGGACGGAAAACCCGTCAGGTCTCGTGACCGGTTGTTGAAAACCGAAAGCTGATCGGTCATTGGCTGTGTCGTAACGGTCGTAGTATCGCAGTCGTAAAAGTTGCCTAGCCTTTAACACTCTCACCCACGATTTATGCGTTCGTTGCGAACGTTAGTACCTTTACGTTCACAGTCTGAACTAGACGCATACGCTTGTTGTGCTTCCGCTTACGCGTGTTATGAAAAATCGACGCCTTACGACCGTAGTGTGAACATAGCTTGACGGAAAAAAAATTGCGAGAGCCGCAATGTTGTTGAGGCTTACACAAGGAAAGAAACAACAAGCATGCAATGTTGATTAAACGTGGGTTTAGTGTTGTGCAGTATGAACAAGAAACGCTAGAATGTCAAACGATGTAGTAACAATAGGTTATATTGATCAACAAACGAAAGAGAGATAGGCAGATGTGAAAGAAAGGAAAAGTGAACAGCTTAACCAGAACAGATATCCGGTTTGGTTCGCCAAATTAGGGGACTGTCAGAAGGAACAAGAAAGATAAAAATGAGATCGAGAGATAGAAAGGGTTCCCACGGACATAATCACTGCTTATTACCGCACAATGTGAAATTTGTCAGCACATAAAAGTTGTACATGCAGAACACCCATAGGGATGCGAAGTTGCACGTGGGAGCGAAATGTCGATTCGGCGATAGCAAACGAAGATATGATACTCCTAATACAGCACAGAAAAGTCTCATTCGCACACACATAAAGAACACGCAGAACTGTGACGGTGTGACGCAAGAAGCAGGGTACAACAGGAAATGGAAGACTGCGATGGAAAAAAAAATCCGTAAACGGGGTTTGTGTGGTCGAGCCGACATTTCGATCCAGGGACTTGTCTCCTTGGTTGATTGCTATGTGGGGTTTGACGTCCCAAAACCACCGTATGATTATGGGAGACGCCGGACTTGTCTTCATCAATGCTAGACCTAGTTCTCGCCTTGAAGAAGACGAGTCTACATGTCGAAACAAGATGCAACATGTAACACAAGATGTGAAGATGAGAGAGAAGTCCAGCTTTTGGGAAGAAAGGAATGAAGAAATTCCGGTGTAAAAGCAATGGCAAGGATACAATTCAGAGCAGGTGCATTTCGGCCGCCGCCCTATGTCACGCTACTGTCTTGACGCATCCACGTCCCGTTTTTATTATTATTATTTATTTATACACTCATGTAGATGAGGTACATCGGGTTCACACACCCATACGTCTTGACATTCTTTTGCCCACCAGTTTCATTTTTGCCATTTAGCTGCTTCGTTGATTAGAGTGCAGTCGCTGACTCCGGGATGATCACGTATACACGAGGTGGGTCTGCCTCAGGAGAAAAAGGGAGCGGCCCGACCTTGCAAGGTGGCGTGCTCCGATGGTCTAGGGCGCACACTGCGGTAGCCGGCTGGCATATCGTCGACAGCCGCGAGGCGAAGCCGTAATTACCGTGGACGTTTACCGCAAAGGAACGCTTTGGTACACGAACCGTCTACCGTATACCATCGGCATTTGCACACGCGCGTCGGTTTTGAAAGACCGCAATGGCATGGCTTTCCCTTATACGCGAACGAGGTTATAGTGAAGTTCACTGCATTTTCTGCGTTGATCCGTCGTTGCAAAAACTGGACGAGTGTAAGTTGCGAAATGAATTTATTTGTGCAGGAAAGGACCTTCAATCTAAGGCGGTCACAAACGCTCCGCTAATGTTCTTCAGAGCGATGAACCAGCTCTCGTACACGTTATTATGCGCATTTATGTGTTTGAAGAGGCTTCAGTTTCCTAATCGACGTCAAATATATATCTTGATAGCTTTAGCAGCTATATAATTAGCACGCCAAATACGCCGCTGTGTCGGGACAACATCGCAAACGCGCGCGTGTACACGCACCTTCGTTGAAACGCTCATTTGAGTCTTAATACCACCAGAGTAATGCTGTAGTGAATACATCAAACAGCATTCATTTCTACAGAATAGAGTATTACTAATAGAGAGATAAAAGAAAGAGCAACGATAGTCATATTTAAACAGTAACAGTCATTACTAAACAAACACTAACCTATATTCGATAGTGCTGGTATCATGCGTACAGGCCTCTCATTTTTAACATAATATCCGTAATAGTTTTGTAATGAAGTCTTTTCAAAATGAATTATATTACATATTGCGTACTTATTAGAGTTTTATACGATAGTCTTTGTCTTACTTTACATCACTAGTGTGTTTTTTTATATTTTTTATATTTTCTCTTATGAACTCTTTCAGCCGAGATAACTCTTTCATCTCCTATTTGTACTGTTACACGAAAGTACAAGAGCTTAGGTCACACTCTCGGCTATCCATTTTTGGGTGTGCACGCATATGAAGAACTACCCAAAGCGGATTATGGCGGCACCCAGGGAGGCTTCGTTGACAAGGTGCGTAGTATCTTCGCAAATGATTTCATATATTAACGTAACGAAATCGGTAGGGGATATCCCTACCTGCATTCCACATGATGCTTTGCTTTATTACGCGCCAAGGCGCGCGGCTACCCAACTTAAAACCACTCGAGAACTGCATCGCATTTTGTCGGGAAACTCAGCTTTCCTGCCGTATATACGCCAACCCTTCCCACCTACCTGTAAAGTGCTCCCTCCTCTCAACTGCTCCCAAAGCTCCTAAATTACCCGAACCCGTCGGCGCCGCCACGGAGTCAGTCCGCAGCGGTGCGTAGCAAATGGTCAGCACCACGTGCACCGCGCCGAGGAGGCACGAACGTGACCGGAACGATACCGCGCGGGTCGCCGCTGCAGTTTCGTCATGCGTGCATGCGGGCGTCAAAACGCGGGGGCACCCATGCCGGACACGCGGTCCTCCGTGTAATTCGGGTGTGCGCACCCGCAACTAAAGCGAGCATTGTTTTTGATTTTTTTCTAAGTTTCCGCACGAGAGATTATGCGCTCCGTTTACCGCAATGACACACGCCGAACGTGGTTTGCGCCTCGTGGTTGCCGTTTTTTTGATCTTTTTTGTTTGTTTGTCATCGTTTTAGTTGTAAAGCACCGCCGCAACTAGTCGGGCATGTTCACGTGTAGATATGACAGACAGGGCGGCCGGATAGGAAAAGCGTAAGAGAAAGAAAGAAATGAAAGATAGCCCGAAGAAAGAAACTCGCGGTTTTCTTTATGCTCTCACCTAAGACGATTCGATGTGCAAAAGCCATATCTTCTTTTTCTTTGTAGTCCATCCTTTCCGGCCCCCCTACGAAAGCTTTCTCCGCCCAACGTAGTTTGTCACTGCCTCCGAGATCGGAGGCGTTGCAGGCTTCCAGCAGCTCACCTGCTTAAAAGATCAGCTCCCCTTTGAACAAGAGACGATGTCGTGCGTTTAGCTCATGTTAGGCGACGTCGTAGTGATGTTGCAGAAATTAGGTGCCTTTTCTCATCTTCTAACCACTACCACCACCACGTCACAAAGTTTGGCGAGCTTTGACATCACAATGACATCATATAGAAACGTCATCGCGTGATAATTTGGTGCCTCGCCGACGACGCCACAGGTCTATTTTTGAGTTTTGTGTGGCATCAAATAACCGGTTTACTAACCTACTACAAGGACTCCCGCCGCGGTGGTCTAGTGGCTAAGGTACTCGGCTGCTGACCCGCAGAGCGCGGGTTCGAATCCCGGCTGCGGCGGCTGCATTTCCGATGGAGGCGGAAATGTTGTAGGCCCGTGTGCTCAGATTTGGGTGCACGTTAAAGAACCCCAGGTGGTCTAAATTTCCGGAGCCCTCCACTACGGCGTCTCTTATAATCATATAGTGGTTTTGGGACGTTAAACCCCACATATCAATCAACCTACTACAAGGAAGAGGGGCTCTGGATTCGAAGGACGATGAGAAAATGTAGAAACAGAGCACACGCACGCTATCAATGCTGTTCGCAGAGAAGGATGACACGTCTCAGCGCTCTCCTCGTTTCTGCTAGTTTTTGTCGACGTAGCCGTTAAGCCGACCCGGCAGCGACGACTGATATGTTTGACAGACTGAAATTACTTCATCTGAAACTAGTCTGTCTGCCATCAATGTGCGGTAGCGTAGTCGAGATCTTCAGTTTCTGAGAACTCTGTTAAAAAGGGTCACGCAAAAACGTGTAGGATATCACAGCACCCCAGCGCATGAAGGAACAGTTCGTCAAGTCAGTTCGATTGCTCCGCCTCAGAACACGGTCGTACGAGAAGGTGAGACGTACGTACATCAAAAGCTTGCGGGACGCGAAATGTTCGAGAAAGATGTCTTTCTATGGGAACAAAACCTTTAAATATGCGTTCCAGCTTGCATTTGGTATTGCAACTATATATACAGTCGCCAGCTAGATTAGAAGCTACACGCATTGATAGAGCAACAATTCTACAAGTCACGTGAATATTTGCGATTGGGTGTATACAATTATCTTCTCGTTATTTCAGCAGGCGTGCAGTCGAGTGAAGGTGTACACGCTGCGGGAGGATTCGCAGAAACAGTGTTTGAGGGAGTTTTGTGTGCACAGAGGAAAAGAACGCGCACAACAGACTCACTGCAGCCATTCGTGCTATATCTCGCCCGCATCGGTCTATCATGCATTGCCTGCGGTAAAGCTCCAGTTTGCCACCCTCTTTCATGCGATTAGTAATCTAACATCGACGAACGATATATTCATCTGCGTGTGATTCGTTTGATTATTAAAGGCAACGAACTTCTCTGCTCTCCTAGTACCGCACTGTTTGCTCAAAGAGAGAGAGGGGGGGGAGAAAGAGAGAAGTGTAATGCAGAAACGCAGGAAGGTTAACTGGCAGATAAATATCTGGTATTCCACCCTGCATTGCGGAGGCTTAACGGGACACAGAAGAGTAGGGAAGTACAGGGCTTTCAAATATTTCTGCTAAACGAGGCATTTCTTGTTCACATACACTTGACTCGAAGATGAGCAATTATACAGTTTCCCTTTCGAGTTCTGACTGAAGTATTCGTTCTCTGTTCGATCAGACACAAGCTCTCAGTGGAACACTCAAGTGTTAGCCACGCGTAATATGCAACAAGGCCATCGCGTTAAGAACCAGCACGTAGCAAAGCATGTTCAAGCCGGTAGTGTGCTGTCACGCCATCACAACCTGTCTCCAGCTGAATAATAATTTTATTGCAAGGTGCACTTCGGTCAAAGTAACTATCACTGCTTATTGCTTGATGCAAAATATTCGTGGACGTATACAACTTGCCTATATTGGGAAACTCACACAATTAAATAAGAGGTGCAGGTCGCACACTCTGAATAATGTTAGATAATAAGCGGTTAGGAAAAGTTCAATTAGGAAGAGTAATAAGCGCTTCTTCCTCACTGCCATTAACGTCCATGCTAGAGTGTTTAGTATAGGCATTCGCAAATATCACGAAGAACAAGTCAGTATAGGACGCCTTATTCTATCAGCGTCTGTAGTCAGCTGTCTATCTTTGCCTATGCAAATCACAGCACGCCAGCGCACAAACGCACAGTTGGTCGAACCAGTTCAATTGTTCCGCCTCAGAATGCGGTCACTACGCGAAGGCGAGACTTGGCATCGCGCTCAAAACGCAATGACATCGCGACGCGCCATTCCCCGTCGATGCGTACGTACAGAGCCACACCTACACCACTAAGCAGCATTTTTTATTACATATAATGTCCCGTAATTAAGTCGTGTTTATACTTTGTTCATTCATATTTTCACCCTGCGCATTCACGGCCAGCGCACTGTGACCGGTTTCAAGCGTATACTTCACTGGAATAGCGCACCGTCCTTATACAGTCTCTGGCGTCAGCCGCCTGTGTAATTAGTCGGTTTCCATAAGCGCTGCTCACGGCCATATCTGAGCCGCTCGTAGCCTCTGCCGGTCGGAAGCTGTTATGTGCGCGAACGCTTAGCTCCGCCAACTGAGTCCAAGCTCGTAATAAGTATACCCTCGCCATCAGTTTAAAACTATGTAATTGAACTGCACAGTAGCCGGTTGCGGTGCCGCGGAACGGTACGATATGTGTGCATTCAGTGATCAGCGACGTTCAAATTACTCGGAGCCGCTCCATTTCTTAATGTATACACACTTATGTGCTTAGAAACTAGCAACTGTGCAGTTTCATGGAGCAGAGTCTGCGACCAGCCTCAGCATTTTCCAAGCTGTTTTTGGTAAATTAGACGGTTTCAGCACCTCTGAAAACCTCGTATTCTTATGCGCTTATTTACGGTAAGTCTCTCCCTTCAGAAACTATAGCAGCTGCACATTTTTTACGGAGCCGCGATCTCACCAACAGTTAGCATTTCTCAATTTCTGGCTAAATTGAACCGTTTAAGCTCGTCTGAGGCTTTCTTATGATGCCAGCGTGTCCTTAGTTTACAACAGGGCTTGCAATAAACCATTCGTCAACTTTGGATACATGCCCAACTCTCGTTCGAATACGTGTTTTAAGTCTGTATGCTTGAAGAAAGAAAAGTCTGTATGTCGTACACTTCTTCGCACACAAACATCGTCATCAATATTTTTACCTTAACAAGACAATACTTCGTCCTCGGGATTTGGACCAAAGAGGTGTGTAAAGACGGGAAATGCTATTCGCGTGATATCCACCACTGCCTATATTACCTGTGATTATTATAATAGAAGCAATGTGTGGGAGCGGGATAGTTTGCATTTCATATTTTTACAGCTGAAGTGCAAAACAGGTGGACAGGTTTTCCTTGTTGTCCTCTTTGTTCACTGTCCACCTGTATTGCACCTCAGCTGTAAAAACATGAACTACATATACAAGCAAGCTTCGAAACAAATTGAAACGAACCTCACGACGTTAAAATCCAAACACTGCTTCGGGCCTGCGCGCTTCTCCTTTTCATTGCACGAAGAGCTATGCGCGCCGCCGCCATCCTATAGGTTTAATGACTCTGCGGACTAAGCAGACCTCAACGATAATACGCGCACGAAGTCGACTTTTCTGTGCATTTCGCTCAGTTATGCCACGGGCGCTCGAACGTGGGCCGCTGTTCATGCCCCTTCGCGGAAGCACGCCGACAACTTCGATTCGAATCACGCGCAGTTGCCGTCGCAGTCGTCGTTCTCGTCGTTGAGCGGGTTAAATGGTTCGCGAGCTTTCGGGTCGGGCACCACCCCCCTCCACCTCTCCGAGCGGCCGTTTCCTCAGCGTTTGCGCAAAAGGCTTGTCCCCAGCAAAGCGGCTAGTTGAGCCCGGCAGGTTTTATGCCAACGCAAATCGGATTTCGGTGTGCCGACTGTGGTCCGCAAATCTCTTGCTCGGCTCTTTTCTATAAGTGCTCTACGTTTTTTGAGCGTGTATATACGTTTTTCCGATTCAATTTTTGGTGCTGCGTGTGCTTATTTTTTTGTCTTAGATCAGTGCCATGCCGAATCCAGTAGAAGCCCTGGGTTAGCTCCTCGCGAGCAATCACTTCGTGTTTTTGTTTTTTTTTATTTAGGAACTTTACATGTATATATGAAAGCCGGCTCAGAGCTGAAGCGAGTGTTTCAGCCCAGCATTATTCGGCGGCCAGTCCGTTCCTCCCCAAATCCTCTGTACTATCGGTGTGCTGTTTGCCTGCTATGACAGTCCGCTTACGGCTGCCATCTCCGCGGCTGTCTGCATTCAAAAGTCGTGGTATCATGTGCTCTACACTCTACGGGCTTCCGTGATACCTGTGCTTAAGAGCATCCGTCTGATTCCATGTGTGTTTTTTACTCCTTGATTTCAACAAAAACTGCGATGCTTATAGTTCGCGTGCTTTTTCGTGTTCCTCAATGAAATAGGGCGATCTTTGTTTCTTTTGTTTTTTTCTGCATTTTGGTTGTTCTTTTTGGCTACCAAACTCTTCACATGCGGTTCAATAATTTAACCCAGTAAATAAATACTGTATTTATAAGCTATCAAGTGTTGAAGCTATGCGCAAAGTATTGCGTCCCAATTAGAGGTGACGGCGAGATTTTCACTAGTGTTACTGAAGATTTCTTGAAATGTAACCGTATATCCAACACACCGCGCACAATGCGCACTTTTAAAGATGATTCATTCCTGATATTTTAAGGATTCTTTCAATTCAATCTTCAAAGCTATCTGTACTTCTTTTTCATTCATTTCCTTCTCAAATAGAGAACGTCGCAGTTTTAATTCAACGCACGAAACACGTAAAAGAAGTGACGTGGGCACTCATAGTCCAAGTGTTTTTCTTCTTTTTTTTTTACGATGCCTGCTCGAACTATTGGACTGAGGTGAAGGTACCTGAACGTACATATATAATGTGCTGCTCACCACCATAGGGGTTGCCAGCAAGGTACGAAAAACCAAGCATTTTATACATGCAACAACGCATGCTATAACCTTGCCGATCTCGCACTAAGGCTAATTGCTAGATGTCACTATAGCGCAGTACACACAAGTTCTAAACAAGTATATTGACCCCTGCCCAACATGCCTTCGCTTTTTCTTTTCGTACGTACTAAGAAGACAGAGACTACTGAACTCCTCCCACACGTGATTTATGCGTGCTGGTGGCCCCACAGAGACAACCATCGAGAGGAAACACCGATGCACAGGTCAAGGCCAGGGAATTCTATAGTCTGTAATGCCAGGCATGCGCATACTGTCGCGCGGAGGTCACCCATGGACGCGTGAAATTAATCATTGCGATTTTGTTCGAGCACCGGAGGACCACGTAAAAAAAAAACGTAAGGTATACACCATGCCTATATACCTTACGGTATATACGCATGGTATACACGCATATATTAAGGTATATACCACTATGTATCAGACAATGTACGCACATGAGCAGTAGTCTCAGTGCATATATCGCTCCCATGCAAGCTTCGTTTATCCCGAACCCTCGTATCGGCCTGAAATATTTCCTATGAGAGGACAACACTGCGCATGTAGTAATTACTAATTGCACGTTTCACACACGGCGGACCGAGTACGTAATTTGCGAGTGATGAGCAGCATCTGCTACTGTTTCCTGCGCTGCGGCTTCATTACAGAAGCGGCGCAGTTTGCGAAAGTATATGCGAAACGTCTCCTGTAGCATGTAAAAGAGGCACAAATGAACCGGAGAGAGCGCAGTTGGTGCCGGTAAACTTTACGTGCTGTACAGCTAGCCGCCATTTTAATAAGCACGTACAGAACGCTTCTGCTAATTTCCACGAGTACGGCTTACAGGTTCAAGGGCGGGATGCGCATTGGCGTGCATGTCGAGGTGCCGGGCACGCGCGTGCAATATCGGCGAGATCTGAAGCACGGACGGCAAAGTTCACGGTCGTATGCAGCTCCGTAGGAATAATTAAAGTCTAAGTGCATGCGCAGACGCTGTTTTAATGCGACGAAATTGAAGCTGTCGGGGGCTTATCGCGCCCGTCCCGGCATGCACCGCGCCCTGACTTGAGCCCACACTTGTGTCACCTCTATAGCCGACGCCCCTTATAGTCAGTGGCGTCTTCATCTTGGGTCATTTTTCTTTTATTTCTTTGTCTTTTTTCTTCTTTTGTTCCTCTAGCGAAGAAAAGAAGAACAAGGAGGAGACCTGATTATAGACCTCGCTTATACTTGCTAAGGACACTCGTCGACTTAGGAAAGGCGTTATTAATTGGCACTCTTAATTAATCAAGACGTGTTGTTCTTCGTCAGCCGAGCATGCTCTCTTTCTCTTTATTATTATTTTTTTGCTTCTCTTACAACCTTATAAGACACGTTACACCGTTCTTCCTTTCATTTTTACCTGTGTCTAATACTTCGCATAAGCACGTCGCTTCCTCTGCAACTTCGGCTCGGTAATTAAATACGGGGTTAATCGCGCGCACCTGTTATTACGGGAGGCATACAAAAACACCGTCTGCTCCGGCGCGCCTTCGAGTCAAAAGGCGCCCTTTTTAAAAAAGCGCGAGCTTTCGTTTGTTTTACGAGGGCGATAATAAAGGTACCTGAACGGATAAGTAAGCTGGGTGCGGACATGAAAAAAAAAATTAAGTGCTCCCTCTCTATTCAAGCTATAAGACAGGTGAGAGCTTGTCTTTTTAAATCGGGCAAAGACACGGCCGTCTTTTGTGGGGCGTCTGATGGGCATTTTGTCTTTTACGCCGCGCCTCCTGGTGCGCTTGTATACTTACAAATGAAAAGCGACAAGCACGATATGCAAGTTGTTCTATAACATAGTATGGTGCACCGGTACGCGAAAGCAATATCCATGAAGGCAATGACCTACCTCACTAGATTAATTTCTAAGGCAGCCATCGAGCACAAGAAGCCTGCATCCCTCTCTCTCTATTGTTTTTGTTTACTGTAATCTGCGTGTTTTATTTTTTTCAGGGGTAAGCTGTTTTTCCCAGGGAATAATAACCTTCGCCTGGTATAGAGGAGGGAAGGATTCCACCCGGCGTACCAACAGATGTCTATCCACCATTTTTTTTTTTGCCCAACAACGGTATAGCAACTTTCATCTTTCTCGTTAGCGCATAAGATCCGTGCCACGTTTTGACATTGCACGTGCTGTTTTATAAACCGGCTGCACCGTTTGCGCAACGAGCTCTCCTGTTGTTCTTTTCTTTTTTAAACTTCCCGCTATACTTCGTCTATTCTTACGTCATTGAAAGTCATCCATCTTGCGCTTACACGTGCATTCATAAATCTTAAGAGGCCCGCGGCTCGTTTTCTTTACCTTTTCTTATTCTACATTTGGGCGAACTTGCGAAAATTCTCGCCGAATCTCGTGACAGCATCGTTGCCCCACACTTTGCGATGTTCACATTTTGCTAAACTTTTTTTTTCTCCTTTAGACCAACTAATTTTCTTCGCCTCTTGCGAAAGATGTCACCGTCAGAACATGAGTCTTAATCACTATATTAATTTAAAACGCGCCTCTTCTTTCTACACCGCCGAGTGTTGCTTAATGGCGGCAGCTGCGTTTCCCAGTGTACAACGATAAGACGTCCAGCTCTACCGGTGTTGCGCTGCGCATTAACCTTTGTTTCGTTTAGTGCCCATGTGTATACGCTACACCGTCGAAGTGCGTTTTCGTGTCACAAATTTATGCAAAGGTTAAGCCTCCAAACTGCAGCTAGCCCGACAAACACTAGCACGCAACATGACATTACTTGAAATGTGCACAAGTGCATGCATATACATGAACCGTATATTAGACAGCCGTTTCTGAGCTGAAGCGAAGTCGCTGGAAACCATGCATTAACTTCTTAACTAGAAGTCACTTTATCGCGGCACGTATTAATTACGCGACTGAGTGAATTCATTGATACGTACACAAGCGTAAAAACTGGTCGATCAACAAACTACCGTATATACTCCATGAATCAGCGACACATGTTAAAAAGGACATGCTGCTCACACGCCTAACCTGAGAAGAATTATGGTACATGCTTGTAATACAAGTATCAAATGTATGCGGGAAACTAGCTTTAAAGTGTCACGGGTTAATGCAAAACGCATGTATACACTGCGCTATATATCTGCCAAAGCTGAACACCACTTTCATGTTTTATAGAAAGCTATTCTGGCATGAAGTTTCTTAGTGTGAATGAACTTCATGCATACAAAAATTTTCCAGTGATGCGCCATGGACCTGCAGGGGCGTAGTTAAGAATTTTCCTGGGGGAGGGGGCTACACTCTATTAGGTATGTCCGTACATGCATGTACTTGTAAGTGTGCGCCTATATATAAACGTACAAAATGGGAAAATTTCAGGTTAACAACACCGCGCGCTTATACGAGTGTACAGCGAGTGGCCCAGCCGACGCAGTCTGCATATATAGAAGCGGATCTTTCCGCGCCACTCTAAATAGTACATACGAACTAAACTTTTCCCGCGTGCGCTAATTTACGCGGCGTAAATTAGTGCGCGCGCTTTCGACTTCGTAGTATATACGGGTAGCCGCCTCACTGCGCTTACCTTTAAGCCGTTCTGCATTTGGAACTGCGCGAGAACGCGCGACTCCCACACCTTTCGCAAGAAACGCTTGCGTCACTTCTCCACGCAACAGCGTAGGTGTGTACTCTCTCTAATGCACGCTGAGCATGTCAGCGTGTTTCCCTTGTACTCGTTAACCTCACGCAAACCTACAAGGGCAACCGTAATTTAGACGAGTCAGAACGTAAGCCAGATCAGCACTGCGTACGACACCATTCTACAGGATGCTAGTGTATGCTGAGATTAAATTTGCTAATTGTTTTTGTGTAGGTACATGTCGTTTATAGCACGTTCTAAATTTACAGGTTTACACTTATTGGGACTTATGCCTTGCCGACTGGTATAAATATGTTAGCTCTATAAAAGGAAGCTAACACGTTTTTGTTTACTTCATTCGACATTGACGAGTGAATTATAGATGTTTTTTTTTTCACAGTGAGTCGCCAACTCCTTTTTACAAATATTTTAAACGGAGCCATCTATTTCAGTCAAGCAACAGTCGTCATTCTGTCGTGTGCGGAATTCTGTAGAGGATGGAATTTGGCAAGTATTGCATTAAATCCGGTGATTTTGAAATGCGGGTGCGCAGAAAACATTCTGTTGACTTTGAGAAAAGAAAAAAAAAACCTTAGCAAGCTCGACACAGTTTATCCAGACTTCAAAAGCTGCAGTATAAAACAATTCGCACCAGAGTTTTATGTTAAATGGCAGCAAAAATTATATTTGGCTATAATAAGCAGGCAAGTGCGCTTCGATTATAGCGTTAGCTTTTCATCCTTGGCAAGCAAAATGTTAAAAAGTAACTAACAATCCATCAGAATTAGTTTTTTCTAATGAGTGTCAATGGAAGCTTCGTGGTTTCAGCTCGTTTGAATCGGCTTTAGGCGTCATGTGCATTTTCCAGGCACTGATTGCTTACGAAAGTGGAAACGGAAATGATGCAAAGACGCAGCTTCAGGATCGGGGAGAAGATGACAGCAATGTATACCGGGGTGTTCCTATAGTCCACTGAAAGTAAAGTGTGATTTTGTGATTTGGCAATTGAAGCAGTGGTTATAAGATCGTCGTCAATCTTCAGGTGGCAACTGTACACAGTGAATACGCTGAAGGTCGATAATATCTAACGGAAGACTCGCCTACTTCAACTCGTAACAGTGTGCTTGATCGGGCTCATTGGTGCTGCATGGCAGACGACGACTAAGACAGCGCGAAGGAGGGGACGATTTAAAGGGAACACACACACATAAAAAATTGGGGGACCCTTAAGCTTCGCCTTTGAGAGTTGAACACGATAACAATATTCCGTTCCTACGTGCCTACTTCGAACGCTTAGTGTATGAAATCTTTTCGAACTTGGCATGCACCCAGTATACGTGACCTTGAGTGTGCAGTAATGTGTGTCTCTTTAGTAGTGAGTGACTGCCTTCAAACTACGAAGTAACTATATGATAACTCCATGTTCTGACGCTCCATGGCAGTATACGCTTGCAAACGCCTTATTACGTCAATATTTCATGTTGAATTGTGAAGCATGTATACCGGACGCGTGTGTTTGTAAAATCAATGAAAGTTACTTTCACTGCATTTCCAAGCGGATGAAGTTGTCTTCACTGTATTCATAATCGGAGGCGTGGCTTTGTAGAAACATGAAACAAATGTTTTTACTTTGTTTGATGTATATATGTTTGTGAATGTTGTATGTACACATGCAATAAAGAAAGAAAAAAAGGAGGCGTGGCTTTGTGGTACAACACACTCTTGCCACGCGAACGACCCGGGTTCGATCCCCACAAAGGCCCAGAATTTTTATTGTTTATTTTACTTAAATCTTTCTCGATTTCTCGGTCACTCAAAGATGACTTTTCGCTCACAACCAACGACGCCGACGCCAGAATTGCAGCGAAACAAACTCTTTAAGGCTGTCGCGTTAATTGAGCAGCTTTCCTGAATATAGCCTTCTTATGCCGCAGGTGGTGCAGTAAACTGGTCCACGCGCACGACGATGAGCGTATTTCTAAACGGAAGCACGCTGTGGTGGAATACAAGCCATTTGGTACTTTACATCGTTCTCCTCGACAGTATGTCACATATGTCACGTACCCTTGCTGCACAGTAAATTCAGCTGTCAGGGTCTTTTATTATAGTTGCCCTCGTTCTTGTCCCACACTTTTGCACCGTTACTAAAACCGCGACTTTTTTTTTCATTATGTTTTGGAATTCTTATATCACGTAGTTTCTTTCCTCTCACTATTTCCCTCTCACTGTTGGGCCTCTTTCCTTTCTCTGTCTCTCATCTTTCTATCCCTCATTCCATCGCGTACGGTATCCAACCAAAAGCTTTTTCTGGTTAACGTCTCTATAGTTTCTGACTTCCTGTTTCCTTTTTCCTGGTGATGAAGGCTACCCTGCAGTGGGAAAAAGGAAGAGGGAAGGAAAATTACAGAGGAGCAGGCAAAAAAAAAAAAAAACCACATGAGGCTCTGCAACAAGATGATTGGCTCGTTCTTTGTTTGAATTTCTTCTCTCTCTTTATCTCTTTCAGTACGCTTTCTGTAGTTCAAAGAAGGGTTACCTGTCGTGAGGGTGTGTCGCCGGAAATTCGGCAATGCGCATGTAGAGACGAACACGCACGGAATTTTTATCGTTATTATGTTGTTATTTTATACGATTTTTTTGCTGCTGTCACGATAACTTGCACAGGACACTTTTTTGTTCTTTCGTGTCGGCTGCGGAAAGAGCTGATCCAATACATTTCTGGGATTAAACTCACACAAAAGCAAGGACAACTCGACAGAGTGGGGGAATAATTCGCGATGTCTGGGTCGTTGAAGTAGGCACGACACTACGGCGTGTCTTGCGTTTGCCTAAAAGCGAAGAGAAGCACTAATCGTAAACAAAATTTAAACGAAGAGGAAGCTCGTCTGGGCGTGTGTACGCATCAGCTTTCGAAGGGAACGCGAGCAGCCTGACGTGCAACGGGTTCAAACCCTTTGCGTACAAACAAACAATCAAAGGAACGCTGCGGGTCGAGGTGCCTGCGGTGGGGCTGCTGGATTTTGCGCGCGTACGGCGTCTTTCTCCACTCGCATTTTTTTGGTATTTTTTTATTTATTTCTCCTTTTATTTCGTCACCTCCACTGATATCTGGCAGACGCGCAGGAAACGCGAAAGGGTCTTGTCTTTTTATTATTATTGTTATTTTCTGTTCAGGCGCCACCGAAACAAAAATCACGATCCATACACGCCGCTCAGAACCCAACAAGCGAGTACCAAGGGAAGTGTGCCGGCGTTATAGAAAAAAGAAAGTAGAAAACTATAAAAAAAATAAATGTGTTTTGCGAGCTACCACTATTGAGCGAGAAACGGGAGGCTGAGAAATGTGTAAAGAACAAGATAAATACCATTGAGGATAAATAGATAGATATATGTGAGTGGAGGGGCGGAAAGGGATAAATTGGGGAGAAAAGAGGAAGAAGGCGCGAGAAGGGAAATCGGTGCCGTAGAATCGTCGCGCGTCGCTTCTCGTTGCATTCAATGCTCGCGCCTGTCACTGCTTCGCACACTCGGCTGTCTCTCTCTCCTTTTTTTTTCTTCGATACTAACACTAGCGTTCCTTTCCTCTTCCCTTCAGACCCTTTCTTCTTCTTCTTTACGCATCTTCTCACCGCGCCTGTCTCATCTCGCGCATTATATGGGAGAAAAAAAAGGGGGGGTGAGAAGTTTAAAAGGGGTGAAAAGACGGGAACAGAAAGAGGCATCAGCAAGAAAGGGTTGGGCGAGATTCTTCTTGCTGTACCACTCTTCGCGCGTCGCATTCGTGCCCATCAAACAAAAGCGGAGGTTTTCGTCGAAGCGGTCGGGCTGGGGAGCGGTGGTATACGGTGATGGGTGACGAGGCGTCCCGAATAAACGCATAAACACACACATTCTTTCAACTCACTCGCGCGCGTTGATAGGCGCACCACACAGGCACGCACGGGCTACATAATACAAAGAAAAAACACACGGCAGTGCGGACGCTGTGGCGACGGCAAGGGTTGCACAACCTCGTATCACGTTTATTGCGCGCATCGCTCTTTCTCATAGCTCGTCGGGCCTCCCGCTCTTTTTCTTTTTTTTCGTTTATCTTTCTCTTTTTGTCTTTGTTATAGCCTGCGCACCACGCTAGCAGATTCGTTTTATTCACACCCAGAACGTGAAACTAGCACCCTCGTGATGCGTACGGCACTTTTTTTCCTTTTCCTCTTCTGTGGGCGTGCGGCCTTGTTTTCTATTTGCCCATTCGCTGGAGGCTGCGCGGGCTTCAATGCTGTCATCGACGGTAGCTGCCCGCACCGTTCCACAGCCGTACACCCCACCACTGAGCGGACCGCCGAATCTGAAGCCGTTCACTCACCAGATTCCGGACTTTTTCACACTTTATTTCATCGCCACCCCTGTCATTGCACTTTCTTTAGTCTTTCCTTTTTTTCCTTTATTTCTTTTTTTCATCGATTCGTTCTCTCTCCGTCACTGCCGGCTCGAACGACTTCATTTTCGCTACAACTCTTTCGGCTGGCAAGGGCGACACCTTTTGCTTCCTCAGTCTTTGAACAGTAAACCTCTTCCCACTTCTTACTCTGTCTCTGCGTTATTGTTTATTCTACCTCGGATGCCATCGCGCCCTCTTTTTTCTATCGGTATACCACTGTACAGGAATATGGTGGCATTCTCACGTTTTTCAACCATCCTCCCGTGTGCACGCACGCCCCGTGTGTGTTTTCTGTCCCTTAGAGTTGACGTGTTTTCGTGCGCGTTGCGAACAATCACCGCTTCTCCTTCCTTTCTTTCTTTCCTTCTTTCGTTCTCAAGTTTTCTTTCTTTTGTTGGCAGCAGAGGTGTGAAGTATTGTTTGCCTTCCGACCACTTCCCCGTCGACCCTTCGCTCTGGTCGCTGTCTTGTCTGGCTGAACACTTGTAGCCAAGAAACGTTCACCATTCGCTCATTTCTTTATTATATTATAAAAAATAGTTAAAAAATATGGAGGAGTTGTTTTTGGTGACGTCCGCCCTTTTTCGTTTGGTAATCAGTACAGAATCATGATTGAAATGAGCGAGAGAGAGACCTAATATGTGAGGGCTCTAGTTGTGAACCATGATATTGATAATACAGTGCTCGAAACTCGCTGGCACGCACACTATATATAATGACACAAACTCAAACGTTGTACTACCACTCAGTCCGTCGCAGTTCACCGCTCATCTTTGCATTCCCTTAAAGCGAGCCTGATAGTATCTTTTGCGCACTGCTTCATCAACACGAAGAAAGGAAGGCCTTGCGTTCAGTCAGTTCCAATGTTCTCGTTCTATACATAGCAGGTCTCGCATTGGTTCGCTCCCGTGTCACTCTTCTTCCATATTGAAACGCTTTTTTTTTTAATTAAGAATATCTCTATCCACGACTAGATATGGATCGAAATGATCGAAATTCAATTTTTCATTCGACTCGAAGGCAATGGTGACTTTCTTGGTCACATTCAAGTGAGTGAGTGCGATAAAGTAATAATAAAATGGCGGAAGAATGACAATGTTGCTAAGGCGGGGCAACAATGGCACCAAGAAAGACGTATACGTTGCATTGTCTCTCGGAACTCGTGCAGAGATACCAGGTTAAGCGAATGCACGGTCACACTCATTCGCACTTGCGGTCGAAGAGCGAAGCTGAAAGTGCTCAGTTGAACTTGTGAGCGAAAAATTGAGAAGCGAGGGATAGCTCAGGAAAAGCTGAACGTGCGTACGCCCTGCTTTCTAAATTAATTAAATTTATTTTTATTTATCAGTCTTCCCAGCAGTCAGTTTAGGCAAGCTTATTCGGTAATTTCACAAGCATCGATTGCGATATGCAAAATAGTGAATTGGAGAGGCGAGAGAGAGAGATTAAGTTAAGGAAAAGACAGGATGGCTAACAAGATAACATCTTCACTTGGCTACCACATGTACTCCAGGAGAAAGAGAGAAGGTGGAAAATGATAGAGCAAACAGAGGGTATACAATCTTTGCGAAGTCAACAAGGTAACAATAGAATATTTAAATGTCCTACCAAAAATATATTGTTATGATTAGATTCAGTTTAACTATGTTTATTTACAGGCGAGATCAGGCGATCATCGGCGATGATGGCGAACATAGGTTGAACCAACTAACTTCCTCTTCCTCTACTTTTGTGCCAAACCATGGCCTGGCTCATACTGTATCAATATATATAGTAAGACAGTTATGCCCTTGGTGGTGAAAGGAAAAAGGCAATACAGCCGACTTTCTTCTTGACACGTATACACCACTTGTTTTTCGCTCACTCAAAAAGGAGCAACGAACTGAAGACGCAGGATGAACGCGGAAGAGAACGGGAAATAAGAGAGAAGAAAGTAGGAACGACATATACAAACAATGCAAATATCACACACACGAAAAAAGGAGAGAAAGCGGAAAACCCCGAACTCCAAACTCGCCGCTGGTTTGCGTGGTGAACCGAGTTTGGGATGACGCGGGGCGCCGCCGTCGCAATCGACTGTCGGCGGAACTTAATGCCTCGGCAGGGCGAAGACTTCGGCGCCCGCGAGTGCTCGGGCCTTCCTTCCTTCCTTCCTTCCTTCCTATTTCAGAACTCACGCTTCCGTTTCAACTCAGCCCCTGCTCGGTATGCCGTGCCTTTCTTTTCCCAACAAACGCGCCTCCTTTCGTTTCTTTCTTTTTCTTCGTACGTCATGTTTATGCATTTTATTTGTTATATCACTTCTAGTCACACCCCGCGCCGTTCTATAGTGCATTCGAAATCTCAGTATCAGGCTTTTTTTTTTCTCTCTTTTTTTGTATAAGGCCGCGTCGTCGGGACCTTTCAATCTCTACGTTCTCGATTTCTGCAGCTTGCGTCGGAATGTCCCCGTCTAAGTGTGAATAGTTCGCTGCACGTTCGAAAAAGAAAATGAAAAACTTGTTTTGCCCGCTTCGAACTGGAGTAGACGTTTGAGTGCGCTTAGCCCCCTAGACGTTAAGCGAAAGCAGCGTGTTTATTTTGGTCGCGACACTTCGGAGCGCAAGAACGAAACCAAAGCAAGAAATTAAAAGTCGTGCACGTTTCCATCTCAAGGCGTTTATGTCTGACGGGTGAACTTGAAGTTTAAATGAAAAGTACAAAGTGGGCGAAAAAAAAAAACGGCGAGGAGATAACGCTGGTTACACCGTAGTGCTTGTTTTGCGAGTGGTTATCGGCTGATTAAGGGTGTGTGGCTACTAACAATTACACCAGCCTGCAACTCAACTAGATTATTTCCCCTTGGTCAGTACACTATGAACCGAAGAACAATAGGTCCCTTAGCTCCTTTAATTTACACTGATATTTCTTGAGGAGCTCGTAAACTGTGTTATCAAAGGCATCAACGTTTTGTTGCCTCGTCGGTGAAGTTCGTTGTTCGTTATCAGCTGGGATTACGCATTGAGTACTTTCATGCTTTTATGTTCAGATTGGACGTTGTTCGCGAGCCTTGCGGGAATTAATTTCTGCTGATTCACGTTAACGGACTACACGTATATATGCCAAATCACGAGTGGGTGGGACCAATGAACGGTAAGAAGATGAGGACAGTTGGAATGAACTGCTGTTCTTACTGACACCATGTCTCCATCACACATTTAGGCTTTGAGGACATCTACATGGACGCGTTTTTCTGCCATTCGCATACGTAATATAAAAGGCCTCTCCACAGAATATGCAAAATTATATTAAGTGCAGAATTATATAGAATCAAATAATCGACATTGCACAACTTGCTTTTGAAATCTACACGTTGTTCACAAACGGTTCTTATAGGCACTAGAGGTCACGTATTCGGGTTGGATACTCATATTTAATATAATTCGGAGTCAGTGTGCCGCAACAAATGCCAAGAAAAACTAGGGTAATGTCACGTGTTAACGGATCAAGAATAGCACAAACTCGTCAGTTGTGCGTACTCAAAACGAACTATAGGAAGAGAAAAAACAAAACATAACTTCTAAGGCTTAAGTAATACACATTTTATTTTCCGCAACATTACTGATTACCATTTGTTTACATATTTCTTTTGCTTCCGCGTCCCCTGCGTCAACAGCCTTCGGCAACACCTCGCGATTCCCTTTACTTCAGTGGCGCAAAACCGGCGGAAATTGTTTATTATCCCGTCCCACGGGGTCTCGCAGCTGGCACCAATCGGAAAAAAAAACAGCTCTCAGGAACAACAACAACAACAAGAACAACAAAAGAAGAGTACAGGCTTACAGGCGGAGGAAAAGACGGACGATGGAGCACAGAGGGCGGACGTGAAAAAAAATAATAATAGCGACGGCAACGAGAGCTTTAATCCGGGCCGCCTCCACACTTCAATCAGAGGTGTCGTGATATCTATCAGCGAGCTGTGGCGGCCGCTCGCCCCGAGCGAATGATAGGAAGAACGCAGATAGAGAAATCAAACAAGTGTATAGTCCTCGCGATGGCACACACGGGATAGGCTGAGAACGTAAACAAGCAATAGAAGAATTGGAAGGGGAGGAAAAAAATAGCGACGATAAGAAAAAGCGGAAGAAGCAACAAAGAAATTCAGCGCGAATAATAGCTTCGCGCCGGCAAGTGCTGTACTATAACGTCACCCCAACACTCGCTCATGCGATGTTGCTGTTTCTTTCTGCGCTTTCCCTCAACACTCGCGCTGCTTGAGCCGGGTCTCGAATAATTTCTATTTTTTTTTAGTTCTGCACTCTCGCCCGTCGTAACACACACAAACTGTATACCTTTTGCTCTTGCGCCCTTTGCAACCCTCACGCCTTTCTCTCCGTCCTTCATTCACAGCCGTCTCCCTTCTTCGTCAACGAAGAAGACGCCTCTGTTTATTGGCTTGTTTACTTGGGCTTCCACGCTTAAAACGTAGTTTCCTCTTCCACCCAGCTCTCTCTATCTGCCTCGAACGGGCTCCTCCTTTCAACCTCGTTTGAATCTTCTTCGAAAACCTGTCCTTTGCCGCACTTCCCTATCTTCCACAAACCACCATTCGCCCTCGCATACCTCCACCGACGTTATACGTTTCTCTATTGATTTATTTCTTTCACACTTCCAGTTTCTTCTTAGTCCCACTACCCCCCCCCCCCCCTAGTGACAATTTACTTCGGTCTGATTTCTGTTATTTCGCTCTTCTCACCGTTTATCGCTTCTTCTCCCTACGCCCCTGCGCATTAAGCTCCCGCCTTCTGTTCTCTCTACAGCAGAGCAACTGTAACAGCAACAAAAAGAGAAACTCTTTCCGCATTCTCCGTTGTGGTGCACAACGTCTTCAGCTCGCGTGTCTCTAATACAACCATTGCCGTCTCTCTTTATCGCGCATCTTCTTCTCATTGTTACTTTTAGTTCCGCTCTAGAAACGGTATGCAGCGGGGAACGGCGTGGGACGATCGTGCGTAGCGGAAGGGCGGCTCCGTATAAGGCTGCCTAGATTGGCAGGCGCGCCACCGAAGTGTTGCGCGTGTGTATTTATCCGCGCGCTGGCAGCCAAATCAGGCGTGCTAAGGAATGGATGCGCGATGGAGGTGTGCGGCTGCCTGAAGTGCTAGAAGCGGTGCGTCTTTATCGAGACTTCCCCCGGCTCCTACATAGATGAGTCTATGCGCTATAGAAAACGCAGCAAGCGTACGAAAAGAGGGTTAAAAATCTCGATAAAAAGCGATTCGGTAAACTTGAACGAAGCCAGATGCTGGGTATGTCAGGCAAAGGTTCCATAGCGGTGATACAATCAAAGGTGCGTCGAACGAAAATTCCAATCAGGGTACACTGAAGTGCCCCGTCTCCTTCCTCTGCAGATGCTCCCTTAATTCTCGTTTGCTTACTTTTTGTTCTCAAAAACAAGATTATCGTGGATATCCCTGCGACGAGTGGTAAATCTCAGTGTTTGTGTTTTTGCGATCGTTGCTAGAGAGGCGGTATTCTTCTTCTACAGACTGTAACGGTGCTCTCACAATCTTCGATATATCGAAAATTGCGAAGAAGATATCGAAGATTCGATATATCGAAGATCGAAAAGACAAGCTATAGCTTGTCCCTGTGATACCGAAACCTGCTCCAACGATATTTTGTTGAATTCGTTCCGCCTGCAAGCGCTTCATGCAGGGACTCCTATAGGGAATAGTATATTTTGTTCGAGTATCATGACTGATTATTACTATCATTCGACGCTTGTTATTTCGATTCATCTTTCTTGCAGTATATTTCAACCCCCCCCCCCCCCTTCGATTGGCCGAGCGTGAAAGAAATCAAGAAACGTAATATTTGCAGGATGGCATGCTTCTCCAAGCCTTTGGTACGCGGCTTTCCGGGAATGAACGCTTGGAAGTGTGTGGTTATATTACCATGCAGGATCACAAGGCTTCGACCAAGATTTTCTCAAAGGCTGCTTGTTCGTAACACTGCACCTTACACAATAACAGGTAAGGTCCGACTAGGGGGCAGGTTGTAGCACCAAGTCTGTCCGACCAGATGAGACAGACTTGGGGCTGCACTGCACTCCCTCAGATGACTGGCAAAGAAAGAGGGGGGACGTGCTTCACCACCATATTCCCTGCGCACACTATACGCTAGTTGACAGTATTCGCAAGGTCACAACTACACTATACGCGGCGCTGGTCTGTGTCCCTTTCGCTTGGCACCGTATTCGTGATTTTCGGCCCTGTACCGAACATGCTACCTTATCAGTTGACCCAACCTTCAATATCATCTAACTATACTTGTTTGTTGGCGCTTTGTAGAGATAACGGCAAAGATATTCACATACTTGCATTCATATATACACTGTATATATCCTGCACGCAAATTTGCAGCAACTCGGTGTGTTCAACTGGAGAACAGTTACTGCAAATCATCTATGATCGTTCCCGATTTCCGACCCGTCTGACGTGAACCACTGCATTCGCAAATATTCTGCACCTTCGGGGCAATAAGGACGACCGAGGAAAGTCAAGTGGCGCAGAAGGGAAGCCGACTCCATAACTCTTCACTGCGACTGTGTGCACGCAGACACTTCGATGTGGCGGGTGCGTCTTCCCCAATCCGAGCGCGTCCGCATAACGGAACGTCGCGCAGAGCTGGACACTCCGGTTCGAACCATCGCCAGCCGAGCGCGCAGCACCGGGCCGCTGACGCACGACCGCGTTTAGAGGTGCGAAAACTCATCAGCTCGAAGCTGCATCTCTGACGGTGGGAAGTTAGGAAGCGGCAATGCGGAGTTCGAGGGCAGGGGTTGTTCAAGCCCGAAAGCCAAGCGCCAGGGAGGATAGAGGGGATTCCCGCTTTAGCGCCCAGTTTGGAGAAACTTTGGCCACCAGGGCCCGCATTCGCAGACCAGAAGTCACGCGCGATCTCATCATCGTAACCCAGTGGTGGTGGGGGAGGGGGGGGGGAGGTCCAGAAAGCGCGTCGATCAGTGCAGCAAGGGCTTCCATATACAAAACGGGAAATGGAAACGAAGGAGGAGAGCGAGAGGTGCTGGAAACGCGGAGGCGACCGCCGGCAGCTGCGTCCATTTAGAAACTGGCGGAATGAACAAGGTTCGAAAGCGGCGACGGGTCGAACCTCTAAAGCTGGCAGTGGCGGGGTGGCCAGCCGCGGCGGCCAAATAACTCTTTCTCGGGGTTAGCCACCTCACAACGTGTACAAGCCCGCACGCCGAGAGATCAGTCGCCTTCGCGCATGTCAGCGACGTGAACGGGGAAGCATCCAGAAGGAGGGCGGGGAGAGGGCGCTTAGAAGACCTTCGGAAGGAAGGGAGGAAAGATTGCTGAAAAGGCAGCGAGTGATCTTGACTGCGCATAACCTCGCCAACGTTACGTATGTGGCGTCCCCCCCCCCTTTGTGTTCCCCCATTGGCCATCCGTTTAAAACAGGCCCGGGCGCGTTGGTTGCGACTTGCCCTCGGGAATGGGAGGGGAAAGTTGGGTAAAAGGGTACAGCGAAGGGGGACGCAGCGGGAGCTTGATGAGGATTCGGGAGGCAAGTGGATGAAAGCAGGGAGGAGGGGAAGAAGAGGGTAAGGGTGAGGTCAGATGAAAGCCGCCAGCGTCGTCGTGAGGGGTTCGGTAAGGCCCCACGCTCCGGGCATCGATTTTTCGGCCTCCCCAATCACTCGCACGGATGCGGGAAACCTGATGTGGCCATCTCGAGGCCCGCCGCCGACCGAGGCCGCACGTTCGCCTCAAGTTTCCAGCCTCCGATATGCCTTCCCTTCTCTCCTTCCCCACTACTCCCTAAACCTCCATCTCTTTGTTTCGTCCCCGTATTTCTTTTCCTGCTCCCCAAGAGCTTCTCCTGTTCGGTCGAGCGCGGATTCTCGGGTTGACCCACGACGTCGGACCGCGGATGCGAGGTCCTACGTCTCCTGTGTTACACCGGAGAATTCGGGCGTGCGCCGAGCGGTATCCGTCTAACCGAGCGCTTATATCCTCTCTTCGGAAGACTTTGCCATTTGTGTGTTTGTGTGTGTGTGCATCGGTTGTTCGGGAATGTTTTGACCCCGCTCGGATATCCCTCAGCTCGCCGGGCAGCCTACACGACCGGCGTCGCTATTTTTACCGTCTAAGAGGTGTAATTGCTTCATGGCTTGCGCGCGCTACTGGTAGCGGCGACAGAAGAGGTCGACCGCCCAGTCATGCAGTGCTGGGGCTGCAGATGAAAGCAACGACTTTGCCTTCTATCTCTTCACTCAGACTGTGCGTGTGTTTCTAACGGAGCGGATAGTTTAGTAATTTGTGGAACAGAAACGGAGAAATGTTGGCGTAGAAACTTTGACGGCACGGTCTATCTTTTTTTTTTTCGTAGTATGCATATTCAAGTTTCAAGAAGTGTGCTCGCCTTGGTTTCTATCTCTTTCAAGGGAGGTGGAAAGGCTTGAGGTACTTAGATTTAGGCGCACGTTAAAGAACACCAGGAAGAAATGAAGAGGAAAGGAAGGAAATACATTAAGGTTAACCAGACGCACGTCCGGTTTGCTATCCTATAACGGGGAAAGGGAATGAGGAATTAAAAGATAGGGAGATAGGACGACGTGAGCACACAAAAACGCTGCTCCGCTACGTGGTAGTGAACGCGGAATCTCGGGCGCATCACGTTGCAGTGTCGGTAGAGACGAGTAATGGTGCCTACCAAAGACTTGCAAATAATGGATACAGATCATCCAGTAGTTGCTACACGGGCTGAGCGTTTAGAGAAGCCCAGGTGGTCGAAATTCCCGGAGCCTGGCCACTACAACGTTCCTCATAATCACATCATGGTTTTGGGACTTTTAACCACAACAATTATTATTCGTTGGTTTCTATACCTCGTTAGACCTATGAGGTCTTCTGGCTGCATGAGCAGCAATACTTGCAATTTCGATCATTGTCGACGCAAGCTATACGCTGAAGAGTACAGATTCACGAGAGATAATCTGGTTATTTTAAGCAATGGTGTAGAAAGCTCGCAAGAAAACAAAACGTTCACAATGACAAACCCGTAGCCTCTTAAACATCAGTATACTGCACTGGAACTTCTCTCGCAAGAAAAGTGACACGTTTTGTAGATACATAGTTGCGAAACTAATCCAATATTCCACAAAAACAACAGTGAGGGCGCACTTCACCGCATTCCATTTTCAAAGCCAGGTATTGTGGCAAAGTCTTTTTTTTTTTCTTTTTCAGAGAAAGCATGCCGCGGAACAGTGTCGTGGCTTTTCGTTTCCCTTTATTTATTTTTTACAACGAAAGCTGTTACGAGGTCCCAACTAGACTCACGCGCAGTTGTCCGCCGCCGCCGCCGGTGTCCGTAACCACATAGCTCAAATTAAAAAAAGAACTGAGCTACGCCGGTGCTTGTGACTTGCTGTCAAACTTGCCTTAGGCAGGCTTGATGTCGGGAAAGCAATCGCGTTAATACGACTTATAAAGCGTTTTAAAACAGCGAAAGAACAACCTGTCGCTGCACAGTGCGAATAGCGTAACGAGGGGGCCGTCCAACGCTCCACCAACCCATTGCACAAGCTTGTTCTTGTTCCCCTATTAACTGTGGCCCACTTCAGCCATATTTCCTCATCGCCGCCAGACACTGCATGAACAATTAGCACAAAATTTCTTGCAATTGTTTAGCGGATACTACGTTTCTCAGAATAATGGCGAAAAATAGCGCAGTGAATGCCGGCCTACTACCTGAAAAAAATTCTTATTAATGCCCTAGTGGGTACCAAGCAAGTGTGCTTGCAGTAGTTACCCAATGAGTGTTGTGAAAAGGCTCTGAACGGCCACTCTTCTAGCTTTCGCTGTGACTGTGCTGCGCCTTCCGCGCAAGCCTGGCGTTTTTTTATTTTTTATTTATTTCTGACTGTCGCTTGTTCCCTTTATCACGCATGTGGTTCCACCTCCAGGAAGCGGCTTCAACGTGCTTTCAGTTTTTTCCGTCAATCGCCACCGAATACTGAAAGAAGGGGAAGTGGGGGGGGGGGGGGGCTGCTCTTAGTGGCTTCCCTTCATACAGCTCTGCTTCGGCATAATAACAGCGTAACACCATCTACAGGCCAGCTGGACTCAACGATCATCAGGGGTTTCGCTAGAGGCGACGGAGCGAGAAACACCGGTGGCGGCGACCTGAACGCACGGTAGCCCGACGCCCTCTAACACTCACACCTGCGTAGATTTCTTCAAGATTGCGGAGCCTTAGGGTTGGTTTTCTGCGACCTTTGAGGTGCGTTATCTCAAGCTGAATCTTTCGTTTCTTTCTAGTTCTAGTAGTTCGTTGCACACAACTTCGCATTCCAACCATGGGGGGGAAAATACACAGTTTTATGTGAGAAGTCGCTGTATTCCAATAGTAGCATGTTAGGTAGCTGAAGCTGCTGCTCCTGCCTTAAAGCGCGGAGGACAAAGTAACACATTGTAACGCATTTCCGGGAAAAGTATAATAATAATAATAATAATAATAATAATAATAATAATAATAATAATAATAATAATAATAAAGGGTTCCGGTAATTTTGACCTCATATGGTTTCTTTGACATGGACTCGGAGATCGCGCAGTACACGGGCCCTTAACATTTCGCCTCCATCGAAATGGGACCCCCGCAGCCGGGCTCGAACCCGCGACCTGCGGATTCGGAGCAGCCGAGCGCCCTGACCTTGACGCCGCCGAGACGAACGCCGCTATTTCTCGGAACGTGTGCAAATAACCGTGAAACGAGATGTAATTTGGTGAACGCGAATGATAACTATTGCTGGTAAAGGCTGAGTGTAATACAATAGCAGTGGCGATGCTAATATTTCAATTTAGCCTTTGAAAGCTTGATCATGCAGGTTGCCATCTGCATGATTTCCTCATCTGCGGAAACGTGTCACTGCTGGCATGATTTCAACAAATTCATTAGTCCCGCGCGCACTCGTGTAAATTGAAACGAAAATGAAGGGAAGAAAAACGTTCAGACCACTTTCGACGTTATTTTTCTCTGCTCTCAGAAGTGCCACAAGCGGCAGGCATGTAACCGAGTCGCGTCCTTTCTCACAGAACTTTCACCACTGCATGGCGTAACCGAATGAACCATCATTTCAACGTGAATAACGCCTCGCTTTCACTCTCAGTACTGTAAAGCGTTCAGAAAGTGCAGCGTGAATGAGGGTGAGACAAGAAGCAAGGAGCAGCAAACTGAAAAGAAAAAAAGAAATCAACGCCGACACAGACGACGTAGCAGATGATAACAGAGCGGAGGTGATCTTCAGTGCCTTACGGCAAGCGCACGTCAAGCAAGGAGTGGTCTTCAGAAGCGCATGCCACAGAACTTGTCGGCGGCGTCCACTCCGCTCTTTACGTCGCACCCGCGGCCACAACCTTCATACAGAGTCGGCCACAGCCAGAGGGAGAGAGATAAACAACAGAAGGCGACCGCCAAGACCACTGCCACACGCACGCAAGCCAACCGCACCGACCAAGAAAAAGAAAAGCGAGCCTCGCTGCGAGGACCGAAGAGAGAGACTCAATCAGAACGTAAACGCGAGACGGACAAGACGCGTTCCAGACGCGCCCTTGTCTGCCGGGCATGTCGAATGAGGAATGGAAGTACGGAAAGGAAATATCAGAGCCATAAACAGAAGGAAAAGTACAGACACTGTACGCTCTGGGAGGAGGAGACCGACGGGACATGGACCGCATCCTGCTGGAGATAGCACTGACCATACGACCACTGAACCCACTTTATTGCTGGTGAGGCCGATGCTGTTGTCGATGTGCGTGTGTGCGAGATGAGTAAATAGTCGCGTATGGGCAGGCATGTATAAACCACGGGATAAGGGAAGGGGGGGGGTTGAAGGCAAGAAGCTGACAGGTATGTAAGCAGCTATATAGCCCAACTGTGGCGTGTCGCATCCGCGCATATGGCCTTTTTTTTTTTCTCCAGAGGTCCGCATCACCCTCGGGCCCTACTCGGAAGCAGCCAACACCGCACCCACCCCGCCTCTCTCTAACCTTATACGCCCCTCTCCTTCCCAGCCCCCTGTACACGCGTATACCTCGGCATCTCCGAGAATATCGCTCTATGGGCGAGTCGCCGTTTCCTGCGGACATTTCTTTTTTTCTTCCTGCCGGCGGCGGCAGTGGCGGCGGACACCGTGATTAGGGGGTTTCTCACGACTCGCCTGTACCGACCGTCGTTTATGAGCCGAGGGGTGTACTCCTCGCCTGCTTGCCATGCGGGACAAGAGACGACGCACCTTTCGCCAGCGACTCCCATCTTTGGACCTTCGCGGCCTTCCCATATCTTCGGTTGATGCTGCAGTGCAAGAGAGCCGGTCGAATAATGCGTTGGCAACTTCTTATTACGCGTACGCAACCACGCGGTAGTCGGCCGCAGAAAAGCAAGCTTACGGTGATCCCTGCCGGCGGCTTCCGCTAAACACGTGAACAAGGAGACACCAAGAACACATTGTACAGAAGGAAAAGAAAAAAATAGATGATTTTTTTTCATGGTCTGGCTGGTCAGTTACCAGTAAAATGTGCCACAAGGCGATAATACCCGTGTGCATATTTAATCTCGTGGTTGCTGTCGCTCCAATCTCTAAGTGGCCCCTCGAAGTACCAACAGTGCTTAAAAAAGGGTACAACACTCACTGTTCGAGATCTATCAATCGCGTAAGCCCGTTACTGAGGGTTGATCACGCCTCTATCTTTCTAATAATAATTTTGTCCCCTCTTCGATCACCTTTAAATTATAACGGGGCGTTTTGGTCAGCAAGACATGCATGTACCTATGTCATATACACATAACCCATCCATTATTCTCAAACATAGGGCACAACTGCCTCTTTATCACGTCTATGTCTTAGCGCGAACCTTCAATGTTTTATTGCCCAAATAAAAGCATTTTCCCGAAATTTCGATCAGGCAAACAGGCTCCCTCTTTTGCGGTTCATAAAGGTACAACCTTTGTTTCATAAAAAATCAAAGCAAAAGAAATGCACCATGAAGACATCATCATCACTGAAGATGGAGGATGCGCGATGGCATTAGATAGTGCCGCGGGAATTCCAAGTACGACGCAGTTTTCGAAGCTACTTATGGAACACTCGCGATTTACCGCAGTGCCCCCCCCCCCCCCTCAAAGGTGTACCCGCACGATACCTTCGTAGCATGGCCACCCCATACACGGCTTCACCGACGTCTTGTATATAGTTGGCACACGCATTACCCTTATTGTCGTCGAAATCTGGCTACCCCGTATCACTCTATCTCGCAAGAGAAAACAAATACGAGGAATAGAGCACGAGGGAGAGTATAATTAAGAGGAGGAAAACACCTTTTTGGCACGCAACGAGTAAAACGGGCCGTGGACCTGAAGCTCTTGGATCATTAATCGCCGCGACTGCGCCGCTAACCGAAGGAGGCCTTACGCGGTGCAGTACACGCGAGCACGCCTGATGTAACGCATCGTACTTTTCCAGTGGTTTATGTTTCTTCATTACGCTCGATTACGTAAAACTTGTTCTTGTTCGGTGCATTCGCGTTCTTCTATTTTGTTTGGCTCACGTCGCTCTTCTGCAAGGCCGCAGGCGAGCCCGCACAAGTGACCAAGAAGAGAGAAAACGGAAAGAACACAGCTAAGGAACCGGCGTACTGTAGCTATAGACGAGGCAAGAACGAGGTAGCACGGGGAATGGAGAGGGGGCGTGAGAGAGGGGAGGAGGTGGCAGAGTGAGCTCGAGGAGAGCCGTGCACTCTGGCCCCGTATGTATAAAATATGGGCACCAAATTTGAGGGTGTGGGTATAGTCCACCACGAGGCGGCGGCGGTCGGCTACCGTCTCGGCGGCGAACGAGACGCGCCCCCGGGCATCCGTGGCCGCGGCGGCAGGGCAACGCGAGACACACGCGAATGCCCGCGCCTAACTTGCACCGTCATCACCGCAAGAAGTGCGAAGCCCCGGCGCGCTAGGCTTAAAGCTCCACGTGGCGGGGGGGTCAATGCAGGCACGGAGAGGCCGTGGAGGTCGGTCTTACGGAGCAGACCGCAGTTTGCAAAGATGGTGACATCAACTTATGCAAATTATCTGCACTGCATGACGGCAAAGATCGCGTACAATTCTTGCGACAGCTCAATTGCTTCGCTCAACCCCCCCCCCCCCTTCCCCCCTCCCCAGTGGCAAAGCTCTGTTTGACTTGCTCAGCATGAACTGAAAGCAGCAAACTCGGATGACGTAAAGCTCTCTGAGATACATTATAGTCGTCTGAAACGACATGCTACGGCTCAGTATAGCAGAGCGACCATTTTGCAGGACGTACAACTTGAGCCACATGTGCAGCAGGACGGAGTGTAACGATACAATTTGTATCAATTCGTGTCACCAGATGTAACTTTCAAAAATTCTATGAAATCATTCCCTGATTGAGATGTCAGAAAAATAAACTAAAGAATCGTCGCGAACTTCACTATTCAAAGGTGACCTGTGACTGAAGCGACCGACTCTGGTATGAAAAATGGGACCGTATGCACCGATACGCATACTTTAGAGCTGAACGCGTTGTGAGGCTCCCAGTTACATTGACGGTACCTTCTATTCTATAGAGGGCTCAATCACTAGCCTTCTATAGAATATCTGTAGGTTTTCAAAAGCCTTTCTTATTGTGTCATACAGTAATGAGATTCTTCCAGTCAAACGTTCCATTATCAAAATTACCTGATAATCAATTTTTTTACACTTGGTTCATTTGTGGCCCGTACATTTCGAAACGGGCTGGCCAAAGAGAGCTTACGCACAAGCGTCATTGTGCAAGAACTACAAGGTCACAAACCCATGCTCATCATAGACTATTAAAAGAAAGCGTCATACAGTGCAAATGTCCAAATCAACTTCCGTACTTGCAGCTGCCAGAAGACTGTTGTGGTCATTGAAGTGATCAGCTCTCAGATCAAACTTCGCAACGAGAAGTTCGCGAGGAATTACTGCGTCGCACGGTCGCTCCGTTGCTCTTCGTTGCTACGGCGTCGCACCGGCTCGAAAATGGGCGTCGCAAGGTGGTGTATGGCTGTACGAGGAGTCGAGAGAACGGAGAACGAGCGCAGTCATAAAGTCAGTGATGGGGGGCCCGCATCACCGCCATCTCTCCTCCCATCCCTTCTTTTCCGTCTCCACGCGGCATATGTAACCTGCGGTTCGTCCGTTGCGGTGATCGCAGACCCGACCCTATCATCCTGCGGTGCGCGGCCTGGCTCTCTCACGCGATGAAACCGAGTCACACACCCCCACCGCGTATTATATACCGCGCATCATCGTCTCACCCGCGAATCGTATTTACCAGCCGCGAATACGCCGCACATACACCGACGAGTACACCTTCTATTCTCGCTCTTCGTGCATACCTGCCGAAAGTCTCACCCTCTGATTAGACTAGGCGCGTATTCTTTGTTCCGTTTTTCACTACGAGCCGTATACATTACGTGCGAGTGTGCCACACTATGATACAGGATGCGAGTTGTGCATGCTGTGTGTCTGCGCGTACGTACGCGCGCTCTATGCGGCCAAGCATAGACCCTTCTCTCTCTCAGCGACAGGCCGCAACGAACCGTGTTGTATGTATACCAGCGTGATCGGCCGGACTTTGCACGCGAGCCGCCCGCACCGGGGTGCCATTAGACGAGAGCGCGATAGGCGGCCGTCATTAGACGCGAAGGGCTTCGTAGAACGACCCCTCCCTCTCCAACTATCATTTATAGTGCAGCGCCGCAGCGCGCGCATTCACTGCTCCAGCTGTGTAAGCCGTACAGTGGGCGCAACGGTATTACTGTATGTGCGAGCGTGCGTATGTGAACTACGTACGCCAACGCGATCGCAACACAGCGACCCCAGGTGAGTCGGTCGCATTACCGTGCGCCCGCGTTCTCACACCGACGGGCTCGAAACCGGATCGCAGCGAATGATACGTTCCTTGACAGGTTGCGGTGTGTGTGTTTGCGTTCGCGCGCGCACACACACGCCTACGAGATAGTATGGGCCCCGTAAACCGCTGTAATGCAGTTGCGTGCAATGCGTGGAAAAAACGGATGAAGTCAAACGTTACAAACTGCGCAACACGTCACTTATATTCCCTAATGTCACGTGCTTACGAACAAATCACGATAAAAAGAAAATGAGTTAGTCTGCGAGTGCACGATTTGTTCTTAATCGATTCAAGCTGACCGCCATGTGTGCCCCACCATTCAAACCGAGCGGACGGCTGAGCGACGCTGATTAATACACTGTGTTTATGCTCAGTTAAAAGTTTGATTGATATGTGGGGTTTAACGCCCCAAAACCACCATTTGATTATGAGAGACGCCGTAGTGGAGGACTCTGGAAATTTCGACCACCAGGGGTTCTTTAACGTGCACCCAAATCTGAGCACAAGGGCCTACAACATTTCCGCCTTCATATCAGTAAAAAGTACATACATATAACTGGTTCAGTCTCGAAGGCACTGTAACGCACTGCAGCGAACAGAGTAACTCACGTGCACTGGTATGAACTCAAATGCGCGTGCAATATTGGAGTGTTTAATTAACAGCATCTTAATGTCATCATTTTTCTCATAACGTCTTGCTGAATTGAGTCTTAGCTGGATTATTTCTTCTCGCGTTATTACCTTATCCCCAGTACAGTAAAAAGTTGGGTGAGTCGGTGTTGGTACATTACAAACAGATGGGCACGAAAATACGGCACACTAGGCGTATGCTATGTGTCCTTCTTTCCCTTTTGTGTCGTATTTTTGCACTCATCTGTCTATGATGTTACCACATGAAGCGTGGAAACGGGCAATTTGGTAGGACATAACTGAATGTATGTGCACCCTTCTAGCTGGATTATTTCTTCTCGCGTTATTACCTTATCCACAGTACAGTAAAAAGTTGGGTGAGTCGGTGTTGGTACAATACAAACAGATGGGCACGAAAATACGGCACACTAGGCGTATGCTATGTGTCCTTCTTTCCCTTGTGTGTCGTATTTTCGCACCCCTCTGTCTATAATGTTACCACATGAAGCGTGGAAACTTGGGCAAGCTGGTAGGACATAACTGAATGTATGTGCACCCTTCTACGCATGCCCGATTTTCTCCCTTTTTTTCGCCTATATATGTACACCACTCCGATATTAAACCTTTGTTGAAAGCCAGCGCTCTTTTCTGTCCTTGTTTTCATCGCTTGCGTAGTTACGAAGTAACTACTTCTAGGTTGCGCTATTCCTAGATTCAATTATACAACAGCCCCAAATGCATTGAAAACACAGGGGAGCAAATATTTACGTTTTAACTGTACATGACACCATCTCACAAGAGAGCAGGAGGAAAACGTCTGCACAGCGCTTGACCGATTCGTTCGATCAACACGTGCGACCTCGTGTTCCTTTTCCTCGCTGCGTTTGCGGCGACGCACGGCTTCAGCCGCACTGCACAGACTTAACGTCGGGTGCCGCGTGGTGCATGTCTTCGCGTGGGCAGCGGTGCCAGATGCCGTGCGTTTGGCGTGGCTTTGTTTTCCGGCATGATGGAAGCGCGTCTTTGATGCGTACACACGGTGTATACAAGCCACCGGGGGCGTTCTCGCAGAAAAAGGATGGCCGGTAATAAGCTGTCATGGCACGTATACGTGCCACGCTTAGCGTGGGCATTGTCTCAATCGGGTCGGTACATCGCGTGTGCGCGGAGAACGGGCCTCGCAATCATTTCGTGCCTGCAGAACGCACCCAATCGACTGCCGTCTTTCATCTGTATCGTCCAGCGGCTGTGCTTTCTCGCTCAAGGCGGTGCCGTGAAGCAAGAAGATAGGCGACACTCGATGAAATCTCGATCTCGATGAAATCTCGATAAATTGTTTCTGTGAGATTACAAGGGTCTATTCTTACTCTATTTGTTTCAATTGCACTTTACTGTAGCTCTGTCTCCCTGCTATGTACACCACAATCATTCTCAATTCTACATTGTACAAGAGGTCCCCTTGCAGTATCTGACTATGGGACCTCTTGCTGTATATAATGCACATGTATTCTTCTTCATTTAGCACAATAAAACCTTCTGTTCTGTTCTCGTAGTAACTCTTCTGGCTGCATAGGTTATTGGCAATACGAAAAAAAAAAATATGTTTATCTGGTAGCAACGTAGGTGCCCGAAGTTTGTGTAACTTATCTCCTTTCGATTGCTCGTAAATTATGCGTGTGCGTAAGAAATCAAAGCTGTAATATATGTAGCAAACAGTTAGAAATAATGTTCAAAGGTTATGCAGATGATTCACTTAACAGAAATTGTTGATACCATGTTTTCTGTATGCAGTCTCCTTACCTCGCGTTTCACTTTCATGTGTAAACCGCGCACCATGCACCGATTTAGCGTGCATTCAGTTCACATTAAGCGGTGAAAATAAACACAAGCATAACCGATCATTGCCATTTTTTTTCTTTTACGCTTAACAACGTGTCGTTACGTCTTCGAAGTAGGATCAATAGTGCTTCAGGCATCCCTGGAAACGCGAATTGATATATTAAAGTATTTGAAAGAAAACGTCAAATAGACGCAAGATAAACTAGAAGCCTGGCATGCCTCTTCATTGTCTGTAATTAATTTATCCTCACCATTATTTTGCACCACGAGATCGTTTATAAAGCTACGCGCATCAAACGTACCGATTAACGGCAGAAAGCAACCATGCACTTCGCAATTCGCTCCTACAAATCCACGCACAAAGCGTCACACTCAGCATGCAAGGGACACGCGTTCTGAAACACGGCACATATGCGGCGAGCCCGGCCGCTTTCTCGGAGCAGCGGCGGAGGCTATTAGAGCATGTTTCCACATTCGTTCGCCACCGTTTCATGGCTCGCTCCTTCAAACGCGCTAATCAACGCGTTACCACCAGGCACAAAGACAGAAAAGGAAATGGACGGTGTGGGGATGGGAAAGGGGGGAGGGGGGGCGTATAATGCGGCTATACGCTTTAAGCGAGAGAGCCCTAAAAGGCCGCTCCGCGCGCTGTTGTTACACAAGTGTCCACGACAATGGGACAAGCGCAGTCTGCGGAGAGATAAGTAACGATAAAGAAAACGAGGGACGTGGGGGGGGGGGGGGGGCTATAAGAAGAGACAATGAGCGACCAGAGGGGACACGACGGTCGGTAATGAAAAAGTGGGGGTCTCCTAATGTAAGTACTCGCGCGCTGCCGTAGTGAAAAGAGCCGTGAATGGGACCACTTTGCGGGCGAAGCGTCGTCGAACTGCGGCGGCGTCTTCTTCGCTGGGCCTGTCTTCCCAGGAGTGCTAGCCGCGGCGGTTGAGAACAAAGGGGAGCCGATGAAAAAAGCGGATGGGAGGAGGAGGAGGACGAGGAGGAGGAGAAGGAGGAGGAGAAGGAGGAGGAGGGCAGTGGTGGGGGGAAGGGTACGGTTTAGGACCACGGTGGCTGTGCGAGGTGCTATAGCGGTTCTTTGAAGCGAGACAGAATACAGCGCAAAGGGCGACGGGACGGAAGAGGAGGCGCGGCACGATGACCACCGCCTCTGGCGTGCTCAAAGTTGTTCGCGCAGCAGCCGCGAGCGAACTATATATAAGGTGCGCGCGCGGGGCACCGCAGCGACTAACGTAATCAGCGTGGTAGACAATGGGGCCAATTTAAGTACATCCCCCCCCTCCACTTCCTACCTCGCTCTTTTCACTTCGCCGGCTACGAGGACGTTCTTCTGCACCCCCTTCAACACTCAAGCATTCACCGGAGGTTGCTTTCTTACCCCCCCCCCCCCCCTCCTTTCTGTGTTCCGTTCCTGCGGCCACTGCTCTGTGGTCAGTGCCGTGGTCAGTGCGGCTTGCTCGAGGCTCGCTCATCTGTATGCGGCGCTCGCTGCCACCTTGGTCACTCGAGAGAGCTTGCCTTGCAGTCCGATGCTCGGAATGGGTCGCGTGTCGACGTGCTCTAAGCCACAGCATCAAAAGAGAGGCTAGGAATACCTGGCCAAAGAAATAAATATAAAGTTCGTTCGGGAGTCCCCGCATGGTCTGTGTTGTCTGTATTTCGCGATTTTGTTTAAAGTATTTCTTATGCCGGAGAGATAACTGCTTCAGTAGGTTGGCATGGCAGCTGTTGTTACGTGGTTCTTAAGCACTACGAAATGCGATAGGCAGTAGGACAATCAAGTCGGAGTAATACGCGTACCTATTGTATGGAGCATGCCACCCTTCAATCTTTCTGTGCCGAGTTACGGCCGATCGTTGAGTATTACTGTTGGTTGACTAAAGCAAATGCCCGCTGTAAAGCTGGTAGGTTTCCGAAAATGCTTAAGCTGCAGTTTACTTACCAACGAAATACGTGTATTCAAATATGAAACATACTTAAACCAGTGCGTATTGGAACGCGACCTCGACATGCAGACATGCGCTTCCAATTTTTTTTCCTCTCATCATCTGTTCCCCGCCATCAAGCGATCCCGTAAGGTGACAGCGTGTACTTCCAACTAAAGTCACTCGATATATGGGGCTTCTCGACAGGCATGGCTCCTTATGTGACAGCTACGCGCACACCTGTTGATCACTCTCGACTTGTCGCAGCTGCAGCAACAACCTACGTATGCGCCCAGCAGATAGCGCGAAAAAGAGGCCTCAGGGCGCCCGGCCCTGTATGTATACGACGTGCCCGCCGTTTCTTCATGGCCCTGCACCTCCGCTGCGTCTACAAGGCGCGACAAGTGTCGGGCGCACGTACCCGTCCCATTAGCTGACTCTCAGCGTGCCTTGTCGAGTTGTCAACATGTACTACGCCTTTTTCTCGTTTCTGTTTTCTTAGTCAGGCTCTGCTTTCTGTTTCGTTGAGTGTCAGTATTCCCACCACAGTCACGTATACATACACAGTTGCTCATCGCTTTGTTTCCTTCGTGACATGTGCAGACGTCATTCTGCTTGTGTATACGCTGGGCGTTTGTTCCTGCGTTGACGTTATCACGAATCCTTTCGAAGATTTAGCGCGGCAGGAATGTCTGCAAGCTAAAGGCGTTTTGTAAACTTGAATGTGCCCGGCCGTGGTGGTCTAGTGGCCAAGGTACTCGGCTGCTGACCCGCAGGTCGCGGGATCAAATCCCGGCTGCGGCGGCTGCATTTCCGATGGAGGCGGAAATGTCGTAGGCCCGTGTGCTCAGATTTGGGTGCACGTTAAAGAAGCCCAGGTGGTCAAAATTTCCGGAGCCCTCCACTACGGCGTCTCTCATAATAATATGGTGGTTTTGGGACGTTAAACCCCACAAATCAATCATCAATCAATTGAATGTCTCGTGATGTTTACTTCGCGCGGGAAGAAACAGACGGGTACAGTTCAAGTTATACTGCAGGGTTTCGGTGCCTTGAACTACGTATAGTGTGGAGTATAACTAAATAATTTTTTCTATGGAACAGTGAGATGTATACGTGCCTCTCTGTGTTTCTATACGGAACGGCGAAGCTTCTCCTGAGTATAATTAACTGTTGAGAAAGTCGGCGCTCGTTCCCTTCTGTACCGTGCGCCCCCCCCCCCTCTCTCTCTTTTCTTTTCTTGAAACGCGTGTTTGAATTTTCAAAGCGAAATCTCTACCCCTACAATTTCCTGCTGTACGGTTCTCAGGCTTCTTTTTGATTCCCAAAAATTTTATGCTCTTGCCACATCGCATTCTAATTGAACAAGCGGAATCAAACGAGCTCAAGGTTCAATGCATTATTTATTTATTTTTATTTTTTTATTTATCATATACTGCGAACCATTTAAGGTCCAAGCAGGAAAGGTACAGCAAGTTCGAAGGTAAAATAAAGGTACAACAAAGTTACAACAAAATTTATACTGGTATACACGAAATGTAAGAAAAACATAGAAATCACCATCAAATTATACTCGTTTCCAGAGGGCTGAGCACACCCACTGCAACACAATCCATAAGCAAAGCACCACACTCTTAGGCACACAACAAGTTGTTAAATCAAACAAGTATTGTGAAAGCCAGGAAACACAAGGCGCATTTTATGGTGAAAAGGAAAGAAGAGTAGAGTTTCGGGGCAACAAGTTCCACTCAGAGATTGATTTCGGGAAAAAAGAGTGTTTGTATAAATTAGTTCTTGCGAAAATTGGCTTGATGCTACAGCTGTGTTTGTGACGGGAAGGCCTGGAAGAATCCCTTACCATGTAGTTGTCTGGCTTTATTTCGAGTTTAGAAAAATATATTAGACGGAGTAAGTTAAGTCGAGCAGCTCGTCGTCTGTCCTCAAGAGGTTCAAGATTTGCCAACTGCAACATCGCAGAGGGGCAATCGCGGCGTCTATACCTACTGTAAATAAAACGGGCTGCTAGGCGCTGAATTTTTTCTATCTTTTGTATATTGCTTTTTGTGTGAGGGTCCCATACTACAGAGGCGTACTCCAAGGAAGGCCTTACCATTGTTTTGTAAGCTTTAAGCTTTAAGGAACTGGGGGCATTAGCTAATCGATGCTTTAGAAACCCTAGTTTTTTACGTGCGGAAGAGCATGTATTTACTATATGGGTTGTCCAGTTGAGGCTTGAGGTTATTGTAACACCCAAATATTTATATTTTTCGACTTGTGTAATCTGTGACTCTTTTATAACATATTTAAAGTGAAACTTGTTGATTTTGTTGGTGATACACAAGTGAGCAGTTTTTTCTAGATTAATTACCATGTTCCACTCGGAACACCAAGTTTCCAAGTTACCGATGTTTCTGTTTAAAACTTGTTGATCTGCCATTGAGTTTATGACTTTGAAAAGAATGCAGTCGTCTGCGAACAGTTTAACTGATACGCTGGTATCTATTGCTTGAACCAAATCGTTAATATAAATGTTAAATAAAACAGGACCGAGTACGGACCCCTGCGGTACTCCGGAAAAAACGTCTAAAAAACGCGAGCGCGAACCCTCAATCTCTACGTATTGTTTACGGTTTAGTAGGTAAGATGTGACCCAATTTGTTATATCTGAAGGAACGCCAATTGACTTCAGTTTATTTATTAATTTTTTATGGGGAACTTTGTCGAACGCCTTCGAGAGGTCAAAAACATCACGTCAACCTGGCTACCAGCATCTAGGGCCTTCGCAAATTCATTAATTGTAGTTAATAACTGCGTAGTAGTAGAAAGACCTCGTCAGAAACCGTGTTGGTGCTCAGTGAGAATATTTTGGGATTGAAGAAAGTTATTGAGGTATTTTGCGATAATATGTTCCAGCAGTTTACAACAATGACAGGTGAGAGAGATGGGCCGATAGTTACAAAAATTGAGACGGTTACCCTTCTTATACACAGGAGTCACACGTGCAATACGCCAATCATCAGGTATCGCACCAGACGAAACGGATTTCTGCAGAATGACTACAAGGAACCTGGCTAACAGTGTAGCCAGGTTCCTTGTAGTCATTCTGCATAGACGGACTGCACGACCGGATAATCACATAGACGGACTGCACGACCGAATAATCACATAGATGCAGCATTCAGCTGCATATTGTGTGTACACAAATTTAGACCCTGCATTCGATTCTAATTCACATAGATGTCTGTTCTGCTCCGTGTAATATAACAAGACCTTCGTGCCTGACTGCTCTGTTTTTGTTTTGAGCCCTTATCCTTAAATAGAACACTTCCCGAAATGGTTTTAGAGCACAAGATGCGTGCACGTGCTTCCGACCGAGGCGTCGCGTTGGGGTAATTAAGTAGACGATTCCTGGAAGAGCAAGCGGATCGCGACACGCTTGCGAGAACTCTCGAATGACGGCCGTGCGAGAGAAAACCGAACAACACTGGGGTGGCACTCATGGTCGGCGTAAACAATAAGCCTAACAAGGCCAACAACAGCGTGGCAAGGCGAGAGGGGGCATTGAAGTATGTCTCGCCTCACTAACCATATCGTACAGAGGGCGAGTCAGCAGACCGTGGAGGCGGCCCCCTGTCCGTTAGCGCTAGCCGTCACTAATTCCGTGCACCACGGTCGAGGTGAAGCGAGTTTAAGTAAGCTATATTGCCCGAGCGAGGTTGCCTCTAAATATATCCATTTACTAGTAGCATACGTGAAAACACTGAATGACGAATGGTAACTCGGAATGCAGTCAAATAGTACTCAATGTAGTCAAGTAGTCAAGTATTTTCGGAGAGGTGCCGTAGGTTTAGTACTCTGGCACGAACCCGATATGTCGACAGCGTCAATGGCATTCTATAAACCGCTAGAAAAGGTCTTAAAATTAAAAAAAAATTCGAGAGTCTGTCTTTCAAAGTCTCACATTGTGCTCCATGGGCAAGCTGTTGTGTACTTTTGTTTACGTGTGTTGCTGTATACTTATGTACATTGTTGTAAACATTAGAAATTTGAACTCTGGCTTTGAACACGCGTTCCATGGTCGAGCTATTGTAGACATAAATATATACTTAAGTTTTATACTTACGTCTGGAATAGCCACAGGGAATGTTACGCAGCAGGCTTATTCTAATGACCTCATCAATATTGCTGAGTGTTCCTTTCCTGCTGATAACTTCGGGCTGTGTGTTGTGACTACAAAATTTCCAACCTGCCCTCCCACCCCTTAGGCGTCAAGAACGATTTAGAATGTATGCATAGCTAAGTTTTGTACTCGATTCCTTATGCAACTTACATGTGCCACGAGTCACCAGACACGAAGCGTATCTTCAAGGTGTATAGGATGTGTGGAGGCTACTCCACGCAAGGTATAGCGCAGTCCATGCAGCGTTGCACGCAATTGCGCTCCCAAAGTGCTCGGCCGTGGTGCTGTCTGCGGGCATATCTTTCTCCCGGTAACGGAGCTAGCAAGCGAAGCGGTAATGCGGCGACGCCGTTGGACGTGAAATGGTGCGCTGCCCACCACGGGTGTGTGTGTATGCACGCAACTCGTGCTTTACCGGGATCAGGTTTTGCGAAAGCGTTGCGCGCCGTGCGACCTGCGAGATGTGGTCGGCTAGTCCGCTTAATTGCGCCGATGTGTTGTTTACCGTGCAGTCACCTTGTATCATACTGCGTATCGTATACCGCATCGGAAATTGAACACCCGAGCTGTTCACCGATTCCGCGTGCCGTCAGTGCACGGTCCTCCCTGAATCACTCGTCGCGGTAGTTACTGCAGTCGTTGTTGCAGTGTACTGCTGTCAATGACACTGTTGTTTCGGAATTCAAGCGTTCTGGTCATAAAATGTAAGGCACAATTGGTATGCATACATTAAATCCTGAATAAACAGGGAAAAAAAGCGCACGAGGTTCTCTTTACATTTATGAATGATGAGTGGAATGCGAAAGTCGTCTTTTGTTCCGCGTGCTCAGATTTGAAGGAAGGAAGGAAGGAGGAAGCAACAAAAGGGAGAAGACAGGGAGGTTAACCAGAAAGACATCCGGTTGGCTAACCTACAAAAGGGGATTAGGGAAGAAGACAAGAAAGATGAGAACGAGGGAAGAGAGGGAAAAAAAGGAGAGACTGACAGTCATTTCACTGCAGCGTGTAGAACTCCACCGCATTTCAGAGGCGTTCCGATTTGAGTGCAAGTTAAAGAACCCCAGGTGGTGGAAATTTCCGGAGCCCACCACTACGGCGTCTCTCAGAATCATATGGTGGTTTCGGGACGTTAAACCACACATATCAATCAAGCCATCTTTCGTTTCTTTTTTTTACTTAGTCGATTCTAAAGAGATCCCCGTCACCGGACGGCTTATGCGCCTAGCGGTATATTGCGTTGCCTCCGGGATCTCTATGATCAAGCGACTACGTCAAGTGGTGACGTCATCATGCGACAGCATAAATTTTCATGTTCTGCGAAGAAATCCCAGCATGATAGGGTGACGTCGTCACATGAATATTTGCACCAGTCGTGCCGACCGTGACATATCGTGTTTGATGAGGCACGTATAGGCTTTTCTCATTGATAAGGGATGCGACACGAACGCTAATGCACGCCCAATTTTCAAGTCGCCCGCGTCATGGCTGCCGTTCGCGTACGCGTAATGAGTGAACGACTTGCGTTTAACTGCAGGCGTTTCTCGCGCGACAGCCACAGGCATCCACGCATATCTTAAAAAGCTGACAATACTGAATTCAATCAAGATGCCTTCGGTTTAAACAGGACGAGCGTTAGCGTGTGAAAAATGATATTCCACCACCTCCGCCACCCACAAAGAATACGCTTGCTTTTATGTTACTTGTAATCAATATAACTTTTTAAGTGACATTGCAGGGCACTTCGAGAAACTCACACTTATTTATGTTCAGGTAAGAGTTCCACCAATAAATCAAGACCTGATTTATTTGGAATTAAGAAGAAGAAAAGAGAAAATAAATTAAACAAAACGGGTAAACACTTAGAGACGACTGCTGGTAGTGCGACCCCCTCCCCCACCCACAAAAGAGACGCTTGTTTTTATGTTACGTGTAATCAATATAACTATTTAGGTTGCATTACAGGGCACTTCTTCAAGAAACTCACTCTTATTTATGATCAGGTAAGAGTTCCACCTATGCCCCGCCGCGGTGGTCTAGTGGCTAAGGTACTCGGCTGCTGACCCGCAGGTCGCGGGTTCGATTCCCGGCTACATTTCCGATGGAGGCGGAAATGTTGTAGGCCCGTGTACTCAGATTTGGGTGCACGTTAAAGAACCCCAGGTGGTCAAAATTTCCGGAGCCCTCCACTACGGCGTCTCTCATAATCAAATGGTGGTTTTGGGACGTTAAACCCCACAAATCAATCAATCAATCAGAGTTCCATTTATAAATAAAGGTCTGATTTATCTGAAATCAAGACGAAGAAAAGAGGAAATAAATTAAACCAAACGGGCAAACACTTATCACAAACGACTGCTGGTATAGTGGGCTCCAGGTTGCATTTGACCGACCGAACACTCAAGCGGTTTTCCTTTCTGCATGCATCGCGACGTGCCACCTTGGAGCGTTTTCGACTCCTCGGCTTCGTTACGAGCATCAGGACACCGTCCGCAACGGAGCGCAGCAGCACGAGAATATGCCGACCCGGCGGTCGTTTTACCGGACAGCTATACCACTTTTAATCGCAAGCAGCAAACGTTTTATGCAACATAACCGAGATGCCCTTCGATATCACGGAACGCTATAGTTTTGTTTTACTTATCACCGCTCTCTTATAAACCACAAGTTCACCACGGTTTCAGTAAGGATGAGATAGGGAGCGACGCTAATTGAAAGAAGCGCCGCGCGAGTGCGCGAGTGTCAAGCGACTGACAGCATAATAACGTCATCCAAAACACGCATAACGCTTTAAAAAATGGCGGGCAGCGAAGAAATCAAAACCGCTCCAGATAAATTGAAGCGAAGGGAAGTGAAGCACAAGAGGCCAGGGCGACCGTAAGGGCAGGAGAGCATGCGACACTCGTAGGACGGGCTGCTGTGGGCACGCAAAGATCAGGTTGAGAAGGGAGCAGGAGGAGAGTGTGCTCTCGCTCCACCCCCCACCACCCTTCCTTTTCTTCATCTTCTTCAACGAGGAAGCATCTCAGATATGGGAGGCACGCATCCGAAAGCGAAGGAAGGAAAGGCAACTGAAAGGAAACCGATGGGGAGACGTAATAATCAAAGTACACGCAGAAAAGAAAAGTCCCAAAACGGGGAAAAAAGGAAGGAAATGTAGGATAAAAAGGAGCTATATGGAGAGCTGCAGGGAAAGGAGACAGCCACGGCACCGGTGGAGGCAGCAGGAGCACGGCGCGGTACTGCCTTTAATGAACCGGCGCTGCCACCGGAACCCTCGCTCCTTGGCCGGGGTGCTCGCACGCGCTCGTTGTGCTGCTGCTGGTGCTTCGACCGCGGTCCGAAACCCATCGAGGCCGCGCCGCCGGCCTGTCTCACTGCCGCCGGAAAGCACTAGTGCCGCCGCTGCCGCCAGAGAGAAGCGAAGAAAGGAAAAAAAAGCGAGAAAAGGGAAAGTACAAGCTAGCAGTTGCGATGGAACGAGTGTGATGCTCGGAGGAAAGGTAGATGGGGAAAGCGTTTTGGGGAAAGGCCACTCGGAAGCGAAAGGAGCCCGCCGGTGACTCTGCCAAGGAAAGGAAAGAGCTCGGATTGGGGTGAAAGGAGAATTCAGTGTGGAGAGAAAGAGAAGGATCAAAATGACGGTATAAAGAATGAAGGAAAGAAGTGGGTGGATATGAAGCTAGGAAAGTAGAGGGACGGAGACAGTGATAAGGAGCGGAGGAAAGAACCCTCGGTGCGAGGGATCTGAGGGTGATGGAGAGGGTTAAGGGGTTGCGCACAGGGAGTTAAGGAAGAGAAGGGAGAGCGAAGGACTCCTGCGGGTCGTACTACTCTTAATGGTTTGGGGCTACCACATTGCGACAGGGCGGCCCACCGCGGTAGTGGCTGACGGCGCGCTCGAGCATCGCGCTCTTTGGCTCGCTTCTCGTCTTTGTCCCTTTCCTCTTCTGCCTCTTCTTCGTCTTCCTGCGCCGGAAGAAGCAGCACGCGGAACTGCGGACCGGTGCGGAGCCAGCGGAAGAGCCTGACGTCTCTCTTCAGCCGAAGACCTTGCTTGCTTGCTGCTGCTGCCTTGCCACTCTTGTTACAAGCGCTGCTGCGGCGGCACCCCAGCAAGGAGTCCCGGTTCGAGCCAAATGTTGCAAGAAGCCACGCGTAAGGAATAGAAGGAAAATTCAAAGAACGTACGCGACTGCAGCTCGTTTTCTGGGGGCATATCCCGAGCGCCCGCTTCTGGAAGAGGAACTCGTTTCAGATCGCATGGCGCCTCGATCGCAGGACGACAGCAAGCCCGAGTAGAAAAAAAAAGGGGGGGGGGGGGGGAAAGGAGGGGGCAACTCTCGCATTTTTTTCTTCACTTTCTTTCATTTTCTTCTTCCCGCTTTGGTATCGGAAGTCGCCCACGAACAGGAGTCTTTTCATACTCTTAATTATACAGCCGCACAAGTAGTACTTCTTGCAGCCGCCAACATATTGCTAACTCATTACTGAGCTTATAAGGATGCTTAGTTTATACACCTCATTCAGTCCAAGACCAAGGTGTACGCCTCCGAAAATTTTAGCGTTTTTTTTAAATGCTGTATTACACAAGTCACCAAAGATTGAAACATTGACTCCAGAGACACCCCGTGCAAGACACCGTCTCATCAAGTGACTGCACTCTGTGTTTTTCGTTAATTTTTGTGCGCTCAATTTAATCTCCTTTTTTCCCTCGTACACTCTTCCTATCTTCCTTTTCACTCCGCTCCCCCCTCCCGAAAAAGTATAGCAAGCGTTCTCGCTCTCTAGTTGACAGTTGCCAGCCTTCTTTCTCTCTCTCTTCTATTCCTATGTGTTTATTGTGCATTTGTGTACGCATTTCAAATAATAATAACAATAATAATAATGGTAATTGCCTACGAGCAACCTGTGTCGTGTCACCCTTCAATGCACCGTGAAGGAAACCGTGCATTTATCTCCTAGAATTGCTGTTGGACGACCACATTTGGGTGTCAGGTGCTTTCTTTTTTTTTGCTCTACCTTCCGCGATGAAAGCTTTACGGGACGAGCACACGTTGCCGGCATTTGTTGGAATGATACCTGCTAGCTTGCAGTATTATCTCGGTAATTATATTAATAATTGTTAAGGTTTCCCGTCCCAAAATCCCTATACGTGGTTACGAGGGATGTAGTGGAGGGCACCGGAAATTTCGACAACCTGCGACTTTTTGACGCGCACCTGAATCGAAGTACACGGGCCTTCACCATTTCACCGCCATCGCGCCGGGATTCGATCACGCGACCTCTGGGTTAGCAGTCGATGCACCGTAACCAATAGACAACCGGGATGGGCAATATCGTTCGATGAATTCTTCTTGTTAAAAAAAAAAAAAACTCCCGAAGTGATTGATTTAAACACATTTTAACAAATCCGTCATTATGGCATTTAATCGGTATACCTCAAGTTCAACAAATATCCCAAAGTAATTGATTTAGGCATACCTTATCTAATCTGTGATTGTCGCGCATCTTCTGACGTTCTCCAGCACGATTGGCGCGTCGCTGAAAACAAATAATATTCGCCCCATTTCGGCCCTACTGCGGCGGTTTTGAAAAATTGTTCAACGCTTGCTCCTGGTATGACACAAAATAGATGTCACCGTTCAATGCGGGCAGGCCCGCGTACGCAATCTCTGGACGCGTCCGCGCGCATGCAGAGCAACTGCGCCCACCGTATACTGAATAATTTAATTAAACCACTCCCGGAGCCCAGCCATCACAATGTATTTGCAACGGCGTCGCTTGGGCGCGGCAGACTCGCGTCGGAGTGGCATGCCTTTCGTTGATGAAAGGGTCGGAAAATATAATTAACACCCCCGCCCCCCTATAAAAACGTGCGCCAGTGTAAACACGAATCTTATAAAGAATGTGTCATATTGATGCGACAGTTTGGATGTTTCGACCAAATCTGGATCAAGATCTGCACGTAAGCGCTATATCATAGTCTTCGGGAATTTGCATAAACACGCGCAAAATTGGGATTGCTTATGTAAGATTCACGCAACTACCCGCAATATCTCGTCACAAAATGTTCATGTGCTACGCTATTCAACTTGCTTTCTTTCTCTCTCTCTCTAAATTAATTTATTATTTATTTTCTGTTTTTTTTCTTCCTCCCTTTCTTTGTGAACCTCCCACTTTAAGGCCTTGCATCTATAAAGAACCTTCTCCCACGATCACAAATTGCTAAATTGTATAGCTCGGAAAACCTTATTCATAAGATAACTGTTGGGAGTTTGCGTCCCATTACCAGAATATGATAAAGAAAACTTTATTCGCTTCACATGTGCACGCGATGCACTTGCGTTCATAAAACACCGAAAGTTCGCCTATATATGAAACTGCATCAAGCGCTACATTACATGACCGCTTGTCGGAGTGCACTAGTACCGGACATATATCTGCAATAGCAAAAGGAAACAATGTGTTACCTTGGCGACTGAAAAAGAACAGGATACGGAATCATCATATTCCAGTAAAAGAGACTGAAAGCTATTTCCTATAGAAAGCGTTGAGAGTTTAGCTTCATGTGACAGATTGTTACAGGTCGAACAATTGTGCGGCCGACTCGTATCTGACCCTTTGTGACGTTGTTCTGTTCTCTGTTTCCATCCAAACACCATATATAGAGGTCCACTTGTCGGCACGACAAGTCACTTCAGTATACCTGAGTTTCTGTGTGTTGCGTCGGGCTGACACATGTCAAGCCGGCACATGTCATGCCAATCGCGGGGCAAAACTGCAACTTTTGCACCCGTTGTTCGCCGTAGTTAGTCGACGCTGTCGATAACAACACAGTTACACAACCAGTCGTTCGTTCACGATTTCCTCTCCGCTATTCGTTATAGTTTCCGACATAACACAACTCTTTCCGTAAAATACTTATGCTGTTTTTTTCTTCTTCTTTCTTTGTCATTGTCAGTGACATTCACGCAAATTCACTACCGACCACGAACAACGCAACGTCACAGGCACACTTCGTCGACCTACTCGACGCCGAAAAACGAGAAATTCGCAACTACGGCCGAACCAATAGACGTACTGAACGCGTCAAAGAGCGTACAACACGAGCACACAGACGCAATCAACAACAACAAAAAAAAAGCAGGGTCTTCCTGCGCGCGCGAGCACGCGTCCATTCGGAAATTGAGTTGCCCGTTGGGCTTTGTTTACGTCAACTTGCGAGCCGAAGCCAAAGCCAGTCAAAGCTTGAAAGAGAGAGCGAAAACACCCTGCAGTAGTAGATAGCAGCAGCAGTATAGCAACAGCAACAACGACAGCGCAGCAACAATAGAAGCAGTAGCTATGGCAACGCGGAACTTCGGGAGCAAGCAAAGCAAGCCGTGGTTTGCAGAGCGCGGGAGAGGAGGAGAGGCCTGAGCTATTGCGGAGCTTATACGGGTATAGCTCGTTCGGGTATAGACACACAGATTGCGTGAAACCGACCAAAAAAAAACTGTAAGGACGTTCAAAAGTACAAAACCGGCAGCAATCGCGGGAAAGAGGATAACGGCAGAAGAACGAAGAGAGAGAGATAGCGATAGTGACGTGCACGAAGTACACGCATACAAAATGCGCCACGTCTTCAACGCAAAGTGACGTGTCGGCGCGGCGTCGCAGAGGCAAGCTCGCGAAAGCGCCCGCGCGCGACCAGGAAACGAAGTTTCGAGAACAAACGAGGTTTTTGTTTCTCGAAACACGAAGAAGAAGTAAAAAGGCGGGCAAAACCCACCGAACAGCTACAGCGGTGCGCGCTTTGTTTTCCCGTCCAGCCTCACCACCACTCCGTGGAGCGCGGGTCGCTTCATTTTCTCAAGCTTCTAGCTACACACTCGTTTGCAAGCCGCGTACGCATCTTAACACGGTGCGGTATTCTGCATTGGCAGTCTTGTTGGGTGACAGTTGCACACGCGTGTGGAAAAGCTGGCTACGCTATAGCCGCGGTTGGCCGAATGCATAGCTGAAATGTTCAGCTGCCGATATGCACGCATACGTGCTGCACAAACAAATCCACTAAATAAGTAATACACAAACAAAACAAACCAACATCAGACTGAGAGAAGTGTGGCAGTTAAAACAAATTCACTAAACTATGAATAATACACAAATAAAACAAACTGAATCTGACTGAGAGAAGTGTGGCAGTAAAAACAAATATGGGCTAGTCGGTCGTTCGAACGTGCATGTGTATGATGGTAGCACGAAAAATGCACTCACAAGAGGGACAAGCCCCAAACGAAAGGATAGCCTCTTGTCCTATATATATGTGTGTCTCTTGCTTCTATCGCGGGGCATTGTGCGTGTATGTGAGAGAGAAGCGACCAATAGGGTCACGCTATAAAATTTCTATGCATGAGAGGCCCGAACATGACTTCTTGAAGGGGTTATTGCGTCGAACCCACGGCAGTACACGTGGATAGTGCATTCTTAAAGCGACACACACACACACACACACACACACACACACACACCCACACACACACACACACACACACACACACACACACAAAATATGTTGCCACACAGAACACAGTACACGATCTGTTCTTTTTATGGTAGCTGTAATGATAATTAATAATTACTCGAGTTTTATTTCCCAGAACGACGATATGAATTTGAGATTATTAGAGAAGCCATAGTGGATTGTTCCGGAAATTTCGACTTCGTGGAGGTTTCTAACATGCACCTAAATCTTGGCGTCTTGCGTTTTGCCTCCGACAATATGAGGCAGCCGCTGTCGGGATTCGATCTATAGTGATGTTCGAGTCAGCAGCTATATGCAGCACAACCACTAGACCACTGCGGCGAATATACAGTGTAAAGCTCTGTACACATTGGGTTGTCCGAAAGTACGTGGGATTCTATGGTCCGGAATTTGCAGCGCTCACTCTGCAAACACACGGGATCAAATACTCCGGAATATTCAGTGTTCACTCCGCAAGCACTTGAGATCCTATAGATACTCCGGGCAATTCGGTGTTCACTCCGCAATGGCATGGGACCCTAAACATGGTGGAATATATTCGATATCCACTACTTATCACAGAGTGCGCATTTATCTGCCTTAGCTGTAGCATTCATAAAAGCTGTTCTGTATTGAGCTTCGTTTTATGGCAGCCACCACCGTGTGCATATGACGCAAGACGTTTGTACAGGCTCTGGCTTCATGCATGTATACTTTCATCGCACATATAGGCAACTTTGCGGGCGGTCAAGCCGTTTCCTTGCCGTTGCGTCACTAACAATATTTTGTTTCGTTCAAAAATTGCTTTTTAGTATCTCATTTAAAGGTGTTTTTTTTTCTTTTTTTACTCTCGTAACGTACCCCTTTACTTGCCTGGAATGTTCTGGAAGCTTGGATTGCGTGAAGCCATGCTGGTCGCCGAAGTGTTGCGCGACGTGACAACATACGGAAACGAGACCGGTATGTGCATATGAATAGAGAAATGAAACTGAAGGAAGTCTGAAAACTTACGAAATTGCGTGACGCCAGCAGCAAAATCGGGCCTGGAAACTTCGAGAAGTTTGCGTCGCATGCATGCGGTAAACAACTCCAGACAATGGCAAACCTCGCAATCAATGTTGTCATAGTCAGGAAAATATATGGTTGCTCAATGGCTGAAGGAGCATTGCAAGACAAGCTTCTGGAACATTTTCTTTGCTCTTTTTAAATTCTAGATGTCATTTTTTGAGTGTGCAATTATCAATGTTAATTTCTTCGTCGACAAACTTGAGAATGTTAGAAAGGTCAAGAACGCTGAACGCGAAAAGCCGAGCGTTATTGCGGACTTATAGATTTCCTGTTACTGCATGCGTCAGCGGAATATACCGAATCGCATCCATTTAACGCGTTGCTGGAACGCATGTTTAATGAAGCTTTAGCTCCCGATACGTAAATGTTTATGTACGTACGTAAATGTATACCTTTACGTTCGCGCAATTTGTGACAATAACAACATTTAGAGTATAGTTAATTTAGATAAGATTGAATGACCACTGGGACAAAATAACAAGAGATGTTTTTAGGGTGCCCAGAATCATGATGAATACAGAGTGGCGAGACGATGGTGTGAAGAGCAATGAACAGCCATTGATATTCTGCTCACCTATACATTGATTGATTGATTTGTGGGGTTTAACGTCCCAAAACCACCATTTGATTATGAGAGACGCCGTAGTGGAGGGCTCCGGAAATTTTGACCACCTGGGGTTCTTTAACGTGCACCCGAATCTGAGTACACGGGCCTACAACATTTCCGCCTCCATCGGAAACGCAGCCGCCGCAGCCGGGAATCGAACCCGCGACCTGCGGGTCAGCAGCCGAGTACCTTAGCCACTAGACCACCGCGGCGGGGCAGCTCACCTATACATTGACAGACACGCAACCATCAGGGCGTATAGTGAGAAAATTTTTTTCCGGTGGGGAAGGGGGACCTGTTATGCACGTTCATGCGGGTGTTTGTCTGTGTGAAAGCGCAAACACGTATAAAATGAAAAAAAAAAATACGGGAGGTATTGAACACTACACCCCCCCCCCCCCCTTCCTGACAAGCACGCATGTATATACGCGCAAAGCTCATGCAAATGTGTATACAGCGCGTACACATATAATGTGCGTTACATCGGCGACGAATAGTGCAAGCTGTATTACCAATGCTGATCGAAGGCATATATGCCTCAGTGCATTCGCAGTTAGAGTAAGCGCCGCTTTATCCCTCATAGACCTCCATTCCTTGCACTATTCTCGACAATTCTCGTTTATCTCGTAGATCCGAATTCGCGAGAACAGCGCAGTGTCTCGGCAGGTACAATATATAATGTATATATGGGCGCACCGCGATCCTGCGGCACTCCACAGGAGATGGAGCTCGCGCTATAGCAGGGCTCGCCAGCGCAAAAAAAAAAAAAAAAGCCTCGTCCCGCTTTTATTTCGGTTCTCTCTTAAAAGCGGCGGCGTAATCTTGTCAGGGGGATTTCCAAGTGCTGGATTTGCGCCTAATTCCTCCCGCAAGGTTTCGGCGCAGGGATGAGCGCCCGTCGAAGACAACGTCCGCTTTGTTCGTCACCCACCGAAAAACACACGGGCGCGGTTTTTTTCACTCGCAAAGTGCGTTAAGTGCTACGAAATGACAAGAGCGCCGCGATCCGAAGAGATCGTGCTAGGAAAAAAAAAAAAGAGTGCTGGCTGCCTGTGGTGTGCAGATAGACGAAAAAAAAAAGGGCCCTGTATAAATGGAAGTGAATAACCGAAATGCGCGGGTCGACTAGACCATGTTTCCTCCGAAGGCCTCAACCTAATTGTCCCTTACTTTAAGTATTTCATTTTAATCTATACGATTTATATCCTCGGTTGAGATGCAGTCGGCGAAAGGAGGTTACATGTGCCGAGAAGTTTGGAGTGAAGGAGAGAGTGCTCGGCTGTTAACACGTGCTCCATCTATAAAAGTTTCGTATCGAGCACGTTTTAGGGCTTTTGTGCAAGAGGTCCCTTTCGTTTGCTCGGTTTCTTGCGAGATCTTTTACCGACAATCCCCTCTAAACCTGAGCAGCAGGGTGTTTATCGAGTGTTATACGATAATATCTGCAGAATTCAAAAAGCACTTTTATAGTGATTCTCTATATGAAAACTTGGTTGCTGCCCTGTTTTTTCTGCCATTGCATTGATAAACTACTTAATACAATAACGATGCTATAGCAAAGGTTTCAATTTTCAGTTTCCTATTGATGTGTGACTTCAAGCTTCTCTCGACACTTAACACACGCGCACTTCTCTCTGGTAATAACCTTACATTTATTTATGTCTGTGTTTATTACACACACTGCCACTTTCTGCTCTTTGTGTTGCTTAATTGCAATGCAGATCAATGTACATTTGATTTCTGACCACGCTTCCTTCGAAATTTGATTCTGTTCTTTCTACTTTCGTATATCAACAGAGGGTCGGTAACTAAACTCCCATGACTATATACCACGCCTCTAACCTCGGTCGTCCAACACTTTGAGTTTTGCGTTATTTTCGGCTAACGCCCACCCGGCTCATACAACACCACGCCGAAGTAAACCTTGGCCCACCTATACAGCTCTGTTTAGCGCACCAGAATGCCATAAGAAACTAAGGATGCTAGTTCGACTCGCAGTCCTATAATTCCGATATTTTAATGGAGGTCCTAATGTTTAAAATATCTTGTAGTATTCTTATGGGGGACGAAAAAAGAAACGATTGCGATCCATCATTTAATAGCACAAAGTTGCACTGAACATATCCAAAACCCCCGTGGTTTAAATTGATCCGTAGACACTGCAGCTTCTCCATCATGCCATTCATAATGGACTATTTTTCAGGTCTGAGTCGTTAAATCCGAAGCATTAAATTGAGAATTGTGTTCCTAAAATTAGGAAAAGAGAACTTTTATGAGTAAAGAGTCACTTACGACGGCATCCCCTGCGCAAATAATACGTGACACCCAATAGCATCTCAACAGAAGGCCCACCGAGAGACCCAAAAACTCCACGGAAACCTAACAGTATACTTGCACTACGACTTTTGTCGAAGATCATTATACCATGGAACAAGCCGAATGTTACGAACATCTTACATCAAATATTAAAGCGATCTGCATGCCCCATGCATAAGGCGACGTGCGAATAAGTCAAGCGATCGTACTTGCCAAGGGGCCATGACTTCTCTCCCAAAACGCGAAAGTAAAAAAAACTGCTTCTTTTTAAATTTTACAAATATAGAACTAAAAACGAAAATTTCATCGGTGTAACGGCACTTGTGACATCTTTTCGAAAGAACTGATGCACACGATTCAACTGCATCTCGGCAAAACGCACATCAAGGCAGGGGAAATTACACGGAAACACAAATGCGCACACACAAACGCAAGCGAAAACACAAACCTATGCTGTATAGGCTATCGTCCGTATAGAGAATGTGAACAGTCCCCAAATATCTGGCGTCAAGCACTCAAACCGGTCTGCCTATACTTCGTGGGCAGGAATCACGCGATGACGCCAATTTGGCCTATGCATTCGTCAATTGCACCCACTGTTCGTGGAGTATCTATCTATTCGCTTCCATCTTGGGAAAAGAAGCACGCGATATGTTTTCATGTACAAAAAAAAAAGTTAGAGGCATCCACGTGCAAGAAAACCGATGTGGCCTTTCACACTTCGCGCCGTTATATGCTCCCGCTGCTGAGTGTGAAACGGCAGCGGCAAAGGCGGCAATCAATTCGCATTAAGTATTTCTCACCGGCTCTGCCAGGGCGAGACACATTGACTCTGTAATTGTTTCTCAACCCCCCCCCCTCTTTTCTCGCCTGCTGGCTGGCTCGATCCTGAAGCTAGAGCTTGAATCTATATAGAAACGGAACCACGCACTCTCCACATTTAGTTCGCGTTGGCCTTTTTTTTATTTCTTTCACGTATTTAGTACCACTTCACACGAAGGCCATTGCGGCACACGCCCATTTTCTCTTAGTTGGCTGATCATTGTTCGCTTTGCACTCCTATAGTTTATAGGTTTTATTTCTTTTTCTTTCGTCTCGATTCTCCCAATCTCCGGCTTATCGTGGTTTCATATATACATTTGTTCGCCCGTGCCGGTTTTTTCTCCTTCTTCTTGGCACCGATCTCCCAGTGTGGCATTGTCAAGGACTCCTTGACAAATGTGTTATTGCATCACCGGCTGATTTGCCTTTGAGGGGATGCGTTTTACGCGCGGGGTATAGTCTACAGTCTGAATGGCCTATAGATTCCTATATGCGCGATAGGTTCACCACGATGGTGCCATTAGATTAGTGCAAGAAAGTAAAATTTAAAAAAAAGAGGGCGGGGGGGGGGGGGGGCAATGAAGCAACGAGCGAGAGCGGGCGTTAGATTTCGACGAGGCTGACATATTACGCATGCGCTTTCCTGCTTCTTTCATTCAGTTATATTGAGATGGTATTGCCAAGGTATATATACCTTTGTTCCTGCTTGAAAAAGAATTCGAGTGTTGGCATCGAGTTGCTCTCTTTCGATACCCTTCTCGCTTTCACTGTAAGACAGCCTCTAAGATCAGTGTTGTTCATATTCAAGTTGTGATATCACGGGCATGCAACGGTCTCGCCGTTCAGCTTCAACGTATACAAGCATGAATAATGATTTCGCTCATGTTGATTGCACTGATGTGAGTCTTTAGAGTGAAATGACTCTCGCTAAAACATAACAAATAGTTCTACATGAGTGCTCCTTGCCTGAGATCGTTGGTTCTCCACATAGTAATGACGGCTTCGAGCCAACCACATTGACAAGGACGAGGTTTTCCTTTCTCTATTCTACGGCCTACGGGTACAAATGTAAGAAGTGATCAGCGTTTTTTTTTTGTGTGTGTGTGTGTGTGTAGGTGTGTGTGTGTGTGTGTGTGTGTGTGTGTGTGTGTGTGTGTGTGTGTGTGTGTGTGTGTGTGTGTGTGTGTGTGTGTGTGTGTGTGTGTGTGTGTGTGTGTGTGTGTGTGTGTGTGTGTGTGTGTGTGTGTGTGGATTACGTTCTCCGTAAACATTTACTGTCAAACAGGCCACGCCGTTCCACTCCTTCAGCGCACCGAAGACACGTTAAGGCATATAGCAGCAAAACGAAGTCGTGTAACCGCGACCTGACCCTGGCTCGTGTGACACGACGTACGCCGAGGAAAAAAAAGACAGCGTTCTTACACACAACTACACGGCGCGCGCTGGTCGGGCTTGAGATACAGGCAATTACTGTTCTCCCCTCGTCCTCACGCCATCAACAAGGCTAACAGAGATCCACACACGAAGTTATAAGAATAATAAATCAGCGCATCCTTTCTCCCGCACCGTCTCCCGCCGGTCTGCTGATAGAAAAAGCGCGCAACTGCGGTACCTATATGCCTGGCCGTGTATATAGAATATACGCAGCCACACAATAACGCCACATGCTGTAAAGCCCAGCAACCCTCCTCCCCCCCCCCCCCGCCCTTACACACACGCCAGAGGGCGTCGGAGTCGCGACGCAAATGTATGCACCCCTCCTCGAGACCGGCGATGGCTACAGCAAGGCAGATGGCTCACGCCGCTTGCATCGCAACACGAGGCATCCGTGTCGTTCTTCTTCCTCTCCTGTTTCATTCTTTAAAGCAGTTTCTCTGGCTTTCTTCTTCCACTTTACCGTGTGCCTTCTCGGCACCAACAAACGCTCGTAGCTCTCTCTCCCCCTTCGTTTTTTTTTTCCCTGTTGGAGCGGAGACGAATGATGCGAAATCTCGAAGTCACTCCATCGCTGCTAAATCGTGTGTTGCCTCGTCCCTAAGTGATGCGCGCCCCCCTCCCCTCTGCGCGCTTTCATGCAGCTGGCTTCTCTGCGCGGCACGAGAGTGACGTCATGCGCTCAGTGGTCGAGGCGAGCCGTATGCAAAGAAAGTGCCGCAATCTCGGAGGCGCTTTTCGCGTACCGTATAAACGCTCATTCATCGGCCCCCATGTTTTGTGTGACCATGGTTTATTGTTCTTGTTTCGATAACTCATGGCGGGATTCTACGCAGACACCTGGCGCAGTAACACGATAAAATTCATTGTGTTGTTGTCTTGTTTGCCTATGTTTTGTCCTCATCTTTAGACAAGTACGAGTCAACGCGGCTCGTTTGCTTACTGCTGCCATCGAGCACAGTAAACCGCGCCATATCATTTGCTCGATGTAAGTCCAGCTTAAATAATCTTGACTATTATAGAGTATAGATTATAATATAGGCGACAAATCATTAGCCAATAATTCAGTAAAAAGAGAAATGAAACTTAAAAACCACCATCTTCGACAGGGGCTGCATTATTTTTATATGTTGCTGTTTCTTGGGTAGCATAACGATGTTAGCACTACAAAACCCGCAAAACAAGACACGGCCCTTTATATCGTCTTTAAAGTACTTTACAACACTTGTTACGCAACTATGCCTAAGACGCGATATCCATGTTCTGACAATAAGACGTCGTCGTCGTCGTCGTCGTCGTTGTTGTTGTTGTTGTTGTTTCGGCATAAACTCAAGACGAGAAACAGAACCAACGGGATTGTATGATTCAACTAATCTGAGCGGTCTCCAAACAAGGGGCGCGTCGGCACGTGACCTTACAAGACGAAAAACGAGAAAAGCAAGCCCATATGTTGGCGCGGAAGTAACAGGTCATTATGGTGCACCAGAGCGTGAATGCGCTTCCCTCTGTGCAGAAACAGAACAGGAATAAAGTGCAATTAATGCCACTGAAGAATAAAAATGCAGGGACTGAAAGAAATTCGTAAAACAATGAGAGAAAAAAAAAAGAAACGGAATAAAATGCAATTTTAAGAGGAACCGACCAACTCGCACTTCTTCGTCTATCACCTTGATGGTGGTTAGCCAGCCGCATACAACATCTGTCATTTCCGGACGCGCGCAACTATACAATGCCGCCTCGCCGAGAACGAACGCTATGTTAAGCTAGGATAACGGGACGGCTCAGTGCTCTCCCATAGTTGAGTACGAAGTACTCGAAATCGTTGAACATTTTTTCTAAACTATTTTTATGGGAAACATGTATGCTCACTGCTATATGCATTGCGGGAAGATTTACTATTCGTTTGTGTATGTGCGTGAAAGATAACAAGTACACGACGCAAGTAAATACCTGTAGCAGGAAATACAGGCGACGAAACATATGAGCGTTTCAATTAACGCGTTACACGGGTATACGTTGAAACGTGAACGAACCGTTCATGTTTTGCTAAAAACGAAAACATTCACTTCAAATACGACGCTATATGGCTGTTCTATTTGCTACTGATCTATTTTCTACTGAGTATCATGAATGGACGGCACACCATAATGACATACCATTCGCAACTTCACCGCGACAGAGAAACCGAACGCTGTACTTACATATATATTATATATCGCGCCCCACATCATCAAATAACTAGTGCAGCTGTATTCAGTGAAACACTGTTCGCATTCACACCGCATCTATGCAAGCAACGACGAAAGTATTTCTAGCGCAAAGCACTGCATGCTCACAGAGAAACTGTGGGGCAAGCGCCGACGACGAATGCGCCACCCTCGAAAGCGGTGAACCGCCCTCGCGAACGCACCGCAGGATTTGAAAGCTGGCCTTGCGACTGAGGCGTTGTGCGCGCGTATACGGTGCAGCGACGTTCGCTAATCGAGCCAATTCCATGGCGGCATGCAAGCTGTCTTTCAACTGGGCACAGCGCAAGAACTACAGCGTATACGATACGAGAAGGAGAGAACCAGTATATAGGGCTGAGGGTGATGGCGAGTAACGAAAGGATTGACCATGCAGGACGCGGCATTTTCTCGGTTTCTCAACATTTCTCCCAAACGCGCACAAACACAAAGTATCCGCAGCCGTCGCGGTGGCGAAGGAACCGTCGGATGACGTGGCTGGGGAGCCCGCGAAATAGGGTTCGGGTTTGTGTACAGCTGTGGCCTTTGCAGTGAAGTATATACGCGCGCATACTATAGAGTCCGTATACCGCTGCAGGCCTCTCTAGCGCGTTCTAATTAAACCGCGGTTTTAACGCGGCCTCCCCCAATTATTGATCAGCGCGGCCGAACACAAACACTGACGCACGTACGCGACGCGTTGAGAGCGCCGTCGCCGCTGTCGTGCTCGGATCCTGCGTCGTTCTGTCTTCCCGTGCCCTCACGCTCGCTTCCCGAAATCCACACTGGCTTCCCTTCGGTTAGATGAGTCTGCGCTCGAAGGGAGAACGCGCGCGCAGGGTAACGCAGGAGTCGAGGAACGCTCGCTAATGGTAAGCCACGTCGACCGACGGCTGCGGCAGATTTAACGGCTTCCGCCGGTCGCACGCCTGTAGTGTGTTCCACGCGCACCGCATGCATGCAGCGGTGGCTCTAACGACGCGTCGGAACACGGCTGCAGTCTGTGTATACAGTATAGTTTATACGAAGACGTATTCTGTATACGGTGATTTTTCCAGATGTGAAAGAACTACAAAGGGCCCCGTAACAATCGATTGATTGATTGATATGTGGGGTTTAACGTCCCAAAACCACCATTTGATTATGAGAGACGCCGTAGTGGAGGGCTCCGGAAATTTCGACCACCTGGGGTTCTGTAACGTGCCCCCAAATCTGAGCACACGGGCCTACAACATTTCCGCCTCCATCGGAGATGCAGCCGCCGCAGCCGGGATTCGAACCCGCGACCTCCGGGTCAGCAGCCGAATACCTTAGCCACTAGACTGCCACGGAGGGGCCCCCGCAACAATCGATTAACACACGAAGAACGAGAGCGTTAATACTATACTCCACGGCGTTTCCCGTCTCTCCGGCATTCGTGACGCCGCTGCACTGTTCACGTGACGTCACAACGAAACAAGCTCTCTATTGGTCCATATATGAGAGACGTACATCGGTGGTTAACTTCCTCCTACCCTATTTTTTTAGCCGTGCAGTCGCACTCCCATTCTGCCTTAACTGAGATCAATGTCGCGAGTGATCAAACGATTTTACTTCGTTTATTGAGTTTTTACCTGCGTGACCGGCGAGAGCAGTGTATATTTAGAATCACTGGAAATTTCTAGACGGAAACAAAAACTTAAAACATTATTTCGTATAATCCAAGGGATATTCAAAATACCTAAAGACGAGTACATACGCCTTCCCGGAAAACGTAGCACTAGATTGAATCATGATGCCCCCATTGAACCTTTCAGCGCTCGCACTGACATCTTTCGGTGGTCATTTTTCCCGGATGCTATAGAACAATGGAATTCTTTACCCCAACATGTTATTAATAGTACCGATGTACAAACTTTTGACAGAGAAATTGATGCTTATTTTGGTAATGGTTGAAGTACTGCCCATTCTGTTTTCCTGTGTTTATTGCTTAGTGGTTTTTTTAGGTGTTCTGTTTATACTCATATTGTACTCCCTCCCTGTTATGACCCTCAAGCGAGGGTTGACAGTATTATTAAATAAATGAATAAAATATAGCCAAAATGCACAAAATCCTCACAGGCTCGCCGCTTAGTGTCCACCGCATACTGTCCACGTGCTTTTGGAACAAATAAGCGGCGAGGAGCAGATATCGTCTGCGGAAGGGTATACTGAAAGCTAGAAAGAAAACCACTCCGTCGTCTTGAACTCCGTGTGGTTCAGGGGCCCTTCAACACTATGTGCATTAGCCCCAGTGTTATAACTTCGCAGTGACTATATCGGCTCATGTTCTGCGGCAGAGAGCATACGCGATCACCCTATATGCGTATAAACGCGGTCTTTAAACGCGTATATATCATTGTCGACGCAACCTTGTCGTCACACTTTACTGGAAGACCTTGCATCGCATACACCGCAAACAGCTCGATCACGTGTGATGAAGTGTGATTGCCGATGATGTGTGTAGACCTTCTATACCTGCATAAAACGGCTTATCGCTAGTCCAATGAGGCGCGCGATTGTAGTTTAGACTGAAGTGCGTCAGCCGTTTTGCTTTGACCGATGTGCGGTATCCGTCCGCCATGACAGCTTCTATACACCTATATCAACGAAAGACTAGTTTGTCATAACTCTTAGCAAGTTGTCAAGTTGTATATTTGAGGGAGGCAAAAGATATCAGCACTCCTTTAGTACATGGGTCTGCACCTGAACCTCACGCGCGACGAAGCAATTCAAAAGTTTAATTAAGCTTTTAATGAGAGGCACTTTAGCACTGAATGAGGTAACATTGTTCATCGTATCAATGTGAGTAGGAAACGACGAATACTCTTGAAATCAATGTTGACTGAGGCATGTGGTGTTCGTTTCGAAGATTTCAAAAGCTTTAACTAAGCGTATAATCTCGAACGAGCAGAATTTCCCGAGTTTGATAGATATGTGGGGTTTAACGTCCCAAAACCACCATATGATTATGAGAGACGCCGTAGTGGAGGGCTCCGGAAATTTCGACCACCTGGGGTTTTTTAACGTGCACCCAAATCTGAGCACACGGGCCTACAACATTTCCGCCTCCATCGGAAATGCAGCCGCCGCAGCCGGGATTTGAACCCGCGACCTGCGGGTCAGCAGCCGAGAACCTTAGCCACTAGACCACCGCGGCGGGGCTTCCCGAGTTTGCCACAGATTAGTTTGGAAAGAAGTATTCCGAACGGAAGTATTTTTTACTCCACAAATACGATGGTCTTCAGCTGGAGTTGATGAGGTGTAATGGACGATCGTATCTATTGCAATCACGTTCATTCTCCTGAGTGATATTATTATATTGACTTAGTATTTTCTTTGAAAATCTAAGTACTAACGAACTGCGTCTACAATACTGCATATACGGTTGTTAGATAAATGTTCTATGTGCCTTAGTCTATATACGTTTACGTAGATCACATAACGACAGGGTAAGAAGGCTGTAGTCAACAACAGTACAGCATTGCTTCTTTTTAATACATCATGTAACCGCAAATGAAGAAAGTACAATTGCCCGCCTATGGAATCTGTCTCCTGCATGCTTTTTGATGGTATACTATCTGTCGGTATTTTCCTTGCGAGTATAGTATACAGGAAACTTTGGATTCGGCAAAAGTATAGGTACCGTTGCATTTCTTCCAACAATGTTTGAAAATGTCAATAAGAACTTGGAAAAAGTTCGCAGAAATATGCCTTTCACAACACGGTGCATGATACATGTGATCATAAACACATGAGATTGTATACGTATACTGTAGGATTTCACATTATAAAGCCACTCCGAAAACTGCACAGTTCGACTAGTACAATCTCTACTCGCTGTTTTTATTTATGTGTGCATACGTTTAAGCCAGGTGGCAATCAACGCAAGAAGAATACCCAGCCAACTAATTGCTTCTCAGCCTTTATACTGGCAGACCTCACCTTCCGGCAGTTATGAAGTGGCAGTATTTGGTGTAAATAAAGTTTACTTAGTATTCAATTGATTTCGAATAACGATGTGGTACTCAACGCCTCCCTATTTTCATTAAATGAATCCACACTGCAGTACATATTTATATCTTCAAAGCCGAAAAGCTATTAACGAACTTGCTTTTCGCTCAGGTGCAGAGTTTATTTTTTTCTGAAGTTTTATGTACACCATGCGTGGTGTTATACCTTCCGTTGATGGCACACATTGTTATACTATACATGCATATGAATCTGTAATCACAATCTTAAAAATATACGCATTGTAATCTTAATCCATTGACGAACGCGAAGAGGCATACCGTGCACACATAATTACCATCTGAGAATACACGTGCTGGGATGACAATTTCATCTGAGTCATTGCCACAGCGAAGTCATCTAGTAAACGTGCCGCCCTGAACGGCGCGTGCACTGAATTAAAGGGACACTAAAGAGCAAAACGCTATTTCGCGTAATAGTAAAGTAAAATTTCACAATCCCGCAAACACCACTATTACTTCGACACGGCACTTGGTAAGCCGGAAAACGCGCGAAAACGAAATGTGGATGGAGACGCCACCTTGAGATTCCCGCGCCGAACACTGTGACGTCATCAATTATTGAAGGCGTACTGGGTCCTACGTAGCTTCTAATCGATAAAATTGAAGTACATTGTAATCTGTGGGTGCCATAGGCTTAGCATACGAAGTCTTAGAAAATTTAATCGAGCCAATGTCGCCAAAATACGAAAAATACATTCTGGAATTTCTTACGTCGCACGCGGAGATTACGGCGCGAAATTTAGAAATTAAACTTCAACCTTGATTTTCTTCGCTAATAATGAACCTATGACAGTATGACATACGTCATGAAATCATATAGTTCTCAGAGTGCAGTTTATTAATCTAAAACAACTCATTGTTTCGCTTATAGTGTCCTTTTAACAAAACAAACAAACAGACTAAAAAAGAATTTGAGTCGTATTGGTTAATTAGCAAACATTGAAAGTAAGTTTCTTTGTTTACCGATCCTCAAGCTCTACAAAGTCTACCATAATTAAAAGCAGCTTCAGCTACAAAGTGCAAGTCGACACTGCAGCTTAACATGGCACTGAATCAGATTTGTCAAAAACAAGAAAAAAAAACAAAAAAAAAAACAACGACAACAAGAAAACCATACGATGGCTATCATGGTGCGCACTGAAGCGTGTTTTAGCGAACCGATAAATGCCGAAGCACGCACGCATCAATACTCCTTCATGGGATCGGCTAAGTCCCGGCGCTAGATACTTCATTTAAAGCGCGCGGAGCAACCCCTTTTAACAGCTAGGAGACCAGTTTTTCGATATTTACAGAATTTAAGTTCCAACACAGCAGAAAATGCCCAAAACATCGAGTCAGCGCTTGGCAACCCTAAAGTTCATCTCAGTTTTACCCACAAGATGAGTGCGAAAAATTCAGCGCCAATTCGCTCGCTTGATCGCGAGCAGGAGGAACGTCACGAAAGATGCCATGGAGGACCCAATCGCTTTGCAATGAGCGCGCTTGTCAGCAAACACGTCAAAAAGAATTATGTGATGCTGGCATTTGAGCACGCTGTGGTACAACAACGAGTTATATAAGCTAACGCTGCAGTTATTAATCTAGAAGGACGCGTTTTCAGTATTTCGACTTTAACCACACGTCTGCGGCTTACCATGCGTTTATCAAAGTGTAAAATGAAACACATGCATGTCGCTGCAATCTTCGTGCAGAAAGTGTGTATCCTGCGGTGATAAATACTATGATATTGTGTGCGCGGTTGCGTCTCCTAAATTTACCTTGGGAGCGCGCAACACTCGTCTAAAGAACGAAAAAGAAGAAAAATACTAGCCCAAGCTATCTAATCAGTTAAACGGGTTAAACGTTATACTAGGAAACGTTTACTGGGCATTATGCGAGTTCCTATATGCGAGTATCGTGTGCAAAAGTACATGCAAGTATTGAACGCATCGGCGTACACTGTGGCAAAGCATGTAATGCGGCAAAGAGCATGGCGTCGAATAGCGTGTGTGCTATCTAAGCCGACGTTTTAGGATTTATTGATAGTGATGACATCTGCGACATCCTAAACTACAAGAAGTGGAACGGTGTAAACAGAAATTTAACGACGAAGCATTTGACGCCGCCACTCTTTTTTCGAACATAATGACACTATGGTCGACCACATGACCGGGTAAAGAGGTACTTGCCAGCAGCATAAAAGTTAAACTGTACCAGGCCTATGGGATGTTACGTCCACGCTTGTTGTCATCGCATCATCACCGACCACACTACCTGGCTATACGTCACCAAGCTTCTTGTTCGCTTTTTCGCGCACGTTGTCGCCGAACATTGCACGTCCATAGGGGGACGACCGGGGAAGAGATCAACGAAGCACCAGGACTCACCTCTTCCACTCCTGCCGACGAACCTGAGGTCGTTAAACTTGGCCACTTGGTTCTTGACAACGGCCGAAGCGTTCCTCAGTTCGGCGCAGTAGTTCTCATCGTTTCCCGCACGCAGCGTGACCAGGGTCCCGTCGCAAACGTCCCCGAGGGTGACCACCTTGAACGCCACCGGCAGCGTCTTGTTGGATCGCCAGTGACTGGGAAGCACCGAGCACACCATGTTCGGGCTTCCCGTGCGCATCAGTTCGCCCGGGTGCTCGGCCAGCACCTGGGTGAGGGCCCGTTCGCCGGGCAGCACCATTTCGGCCATCCTGCTGCGACGCCGCTGCGAGGACGGCTCGCGGTGCGTCGTGTGCTGTTCACGCGGCGGCTGCTGCTTGCTGCCCTGGTCGGCTGCCGGCAGATGCATTGAACGCTGCCTGGCCCAGCGCACGCGCACGCGCACTCGCCGCCCTTCTGAGGTTTGCGGGCTCTGCCCGAATCGGCCGTCTGCCAGACCGCACCGCCGCCGCACCGCCTCGGCTTCCTCCTCCTCCCTTACCTCTCACACTGCGCGCCTCCCCGCCAGCGTCGTCCTCCTCTTCGCGGCCACCCTCGACCTCTCTTGCCCACCACGCCGCTAACGTCTCTCCTTCTTTGCGGGGAAAACAAGCGAGAAAAGTAAGCGCCCACCTCACATCCTCCCTCTTTCTCCATCACCTCCGGCTGGAAGTAAGAGAAAAGGGAGAGGAGAAATGGAGCGCGCCGCGGTGCGGGCAGCGTTGGAAGCGGCGGCTGCGCGAGCGCCTGTTGCGTTGTGCGTGCGTGAGGCGCGTGTGGGTGTGCAAGGCTTGCCGCAGCGGGCGCGCGCGCGCGAGGGGGCTGACGTGCAAAACCGCGCTGGTTGGCGGGGAAGCTCGCCCGGAGGAGGAGCGGTCGGGGCGCGCGGGCGGCCGCCGGAGCCGGAGAGGCCGGCTCTCGGCCGCACTGGGAGGCCGCTTCCCTCACCGACAGTAGCGACGGCGGAGAACGCGGTCGCCGCTGCTGCTGCGCTAGCCCGACGCGCTTCCTCGGTAGCTACCGGTCGTTGGCGGGCGGTGCGTGCTTCATTCCTTGCGCCCCGCAGCCGCCAGCCTCCTACCACCCTCCACCGGTGTCTAAGTGCTCTCGCTGTTCCTTGCTCTCGTTTTCTTTTTATTTATTATTCTTTCTGGTCGTGGCTCCTTCAGCACTATCTCGGTCGGCCGCAAGAAAGCTCTCACTTTGGTCGCACTTCGGCAATGACCACTTTCAGTTCCAGAACCGCCTCGGAGTTTGATTCGACAACTTGCCTTTACCGTTTTACTATAGTTCATTCGTTCAAAGTGGTTCTAAGAGAGAAAGGAAGAGAAAAGTGAGCCCCGTAACTGTCTGCATCAAGGTGCGATACCTCAACAGTTGCTCGCAAGGGATGGGGGTGAGGAGGGATTAAAAGGGTAGGATTAAAGGTGTATATAGAGAGAAAGATATGCTAAGTCAGCGAGCGAGGACATATCAAGGGGATATGGGAGATAGGAAAGATGGTCACAGGAGTCCGAGGACGGGGCACCACTTGCGAGAGCTCTTGTCGGCGTCAGGAGATGGCGTAGGGCAAGTCCAGTAGGTCAGAGCTACGCTGTCGTCGGAGGTCGTCGTCAGGAGATGACGCAGGGCCAGCCTAGTCGGCCAGAGCTACGCTGACGTCGGAAATCACGAGGGCACAACCGATCGGCAAGGAAACCAGTGAGCGAGTGTTCATTCATTCGTTCACCCTAGTGTGCCTGGTTCCAGGTTTATTAGCTTTTTTGGAAGAAACTGCGACTGTCGTTTTGGTTCTTTGGGCATTCCATACTCCATCAGATTGATCGGTTTGAATAAAAGGAAGCCTTTTTTTTTCTATGAACACATGCAATGAAACAAATCGTTACTTAATGCGAAGCCTTTCCTAGGTATCGAATGTGACATGACACCTTTCTCTTTGGTCATGTAAAAAGAAGAGACCGCGTAAGAAAAGACTATGAGATATTGAGTTGAGTGTCTGAAAAGGGCGTCATATATAAACGTAAAAAAGCGCAAAGGGCTCTCCGCGCTTCACACTCCCTAACGTTACTTTTAAAGACGATAGTCTTCCTTGGGGATCTTCGACACAAAAACTTTGGTCTGTCTCTCTGTACATTTGTCTGTTCGTCCACCGTTACCGCGAACTGGAGACTGTAAACAGCAAAAGCCGATACACCCCGCACAGCCAAACCCATCCGCAGCGCCCACCAATGTTGCTCAAGCATCAGCGTTCATAAGTGTGCGATTGTCAATTAAAAAGCAATTATTGCGCATGTTTGAGGCACCATAACAACACGTATATATTCTGCATGCTCATCTTTTACTAGAAAAGGCATACATAAGTAATTCTAAGGACCGTAATGCGTATCACGATGCGCTGATCATGTAACGCTTGCACGAAGAAGCGAGTGTTTCCAACGCTTTGCTAAGACGACACGGTGGTGGCACCTACCCGTCGCCTTGTGTTCTACACCTTATCACCTCTGAGACGGGCACGCACTCCCGTCTCTGGGTCACGCGCTTTGTTTTCCAAATAAAACTGCCAGATGGCGCTCTTGTATCACGTGTGATTTTTTTTAATGAGCTCAATGCATAAACAGAATAACCGTCGAACGTTCATAGCGGAGCATGGTCCACCCGTGTATAATTTCAAAGAAAGCAAGCATATTTGTGACATATAGAAGAACATCAGTAAATGTGGCAATCGCACTTGTGTTGGTATCGACTGTGTCCTATATATTGACAATGTTCTTCTGTGTGAATGCTGTCGCCCACGTCGAAGAGCCATATAAAATATTTGTTCACATTTCGAACTCTCAATAAAACATTGGCACCGTATCTGTATGAACACTGAAAATGTCGTCGAAAGACGATGGCCTTGCGTCTGGAGAAAGTGAACAAAACGTTTATTTGATGTGCTGCGCAAGAAAATCGGTGAATGGTATTCCGAAAGCGCTGCGATAAAGTGCCTCGAGCGTGCAGCGGAGGTAAACGAACGCATCGAGTCACGTCACACGTGAGAAATGAGCGCTACCTGGCAGTTATCTTGGAAAACAAAGCGCGCGTGCATTGCGCGCTCCTCTCGGAGGTGATAAGAAACGCAAGGCGACGGATAGGTGCCACGACCGTGTCGTCTTAGCAAAGCGTTGGAAACACTTGCCTTTTCGTGCAAGCGTTGCCTGGTCAGCGCAACGCGATAAGCACTATGGTCCTTATAATTACGTATGTATGCTTTTTCTAGTAAGTGACACACATACAGAATATTGACGTGTTGTTATGGTGCCTCAGATATGCGGAATAATTGCTTTTTAAGTGACAATCACACAAGTATGAACGCTGAATCTTGAGCAATATTGGTGGGCGCTGCAGATGGGGCCGGCTGTTTGGAGTATCGTTTGGCTACTTTGGTGCCGTTTAGGGAACTGTCAAGGGCAGACAAACAGGCAAATGTAAAGACAGACAGACCAAAATTTTTGCATCGAAGGTCATCAAGAAAGGCTATCGTCTTTGAAATAATAAATGTTTGTATACATACGCAAGTTCATATATCTAAATGGGCTAACCTTAGCGACTCCATTAACTGCATCTATAGCTGGTTCTTCAGGTATACATTCGGAAGGTGTGATGTTTTCAAGGGAACTCGAGATGGGGATGTACCCCGCGCTTCTTTTTAACCAGTGATTACAAACACCCATAGGCTTACGTGTTTCAGCATTTCTATAACCAACAACGCATTGTCCACATCACCAGCACACCATAAAACGTGAGCTCAAGTCCAACACCAATGTCGCGATGTACCTGAACGTAATGTAATTGCCCAAAATGCATGCTCCTCTACACTATCATCGCTAGTGTATAGATCCCCCGCTCTCTGGGCGAGCTGGGTGGATTCAGCAAGTAGGGCTCTAACCTCAGGGTCCTATATATACATTCTACATGTGACTTCACAAGCAAAACAAACAAACTTTCTACTACTACTGCTGCGCGGTTCCCCTGGCACTTCAATCCTCCTTACGCCGACAGAGGGAGTGCCCTTCTTCCTTGACGGCAATGGAACTTGCATACGCGATATGCTAGAAACAACACCCTCAAACAGTTTTCGTTACTCCGACCTTCGCAGGCGACGACGTATACACATAGATAATGTGACAAAGAATATTTGCGTTATCTCGTAAACGTCACCGTCGACACGAGTCCACACAAAACCCTCTCATCCGTTAGGATTGTTCGTAATATAAAATTATCAGCCAAACTTTGAGCTTAACCTACTATTTGCGAATACACGTAGCCAATACCGAACTTCTTTATAAACGCGTATTGGGCCTTGTGAATTCGACCCCCATGTATTACAAAGAAGTGGGAAACGAATGCATTTAAGGAGAAAAAAAAAGAATAAACGCCGTGTGTCAGCGCGAACACAAAATGGAACAATATTTGTGCAAAGGCATGGACTCAAAGTTAAGTATTTAAACTCCTCCCGCATAGCTAGCAAAGCTAGATAAGAAATTCATACGAAATTCCTATGAATGAAAATTTTTAGATGACGAATAATACGAATTCTTCCGAGATGAGAAGCTTCATAAAATCAAAGACAGCCATTTGATCGAGCAACTATTTATTGGTATGTTTCACAGCAAATCATGGTGTCGTTTACTGGTGCCGGCTCGGTTACGTACACCTCTTTGCGTGACGAATAGCTAACCGAAAATCACACACATACAATGATTGATAAATTACAAGTTAAACGGAGTGCATTCCGAAACTTTTGCCTATCTGCTGCTCCATTACGTGACTTTTTGGAGAACAGAAGAACAGCGAAAGATAATAATGATTATAATAATAACAACAATATCCGGAATTTCACGGACCCATATTAACGTTACACTTATAAGCCAAGTCACAGTGGAGACT